>NC_135897.1:65750529-66350529 GCF_964194155.1 Cetorhinus maximus | reverse complement strand
ACCATTGTCACAGTCATTTAGGATGCCATTTACAGCTATGATAAGAGCAGTTTCACTACTCTGGCAGAAGCAGAAAGCTGGTTGGAGGGATTCAAACATGGAGTTCTGGGAATGATGGCCACTGATTTGGGAGGCGAAAGCACTTTCCAGAACTTTGGAGAAGGAAGAAAGGTTGAAGATGAGGTGGTATTTGCTAGGATGGCGGGCTATTAACGCAAAGAGACAAAAAAGATATCTCCTGCACTGGAAGGGTCTTCATCAAACATCACTGTGGGAATGAAGTTCATTGGAACATGTGAAGCTCCTAGTATATGAAACTTGTGTCAATCTTTCATACCTGCCCAAATCAAATGTTATTAAACATATCATCTCTAATGTTCTCAATTCCTTATAGAAAGAAGTTGATGAGACTCTGACAACAAATGTCTGGATTGATCACGTGAGTAAAGGAACTGGTCATGCAGTATATTTCTGAATTCTTTTTACATCATGGCCAGGCGGGGTTTCCTTTCAATGAATGTTAATTGACTGGGTATGGGACTTTCACCCTTCACTCGGGAAGGAGTCCCACCTCAGGGAGCAGCTGGCCAATCAGATTGACTGGCAGCTTTCTAGACCCAGCAGGACAAGCTGCTAGAAGGAAGAGGAGGAACAAGGGTAAGAGAAGGAACAGAAAGAAAGATGATAAGGGGAACAGATAGGCTAGATAGAGAGAAACTCTTTTTACTCTTTGGGCAGTCTAGGATCAGAGGTTATAGTCTAAAAAGTAGAGCCATACTTTTGAGAAGTGAAATTAGGAAACACATCTATAATGCAAAGTATGATAGAAGTTTGGAACTCACTTCCACAAGTGACAATTGATGCTATATCAATTATTAAATTTAAAACTTATGACTGATAGGTATTTTTTAATCAAAGGCAGTAAGGAATATGGGGCAAGGGCAGGTATATGGAATTAAGTCACAGATCAGCAATGATCTCAGTAAATGAAAGAACAAGCTCAAGGAGGTAAATAGCTTGCTCCTTTCCCTGTTCTAATGTTCCTATCTTGTGCAAATTTCTATCTGAGTACTCTATAGGCACTGAAATAGCTTTCTGAATTATTTAATCCTTTTTAACATGATTTCCTTTATTTTATGGCAGAAGAATATTATTTGCCTAACTTGAAACCTCTGCAGCAAAGTCAGTGGTCCCAGTCATCAATGGCTAGGAGGTATTAGAAGCTTCTCCAGTTTAATTGTCTCTTCAGTTGTACTTCTTCAGCACCAAGAGACTATAGCCTTTACTCAGCAATGTCCTACTCCAGGTGAAGATCAGAAAATGAGCTGTACAGCACTCTGTTTAAGTTTTGTTCACTACACCCCAAGGAAACAACTAGATACCAGCTCTGGTGTTTCTGTCATTACTTTTCTAACCAGCCCCTAGATCATGGCCTGTTTGTGGTGCCTGCCTTCGAGTTTTCCTTCATTCAATGAAAGATGGTGGTTACAGTGGAACTTCTTAAGAAGCAGTGCTCACCCCTCCCCCCCCCACCACCCCCCCTCATCAGCATGCTCCTTTGGTCCCACACATACAATGTTAACTTTGACCACAACATTTGCTGCAACTTTAATCCTGCATCTGTAACCTTTAGGATCTCATAAGCACCTGATCATCCTCAGAAAGAGTAAGACATTTTTTAAAATTATTCTTTCACGGGATGTGTGCTTCGCTGGCTGGGCCAGCATTTATTGCCCATCCCTAGTTGCCCTTGAGAAGGCGGTGGTGAGCTTCCTTCTTGAACCACTGCAATCCATGTGCTGTAGGTACACACACAGTGCTGTTAGGGAGGGAGTTCCAGGATTTTGACTCAGCGACAGTGAAGGAACTGCAATATATTTCCAAGTCAGGATGATGATTGACTTGGAGGGGAACTTCCTGGTGGTGGTGTTCCCATCTATCTGCTGCCCTTGTCCTTCTAGGTGGTAGTGGTCGTGGGTTTGGAAGGTGCTGTCTAAGGAGCCTTGGTGAATTCCTGCACTGCATCTTGTAGATGGTACACATTGCTGCTACTGTGCGTCGGTGGTGGAGGGAGTTAATGTTTGTGGATGTGGTGCCAATCAAGCGGACTGCTTTGTCCTGGACAGTGTGCAGCTTCTTGAGTGTTGTAGGAGCTGCACTCATCCAGGCAAGTGGGGAGTATTCCATCACATTCCTGACATGTGCCTTGTAGATGGTGGAATTGAGGAATCAGGAGGTGAATTACTCGTTGCATGATTCCTAGCCTCTGATCTGCTCTTGTAGCCACAGTATTTATATGGCTAGTCCAGTTCAGTTTCTAATCAATGGTAAGCCCCCCAGGATGTTGATAGTGGGCGATTCAATGATGGTAATGCCATTGAGCGTCAAGGGACGATGGTTGGACCTCCTCTTGTTGGAGATGGTCATTGCCTGGCACTTGTGTGGCACAAATGTTGCGTGTCACTTTTCAGCCCAAGCCTGGATATTGTCCAGGCCTTGCTGCATTTGGACATGGACTGCTTCAGTGTCTGAGGAGTCGTGAATGGTGCTGAACATTGTGCAATCATCAACAAGTTTCCCAAGTTTATGAAAACGTTGGGCAATAGGCCTGTGTCCCTGGATTGGCGATGCTTACTTATTAACTAGAGCTGCAGGATTACACTTAAATTATCTTTTCTTTCTCCATTATAACACAGGAGTAGTTTCATTATTTTAACCAAAAATGCATACAAATTCGAACAGAGTTATCACATGGCTCGCTAATCACTATTGTCAGATGGGTGTAAAAGATTGTATTAGGCTTACTGCATTTGGAAATATCAGGGCCAACTACTAACAAGCAACGGCATCTCACATAAAGTAGACTTTACAAGTTGATTAGTAAATAAAAGTAGATATAAAGTGTGAACCATTAGCGTAAAACAAGCCAACCAACATAGCTAAAGAGACTTTCAGTAAGGTTCAGAGAAGCCAGATTCAATCAAGCTTAATTGCACCAATGTAAGAAAGGATATGGGCTGGATTTTTCAGATGTGGGGTTTCCGTCCCTACCAGCTGAAGAGTCAGCAGGGGGTACCAGCTGTCCCACAACCATTTAACGTTCAGCGCGGTGTTATTTGACTAAGGGCAAGACTTTCGCCCCAATCTGGGGAAGAATTCCCGACTTGCAGCTGCCAGCCAATCAGATGGCCGTCAGTCCTGTAGGCCCAGCAGAGGGTTCAAGCGGCAGCCATTATAGGACAACAGCCAGAACCTAATGGAGGCTGGACTGAAGGTAAGTCTGCAGTATTGGCAGGGCCTGGCTGGCAGGGTCCAGCAAGGGGAGTGAGGGAGTTGAAAGCAGATTTGAGAAGCCAAGGGGGGGCAGGTTAAAAAAGTCCATGACCTTTTGGAGGGTGCCTCCGATGAGCACAGGGAACTCCCTTGCCTGACACCAGCCCACACTGCTAAAGCTTGGCGCGGGTCACTCACTGTTGCAAGTTAATTGGCCAATCAATAGGCCCAAAGACAGGTCTCTGCTTCCTGTAAAATGCGAGACAGGTTGGGGGCAGGCGGGTAGGTGGCGGGCAGGCCACGTTTTCCATTTTACAATCTCCCCTGCCTTCAAACTCTGCACACAGGGCTGGTTTTACTCTAGTTCCAGATTCAGTTGGTGATAAGTCTCATTTTCGTTTTTTTTGTTGCAGGGATGGTATGATACTCGACTCACCTGGAATGTATCAGAATACAGTGGAATTAGCATCCTTCGACTTCCCCCCTACTTGCTATGGATACCAGATATTGTCCTAGAAAACAAGTATGAAAATTTATTGCACCAAATTATACCTTGTTGGGGGAAGGGGATATTTTTTGCTCAATGGATATAAAGCAGAATTTATGTTCCCCCACCGGCAGATTTGTGGACGGTGGGGGGGGAAGGGCAGTGGAGGTTGGGGAAGGGGTGGGCGTGACTGTAGTATTATGCTGATGGCTTTGCCACTGGGCTCTCGCCCACCCTAACATCTCCACAATTTTACAGTGAGATGGTTGAGGCCTTGGCTGTGCCAAACATCCACGCCCTAGCCCCTTAAGTGGCTAATTATGACCAAATACGGGCCATTTCCCACACAGACTCAATTTTCCAGGCTGGCGGAAGGAATTCAGGGGCAGGGGGGAAGGCCCTGAGGGGTGGAAGACCCATCTCCAGCCAATTAACAATGGTTGGAGCTTTAGCTGACTGCAGAGCAGGCCGTATCAGCAGCGATGTGTTTGCACCAACTCCTTGGATGGCAGGAAGGGAAACTTCACCATCCAAAAAATCCTGGTCAGTGGTGTGGGTCACACTACAAGATGCAGAACTACACTTCTAGTGCAATATTTTTAAGACCTCACCAGCACAGGTAGGAAAGTGGAGTTGATGTTGAGGATCAGCCATGATCTTCTTAAATGGAGGAGCCGGTTCCAGGGGTCATCCAGCTTTTCTGCTCTATTACTTATGTTCCCACCAGTCTGTATCAATGGGCCTCTGGATTACTAGACCAGTGACATTATCATTACGTCACCATCTCCTGTGTGGTATGTGGGTGTCATCTCACAGGGCAGAAACACTCTGCAGTCTATCTTGAAGAGTATGGTCACCTTCAGGAATGCTTCAAGTGAGCTTTCACAAAGGCGTCACTATTACTAGCATTTGCAGCATTGATGGAAACTCAAACAACTGACATAGGAGCTTAATAAATAGGAGCAGAAGTAAGCCGGACAGCCCCTGGAACCTGTTCCTCCATTTAAGAGGATCATGGCTGATCTTCAACCTCAATTGCACTTTCCCAATTTATCCCTTCCCTTAGAGTCCAAAAGGTTATTAACCTCAGTCTTAAACATACTTAATGACTGAGCATCCACAGCCCCTTTGGGGTAGAGAATTCCAAAGATTCACAACCCTCTGAGTAAATAAATTCCTCCTCATCTCTTCATCATGTTAAATTAATGACCCCTTATTCTGAGACGATGCCTTCTAGCTCTAGACTCTGCAGCTAGGAGAAACAGCCTCTCAACATATACACCTGTCAAGCCTCCTCAGAATCTTATGTGTTTCAATGAGATCACCTCTCATTCTTCTAAACTTCAGAGAGCATAGGCCCATTTTACTCAGCGTCTCATTATAGGACAACCCTTTCACCCCAGAGATTATTCTAATGAACCTTTGATGTACAACTCCTTCCTTAAATAAGGAGACCCAACTGTGGACAGTATTCCAGGTCTGTTCTCACCAAAGCTCTGTGCAATTGTAGCAAGACATCCTTGTAGTTGTACTCCGGCCTCCTTGCAATAAAGACCAACATACCACTTGCCTTCCTTGCTGTACCTGCATGCTAATTTTCTGCATTCCTTGTGCAAGGACACCCCAATCTTACTAAACAGCAAAATTTAAAAGTTTCTCACCATTTAAAAAATATTCTGATATTCTATTCCTCCCACCAAAGTGAATAACCGTACGTTTCCCCACATTATACTCCAACTGCTACCTTATTGGGCACTCACTTAACCTACATTCCTTTGCACCTCTTTGTGTCCTCCACACAGCTTACATCCCCACTTAGCTTTGTATCATCAGCAAACATTAATCATTATTACATTAATCTCACACTAATCATACATTAATCTCGGTCTCTTCATCTAAGTCATTAATATAGATTGTGAATAGCAGAGGCCCCAGCATTGATCTTTATGGCACACCACTAGTTACAGCCTACCAACTTGAAAATGCCCCATTTATCCCTATTCTCTGCTTTCTGTCCATTAACCATGCTAATATGTTACCCCAAGCTCATGAGTCTTACCTAGTGTAATAACCTTTTGTGTGCCATAATATCAAATGCCTTTTGAAAATCCAAATATGCTACATCCACCGATTCCCCTCTACCTACCTTGCTAAGTTACATCCTAAAGAAAATTTAATTTGTCAAACACGATTTCTCTTTCGTGAACCATGTTGACTCTGCCTGATCATGTTTTCTAAGTGCATCGTTAGACTTTGTTAATAATAGATTCCCGCATTTCCCCGGTGACTGATGTCAGGCTAACTGGCCTGTAGTTCCCTGTTTTCTTGTCATGCAGTCTTTTGGCACCACCTTGGAGGTGTTCACCTTGGTCATTTTGATGGACTAAGTACTGCAGATAGGGGCTTTAAGGATTTATTCCTAACATCGGTGTACGAACTGCTCTGGGATGTTTTGAAAGATCTTTCATTGTTTCAACATGGATATGACATGAAATTGAACCATGTCTTTCCATTTGAACTTCCTAATTAACATTTAAGTGTACCTCTGGGAATTAACGCTTTGTAAATGATATCAATAGCATAATAGAAATTAAACCCTTCCAGGCTAAATAGGTGAAAGCCAAGAAACAGTGTAGTGGGTAAAAGTGAAAATAATGACAGGCCTACTGGACTGAAACTAACAAAGACCAATGATTTCGCTGTGAAAAAGATAAGATAAACTTAATCTTTTTGTGAGCTGGATTCAAATCAAGTTTGCAAATGAAAGAAATTTTCTCGTACAGTGTAGCACCTAGAACTTATTCAGAGAAACAGGGGACAGATTTTCTGCCCCCTCTTTGTCTTGGCCGATTGCTCACTGGTGAAATGATTATAGCCTAACTCGGTTCTGAGATCAAATCCCACCTGCCCAGGTTGCTTTGGAATACAAGTCCACAAAATGAAAGAGCACGATCGTAAAACAGACTGTATTATATTACCACCCATGAGATAGATTTTCATCACTTTCATGAGGAAGGGACAAAAAAAAACAAAATCCCAGATCTGCGAGTTGAATTGTATGCAATTTAAACCTGAAAGTTTGATGATTAGGTGGATTAGATACCTTTCTTTCATTTCTGATTGGTAAGGGGATCAAAGGTTACGGGGAGAAGGTGGGAGAATGGGGTTGAGAAACCTATCAGCCATGATTGAATGGCGGAGCAGACTCAATAGGCCGAACGGCCTAATTTCTGCTCCTATGTCTTATGGTCTTATGAATCCAGACTGATAAGACAAAACTGTCTTTCGGCTTGGCTGTAAGACCTGCATGTGTCTACAGCTTGAAACTGCCCCTAATTTGATTCTAATAAGCATTTTCACACCAAAGCCACGGGGTGACTGGCATAGGAACTGGCAACAGTATCTCACTGGTGCACTAGAGGATGCATTTCTGTGTCTGGAGCCAAGGCACATTGTTGGGGCAAATTAAATTGAGTTTTACTCTGCATCTTGTTACACCTGACCTGGTTGGGCACTTGAGACCAACCTTAGCCTTGATGCCTGATATGGTAAGTGTTCAATTCTCCAGTAGTAACATCCCACACTTTGAGCAAAAGAAAATAAAGAAAAAGGACAAAAAGGTACAAAGGTGTGAGGTGACTGATTAAGCAAATTTTTACATAGGCTAAATCAATAGAAAGTATTCGCATTATTTTACAACAAATCTCTGTTATTCTGTGCCTTAATCACCAGCAATGATGGACAATACCAGGTGGCCTTTTTTTGCAATGTGCTGGTCCGACCAAATGGATTCATTACATGGCTTCCCCCTGCAATATTCAGAAGTTCCTGTCCCATCAACACCCTTTATTTTCCATTTGACTGGCAGAACTGCTCCCTGAAATTCATGTAAGTGCAAATTGCATTATCGTATATATAGAAATACTGTTTCTAACTTCTAAATAAAACAAAAGGCAAATGGTGAGGAGGAGGGGCTGAAATTTCCATGTGAAACGTATACCACCTACCCCATAACATTGACGGGAAGCCCAATCGATTTTGGTGGTCGTGCCTCTAGCAGAGAGGTGAGCTGCCTGTGCTAATCGCACAGTTTACAGAAAGCTTGCCATTTGGGAGGGAAAAAAACACACTCAAGCATACACTGATCATGGGCTTGCAGGAACACCATTAGAGGAAAAACAGAAAGATAGGAACCTTAACGGAACAGCTTATTTCAGGATCAAGGAAATTAAAAATTTAGCAGCAAGGTGATAAACTCAAGAAGTTTTTAAGGCTCAAAAGAAAGAAAAATGAATGTCAGATGTGCTACCAACTTTCTCTTGCTGCAGCTATGGTCCCTTTAAGTAGTGCTGTAGCTTTCCTCCCAACCTGTACTGCCTTTGGTTTGTGGGTAGGTTGAAAGAGTGGTGGTGGCAACACTGATTGACATGAAAGATGCGTTAGGAATCCTGCCATCAGTTGACCTCTATTTGAATATATGAATGAGGCCCTTGCCGGTTTCTGGTGGGAACCTAAAGGAAGGTCTGCCCAAAAACCACGAGAGATGGACAATCAGTGCTAAGTATGTGGCTTTCGTTTTGTTAGAATTTTCATCTTCACTTCTGCCCCCTTTAAGCTTAAAAACAGTTCACCTTCGCTCTGTTCACAAAAACTGACCTGACTGTAATGAGGAAAATATCACCCTTATTTGGGATCACTCATCTCACTGCAGTGGAGCTTCTCCTTACTCTAAACTGAGGTATTATTAATGTAATGGTATGTTCCATGTTAAAGGGCTTAAACTTCTAAAAGAGAAAATAGTAAATGCTAGAACAATCCATCACTATATTTGCAGTCAAGCTTAGATGTATCTAAAGAAATACATATCCAATAAGAAGGATGCATCTTCATGAACCATCTACACATGTTGGCAGAGAAAATGAAGAGAACTTTCGAAGTGGTTCACATGGAGATAAATGCCAATACCAACTCTGTATAATCTTCCAGAAGTGAGGTGCAGTGTTTCAGATGAATATATTATGGCAGCTGGTGGCTGTAAATTCCAACTGCTAAAATTAGTCAAGCCTTCCACAGAAGCTCTGCCCACCACAAACTGGATGCACCATAGAATTAAAAACTCCCCCTGACATTAGAGTTCTTGTTATCTGAATCAAAGTAGGTCTAGAGCTGATTGACTTGTTGGTACTGGTGGAAGAAAGATACCGTTCTCCATATCATTGCTTACAGACACTTTTTGAGTGACTTGTTTGACTGGATTTTCCTGCGGGCTTCAGAACCCTGACATCAAGACCAAATGGGGGTCCTGAGCCTGCACTTGCCATCAGCAAGATTAGTGATGCAATCTTCCAGCAGGCAGCTTCCTACCTGGCCAACTCCACACAGCAGGATGATGGGCGGGCTCCCAATGCTACAGGCTCAATCAGAGGGATGGCAGCTCTGGAGTCTCGACAGTCCCACTGAGAAAGGTGGATGCTGCTAAGGAAGATCAGGGGCCCGCCAGGGTGCCGCAACATGGAGGCACAGATCCAAATCAAAGATCATGAGCCACAGCCGTTAAGCCTCTTGGAGTTGAGGAGAAACCACTCTGGAAGAATTGTTTCGGCCAAGGGTGCGGCATTTTCTACCAACGGCTCCATCACTGGGACATGAAACCTCCAGCTCCGATAGACCCCTGCTCAGCAGCAGGGGATTCACCTCTATTGAGTTTCAAGCCTCTGCACATGACAGGAGGCCACTCTGCTGGCAGCAAAATGGCAGATAGGCCACAAAGCTCATCCCTAATTGGAGCCTTAACCATGTTAACTTGCTGCCAACCTCTGTGGAACAGGCAGCTGATCCTAATCAAAGCCTTCCCCTGAGAAAGTTCCCCAGCAGCAGGAATGCATTGAACAGCCATTCCAACATAGCTACTAGCTACTCTCATTTTCCCTGCCCCTTTGTCTCCAAGCCCACCATCACAAGGACGGGAAAATTCAGCCCATTCTGTTACTGACACTTCAGTTACTAGCCCCAAACACTGACAGAAATTCAGCTTTTTGATTTTAATGTTTTTTCTTTATCTTTTTGAAGGTCTTTTAATTACAATGCAAAGGAGATAAATTTGGAACTGCAAACAGATGTTATGGATGACAAAAAGTTTCCTATTGAATGGATTAACATTGACCCCGAAGCTTTCACAGGTAAAGCCTTATTGATGCCTTCTATATTTAGCAAACATCACATGTCATAAAACAAAACTTTAATTCACACATAGTGGTAAAATATCTCATCCTTTACTAGAGTTGCTATTGTAATAACATAGAGACATTCTTGTGAAGCTTCTCATCATTCAGTCACCAGGACAGACAAATGAATGCCAAATCTCAAAGGGAACAGCAATTTACACTGCGTGAAAAAAGGGGTGCTGATTGGTTCAAACGTCGCCATGATGAATGCACCTGGGAGCTATTATTGTCCCATGCTCTTCTTTATTCCAAAAAGGTGCAATGTCTGGACATACTCCTTTTGCCTGAAGAATCATCTGCAAATACTGCAGATGCTTTTTCTGATGGTAAACTGTCATTTTACTATGATACTTCCTCATATCTTCAGATTTTGGTTTTAATCTATTCTACTCATGCTTGACTTCCATCCTTTTCTAATTTGGGCATGTGAGGAACAATCTTTGAGTAGCATTTCATGAAAATACGTTAGCTTTGTCACAATGCCATGCAAGTATTTGGTTTACGCCATTATGTCATATGTTTCCAAATAAGTGAGACAAAGATTAAACTCCCTTAATAATATAACCCTGCTATTGCTGCAAATAATTTTGCATCTTCTTTTAATCAAAACAAAGGACATATATAAGGTTGAATGAGTGAATAAAACAAGAATGACTCCATTTTAAACTCAGTATTTTTATTTGTTGATGGGATGTTGGCATCACTGGCAAAGCCAGCATTTATTGGCAATCCATAATTGCCCTTGAGAAGTTGGTGGTGAGCTGCCTCTTTGAGCTGCTGTAGTCTATGTGGTGTAGATAAACCAAATGTACTGTTAGATAGGGAGTTCCAGGATTTTGATCCAGCGATGATGAAGGAAAGGTGATATATTTCCAAGGCATGATGATGTGTAGTAGAGGGGAAATTGCAGGCGGTGGTGTTCTCATGCACCTGCTGCCCTTGTTCTTCTAGGTGGTAGAGGTTGCGGGTTTGAAAGGTGCTGTCAAAGAAGCCTTTTCTGGCTTCTTTAGATCCTAAGGGCCTGTCGGAATGTGACTATCAACAATTACAATATGTAAAAGAAAGGTACAGCACAAAGTTATTTGGAGTTGAAGAGCTATTTTTATCTGTATAACTCTCATTGGTCCCTCCAAAATACTGACTAATGTTATTCAAATTTCAATTTAAAAAAGATCTGGGGAAAACAGCATTAGAATGGTCAGCAACTATTAATCTGAGAATATTGCGGCCTGAGTGGATCCTTCGCACAAGATTAGATGAGGGAAGGGAAAAAAAACAAAACTGGAGCATCACTACTGCGCATATTTGTATATAATAATATATTTGGGTATGTTTAATGAAGGAAAATTAAACACACAATTTCTTAATTATTGCTAACATCTTTATTTTTCATTTTACAGAGAACGGTGAATGGGAAATTATTCACAAACCTGCAAAAAAGAATATCCATGCAAATATTCCTCGTAATAGCACCAAATACCAGGATATAACGTTCTACCTCATTATCAGACGCAAGCCATTGTTTTATATCATCAACATCATCACTCCCTGCATCCTCATTTCTTTTCTGGCATCATTAGCTTTTTATCTTCCTGCAGACAGTAAGTGTTCCTCTGCATGATTTTATAATTATTCCTAAGTAGTTTTCTTTTAAATATGTTACCACAGCAATGACCTTGGGGCAACAGAACGTTAGATGGAATAAAAACAGAAATACTTAGCTTTTTGTAGACCATTATATGGAGCTACATACAGTAAAGAGTAAAGTTGTATTGTAGAATGCTTGGTGACTTTGGACCTATGATTCACAAAGCTTTCTACCACTAGGGATTTCTTTACCTCCTATCTGGGCCGACTGTAAACTAATTGATAGAGATTAAAAGGCCACACAGAAAAATTGCACTTAAATCTGGCACCTATCATGCAATGTTGACCGATGAGTTAAGAAAAAAGACTTGCATTTACATAACACCTTTGACAACCACAGTATATACGAAAGCACTTTAAGCCAATGAATTACTTTAGAAGTGTAGCCACTGTTATAATGTAGAAAGTGGAGCAGTCAGTTTGCACACAGTGAGTTTCCACAAACAGCAATGTGATAATGATCAGATAATCTGTTTTTGTGGTGATGATGGAGGGAAAAATGTTGGTCAAGACACAAGGGATAACTCCCCTGCTCTTTGAGGTAGTACCATGTCATCTTTTACATCCATCGGAGAGAGCAGAGCCTCTGTTCATGATCTCATCCAAAAGATGGCATCTCCTGGCAGCACATCCTCAGAGTGACCGCCTTGATCTTTGTGCTCAAATCCTGGAGTGCGAATCAAACCTAGGACCTTGTGACACAGAGACAAGAGTGCTATCAACTGAGCCCTAGCTGACACAGAAATATACCTTAGGATAGGTGACCAAAAGCTTGGTTAGAGGTAGATTTTATGGATTGTCTTGAAAAAGAGAAAAGTAGAGAGAGACAGAGAGATTTATGGAGGCAATACTATTGCTTTGGGTCTAGACAGCTGAAGGCATGTCCATGAATTATAGGGCAAAGCAGTCAGGGATGCACAAGAGGATCAGAATTAATGGAGTGCAGCGTTCTTGGTGGGATGTAGGGTCACAAGAGGTTGCAGAGAGAGGGAGGGTAAGGCCATGGAGGGATTTGAAAGATTAGGATGAGAATTTTAAAATCAAGGCTTTCAGGGACCAAGAGCCTGTTTCATATATGAGGATAGTAGTGCTTCATCAGTGCTTCTCAGTGATAGGACTTTTGTTGCCCTTTCTATGTTGGCACATTCAGGGTTCCAAGCCCAAGCTTTAGACTTGCTTCAGCTGAAATGAGTGGCCGTTATGTCCCATCCATGATGTGGAACACTAGATCTTCCATTTTACTATTGCACTGGGCTCTCAGACTAATTTGTCCTCTCGGTATGAGTATCGTGCCATCATATAGCTTCAATCTTACTTTTTGAGAGTTTGCCTTTTCCCGAGTTTTACTTGGAAAACAGTGGCAGAATCGGACAGAGTCAGCATGGATTTACAAAAGGGAGATCATGCTTGACAAACCTACTGGAATTTTTCGAGGATGTAACTAGTAGAGTTGATGAAGGGGAGCCAGTGGATGTGGCTTATTTGGACTTTCAGAAGGCTTTCGACAAAGTCCCACTTAAGAGATTAGCTTGTAAAATTAAAGCGCATGGGATTGGGGGTAGTGTATTGAGATGGATAGAAAACTGGTTGGCAGACAGGAAACAAAAAGTAGGAATAAACTGATCTTTTTCCAAATGGCAGGCAGTGATTAGTGGGGTACCGCAGGGATCGGTGCTGGGACCCCAGTTATTCACAATATATATTAATGATTTAGATGAGGGAACTAAATGTAATATCTCCAAATTTGCAGATGACACAAAGCTGGGTGGGAGGGTGAGCTGTGAGGAGAATGCAGAGATGCTTCAGTGTGATTTGGACTAGCTGAGTGAGTGGGCAAATGCATGGCAGATGCAGTATAATGTGGATAAATGTGAGATTATCCACTTTAGTAGTAAAAACAGGAAGGCAGATTATTATCTGAATGGCTATAAATTGAGAGAGGGGAGATGTGCAATGAGACCTGGGTGTCCTCGTACACCAGTCGCTGAAGGTAAGCATGCAGGTGCAGTAGGCCGTAAAGAAGGCAAATGGTATGTTGGCCTTCATGGCGAGAGGATTCGAGTACAGGAGCAGGGATTTCTTGCTGTAATTATACAGGGCCTTGGTGAGACCACACCTGGAATATTGTGTGCAATGTTGGTCTCCTTATCTGAGGAAGGATGTACTTGCTATAGAGGGAGTGCAGCGAAGGTTTACCAGGCTGATTCCTGGGATGGCGGGACTGACATATGAGGAGAGATTGAGTCGGTTAGGATTATATTCGCTGGAGTTCAGAAGAATGAGGGGGGATCCCATAGAAACCTGTAAAATTCTAACCGGACTAGACAGGGTAGATGCAGGAAGGATGTCCCCGATGGTGTGGGAGTCCAGAACCAGGGGTCACAGTCTGAGGATACGGGGTAGACCACTTAGGACTGAGATGAGGAGAAATTTCTTCACCCAGAGAGTGGTGAGCCTGTGGAATTTGCTACCACAGAAAGTAGTTGAGACCAAAACATTGTATGTATTCAAGAAGGAGTTAGATATAGCTCTTGGGGCGAAAGGGATCAAAGGATATGGGGAGAAAGTGGGAGCAGACTATTGAGTTGGATGATCAGGCATGATCATAATGAATAGCGGAGCAGGCTCGAAGGGCCGAATGGCCTACTCCTGCTCCTATTTTCTATGTTTCTATGTTTCATTTTCTGATTGCTATGTTAAGCCACTTCACACAGATCCATGAAGGTCATCAGATTACACACAATTGTGTCAATTTGACTTTTTTTGTTTGCCTGATGTTCTCCCACTGTGGCATCATTGTAACAGTCACAATCCATTTGTCACCTATTGACTTGATGGAACCAACCTGTTGTATGGTATATAGATCTTCATCAGACTTATCTGCTCTCCCATGGCCATCTGTATGGGCTTGTTTTGCTTCTTTCTAGTCAAACACTTAAGTGCAAAATGATCCTGCTTCTTGGAGTTAAAACACTATTTTACCATGCTGGACAAACTTTTTTTCACTGTGCATGCTGTCCGCTGCAGTATATGCATCCTGTCCTGTGTCTGCGATTGCTCTGCTCTTTTGGCTTGGACCGTCTCTCAGCATAATGTATCTCCTGCTCTGCTCTGCCATACATGTGCTCTAGCTGATGTTTCACAGCTACCACATTTCAACACATGCCTATTGCTTTCTTTAGCGAGAGTTTCTCATCTATCAGTAGACTTGCTCTCAACAAGGGTCCTCGCACACCTAAGACCAGTCTATCTTTAGTTGGATCATCTTCTAGCTGCCTGAATTCACATGATTCTGCCAGCTGTGTTACTGCCATCACATGATCTTCAATGGTCTCATTTTCACTCTGAGCTCTAGTGTTGAGTACACAACGTTCATATGTAACATTCACTCGGGGTTCAAAATGTGCATTCAAGGCTTGCAAAATTTCTATCATTTTTTTTCTTTGCTCATCTATTAGATTTAAGGTGGTATGCACTTTGTAGAGCCAAACAGAGCCAATGTACCAATGAGCATGCCCCTTCTTTGCCAGATGTGAGAAGCGAATGGATTTTGTGTAAAGTCAGAACAGGCAACATTTTTAATGGTGAGGAGAGTGTTTTGCTCTTCTCCATTGACCAAGTGATAGAAATAACCAACCGAATCCATGAGAAAGGATTTGGGTTTTCTTCAAAGACACCTTACCTATTGTAAAGTTTTCCTTTGATCTCAGGGACGTTAACTTCCCTGGAGGGGTGCATTTGCTTTCTATCCTTTCAGTTTACTTGCTTCAACTTTTTAGCTTCATATCACACCAATTAAATATCATGAAGCTTAGCACCCAGTTATGACTATCCAAGTCTAGATTAAAGGAGCTTTTCAGTAGAACTCATGAAAAGAGTAATTGTTAATCTAGTGGTATGTTAACCCATTCATTCCATGCATAAGCTATATAATAATATAAGTATAATATAATAATAATACTAAATTTATATAAGTTTGAGTTTATAATAGGTATGAGCCTGCTTTGCCCATGAATAAAAAGGTGAGAACATTCAAAGGATATAACTGAGTATTTGAGGAAAAATTCTAAACCTGAATTCGAAAACTAAATTAGAAAAAATGTTTGACCATACTGCGGAAAAAGTTGAACAAGTGTTATAACCTGAAATAGGAACATAGGAGCAGGAGTAGGCCATTCAACCCGTTCAGCCTGCTCCACCATTCAATTAGATCATGACTGAACATCTACCTCAATGCCACTATCCCACGCTATCCCCATATCCCTTGATGTCATTAATATTTTTTTTATTTATTCAAGGGATGTGGGCTTCACTGGCTGGGCCAGCATTTATTGCCCATCCCTAGTTGCCCTTGAGAAGGTGGTGATGAGCTGCCTTCTTGAACTGCTGCAAGCCATGTGGTGTAGGTACACACACAGTGCTGTTAGGAAGGGAGTTCCAAGATTTTGACCCAGCGACAGTGAAGGAACGGCAATATATTTCCAAGTCAGGATGGTGAGTGACTTGGAGGGGAATTTCCAGGTGGTGGTGTTCCCCATCTATCTGCTGCCCTTGTCCTTTTAGATGGTAGTTGTCGTGGGTTTGGAAGGTGCTGTCTAAGGAGCCTTGGTGAATTCCTGCACTCCATCTTGTAGATGGTACACACTGCTGCTACTGTGTGTAGTGGTGGAGGGAGTGAATGTTTATGGGTGTGATGCCAGTCAAGTGGGCTGCTTTGTCCTGGATGGTGTCAAGCTTCTTGAGTATTGTGGGAGCTGCACTCATCCAGGTAAGTGGGGAGTTTTCCATCACACTCCTGACTTCTGCCTTGTAGATGGTGGACAGGCTATGGGGAGTCATGAGGTGAGTTACTCGTCTCATGATTCCTAGCCTCTGACCTGCTCTTGTAGCCACAGTATTTATATGGCTCGTCCAGTTCAGTTTCTGGACAATGATGACCCCCGAGATGTTGATAGTGGATGATTCAGCGATGGTAATGCCATCGAATATCAAGGGGTGATGGTTAGATTCTCTCTTGTTGGAGATGGTCATTGCCTGGCACTTGTGTGGCGTGAATGTTACTTGCCACTTGTCAGCCCAAGCCTGGATATTGTCCAGGTCTTTCTACATATGAACGTGGACTGCTTCAGTACCTGAGGAGTCGCGAATGGTGCTGAACATTGTGCAATCATCAGCGAACATCCCCACTTCTGACCTTATGATGGAAGGAAGGTCATTGATGAAACAGCTGAAAATGGTTGGGCCTAGGAGTCTACCCTGAGGAACTCCTGCAGTGATGTACTGTAGCTGAGATGACTGACCTCCAACAACCACAACCATCTTCCTTTGTGCTAGGTATGAATCCAACCAGTGGAGACTTTTCCCCTTGATTCCCATTAACTCCAGTTTTGCTAGGGCTCCTTTATGCCACACTGGTCAAATGCGGACTTGATGTCAAGGGCAGTCACTCTCACCTCACCTCAGGAGTTCATCTCTTTTGTCCATGTTTGTACCAAGGCTATAATGAGGTCAGGAGCTGAGTGGCCCTGGCGGAACTCAAACTGAGTGTCAGTGAGTAAGTTATTGGGAAGCAAATACCGCTTGAAAGCACTGGTGATGACCCCTTCCATTACTTTACTGATGATCGAGAGTAGACTGATGGGGCGTTAATTGGCTGGGTCAGATTTGTCCTGCATTTTGTGTACAGGACATACCTGGGCAATTTTCCACATAGCCGGGTAGATGCCAGTGTTGTAGCTGTACTGAAACAGCTTGGCTAGGGGCACAGCAAGTTCTGGGACACAAGTCTTCAGTACTATTGCCAGAATATTGTCAGGGCCCATAGCCTTTGCAATATCCAGTGCCTTCAGCCATTTCTTGATATGACATGGAGTGACTTGAATTGGCTGAAGACTGGTATCCGTGATGCTGGGGACCTCCGGTGGAAGCCAAAGTGGGTCATCCTCTCGGCACTTCTGGCTAAAGATTGTTGCAAATGCTTCAGCCTTTTCTTTTGCACTGATGTGCTGGGCTTCTCCATCAATGAGGATGGGGATTTTTGTGGAGCCTCCAGTTAGTTGTTTAATTGTCCACCACCATTCATAACTGGATGTGCCAAGACTGCAGAGCTTAGAACTGATCCGTTGGTTGTGGGGTCGCTTAGCTCTGTCTATCGCATGCTGCTTTCGTAGTCTGGCACGCAAGTAGTCCTGTGTTTAGTTTTACCATGTTGGCATCTCATTTTTAGGTATGCCAGCTGCTGCTGGCATGCTCTCCTGCACTCTTCATTGAAACAGGTTGATCCACTGGCTTGATGGTAATGGTAGAGTGGGGGATATGCGAGCCAAGAGGTTACAGATTGTGTTTGAGTGCAATTCTGCTGCTGCTGATGATCCACAGATCCATGGATGCCCAGTCATGAATTGCTCGATCTGTTTGAAATCTATCCCATTTAGCATGGTGTTGGTGTCGCACAAAATGATGGAGGGTATCCTCAATGTGAGGGTAGGACTTTGTCTCCACAAGAACTGTGCAGTCATTAATCCTACTGTCATGGATAGATGCATCTGCATTTCCCACCATCAGACTGTGGGTCTGGAGTCACATGTTGGTCAGACCAGGTAAGGACAGCAGATTTCCATCCCTAAAGGACATTAGTGAACCAGATGGGTTTTTACAACATTAGACTTTTAATTCCAGATTTTTATTGAGTTCAAATTCCACCATCTGCCATGGTGGGATTTGAACCTGGGTCACCAGAGCATTAGCCTGGGTTGCTGTATTATTAGTCCAGCAACAATACCACTATGCCATTGCCTCCCCCAATTTCTGTCTTTAACATGTTCAATGATTGAGCTTCCACAGCCCTCTGGGATACAGAATTCCATAGATTCACCATCTCTGGATGGAACTTTCCCAAATTTGCACTAATTGCAGTAGCAGGCGGGTAAAATGACCACGATGGCAGATTTTCACGCCGTATCGTCCTGAACCCATCTTATTATGCACTCTCAGGAAACACACCGTTTCCATGGCGGGCGGGGTCTCATTCGCCCGCCCACCATCACCTCGCCGCTGCTTCACGCCAGGTGCCACGTTTAAAGTCCAGCTGCAAGCTCACATCTCAGAGCTTCCAGCTCACCCCTGCTGCATGGAAGACATGGCTTTGAAACTGAAGAAGACTGCAGCCCTCAGGTTCAGCAACGTGCCTCTCGAGTGACTTTTAGAGGACATGGAGGCTCGCCGGGCTGTCCTCTACCCCCTCTCTGGCCGCAGGATGGGCAGCAACAGCACCATTCAGCTTGGGTGGCTGTGGCAGCGGTGGTCAATGCGGCCACTCTGCAAAAGAGGACAGCCACCCAGTGCCGCAAGAGGATGAATGATCCCTTCCGTTCTGTCAGGGTAAGTCACTCAACTCATCACTCTCAACTCACACAATCAAAACGCATCACACATCCACAGGGCCTGCACTCACTGCCGGTTCAAGGGACATCACCATTCACTCTCTCACACTCACCGTCATTGTCCTCATCCTGTCCATGGAACCACTCAACGACCTCACAGGCCAGGCATACTTGTCATCTGGCCTGGCAGGTGTCCTGCTTACACTTTCTCCATCTCTATCCATGCAGGACAGGCTGGGACACAATGAGAGAGAGAGATCGCAGACTGGTGGAGGAATGCCTGAAATCAAGGTCCTCATGGACTTTGAAAACAGAGCCATCCAGCTGGCCAGTGATGATCTGGTCTGTTCCTGTGCTGACAGTGAGGTCAGCGCTGCTCTACCAAGTGAGGATCCAGCAGTGCAACATCCTTCAGACAACATGCCGTGAGTGGCATGTCCTCTTTCACAGGCCATTGCCATGCTCTAATTATCTCTCCATGTTTTCACGGGCACATCTGCCAAACAGCCAACAGAGTCCATGACCCAGGGCCTCCAATCAAGGCCCAAAGAAACCTCTGGAGAGGAATCTGGAGACACCTTCCCTGAATTCCCATCACAGCGCTCACCCACACCTTCCACCATCCAGAGACACAAACCTCGGTGGGACCTAGCTTTAGAGTAGCCTCGGGGTCACAATCTGGTGAGCACATCACACTGTCTGATCCACTGCCGGCGGCAGGAACTTTCCAGGTATCTGGCACTCGGCGGACTGCTGGAAGCCAGAGTATTGCTGAGTCCGAGTCAGATGACGAGCCTCTGAACCCAGTCGTGTCACAGTTGCTGGAGCTGCAAAGGCAAGCTCGGGAACATCAGGAAGGGATGTCCGCTGCACTCCCCAGATTTCAAGGCACAATGGAGGAGTCCATCCGCCTCAGTCTGAGGTGATAGCAGCAGCATGCCAACGCACCCATATCAACATCAGTAGGGTGGCGGCCGCCATGGCAACCTTGGTCCAGGACTTTGCTCCTGCACTGCTGATAAGCAGTGTTCTTGTCACTCAGGTGTGAAACCTTTCTGCGCAAGATAAGGCAGTCTCAGTCCAGGGCCTCTTCCCTATGCTTGTTAGCCTTCAGGCCAAAGCGATGGTCCAGCCTCACACTCCCTGGAAACATTACTGATGCCTGCACCTCGGCGGTGCTTGTCATTGTTGCCAGAATGTAGTGGGCAGGTGCCACAGAGTTCTCTCATTTTCTCGGTCTGCTCTCAGCACCTTTGTGGAGGGGCTGGCTCTTCAGCATCTGTGACCACTGATGCTGTGCTCCAGTTCCTGAAGAGCTCAGGCGCTAAAATTGGACAAAGCATCAGAGCTTCTAAAGTTTCATGGCTGCGTCTCTATATGACCCTGATCACGGAGCACAAGCGAGCTGCCCTTGGCCAGGCAGGAGTCAGACATTCCCAGAGGCTGTGTGAAGATTTATGGAATGTCCTCAGTGCATCCTGTCATCATCCTCCTGCAATTGAGTGACTATTAGGGCCTCCACCCCGTCTCCATGACAGGAGCATTCACACAGAGGGTATTCGCAATGCCATAAGCCAGACTGGAGTCAAACGTTCACAAATGCAATGTGAGGATGTATGGGGTCACCTCACTGCATGTCGTCATCATCCTCCACAAATCTAGCAGCTATGAGGGCCTCCCAAGTGCACCTGCCTCATCTAGCCAATGCAAGGACCTCATCCCCATCATCGTCACCTCTGAGGACCTCCTCAGCCTCATCCCCATTGGCGCCCTCCTCATCGGAGGAGATGTGCAGCTTTTCCATGTCCTCCTCAGCCAGCTCGTCTCTCCGTTGGAGCGCCAGGTTGTAAAGGGCGCAGCAGACGACGATGATGCGTGACACCCTCTGTGGACTGTATTGCAGGGCTCCACCAGACCGTTCCAGGCACTGGAACCTCATCTTCAGCATCCCGATGGCCTGCTCCACCAAGTTGCAAGATGCAGCATGAGCTTCATTATACCATCGCTCTGCTGCAGTCTGAGGCCGCTGCATGGGTGTCATCAACCACGGCCTCTGCAGGTAGTCCTTTGCCCCCGAGGAGCCATCCTTGCATCGTCTGTGGACCCTGGAACACTCCAGGGATCTGTGACCAACTGAGGATGTAGGTGTCATGTACAATCCCTGGAAACCGTGCGCACACCTGCAGGATGCGTTTCTGGTGGTCGCACACCAGCTGCACATTCAACGAATGGAAGGCCTTGCAGTTGATGTAGTCCACTGTGTGTTGCGACAGAGATCTGAGCGCCACATGAGTGCAGTCAATCGCAACCTGCACCTGTGGGAAACCCATGGTCAGGACGAATCCAATCGCTCTTGCGTCCTGGCTGTCTTGGTCCCGGGCAAAATGTACAAAGTTGTGTGCCTTTGCGAAAATGGCATCCGTGACCTCATGGATGCATTTGTGTGTGGAGGCTTGTGAGATCCCACAGAAGTCACCTGTGGAGCCCTGAAAGGAGCCACTGGCATAGAAATTAAGTGCTGCAGTCACTTTCACAGCCATTGGTAGTGGATGCCCTCCATGTCCCCATGGCACCAAATCCTATAGTAAATGGCAGATGTTAGCGACCGGTTCCCTAGATGTGCACAGTCTTCAGCAACATTAGTTCTCGGTCATCTGCAGAAATGAAGGGCAGTGTCTATAGACCTTGGGTGTCACTGGGCACTGACAAGCAATGTCTAGCTGTGGCTCTTGGTTGCTGCTCCTGCCTTTGCGCAGCCAGGAGCCTTAGTCGCTCTCTCCTCTGTCTTCTTCATGCTCTGTAGGCCATCAGGCATACAGCTAGTTCACCAGGCTCCATGGTCCTGATGTACTGCTCCTTCAGGATGAAACAGAAAGAGACACATGGTTAGCAAGGGTGTATTAAGAACCTGTCATGGTTAAGTGTGACAGCCCCTTAACATTTCCCGGAGAGTGCTGGCCACCAGGATGGATGGCCAGAGATTGGTGCCCTGTTAGCTTGAACCATGGGGGAGACTGGTCCAAACCAGGATGCTGACATTGCAAGAGGCTGTGAGCGCCTCCAGCTGTGACTGTTACATGGCCAGCTTTAGTGAGGAGATTGTACAACGTGTGCGGTCCAATTGCTCTGCAGTCCCAAGTGTTCATGAATTTGCAGCCTGTGCTGGGGTTGGGGTGGGTGGCCGGCATGGGGTGAGCTCTGCAGAATGTGGGGACACTTTGATGCCTCTGTGTTGCTCAGGTGGGCAGATAAGCTCAGAGCCCGACCCCAAACATAACAATGTGGCTGCGCCTGAACTGGTCACTTTCTACAGGTTTCCCGAATGCGTAGCCACTTCCCTCACCTACCCTACCCACACTCCCCCACTCCGAATGCTTGTTCAACAGCAGGGCTGCACTTACCCCCCAGTTGCCAGATCAGCTAGGTATTTCTACCATACTCTGCTTTTATTTCAGATTTCCAGCTTCCACAGTATTTTGCTTTTGAAACGCTGTTTTCTTGGAATAGTTTATTGGAACCTTTTGCAAGTGAATAATAATTGTGTTCCAGTGTTCTTATGCATCTACTGTGTACTCAGTGTAGTGATTCAGGTTGCCAGAGAGAAAACAGCACTGCCATGGAAATGAACTAAAAAGCTCCTGTATGCATTCGCTTGGCACAATTACATTTAGTTTGCTTGGTGAATTGTTCAACATTCTCAGTGTTATGAATCTGATTCACAAACAAGGGAACAGTCCAAATTCTTCACTGAAATGTCAACTTCACCTATAATCTTGCTATGAGATACCAAAATGATAAGAGTGCAGTGATCTGCTGTTTAGGTAACAGGGTGCTTCTGTCAGTTTTGGAATAATTGTTCTAACTCATTTGACATGGAGAAAGATTCAATATTGGAGCATATAACCTATTTTGATGATAAACATTTCATTCTATGGCGTTTTTAGGAGATGGACAGAATCAATTTTATCTGACACTGGCTCATCTTTTCTGGTGTTCCTTACATTGATTTTTTATATTCACAGGAACACGATTCCATATAACACAGAATCTATTATTTAATATATTTTTTCTCCATATTCTTGTTCATAGACAAAAGAGTATTTCTCATTCTTTCTGCAATAGTCTCTCTGCTTGCCTCTGACTCCCTAATTCTTTCTGTCTCCCCTATCTTTGTCTTTCTTTTTTCTAGTCTTCTTTCTCCCTTTTATTTTCTGCATTTAATTCAATATTTTTGTTATTTCTGCATGTTTGTATTTGTTTAAAACTCTCTCTTATTCTTGTTTCTTTTATATGTGACCCTGCGCCTGCCTCCTCATATTTTGGTGCAGTGGTGGTGGAGGCTATTGATGACCTATTTAACTCTCCATCAAAACTACAAGAAGTATTTTTCTTTTCACATTACAGATTGCCCATTATGTCTTTTGGCTTCACTTTCATACCCACTGATATGATGTGACCAAAACAAGTTAATGGGTACATTCACACTCCATGGGCTGAATTTTACACTCTCCTGGGGCAGGCACAGAAGTGCATAAAACTGGGTGCCATGGCAGTGATGCTGTGTCAGTCAACTGCCCACTCGCCCATGAGCCAATTGAGGTCCCTAAGTGGAGAATTAATCCCACTTAACAGCCTCCTCCCACCACCACTCGAATTCGTCCTGCGGCGAGATTGGTCCACGCCAACTGGCCAGACAGTCCAGAAGACTGGTGGACAGGCTGAGGGAGGAGGGTTGCATCCCTGTGTTCATCAGAGACCTCTCCCTAAGGTATGAATTCACCTCATGTTCTCCCCACTTCACCTGTCACTATGTACCTCCCTCCCCCAACTTGCTGCGGCCTGTCAGCCACGGATTCACCTCACAAGTCTGGGCTCCTTCAGTGAACAGCTTCTATGGAGACTGTTGCAGTCCCAGCAGTGACCACTGCTCCCGGTGATGCCGATGGGACAAGAGATCTGCTGGTCATTTGATTGGCCAACATCTCTCTGAGGCATGACTTCCTCTCGGAAGAGGATAGAAGTCCTGCCTCAAGCCAACTAACAGCCTGGCAACCATTAAATTGCTGCAGGGTGAGCCGGTAAAGCGCAGGCAGGCTCACCGCTGACTTTTATATCAGGAGCTGGGGTCCCAGCCTCAGCATAACATTCAGCCCCACAAATTTAGTATCAGTGTGATGCAGAGATACTGCACTGCTGCTTCATGCTCTCGTCGGGACCTAGAAAAATTTATTAATTTTGCTTCCAATCTCCACCCCTCCATCATCTTCACATGGTCCATCTCTGACACTTCTCTTCCCTTCCTTGACCTCTCTGTCTCAATTTCTGATGATAGACTGTCCACCAATATCCATTACAAGCCTACCGACTCCCACAGCTACCTCGACTACAGCTCCTCACACCCCGCTTCCTGTAAAGACTCCATCCCATTCTCTCAGTTCCTTCGCCTCCGTCGCATCTGTTCTGATGACGCTACCTTCAAAAACAGCTCCTCTGACATGTCCTCCTTCTTCCTTAACCGAGGTTTTCCATCCACGGTCGTTGACAGGGCCCTCAACCGTGTCCGGCCCATATCCCGCGCATCCTCCCTCACGCCTTCTCCTCCTTCCCAGAAACATGATAGGGTCCCCCTTGTCCTCACTTATCACCCCACCAGCCTCCGCATTCAAAGGATCATCCTCCGCCATTTCCGCCAACTCCAGCATGATGCCACCACCAAACACATCTTCCCTTCACCCCCCTTGACGGCATTCCGTAGGGATCGTTCCCTCCGGGACACCCTGGTCCACTCCTCCATCACCCCCTACTCCTCAACCCCCACTTATGGCACCTCCCCATGCCCACGCAGAAGATGCAACACCTGCCCCTTCACTTCCTCTCTCCTCACCGTCCAAGGGCCCAAACACTCCTTTCAAGTGAAGCAGCATTTCACTTGCATTTCCCCTAACTTAGTCTACTGCATTCGTTGCTCCCAATGTGGTCTCCTCTACATTGGAGAGACCAAACGCAAACTGGGCGACCGTTTTGCGGAACACCTGCGGTCTGTCCGCAAGAAAGACCCAAACCTCCCTGTCGCTTGCCATTTTAACACTCCACCCTGTTCTCTTGCCAAAATGTCTGTCCTTGGCTTGCTGCATTGTTCCAGTGAAGCCCAACGCAAACTGGAGGAACAGCACCTCATCTTCCGACTAGGCACTTTACAGCCCTCTGGGCTGAATATTGAATTCAACAACTTTAGATCTTAAACTCCCCCTCCCCCCATCCCCACCCCGTTTCTTTTCCCCCCCCACCCGCTTTTTTTTTTTCTTTTTCAATAATTTATATAGATTCTTCTTTCCCCACCTATTTCCATTATTTTTAAATCTAAAACTAAAACCTTTAGTCTTTCCACCCCACCCCCACTAGAGCTGTACTTTGAATATCCTGTTTTCCATTCTTAATTAGCACTTTTCTCAGACAAAGACTACCACCTTCAACACCTCTTTGACCCTTTTGTCTGTGACATCTTTTGATTATCTGCTCACACCACACCCTCAATGTGTCTCTTCCCCCCCACCACCCACCTTAAACCAATTTATATTTCTCCCTTGTTGAAACTATGCTGCAGTTCTGCCGAAGGGCCATGAAGGCTCGAAACGTTAACTGATTTCTTCTCCGCCGATGCTGCCAGACTTGCTGAGTTTTTCCAGGTAATTCTGTTTTTGTTTTGGAATGTAACTTGTTGATCAAGGCCCCAATTGACTCTGAAGTGAAGCATCCTCCAGGCAGTTTCACTCTGCTTTCTTCCAGCTCCTCATATCGTACTTTCCCATCTAGCTTTGTATCGATGCAAACTTGGATAAATTACACTCAGTCCCTTTGTTTAAGTCAGTGATGTAGGTTGCAATAGCCGAGGCCCATAAGTACTGCTTTTTGCAGCACCCCAGTAGTTACAACTTGACAACTTGAACATGCCCCATTTATTCCTATCCTGTTTCCTGTCCGTTATTCAATTCTTAATCCAAGTTGGTATGTTATGCCCATCCCATGTCCTCAGAACATCCCCAAAGCCCATGGCTGCAAATAAAGTACTTTTGAATTGTAGTTACTGTTATTTTCCAATCTGTGCATAGTAAAATCCCAAACAATAAATAAGATAAATGGCCAGTTAATCTATTTTTTGGTGGTGTTGGTTGAAGTATGAATATTGACCAAGATCCCTGTTTGTTTTCATGTAATGCTTTGGGACCTTTAATACTCGGTCCTTGTGACAACACAGTACTCTTTCAATACTGCAACAGTCTGGAATAGGCACTAAACTCTTGAAGTGGGGCTTGAATCCACAATCTTCTGACTCAAAAGTAAATGCTAACAAATGAACAAAACAGCACCTAAGAGAGTATTAAAGCTCCATTCCTTTAGCTTCAGAAGCCCCAGACATCTCAAAAGCTGGGCCTGAACTCCCCATAATTTCCTTTTTTGTAATGTCATCGCACTATACAATGCCAAAATAAAAATGTTTCATTCATTCTTTTAACTTTTAAAATTATTTCCAATTTCATCCCTCAGAACACCAACTGATTGGAGAATGATTTTCAAAATGCAGATTTTCTTTTCTACATGGCATTGGCAAAATTTGTTTTATGGGACCTGAACTGAAGAGGATGGCATTGACATTACAGATCTGCATGTCAAGTCTAATGTTCGGCAGTTGGGTCTGGATCGCAGTTCTGTCATTGACCCGGTTTACATGCCATCTTTAGTCTTGCTGCAGCCAAATGTGAAAATGCAACCTAGGTCCCAAGTAGGGTAACAAGAATTCATGGGAAATTGTTGCTTGAGAGTGACCAGAAGTTCCAGGCGCTTCATTTTACCAAATCATTGCTTCAATATATTTTGTTTCCACTTTACATCTCTGTGTATTGCAAGCAACATCCTGCACCCTCCCCCCAACCACTCCCCTCCACTCCACCCCCACCACTCCCCCCTCCCCACCCCAAGGAGCAGGCAAACAGTTCCAAATTTCGGTCATTGGTCTTCTTCACCTAGCTGCAAGGTCAATTGGAGATGACTTTCTTCCCTCCCCATAGACGGGCAAGTGGTATTCATTCAATGCCTCACTTAAATGATATGCCCAGGTGTGGAAGTTTTCATGGGGAATGGGGAAGGCATGAAGGTGTCAAGTTCAAATCCATGACCTGACATTTCATGCATAGCATGAAAACTGTTTTCAACATGACATCAAAATATGCAGATTATCTAGGGAGGTTAAACATGTAATGAAAAACAAAACTTTCAGTTTATGAATTTATTGATGTTCTTTTCTCATTTC
Organism: Cetorhinus maximus; assembly: GCF_964194155.1. Taxonomy (NCBI): domain Eukaryota; kingdom Metazoa; phylum Chordata; class Chondrichthyes; order Lamniformes; family Cetorhinidae; genus Cetorhinus; species Cetorhinus maximus. The sequence goes on along the minus strand of NC_135897.1, from coordinate 66,323,208 downwards.
TTTCTCAGGTGGTGAGAAGATGACCTTGTCTATTTCTGTCTTGCTTGCTCAGTCTGTCTTCCTGCTGCTGATTTCACAAAGGTTACCAGAGACAGCTCTAGCTGTTCCACTAATTGGCAAGTGAGTGATTGTAAACTGTTGCCATAGACCTTGAAAAATTCCAAACCAGTTCCTTATCCAAAATTACTTGCAGAGGTTCAAATATTCATGCTACAAATATTGGAGCATGACAATGCCCAGGAACGGTGAAGAATATCAAGTCAGTATCTTGTTAATTTCTAAATACGCGCATTAAAAAGTTAGCCCTAATAAATGCAGTTTACTTACGTTGAGACAAAGAAGCAAGTCTTTCTGAAATACTTACACTTGCCTAGAATATAAAGGGGAGCTTTTTGCATATACACTTCATGAATGTGCAAGAAATTATTTTCATAGAACAAAATTATGTGTTAGACATTTCCACCACAACAATGCTTCTCTGGGCTCCCTTCACTAGTTCAGCCCTCCAAGTCACAACATGTCAAAATAAGAGCCAGTGGTGCAGCAGCTCCAAGTTTCTTGGCTTTGCACTGCTAATACTTCATGGCTAACTGAGACTTATACCAGGGTCAATAGACAGAAATGATGAGTTCCTAAGCTTAATGAGTCTGGAGAGCTTGAACAATAATTTCTGCAGCAGGGAAACATTTAAAAAAAATTTTCACATTCTTACTTTGGATAACCTGAGCTTCTGATAGGGTCAGACCATTGAGAACTTTTTAGCCCTCCCTCCCCACTACTCCATACCCACAGAGAGCGATTCTCAGCAACAGGTATGGCAGTCCCCATGAGAATATCCGTATTTTCCATTACCATGGAGGAAAGGGAAAAGCATTTCAAGATGGAGCAAATGAGACATGCAGCACCTAATGAGGATGCTGACTAACTGGATGTCACACGACCCCTATGGAATATGCATGCAGCACAGGTCATGTGAGGAGCTTGCTGAGGACTCGTGCATTAGAGGAGTACGCTATTACCATAAAGACAATAGGGCAGCTCTGTTATCTGTCTGACTAGCTCTCATTGTGGCTGTGAAGGTGATCACCACACTTAACTTCAGGATGACATAGATAATGACCCCATAAATAGCACTAGAGCATTACTATCAGACATTTGCCCCAATGGTAGGGTTGAAAGGACAATGCACTAAACACATCATACTTAAGAGTAACAGGCAACTTTGAGACTTGATTACGGCATTTTCAAGTCAAGAAAATAATCTACTGTTTCCATCAGCAAATCAGCCCCCATTTGTACAGTTTGGATACCGACAAAGGTGCAGATTTGATTTTGACAGGAGAACATTGAATAATCTTGCTTGTTTTGTTTTCCAGATACTTGATGTTCATAATGATTCTAGTCACCGTTGTGATAGTGAACTGTGTCATTGTTTTAAACTTCCACTTCCGAACTCCTAGCACGCATGTTCTCTCATCCTGGACTAAATGGGTACAGTAACAACAATAAAGCCTTTGTGTAGTGTTCAATTTCTCTATTTGAATAACAAAGCAACATCACATGCCTTATGAGGAAAAAGCTGGATGAATTAATGTGTTCTCCAGAATGATTAGTATTCTTCTACTCTTACCTATTTACCCTCATGTCCTTGTATCAGTTTGGAAAAGTGAATAAAATGGAACACTAAAAACGCTGACATGAAAAGACTATTAAAACTATCTCCAAACAAAACTATTTTGTAAAGTGGAAATAAGGGGGCCAGAATTCCTTGATCCCATATTAAAGTGGTGGAGCAGAAATCAAGAACTACCTATCAATGCTCTTAAGCCTTCCAATGCAGGGTTAGATGGGCTCAAGTAGTTTAAATAATTCTGGTTGGCACAGTACCAGCATGGGCATATCTTGTTTACCCTCTGGAGGGAAAGATGCAGAAATTACAATTCTGAGGAGCCACATTAAGTTCAAAGTTGACAATGCCAGCTGCCTTTGAATTGTTCACTTAAGGTGTTTTGAATCTTGTAAGTCATATAGCACTAAAAACAAGAAATTCAATTTTATTACTCTCCGCTTTACTCTCCTCAAAGCAGTAACTCGCTCTTCGGTTGTGGCTCCATGAGTGCCAATTGGCCTTTGTTACACCAACTAAGTGGTCATTTTTCAGTTTCAGCAGTGAGAGAGGGACAGCTGCCCACAGGGGGCATCCAGTGCCATCTTCACCCATCAAACACATATGTACACTTTCCAATGGGGTTTCTGGCTAACAATTAGGGTGGGATTTTGAGGGTTAAACTTTCCCATCTCTAACCCAATGGGACTGAGACCAACTGATGTGCACCAGCTCAGATCAATCAACTCAGCATAAATTGGGAATCAAACTTGGACTATCTTAGCCCATAGGGTTAATCTACTATAGAAGTGTGAGATGATCTCATTCAACAGAATTCTTACAGGGCTCGACAGAGTAGATGCAGGAAGGATATTTCCCTTGGCTGGGGAGTCTAGAACCACGGGACACAGTCTCAGAATAAGGGACAGGCCATTTAGGTTTGAGATGAGGAGGATTTTCTTCACTGGTGAATCTTTGGAATTCTCTGCCCCAGAGGGCTGTGGAAGCTTAGTCGAGTATGTTCAAGACTGAGATTGATAGGTTTCTACATACTGAAAACATCAAGGGTTACGGTGATAGTGCAGGAAAATTATTTTGAAGTTGAAGATCAGCCATGATCTCATTGAATGCAGAGCTGGCTCAAAGGACTGAATAGCCTACTCCTGCTCCTATTTCTTATGTTCTTATGTTCAATGGTCCATCAGAGAAAGCTTGGGGTTTAAAATTTCAATTTGAAATTTTTTTGTTTGTTTGATTTTGATTTTTCTTTTTTTGTTTCATTTCCCAACAAAGAGACTGCCAGCTTGCTTGGTTCCAGGCTCCTGGTAGTGTTTCTCTTGAATCAGTCACCACAAGGTATGCTAGATTGGCAAGAGGGTGATGATCAATAGATTTTCTCTCCTACCCTTTCCATGTGAGAGTGGCTAACTTCCACTTCCTTTTGCTCTGTGGGCATTGCAGCTGTGGAGCTTGCAGCATAGAGAATTCTGGTGTAAAACCTGCACTCTGTGACTGCAAAGCAAAGTACAGTAATGAAAGCATCAATGTGCTCTGTCAGTCACTACCTGGCAAACAATAAGGCAGAATTCACATTAGTCAATCTGATAAATGTAATATGCAGGATAAACAAATTTGCATTTTAACTTGAATGAACATGTTTATCATTTCATTGAGCTAGGCAATTTCAATGAAAGAGATTTTGCTTGTAAAGGCGTTTATCCGTACAATCCTATTTTGATATTGTAGCTGTTTTTGGAAAAACTCCCGCGGATCCTGCACATGTCCCAACCTAGTGACAGTGACTCATCGCCATGGGAGAACGGTGTGTTGCAGCGACGCAGCAGCTCCATTGGATACATTGTCAAAGCACAAGAATATTTCACCATCAAATCCAGAAGTGAACTTATGTTTGAGAAGCAATCTGAACGACATGGATTGAGGACACGGGCCACTCCAACTATCAGTGAGCAACGCCCAGCATTGAAATTGCATTAATAAATTAATCAGACAGATCCCAGCCAATTTTACTTATTAAAGAAACTTTCCCGGTTTACTTGATAGCTTAACTGCCAAGGTGCTGAAGAGCTAAACTTTAGAGACCAAAGAGGTTCCCTGATTGAATTCCTGCTTTGCAGTGAGAAAACCAAAACTTGCATGGAACTAATCGGTTTCCTCCCACTGTCCACAATGTGCTGGTCAGGTGGATTAGCTTTGGTAAATTGCCCCTTAGTATGTGTGTCTGCCCTGTAATGGGCTGGTGTCTCGGTCCTGGGTGTGCCCCACTTAACACCCATTGCCTGTCAGGATAGGCTCCAACTCCCCATGACCCTAAATTGGATGAAGCAGTTCTAGAAAAGGGAGTGAGTGAGCAATCATGTGCATCAAAAAATCATTTGCACCGTCATATTGAATCTTTTGAAGCCCAATTTCAAAATATGGTTCTTTATGCGGAATGAAATGATTTATAATCTTTGATAAATAAATTGCCTGTTATTTTGCATGTCATATTTGCAGAATTATAGAAGATGTTCTGATGAGAATGACACATAACTTTATACATTTTAAGATTCAGTTTTTCAAATTAAAGTGTGAAGTAGTAATTTATCTGAAGAAGATAAAAATGGACTTTGCTGGTGACAACATCCGAGCTCTTCTAAATCCGAATTTTCTTTTCTTAAACTTAAACTTTTCTTAAATCAGGGCCAGTTGGAGAGTTGGAATCCAGGTTTCTTATGTGCATTGTTACATGAATTAGTCTCATTAAGAGAAAAGCATTTTACTTAGAAATCCCTTCCAACAGGAAACAAATAAATGCAATTTTTTAAAACCAGGTCTTGGAAGCAATGGCAATGATAATGAGAACATTCCAGACCAGCTATATGCAGAGGTCAAGCCGGGTATTGATGGGGCAAATTTCATTGTGAAGCACATAAAAGAAAAGAATGACTATGATGAGGTAGGTCTGATGAACAAGGAAATCATTTGTTAATCAAGTTTTTCTCCAATTGTTTTCCCTGGCACTTCAAACAACTGAAATTTTAATAGCATTCTCAAAGAAGGGAAGAGGCTTCAAAGCCAATACAGGTGGTGGAAAAATTTGGCAAAAATGTGGAAAAAAGGGGAAACTTAAAAAAATTTGGGGAGGGAGCAAAAGCCTAATTTGAAAAGAAGTTTTTTGGATGCTTTTGAAGGAAAGGAGGGATTATCCCCTTAATGTACAACATACTTAATAATCACAAAAGAAAAATACTGCAGATGCTGGAAATCTGAAATAAAAACAGAAAATGCGAGAAAAACTCAGCAGTTCAGGCAGCATCTGCTGAGAGTGGAACAGCGTTAACACTTCAAGCTGATGATCTTTTGTCAGATACTTATAGTACTTGCTGAGAAAATGATGTTTGAAAACAATGTTTGGTCCCCAAAGTATGAAATGCAGGTCACTTGATTAAAACTCATTGCGATGTATAATTTTTCACAATAGTCTACAGAAAAACAGTCCCACACCACAATAGGATAAAATGTGCAGGGTAATGTTTCAATGGTAATGTGAATCATTTTTGAAAGCCAGCTAGATGACTTTCCTCATCAGAATGCAGCCAAAACTCTGCTGCCCATATCCAAAATCACAACAAGTCCCATTCACCTATCATCGCTGTGCTCACTAGTCTACACTGGTTCTTGATCGTCAAAGGCATTGATTTTAAAATTATCATCCTTGTTTTCAAATGCCTCCATCACTCACCTCCCTCTCTCTGCAACCTCCACCAACACATCTCATGAACTCAACATTCCTCCAATTCTGACCTCTTGCACAGCCCTGACTCCCATTACCCTATAACTGACATCAGCCTACAGCTCTAGAATTCCCTCCCTAAATCTCTCTGCCCCTCCACCTCTTTTTCTTTAAGGCATTCTGTAAAATCTTCCTCTTAGACCAAGTTTATAGTCACCCATCCTAACATCTGTTTCTGTGTCAGCTGTGGTAGCACTCTTGCCTCTGAGCCATCAAGTTTTGGGTTTAATCCCACTCTAGGGTTTGAGTACAAAAATCAAGGTTGATTCTCCAGTGCAGTACTGAGGGAGTGCTGCACTGCTGGAGCCGCTGTCTTTCAAATGAGATGTTAAATGGAGGCCTTGTCTGCCTTCCCAAGGTGGCATAAAAGATCCCATGGCATTATTTTGAAGAAGAGCAGGGGAGTTATCCCCAGTGCCCTGGCCAATATTTTTCCCTCACGAAAGCAGATTAACATATTGCTGTTTATGGGAGCTTGCTGTGCATGATTTGGCTGCATGTTTATGGGAGCATGCTGTGCATGATTTGGCTGCCACATAATTCATTCATGGGATGTGGGCATCACTGGCTAGGCCAGCATTTATTGCCCATCCCTAATTGCCCTTGTTCAGAGGGCATTTTTAAGAGTCAACCACATTGCTGTGAGTCGAGAGCCACATGTAAGCCAGACCAGGCAAGGACAGCAGATTTCTAGAACAGTTGGCAATGGTTTCATGGTCATCCTAAAACTTTTAATTCCAGATTTTCATTGATTTCACCATCTGCCATGGTGGGATTTGAACCTAGATCCCCAGAGCATTACCCTGGGTCTCTGGAATACTAGTGCAGTGAAAATACCATTATGCCACTACTACATTTCCTACACTAGCATAATGACTACACTTTACTTCACATTACGACAGTGATGACATTTCAAAAGTGCTTCATTGACTGTAAAGGGCTTTGAGACGTATGGTGGTCATGAAAGGTGCTTTATAAATGCAAGTCTTTCTTTTTCTGGGTGTGTCAATTTTTGTTTTGTGAAGCCTTTGGAATGTTTTCCACATTAAAAACAATAAATAAATACAACATGTTATTGAATTACCAAGTTGAATTTCCTGAATTTCCTAAAGTTCTATTTTTATAATTCAAAATTAACACATAATAGACATTATATGCAAATTGTGAACCAAATTTTACATTTGAAAACCCTTGACATTTTTATTCATAAAATGATTTCTTTGTCGATGTTATGTGAAAGTTTGCTTTCACTATTTCACATAATACTATGTAACTGACAGTAACTCATCAGATAAAATGTTATTCTTCGCTTGCTTATTTTAACTTCTATCTAAAGTATGCTTTAAGAACAACCCAACCACTTGATTCCCCAGCAGAGAGTGGTACAATCAGTACAAAGAGAATTTTGCCTAAAATTCTATTGTTGAAAAAAATCTTCTGGCTTAAACATTTTTTCTTTTTGTTTCAGGAAGTTGACAGCTGGAATCGAGTGGCCCACACATTAGACAGGTTGTGTATGTTCATCATAACTCCAATAATGATCTGTGCAACATTCATCATATTCATGGCGGGGAACCTCAATCACCCTCCACCATTACCATTTGAAGGCGATCCCTTTGAATATTCAGCAGATCGCCCGCGATGTACATAGATTTCAGGAAACTGCAAAGTACAAGACACCACAGTAGAGACTGCTGCGTACACCTCCACTGCCCATCACCCACACCCCCCGACCTCCCCATTCCCACTGTACACACACAAACATTAAAGTCATCTATGTATACAAAGCTGGAAAGGATACAAGTGCATCACCAGAGACATATACATAGACAGTTATAAATATACGAGGAAGTTTTTTTAAAATACAATTATGCATGCATGCCCTCATACATACAAACATACATTGTAACGAATGAGAATGATAGAAAATACTGGGACATTCAAAACTTGAAATCAGCTGTTTATTTTCAGCCTATAATATTGATGTTGCTGAACCTTATGCTGTAATTATAGTGTATATTGTGATGTACTGCTAGCAGCTCCAGAGTTAAAACACTTCCAGTAGGCAGGAGATCAGCTTTGCATGTACAAAATTTCATGTTCCAGTTTATAAAAACATGATTGTGAACATTGCTTTCCTAGAACATTTAAAACAAAAATTTCTGCTTATGTATTGCTGAAGAAAGAGACGTGTCGAAGCTTTTCGTCTTGCACTCATCAGGACACTTCGCAAGAATACCAATATAAGGGGAAAACAACAATTTATACTGTTTGAGAATAGAGTGCTGATTGGTTGGCAAGTGGACTCTGATTGGTAGCAGCATTGCCATAGAGAATGCACCATACGAACATATGAAATAGGAGCAGAAGTAGACCATTCGGCCCCTTGAGCCTACTCCGCCATTCAATAAGATCATGGCTGATCTGTTTGTGTTTCGAGTTCTACGTTCCCATCTACTACTGCTAACCTTTGATTCCCTTCCCTAACAAGAATCTATCTACCTCTGCCTTAAAAATATTCAGTGACCCCGCCTCCACTGCCTTCTGAGGCAGAGAGTTCCAAAGTCACACAACCCTCAGAAAAAATTTCTCCTCATCTCTGCCCTATAAGGGTGACCCCTAATTTTCAAGCAGTTCCCCCTAGTTCTGGACTCACTTACAAGGGGAAACATCCTTTCCACGACCACCTTGTCAAGGCCATTCAGGACCTTATATACTTCAATCAAGTCACCCCACATTCTTCTAAACTCGAGTGGAAACAAGCCCAGCCTGTCTAACCCTTCCTCATAAAACAACCCACTTATTCCAGGTATCAATCTAGTAAATCTCCTCTGAACCGCCTCCAAACAATTTACATCCTTCCTTAAATAGGAGACCAAAACTGCACACAGTATTCGAAATGCAGTCATACCAATTCCCTGTATAACTGAAGCATAACATCCTTACTTTTTCCTCTCATAATAAAGGATAGCATTCCATTAGCCTTCTTGATTACATAATGTACCTGCATACTTCTTGTGACTCATGCACCAGAACACCTAGCTCCGTCTGCGCCTCTAAATTCTGCAGTCATTCTCCATTTAAGTAATACTTTGCTTTATTATTCTTCCTACCAAAGTGAACAACTACACATTTTCCCAGATTATACTCCATCTGCCAGAATTTTGCTCATTCATTTAACCTATCTATATCCATCTGCAACCTCCTTATGTCCTCTTCACAACAAACTTTCCTATCTCTCTTTGTGTCATCTGCAAATTTAGCTACTATGCCTTTGCTCCACTCCAGGTCAACTGATTTATGTAAAATGTAAAAAGTTGAGACCCCAGCACAGACCTCTGCGGGACCCTACTAGTCACATCCTGCCAATCAGACAAAGACCCATTTATGCATACTCTCTGTTTTCTGCCAGCCTGCCAATCATCTATTCAGGCTAATAAGTTACCCCCTATAGCATGAGCTTTAATTTCCCGCAATAACCTTTGATGTGGCAACTTATCAAATACCTTCTGGAAATCCAAGTACAGTAAGTCTACAGGCTCCCCTTTATCCACAGCACATATTACTCCTTCAAAGAATTCTAATAAATTGGTTAAACATGATTTCCCTTTCACAAAACCATGCTGACTCTTCCTAATTACCTTGTGTTTTTCCAAAGTGCCCAGCTATAGCCTCTTTAACGATCGACTCTAACACCTTCCCCATGACAGGCGTCTGAAGAAGGGTCATACGGACTCGAAACATCAACTCTGTTTCTCTCTCCACAGATGCTGTCAAGCCTGCTGAGTTTTTCCAGCACTTTCTGTTTTTGTTTCAAGCTAACTGGCCTATAGTTTCCTGGTTTCTGCCTCACTCTGTTCTTAAATAGAGGGGTTGTATTTGCTACTTTCCATTCTGATGGAAACTTTCCAGAATCTAGGGAATTTTGGAAAATTAACACCAATGCATCTACTACCTCATTAGCCACCTCTTTTAACACCCTAGGATGAAGTCTATCAGGACCCAAAGACTTGTCAGCCCACAGCTTCATCAGTTTGCTTAGTACCGCTTCCTTAGTGATTGTAATTTCACCAAGTTCCTCTCTCCCCTCCACCTCCTGATTTGTAGCTATTATTGGAATGTTTTTTATATCCTCTATAGTGAAGACAGAAGCAAAATATTTGTTCATTGCATCTACCATGTCCTTCCTGTCTACTGTTAACTCCCCATTCTCACTCTCTAGAGGATCAACACTCACTCTACCTACTATTTTCCTATTTAAATACCTGTAGAAACTCTTGCTATCCATTTTTATATTTGCACCCAGCTTCTCCTCATACTCTAATTTCTTTCTGATGATTAACATTTTAGTCATTCTCTGCAATTCTCTATATTCTGACCAGTCATCTGGCCTGCCATTCATCTTTGCTCAGTTACAGGCTTTTTCCTTAAGTTTGATGCTTTCCCTAACTTCTTTAGTTAACCACAGATGGTGGGTTCTCCCTTTAGAATTTTCCTTTATAGTAGGAAAATACTTTTTCTGAGTATTCTGAAATATCCCCTTAAATGTCTGCCACTGGTTCTCTATTAACCTATCCCCTAATCTAGTATCCCAGTTAATGTCAGCTAGTTCAGCATTCATGCCCACATAAATGCCCTTATTTAAGTTTAAATACTAGTCTTAGACCCACTCTTCTCCCTTTTGTACTGGACATAAAATTCAATCATATTGTGGTCACTGCTACCTGGGGATGCCTTTACCCTGAGGTCATTAATTAATCCTGTCACATTGCACAATATCAAATCTACTACAGCCTGTTCTCTGGTTGGTTCCAGAATGTGCTGCTCTAAGAAGCTAACTTGAAAGCATTTATGAACTCCTCACCCAGGCTACTACTGCCAATCTGATTTTTCCAGTTTATATGTAGATTAAAGTCACCATGATTATTGCCGTCCCTTTATCACAAGTATCCAATATTTCTTCTTGTATATTTTGTCCTACATTGTGGTTACCGTTAGGGGGCCTATAGACCACTCCCACTAGTGACTTCTTTCCCCTACTATTCCTCATCTTCACCCAAACTGATTCTACATCCTGATCTCCCGAACCAAGGTCATCTCTAACTATTGCACAAATGCCATCCTTGATTAACAGTGCTGCCCCTCCACCCTTACCTAGCTACCTATTCTTCTTGAAGGTCACTTACTCCTCAATGTTCAGGACACAATCCTTTTCATCCTGCAGCCATGTCTCTGTTATGGCTATCAGATCATATTTATTTACTCCAATGTGCATTTCATTTACCTTGTTATGAATGCTATGCACAAATACAGAGCCTTTAGTTTTGTCTTTTTGTTATTTTTGTGACATCTAGTCTTGATTCTTGGCGCATTCTTAGTTTTTTTCTCTCTGCCCCTTCCTGCCATTCTTCGACCCTCATTTCTTGTATTACTATTCTCCTCTCTTATTTTGTCTCTACTCTTCGATATACCACATCTTTCAATATTTGATCCCTGCCCCGCTATTTAATTTAAACCCTCTCTACTTCCCTAGTTATGTGGCTCTCAAAAACACTGGTCCCACGCACACTTCAGGTGTAAATCGTCCCAACAGTACAGCCTCCACTTTCCCCAGTACTGATGCCAGTGCTCCACAAACTGAAACCCACTTCTCCTATGCTAGTCTTTGAACCACATGTTCATCTCTCTAATTTTTTGTACTCTATGCCAATTTGCACACAGTTTAGGTAATAATCTAGAGATTATAACCTTTGAAGTTCCGCTTTTCAATTTAGTGCCTAACTCCTCATACTCTCTCTATGCAGAACCTCTTTCTACCTATGTCATTGATACCTAAATGGACCACAACAACCGGATCCTTCCCCTCCCACTGCAAGTTCCTCTCCAGCCTTGAGCAGATATCCCGAATCCTGGCACTGGGCAGGCAACACAGACGTCTGGGCTCTCGTTCTTTGCTGCAGAGAACGATGTCAATCTCCCTCACTATACTGTCCACTACTACCACTACGTTCCTTTTTGCTTCCCCAACTTGAATGACTTCCTGTACCACAGTGTCATGGTCAGTTTGCTCATCCGCTCTGCAGCCCCCACTCTCATCCAAACAAGCTGAGATAACCTCAAACCTATTGGATAATTGTAGAGGCTCACACTCCTGCCCTCTGGATCCCCTCACCTGCCTCACTCATAGTCACACCCTCCTGTCCCTGACCACTGATCAAACAAAGAACAAAGAACAAAGAAAAGTACAGCACAGGAACAGGCCCTTCGGCCCTCCAAGACTGCACCGATCATATTGCCTGTCAAACTAAAACATTTTGCAATTCCGGGGTCCGTATCCCTCTATTCCCATCCTATTCATGTATTTGTCAAGCTGCCTCTTAAACACCACTATCGTATCTGCTTCCACCACCTCCTCTGGCAGCGAATTCCAGACACTCACTACCCTCTGCGTAAAAAACTTGCCCCGCACATCTCCTCTAAAGTTTTCTCCTCTCACCTTAAATCTATGTCCCCTAGTAATTGACTCTTTCACCCTAGGAAAAAGCTTCTGACTATCTACTCTGTCCATGCCACTTATAATTTTGTAAACTTCTATCAAGTCGCCCCTCAATCTCCATCGCTCTAGTGAGAACAATCCAAGTTTCTCCAACCTCTCCTCATAGCTAATAACCTCCAGACTAGGCAGCATCCTGGTAAACCTCCTCTGCACCCTCTCCTATGCCTCCATATCCTTCTGGTAATGTGGCGACCAGAATTGCACGCAATATTCCAAGTGTGGCCTAACCAAGGTTCTATACAGCTGCAGCATGACTTCCCAGCTTCTATACTCAATACTCCTGCCAATGAAGGCAAGCATTCCATATGCCTTCCTGACTACCTTATCCACCTGTGTTGCCACTTTCAGTGAACTGTGGACCTGTACACCCAGATTCCTCTGCCCGTCAATGCACTTAAGGGTTCTGCCATTTACTGTATAATTCCTACCTGTATGTATCAAAAGAGAAGACCCCATCCTCAGTGGTATGACCACCTCCTGGTACAAGCATCCAGGTAATTTTCCCCCTCCCTGATGTATCTCAGAGTCTGCAGCTCAGCCTCCAGCTCAATGACTCTGAACCGAAATTTATCGAGCCACAAACACTTACTGCAGGTGTGTTTGCCCTGGATCACAATGTTATCCAGGAGTTCCCACATGCAGCAGCCTTGACACATCACCTATCCTGCCATCCTTAATGTGTTTTCAATAATTACTTAATTATATTATCCACTTATTTATGTTGCTTTTTTATATATTTTATTAACTTTTTCACTAATTTGTATACTATTTTAAACCTTAGCAATAGAATAGACCGGAGCTACACGTCAGATACTCACCAAACAGCTAGCTCCTTTCCCTGGAAAGGAAAGAACTAGTTCCTACAGGGTGAGAAATTAACACTTTAAACTCCTCCTTTCACCAAACTCCAAGTCTGCACTCAGTTTCCTCAGCTTCACTCCGTTTGCCAAGGCTGCACTCAATTGGTATTCTTGTTAAGTGTCCTGATGAGTGCAAGACGAAAAGCTTCAACATATCTCTTTTTTTACAGCAATGCTCAAGTTCTGTACTACCAAATGGCTATTTCTGCTTATTTCTATTAAATATTCTGGAGTTCACAACAGTCTTAAAAATCTGATGTGACACTATTCTACAATTATAATCCACACAGTGTTAAACACAAGACAGTCATTGACTCTATGCAGTGTTCTGGAGTCAGATTATTTGCTGACTGTGGAATGATGCTGCTGCTCTGCTATGATGCAAAAATCATTTAACAATGGACAAGTGAACTTTTACCCCATTCCTGCAAAGTAATCCAGCAAAGTATTTTTCAAAATATAGGCAAAATTATCTTTGACACATATACACCTATAAAATAATGTGCACGCATCTGTGCTTGGACATATACATAGCCATAAATACACAAACACCAACACTGAACTATACACATGGACATGTGTACGGCACACATATACATTTATGAACAAGATGTGAAAAATGCTTTTATTATATCCACTGCAGCCAAAAGAAGATATACTGAATTCCAGAAATTACAATTCCAGAAAGAAAAACAAATAGCTGATGCTGCCAAAAAAAAGCTGTGCTGTTTCAAAACCTATATATTAGCATTCGTTTTGAGAACACTTTATATAATTATGCTCCAAATAATTTTTATTTTGCCTTGTGTCAAAGTTTGCTTTGGTTATATTTCACACGATGCTATGTAACTGGCAGTAGCTCACCAGATTATGCATTATTCCTTGCTTAATTATATTAACTTTTATTTAAAATATGCTTTAAGATCAATGTTACAATTTGATTCCATCAGTGGTAGAGACAGACACATTCAGTTCAAAGTGTAATTTGGACAACATTTTTTAAAAAGCAGTACATCTTCTGTTGACCCCAGAGTCTTCAGCAGGTGCTCCTGCTGTCTGCTCAGAAGAGCAAGTTAAAATTGAAGATGCAGGATCCATATGTGACATTGACGGGAAAGTCGCCCGACTGATTTCATCTGCCCAGCTGCCCAGTTTCCACAGGTGAAGTTGGATTAAAATTGCCTCTATTGGACTGAAAGGAGTACGTTTTTTCTAGGCTGTCCCTTCCAGCATTCATCTTTGTATTAGCTCCAATCAACATTTTGTGTGGTTATGTCTACGATAGACATATACCTGCTCATCCACTATTCAATAAATATACATATTATTAATAGCCTAATTGCATTTGAAATGAAAGAATATTAAGCCACAAATAAAGTCACTGGATAGCTACTGATGTGAGACCTTTCTAATTAAATTTATAGGGCCATTATTCCTTTCTCTGCTGTTCAGAGTGAAATATACTGCGATGTGGTTCCATTGCACTGTGTCAAGGAGTGGCACAATGTACATTCCAATACATGATGTAGACCCCAAACTTAACTAGCCCGTTAGAGGGAAAGTAAGCACTTCCCTAAAGAGAAAGAATACATCAGGGTAATTCACCCACTCACCTCTTAGCAGCGGGTTGCTATGGGCTCGAGATTAGGTTACTTGCTAACTTTACTGGATGCAGCAAATGGATGAGAAATCAATTTTACAATGGAAGAAACAAATATTTTGTTCATTATGAATTTTGAGAAACCTAGTACTTTGAAAAATAGAAGTAGTTTTTTTTTCAGTAAACTGAGCATTTTTGCTTTGAACAAAAACATGGCTTTAAGATATTTGCTTCTATTTTGTTATTCTGTTCTTTCAGTTCAGTTGCTTGATTGGGGAGTGGAGGGGGGCAATGCAAACTATTGTTATGAGCTAAGTTTCTTCACTATATTTTCTTCAGCTTGCCCAGCACTCAGCAAGATCTGCACTTGCTCACATCATCATAATGAGCTGGTACTTTTCAGAGTCTAAAGAATAGTGCACTCAGATTCTGTTGATAGGGATACACATAATTATCTGGAAGGGCTCAGTTTGGAATTCTACAGCTGTGTTCAGTGTAGTTCTTGGAAGATATACTGGTACATTAAATTGGAAATCAACTTTGGAATTCCATTACTCAGTTTTTAAGGTTCAGCTAAAGATATTAAATATTCCAGTTATCGTGGTTATAGATGTGAATTTATATTGGCACTTTTGGGAAAATCATAGATTAATCATGGAAAAAGTGTTAAAAGTTATCAGGAAATTCATGAACTGTCACAAGCATGCTTTGCCACTGCTCTGCCTACTTGACCAGTCCATTGAGACCCTCCTGCAGTTTATGGCTATCCTCCTCACTATTTACCACCCTACCAATTTTCATGTCATCCGCAAACTTCTTGATCATACCCCCTACATTTAAGTCCAAATCATTTATATACACAACAAACAGCAAGGACTCCAGCACCAGAAGTTTCTCTATGAACTATCTTCCTCAAATCAATGGGCTGAATCTTACAGGCCACCCGTGGTTGGGCAAACAGGCAGGTGGACCCGTAAATTAGAGTCCTGTGCCATCACCCGGGCCACAATTTCACTGGCGAAGGGGGGTGCAGCTGGGCCGCCTGCCCATGCCCCAATTGAGGTCCTTAGGTGGGCAACTAATGCCCAATTAATGCGCATATAATGGATGGTGAGAAAGGCCTATGCCCGACATGTAGGTTTAAAACTGCGGACTGCTGATCAATGAAAGGAGGATGATTCTTTTCTGGATCCCTTGTGCCAATCGGAGGCCTCCCTCACAGTTTCGCCTCCCCACCTTCCATCACCCACTCCCACCACATCTTGTCCAGTATGCCATCCCCACCCCTCTTTCAGGGGCCTGTGAAACCGACCCCGGTGAGACCCCAGATTTACCTGGTTATGGGTGCATCCATGGTTCCTCTTTCTCCCAGGCCTCCTGCAACACCAGTGGTAGTCACCAATCGTGGTGTGGCACAGAGCTGTTGGCCTCCGATTGGCCGGCAGGTTAATGAAGCCGGACACACTCCTGGAGATGGGCGGAAGTTCTGTCTCATACTAATTAAAATGCCATTGCCTGAAAAATTAAAGTAAGTAAGTTGACCATGTGGAGGTGGGCTTGCCCCCAATAATTACGATGGGGCGCAGAGAGCCCACCCTCAGTGTGTAATCCAGCCCAATGTCCTTTTGAAGATAAAGTGCCCAAAGCTGCTTATATTCCAAATGCTGCTTCAATAGTGATCAACAGTCACCTCAGTTCAGCTTCTCCAATATTTAGTGCCAATCAGCATCTTTGAGGAGGCCTGGAAAAATGTCGCTCATCATCATGGCATAAAATAATGTAACCTGATGTTCAGGCATTGCCAGAATTTTTCTTATTTTAGTTTTGCTGATTTAAGATTGGGCAGTTCACAGTAATTGGCTAAAGGTTTAGTCTGGCCCACTTTAGAGTCAGCTAAATAAATGAATTGTTTCCTGCCCTGTTGTTCAGTATAAAGTGTGACCCGTGCTGATTGTTTAAGGCTTAAGAGGGTCGGTTCTGGCCTCAATTATTAGATTTTTCACTTTGGTCCTAGGAGCAGCCAGATATATTTTGCTTCAGCTCACCTTACGGGGATGCTCCTTTCTCTATATGTTCTTGATCCAGATAGACAAAGGACTATTTTTAACTTTGCAGGAATTTTGCCAGAATTTGTCTTTTTTCATAGCTCAAGTTAATATTGCTGTTATTGGATGCTTTGTAAGCTTATAGTAATTATGGGAGAGTTTTAACCTGACAAGGTGGGTGGGTTTGAGAATGGACAGCTGGTTAAAACAGTTGAAACGGTTGTTGTGTTGGGAATCTGGCAGGAACCCGCTGACCTCCGCCTTTAACCTGAGCACAGTCTGTAGCACACTGGAAACCCCAGTGAGACAGGCAGGGAGTCAAACTCACCACAGCTCTTAATTTCTTCACCTCTGGCTCCCTCCAGGCATTTACTGGTGATATTTGTAGAATTTCGCAATCTGCTGCCCACAAGTGAATCTCACATGTGACCGATGCCCTGTTTGCCAGGACTGGTACTTTAGTGCAATTCTTAACTGATGCAGCCAGTTAGAATGACTGGGTGCTCAAACCTTGCCACTCTAGCTGGCTTTCCAGAGCTCCAGGAAATCATCGACAACACATATATGGCAATCAAAGCACCCCAGATCACCATGGACTCTCCCTGGAATTACACTGGAGATTTCCAGTAAGCTACCATGATCATTTATCCTGCACCAGTCAGGCCACCCTGAGGTATTCACACCTCAAAATTGAGTTAGTGGATGGCTCCTTGAGGACAAGGGCTACCTCGGAAGATGTATACCAATGCACAGTAGCAGCAGAGTGTACCATCTACAGATGCACTGCAACTACTTGCCAAGGCTCCTTCGAGAGCACCTTCCAAACCTGGAACCTCTACCACCTGGAAGGACAAAGACAGCAGATGCATGGGAATGCCACACCCTGTAAGTTCCCCTCCAAGACACACAGCATCTTGACTTGGAACTACATCGCCGTTCCTTCACTGTCTCTGGGTCAAAATCCTGGAATTCCCTCCCTACACCGCATGTACTGCAGCAGTTCAAGAAGGCAGTTCACCACCACCTTCTCAAGGGCAATTAGGGATGGGCAACAAATGCTGAACTAGCCAATGATGCCCACAGAAAGAATTTTTAAAATGTGGCTAACGACAACTGTGAGTAGACCAAATAATGACACTCAGGAAAGGTAAAAAAAAAAACCACCTGACTACCATTGTTATTAATAGTATGATTGTTCTACAGCAAGCAATCAGGGTGCTGAAGATGTGATTCAGATGCCTGGTCAGATCTGCACGCACTTGCCAGGGTATCCAGAATGATAGTTCTCTTCCGTGCCTCGCAAAACATAATGCAGCAGCAAGGATTGGATCTGCAGGAGGAGGAAGGGGATGAGTGTTCTGCCTCGTTGGAGGAGGAAGAGGAGGGGGAACATGATGTGGTGGCACCAGTAGCTGCATACATAGCTGCCAGGGATGCCCAGGACAGCCTGGTTCAGGCATAATTCACCTAAACCAAGGCAGTGCAGCTACCCGGCAAACAAGTTCCAAACCCACAGGGTCCCTAGCCCTCAACCCAAAGCACCTGATAATCAACAATCTATCTCTTTTAGAGACCCGTTACTTGTTATTAACTCCTGTCACACCATTCTTCATAAGATAAAAGGCAACTTGACAGGTAGCAGGCAAAAATGGACAAGATGGGCACAATAAAGTACTAAAATAAATTTTATGGTGCATAAACATGAAAGAGTAATATAACAGCATGTTAAACACTTAAGCCGATTCCCATGTGCAACTAAAAATTCACTATCTTCCATTTTCTACACTTTTACACATGTAATCTCTAGCTTCAGCAAAGCCCAAGTTAGGCTATTTGCAGTCTTGTGCTGACTGCTGAGATGCTTTTCACCAACATCCTCTTAAGCCCAGGAGGGCCCTGCCAAACACTGCTCACCTGCACCTGTTCAAGGGCAGACTTGGCCATCAGGATAGGAGGCGACATATATTGGGGTTTGACTAAGGTAGAGAGGAGGGCAAGAGATCAGAAGTGGAAGCACTTTGAGCAGGGCCCATAGTTCCATTTCCATATCCCCTTTCACAGAATCAGAGAATTTTAACAGCACAGAAGGAGGCCATTCGGTCCATTGTGTCTGCACCTGCTCTCCAAATGACCATTATGAGCTAATGCCATGGCCCTGCCTTTTCCCTGTACCCTTGCACATTGTTTCTATTCAAATAATCATCTAATGCCCTCTTGAATGCCTCGATTGAACCTGCCTCCATTACTCTTCCAGGCAGTGCATTCCAGACCTGAACCACTCATTGTGTGAACAAGATTTTTCTCACATCACATTTGCTTCTTTTGCAAATCACTTTAAAGCTGTGCCCTCTTGTTCTTGATCCTTTTACGAGCGGGAACAGGTTCTCCCCATCTATTCTTTCCAGCCCCCTCATGACTTTGAACATCCCTATCAAATCTCCTCTTAGCCTTCTTCTCTCCAAGGAGAACAATCTCTATCGCTCCAATCTATCCTCATAGCTGAAGTTCCTCATCCCTGGAACTCTTCTGTATTTTCTCCAATGTGTTCACATCCTTTCTATAATGAGGTGCCCAGAACTGTGCACAATACTCCAGCTGAGGTCTAATGAGTGTCTTATATAAATTCAGCATAACCTCCCTGCTTTTGTACTCTATGCCCCTATTAATAAAGCCCAGGATACTATATGCTTTATTAACTGCTCGCTCCACCTGTCCAGCCACCTTCAATGATTTATGCACATATACGCCCAGGTCTTTCTGCTCCTACACCCCCTTCAAAATGTTACCCCTTATTTTATATTGTCTGTCCATATTCCTCCTACCAAAATGCGTCACCTCACACTTCTCCGCGCTGAACTTCATCTGCCACCTATCTGCCCACTCCACCAACTTGTCTATGTCCTCTTGAAGTTCCACACCATCCTCCTTGCAGTTCACAATACTCCCAAGTTCTGTATTATCCTTAAATTTTGAAATTGTCCCCTGCACTCCAAGATCTAGATCATTAATATACATCAGGAAAGCAAGTGTCCCAATACCAACCCCTGGGGAACTCCACTACAAACCTTCCTCCAGCTCGAAAAATATCCATTGATATCTCTCTGATGATATCATTGATATCTCTCTGCTTCCTATTTTCCAACAAATTTTGTATCCATGTTGCTACTGTCCCTTTTATTCCATGAGCAATAACTTTTCTTACAAGTCTGTTGTGTGGCACTGTATCAAATGCCTTTTGAAAGTCCGTGTACACCATATCAACAGCATGACCCTCATCGACCTTTTCTGTTACCTCTTCAATAAGCTCCAGCAAGTTAGTTAAACATGATTTCCCCTTTAGAAATCCATGCTGGCTCTTTCTTATCAACCCATATTTTTCCATGTGACTATAATTCTCTCCCGAATTTCTCCATCTTCCATCTCAAGGCCCACCTGTACGTACTTGCTGGCCAATAGTTGGAGAACACTTTGCTGCACTTGCGGTGAAGCACTAAATAGGCAAGGCAATGGTTTTCTCAATCCTGCTTATGGTGACATTCTGAGTGTGCAGTTTACTATTATGAGTATTATGATGATCCATGCAGGCGGCCACTCTTTCCATGGATGCAGACATCAGCACAAAGGCCTGAGGCATCATGGCACTCATGCTAGAGGCCGACTCCTCCAATCTCTCACTAATCATGTACAGTGTAGCTGAAAATGCAGACAGAACCTGACAAATTTCTGCAGTTGCTCCAGAATTGTCTGCTTTATCAACGACACCCGAGGCTCAGCATTTGCACCAACTGAACAGAGCTTGAGGGTTCTGTACGAGATGAAAAACATGAGTTAGAACTGACAGGGTTAGAGGGGTCTAAGTCATCATTGTGCACATTATCATTTTTCATTGCTTGTTGATATCAAAAGTTAGTGCCCTGTCATGGATAGAATGTTCTATTGCCCATGATCAGTATGTTTTTCGTGAAGGTGGTGTGTATTTTTTTACCCCTTGGAGTGTATGTCAATTAACTATCTTCAGCAGCAAGCTTTTGTGGGTTTTAAACTAAAAAAGGTTATTCATTCTTATATACTTACCCCAAATTTAAATGCGATGTCTCACATTCTCATCTGACACACACAAAGAATAGCTACAGGTGAAGGTAATATAATTCTACAGCTCATAATTATCTCAGTCTCTCACAAGACAAGCCTATAGTTTATTTTGATGTTTTAATGTTGAAATGGGAGTTTTGTAAAGCGAAGGCTTCTCAACAGGCTGTGAGCTCCTCATAGTTAACTTTCTAGGAGATTGGATCTCAAGTGAATTTGAAGTTGGAACAAGATGGGGGAGTCCTCTCTGTTGGGATCTCCCACTTTCAAAGCATTGCTGTTAATAACCTTGGCTGTCTGGTGAGTTGCAGTTAGTTCATGGTCTGGCTTTCTGACCACTGAACCACCATTAATTTGATTATTTTTTTTCTTGGAACTGCCTGAAAACAGCTTGTGCTGATTTTTTAAAAGCAGGCAGTAGACATGACTGTCTTACCACATGACTTTCACAAGATCAAAGTCCTTTCCAAATAAGGGGTGGTATTTATGTGGATTCCAATGTCCTGTGTTGTGGTTTAACGCCTTTGAGATTCACCCAATCTAGTTTGGATGGGGATAACCATTATAATACAGAGGAAGGTTAGAGTGTCTATTCACTCCCATCTGCCACCAATTGAGTTTTGATCTCCCCTTTTATTCAGGGTGAACCCTGGAAACAGGCAAACTGGAGGTTCTATAGTCTTTTTGTGTTTGTCCATCTTTAAACAAAGAGATGTGTGAATTCTGCATGGCTGTGAATGTCCATATTTAATTAGGTATTCACTTGAAACTGGGTACTGTCTGTAGCTCAAATGTCAAAGGTCACATGATTTTCAGCAGCCATTTTAATAGCCTTTTTGTGTTCCGTTTTTGAAAGTATTGCCAGAACATGACAACTGCGTGCCATGTTGCTGGGTGATATTTAGTTCTGTCATCAGTAGCTAGGAGGCCCCTATCTCTAATGGCCAGGCAATCTGAGACAGGGCTTATCTCCAGCCCATCCTCCTCCGCGTTTGTCAAAGTAGAGATGACTGAAGGGCCTCTTTGCCTCTTCCAGTATTCTTTTCTCTTACAAGGAAAGAAGATGATCATTAACAATGGGATGTTTTAAGAGGGTAACTGTGAGGGATACGTGTGAGGGTGAATGTCAGTTTTTGCTGGTTAGATGGGGAATGAGGAGGTGCCTAGACAGAGAGAGATAGGTACACATGCAAGGTCTGTTAGTATGAGGCGTGATGTGCAGAAGGCTCAGGAGGGCAAAATTAGAAGGTTGGAGTTAGACACACATCAGGGTGTAGTTGAATGTGCCAAACCACTCATCTTTCCTGCCCTGATTGGGTCATTGAACCTGTTGCAGCACTCTATCCAGGAGCCCGGTATCACATGCCTGCCACAGACCTCCTCTGTTAATTGCAACCATGTTTGCTCGTTTTTAGAGGCAGGCTTCTTCCTCCCATCCATAGGGAACAAAATCTGTCTGCAGGCCCTTATAGCCTGGAGCTGCATGTCCAGAAACTCCTCACTGAAAGATGCCTTGTTGCATTGTGGCTTAATTTCAAAAGCTTCCATTTCTGTATGAAAACCTCAGCCATACCTCAATTCCGGTCCTCACTAGGTCCCTTTAAAAAGTGAAGCTGAAATAGACTAATGTGGGCTGTCATCATGCCCAATTGGTTGGGAAACCCAGAAGTCAGATGCAAGTGCACTGGCTGAATTAAAAAGCCATTGACAAACTTTATGAATATAAAGGCAAACACAGAATACAGATGATATGTTCCATCAGCTAGGTTTTCATAGAATTTTGCTCTCAGTATTGACTCCCAATTGTCCTATAGTTAAGTGTGTAAACTTACCTCCCCTTCTTGTGAAATTGAACTGAATTTCCTGGGAATGTTTTCTCTGGCCCAAATTTATTCTAATGTATTCAGTGTTCTCTTGCTTTTCTTAAAGGCTTTGTTAGTGTTACTGTTACCCTCCCGAGAAAGGATTCTACTTTTTGCTTGAGTGAATCCTTTATTATAAAAACAATGAAAATCCGGTGTGTTGTGATGGTAACTCTGGTAATCTGATAGCGAGTTAGAGAGCATTTTTGAAACAAGTGTGAAGAAGCAGGCAGAAATGTCTGCAGTAACCACACAACCTGTCCCTTTTGGACTTTTGGAAAGGGAAAAACACATTGAAAATGTGTTAGGCAGATTGAAAGGAAAGGGGAATAAAAGAACTGAAGAACCATTGGATAATATAGCACTTTCAGGTGCTACACGGCAGCACCCTATTAGGATTAATTCAGAAAAATCAAAAGTCCTGGAGGAGAAAGCAGCTGATGGAGATTTTGAGAAAGTAAAAGAAGAGACTTCCTGTGGGATGCAATTTAATAATTCGAAGAAAGAAGAGTGGATAGAGACTGCTTTTCACACCCCTTCACTCCCTAAGGACATAAGAGAGCAAGGGACAAGGCAGAATTTCCATGGACTGCAACCACTCCGCAAACTCCATCAGCTATGTATCACTGCAAAGGCTGAGCACCAAGGTGTGTAAGTAATTTTCTTATATCAGTTACTTTGTGCAGCATGCATGTATAGAATTAGTGTTTAGATAGTTGTAAACCATAGAGAAATGGTAGAGAACTGAGTTACAAATTGCATTTTGGTTTTAGGAGTCACATCAGGTTGCATAAAATGTAGTATACTCAAAACTAAGCATATATTTATTAACAATTTATATTTATGTAGCACTTTTAATGTAGTGTAATGTAGAAAAGCACATGCCAAGTTGTAGTAGGAGAGATAGGAAAGATTACAGAAAGCGTGGATGAAGAAGTAAAGCAAAAATAGTACAATTTTTTATTTAGCAGTGCTCAAAGAAAGGAGGCTTTTGAACATGGGTTGTGGTAACAAGGCAGGGGGGTTTGAAAAGTAAGAGGAACATCTTCCCTGGTCCCCAACCTCTAATAACAAATGCAAGTAGCAATAGGCTTCATTGCCATCAAGATGGACACTATCTGTCCAGCTTCTTTTGCTGCTTCCATCTGTTCCTTTTGCCCACCAAGCCAAACCTCCCAGGCCCTCATGCCTCCACTCCCTACTATTATGTAGGGATTGTGAATAGTTTTCATATGTGAATGAGCATATTCCATACTGTAAGTAGAAAAATGAGTAGGGGCAGGGGGTGGCAATGAGTAATTGGAAAGACAGAAAGTTTTGGGGGAGTGAGTATTTGGGGGATTAGGGTAGTAAACATTTGCAGCATGGATGGAGGATAGTGAATAATGACAAAACTACAAAAAATGCGGGATATTCTTTGCGATGGATAGCTAGAGATCAGAACATATTTTTGAAGCAGATTACATAAAGTTCAATTTTAGGTGATCGTTTTAATATCAAACGCGTTGCTTTTTTTTTAACAGTAACACCATTATGAAATAATTTGGTCATTGTGTTTCTGGGTTAGTAATGCAAAGTCATGGGCCAATAATCCAGTGAATACAATTTCAAATCCTATCGTGACAATGTAAGGATTTGAATTTCATTTAAACAAACTGGAAATTAAAAGCTAGTATCAATTAAAGTGACATGATGCCGTCTGGTTGTTGTAAAACCCCAGCTCGTTCACCAATGTCCTTTAGGGAAGGAAATCTACCGTCCTCACCGAATCTAGTCTTAATGTAACTCCAGTCCCACACCATTGTGGTTGATTCTTAACTTCCCTCTTGAAGTGGCCTGACAAGTTATTCTGTTGCTTTAAGCTAGAAGTTCATGAAGTAGGCCCATCACCACCTATCACCATCAAATCAACAAAGGACACACAGTAAATGTCAGCCTTGTGCAAGTTGAGAATGAATAGATGACAAACCTTCATTACTGGTTTTGATCATTTTTCACTATAAAGGTCAAATAATGTAGAATTGCAGATAATATTTAGTCTCAAAGGCATTTGCTGATAACCTATCATAGCTCTGTTTCTATTTTAGGGCTTACCTGTGATCCTGGCAGAACATACATTATCACCTCTCAAAAAGGTGAACAACTGTACATGGCATCAGAAGGTATTGTTTTGGGTGACACAATAATGAAAAAGGCAAAGTATTACTGCATACAGATGAAAAGAAACTGTATGAATAAAGGAGAAACTGAAACGACATAATATATTCAGAAAAAGGTGTAGATGTATCATGAGGTACATTCCATACTCTAAATGGAAAAAAAAGAACAGTTTTGGGGGTAGAATGACAACTAGATTTGCATCCCTTTGTTTACAGGCTTCAAACTGCTTCTCGTGCTTGGGATTTTTTGTGGGTGGGGGTGGGGGGGGGAAGATATTTTTGGCTTCCATGCTTCAGGCTACTCTTGTAAGTGAGTCTTAGTCCCTGTAGCATATTCCAAACCACAATGGGAAGCATTGTATGCTTTCTGAACCGTATTATAGAATTTTATAGAATTCTTGGAATCCTGAAAGGTTAACACTGAACTCTGCCAAAAGAGCTGTATAAGAAGGCAAAGTCACAAGAGATTTTTCATTTGAAACCTGGAAAAAATGTTCATAGAATACTTGAAAGAACATTTTACCCTTTTATGGACTTTCATCAGTTTTATTTCTTCTTCAGTTACTTCTTGCCTGTGTTTGAACTTGTGTGGTGCAGCCCGATCCTGCTGTATAAAGATCTACAACCTGCAATCAGAGGAGGTACTGCACTTTACCAGACCCTTCAGGGTAGATGCCTGTTGTTTTGGATGCTGCCTAATGGAGATATATGTGTTCAATGCCCAGGAGGAACAAATTGGCACAATTAAGCAGAGGTAAATCCAAACATGTTTTGTTCCTATTTATTTAGGCCAGTTCAAGGATAATTGTTTGCAGCAATATGTCTAATTTGTTTCAACTCAATTAGGCTATAGCAGTATGGTTCAAATGCTTTTATAAATTTCTTCCAATTAAATATTGGGAAGATCGAAGCTATTGGCTTCAGTCCCTACCACAAACTCCAGTGCCTCGCCAGCAACTCTACCCCACTCGCTGGTAACTGCCTGAGGCTAACCTGGCCATTCACAAGTTTGGTGCCATGTTTGATCCTGTGATGAGCTTTCAACCACATATCCATGCCAATACTAAGACAGCCTATTGCCACACCATAACAATGCTAGACCCTGCCTTAGCTCATCTGCTGCTAAAACCCTTATCCATGCCTTTGTTATCTTTAGACTTGAGTATTCCACTACACTCCTGAGAGGCCTCCCATATGCTACCCTCTGTAAACCCAAGGCCATCTAAAACACTATTGTCCGTGTCCTAACTCACATCGAGTGCTGTTCACACATCACCCCTGTGCTCACTGACCAATTTTGGTTCCCTGTGAAGCAATGCCTTGATTCTAAAACTCTCATCCATTTTTTCAAATCCCTACATGGCCTTTCCGCTCCCTATCTCTTTAACCTCCCCCAACCCTCTGGATACCTACGCTCTTCCAATTCTGGTCTCTTGAGCATCCCCAATTTTAATCTCTTCACCACTGGTGACAATGCTTTAAGCTGCCATGACCCTAAGCTCTGGATTCCCTCCCTAAATATCTCTGCCTCTCAATACTCTTTTAAGACACTCCTTATAACCTAACTCTTTGACCAAGCTTTTGGTTATCTGCCCTAATATCTCCTTATCTGGCTCAATATCAAATTGTTTGACAATCCTCCTGTGAAGCAACTTGGAATGTTTTACTTTGTCAAAAGTGCCATATAAATACAAGTTGTTGCTATTGTCGTTACAAAAGCACAAAATTAAATCACATTCCCTTACTGATTTACTGCAACCAGATCATATGAAACCTAATTAAATCAGAACTATTAATTTGCATTTTGATTACAAATTGATTTACAGCATGATCTTCAGCCCCATTATTACACCAATAAAAAATCAGCAGGTTAATGTAGCAAGTTAAAGGAATGTTAAATTTTATGAGGGCATGACTAAGTGCTCTAGAAGTTTTATAGTTATCCCATTACCTGTGCACAAAAACAGGCAAATCAGTGATATGACAAGACTCCTCTGCACCGACAGTAAGGGATCTATGTGAGATGGGTTTGGACTGACTCAACCAATCATGAGTGGCTTTAGACCTATTATTTGCTTATTAATTGGTAATGGCTTTCAAAAGAAGGAGTAGAGATAAAGCAGTGTTGAAACAGCTTTACTTTGGTATCCATCCATGCAATATTTGACTTTGGGAATGCTGGACCATGTAACCAAGCAATTAAAGTGAATATGTCCCTTTGTGTCTCTGGCTGCAGGTGGAGCATGTTCACCCCATTGCTGGAAATCTGTGACATGGAAGGACACGGGATTATGAAAATTCATGGCCCCTGTTGTCCTTGCCGCTGTTATTCGGATCAGGAATTTAAGGTATAAAACACAACATAATTTAGCTGATGCTCATTGCTACATCATTCAAAACTAAATTACATAAAAATTCACTCAGGTTGGGGGAATTTTTCTGATGTGTGGCACAAGTTTTTACTTGCCGCTTAATTAAATGATTATTTCCAACAAATGAGTGTCTAACCATTCACTGGCATTAACATTACCACCATCAATATCCTGGAGTTCAAAAGAATTGACCAGAAACTTAGAAACAGACCAGCACATAAATACTGTGGCTATTAGAAAGGGTCATAGGCGGGGTATTCTGTGGCAAGTGACTCACTCCCCAATTCCCCAAAGCCTTTCCACCATCGACAAGTCATAAGAATACTAGCGACATGCCAGGATGAATGCAGCTCCAATAACAACAAAGAATCTTAAGACCGTCCAGGACAAAGCAGCCCACTTGATTCGTACCTCAGCCACCACCTTAAACAATTTCGTTCTTGACCACTAGTGCACTGTGGCTGCCACGTGAACCAACCACAAAATGCACTGCAGCAATTTGCCAAGGATTCTTCCAAGCACCTGCCAAATCCACAACCTCTACTGGCTAGAGGGACAAGGGCATGAGGTGCATGGGAACCTGCTGCAAGCTTCCCTCAAATCACACAGCGGCCTGACATGGAACTATACCACCATTCTTTCATGGGTGCTGGGCCTAAATCCTGCAACACCCAACCTCAGCACTGTGGTGTACCTTCATCACACGGACAGCAGTAGTTCAATGCGGTGACTCACCGCCACCTTCTTGAAGGCAATAAATGCTGGCCTGCCCAGCAATGCTCAAATCCTATGAACAAATGAAAAAGGAATAGAATTCTGATTTGTGCTCTGGTTGACTTTGATTTAGTGTTAACCAAGAAATATCCAACTAATTTCATTTAGTCTGCGTACTCTCCCAACAACATATTTTCCATAGTCAGGCTGCTCCAGATTGGCTCCAAGTCTAGTCAGAAATCATAATTCCCACCAGAATAGATTATGCTTCTCTCAGACCACAAAAGGTTCCTCCCCTTTAATAAGTAAGGTCTAACATGTGTCACCATTGTGGTAAGAAATTGAATGCTTTTAACAGATGACTGGGAGGAGTTCATAGGACAAAATGTACCATAAACTTTTACCTTGTTTCCCTTTTGAAGGTGTGAACTTCTAGATTGAGTTCATCGTAACCATTTTCAATACTTTCCTTAGATTTCAGTGAGCCTGCAGACTGGTTCAAAGTTCATCAATACAACAACACTGTCCTTTAATATTGTGACTAATCAGGCAATGATAATGGCAATTTCCTGCAGTATTACTGTAAATAAAGTGAAGTAATTTTATAAGATGTTGAGAAGCAATATCAAACTGGGGATTTTCTAAAAGAAAGCAATACCAATCACTCTATCTACTAAGTTTTCGAAGATTGATTTTGGTGAACTCACGTGCTCAAGATTTTTAAAAATGTAAAGAAAAATAGGAATATAATCAATTCATCTTAGATAATCAATCTAAAAGGATCATAAAGTTGTTGGAACTTGAGACATTTGAAATAAAAGCAGAGCTTCTGTTCTTCGTATTAATTTTTGGAGGAATTTTGCCACATAAATTTACATTGCTAACAAATCAACAAATCGGTTGCAAGTTAAAATTAGAGAAACTAGATACAATAAAATTTTAAAAGTCACAGGTTTTACACATAGTTTACCAGAACCTTGTGAACAAATGTGATGATGTGCTGTAATTTTACATCTGTAGAATAGCCTCTGTGGTGTCGATAATACAATAGTCTTACTATTTCCATCTATAAACAACGGGTGTCAATTACATTACAGATTACATCCAAGATTGGGAGCCATTTAGGACTGATCTGGAAGCGGTGGCAAGGGTACAATTCAGAATACAACATGGATCATGAATACTTTGGTGTGGACTGTAAGAACATTTAATAAAGAGCAGTTAACAAAAGTTGAAATATTTACTGATAAAGCTCGAGTTTTTTGTCACATAACACTGTCTGGCCTGATGCTTTACCTTGTGTTTTACACAGGAATACACAATGAAAATGCATCAATTTTTCTTTTATTAATAACATTTGGAATATAAACTGATGCAAAACCCATAGCTCAAGGCAATGTTGCAGAAGATATAGCACAAACGTTCCTTTACAACCAGCTTGATGCCATTTCTATGCTTCATTGACTGCTTGATATGGTTACATTGGCTTTAATAATGTAATTATTGCTGAAAGAAGATATTTTGTAAAACCTTTCGTCATGCACTCATCAGAACAATCACAAGAATACCAATGTCAGGGGAAGCAACAAATTTATACTGCATGAGAGTGCTGATTGGTTGGTAAGTGGACTCTCTTTGGTAGAGGCGTTGCCATGGAGAATTTCAAACAATGAAGCATTGTTTGAAATTTAAACCTGGCAGCTTGATTCTGATTGGTCAAGGCATTGCCCTGAGGAATGAACCAGCGAATGGCTATCACTTATTTTGTTTAGCTGAAACAGACGCAATGTGTGTATATGTTCTTCCTATCTGCAAAGAGCAGGGTTCCTGTGTATTAATATATGTAGCTTCCAGTACATGCAAATGCTCCACACTGCGAGCCCAACTGACAATCGTAAATTGGTTGTCAGTGTAACTTTTAGCACTCTGAGGAGTATTTAGCAAATGTTGTCCAATCGCAGAATCACATCTAATGTCGGACACTGTGTTTTGAGTTTTGCAAGCACGGGCTGGTTGGGTACAGTATGTACCTTGCCCGCTGCAAACACAGAAGGGACAAGCTGTTTGGTACGATCCGTCAATCTTTAGAACGTACAGCCTACATACCTAGCATCACACTGGCACTGAAATTCATGTACCACATTATTCATTGGTGTGATAGGGGGAACATCTTTTTGGCTCGACAGCAGCAGCCTGTTAGTGACGGATACCACTCTTGTTGCTAATGCATAACAACAGCGTGAAACAGCTAGCTTCACCTGGTTGCTCAAATTTATGATATATCTTGTCTTTCCAGGGTAATGAGGGGTAGATTGGGCATTTTTCAGGGCCGAAAGTGACGGCTTTTGGCCAGTTCATGAGTTTGCACGATAAAATTAGAGCAGCAGGTGAAGCTAGCTGTTTCACGCTGCTACTATGTAGTAGCGACACGAGTGGTATTCACTACTAACAGGATGCTGCTGTCACGCCAAAAAGATATTCTGCCTATCACACAAATGCGTAATGTGGTATGTGAATTGCAGTGCTAATGTGATGCTAGGTATGTAGGCTGGCAGGTCGTGTCAAACAGCATGTCCCAGCTGCTGTTCACAAGAGGCAATGCACAGGCCGTACCCAGCCGGCTCGTGCTTGCAAAATTCAAATCAGTGTCCAATATTAGATGTGATTCCGCGATTGGGCAACATTTGCTAAATAATCCTCATTGCGCTAAAAATTAGGCTGACAACCAATTTACGAGCTCGCAGTGTGGCGCTTTTGCTTGTACTGGAAGCTACATATATTAATACACAGGGCCCTGTTCTTTGCAGATAGAAAGAACATGTACACACGTTTGGGCCCGTTTCAGCTAAACAAACTATAAGTGATAGCCATTTGCTTTTTCATTCCTCAGGGCAATGGCTTAACCAATCAGAATCAAGCTGCCTGGTTTAAATTTCAAACAATGTTTGGTAGTTAACTGTCAGTCGTCATTAACTGGTGCATTCTCCGTGGCAATACCTCTACCAAACAGAATCCACTTGCCAACCAATCAGCACTCTCTTCTCATGCAGTATAAAGTTGCTGCTTCCCCTGACATTGGTATTCTTGCGATTGTCCTGATGAGTGCAAGACGAAAGGCTTCAACAAAATGTCTTTTTTCAGCAATATTCAAATGCTGTACTACCAAATGACTAAATGTAATTATTAAGAAGTGGTGATATTCATATATTGGACAATTAATATTGTGCCTTTTTGTTGGGGCTTTTGCCAGATAGAAACCAATATAAACCTTAATGGCAAAATACTGCAGATGCTAGAATCCGAAAAATTTGAATGCTGGAAATACTCAACAGGTCTGGCAGCGTCTGTGGAGAGAGAAACAGTGTCAATGTTTCAGATTAATGATCCTTCATTTTCTATTTTTATTCCAACCTTGCTAGTTTCATTTTTCAATAAATCTATTTTCCTCTTGAGCATTCCCAATGCAGAGCTTTGTCTGTAAGGAGAATATATTGGAAAAACAGGCAAACACTACCTACAATTTCCCATCTATCTGTTTTATTGGGTAGACAATAGTGGATAGTGTGTGCCTAATTTGCTGATTTGTCTTTCTGGCATGCAGAGCTCTCTGCCAGGAATGCTGAAGTCAAAAAACAGTCTGGTTTGGTTCAGGTAAGAACACTTTGGAAGGTTATAATATACACTAGTCATGCAATCCTTGTCAGTTAAAAATATATCTAGATTGATACACAAGAAACCTTTTGCCTTTGGTAACTTATATGTGTTAGAGGCAAAGGATGCTAGTATAGCAAAAGCATATATTAATGCCCTGATGTGAAGGACCTTTATTGTTCCACAACACTGATTTGTGCACTGAAACAACATTTACATACTTTAAGTTTATAATTCAAAAAGTTGCAATACCAAATAGGATGAATATTTACTGCAAATATATATGGGCAGCTGTTTTATGCAGAATTTCACGGCAAAATAAATGCTCACATTTTGCCACACAGAACTGAACACAGATGCTTATGGACTAGGAGATTTACAAGAGTGGTACTAGGGATAAAGGGCTTAAATTCTTGGAAGAGATTAAAGAAGCTGGGATTTTCTCCTTAGAGCAGTGAAGATTTAGGGGAGATTTAATAGAAGTTTTTGAAATTTTGGAAGGTTTTGGAGTAAATAAGGAAAACCAGTTTCCAATGGTGGGAGGGCCAGTAACCAAAAAGAGACAGATTTAAGATTATTATAAATAAATGAAGGGAGAGGAAAACTTTTATTACTTTTACACAACCATTTATGATTATCTTGAATGCACCGTCTAAAGGGGCAGTGGAGGCAGATGTAACAATAACATTCAAAAGAAAATTGGATAAATGTTTGAAAAGGAAAACCTTGGCAACTATGGGGGAAAAGCAGATGATGGAGCTACAGTAAACTTTGTGTTATCCGGTACTCGAACTGGAATTCCCTAACTGGAATTTTTCTCCAGTCTGTTTTTTGACTGGGGATGTCTCTCACACCACAGAAGCTGGCACTAATACTTGTTCCCTTTCAATCCCACTATCACACAACCACTAAAAATTGTCAAATTCATGGATAGTTGTTATCTGCCTTCGCTCCAGTCTCAGCCTCCCACTGTTCTACTGCAGCATGTTCTCTCGGTGCCGCTCAGTCGATTCGCATGGTCCGGCACCTCATGCAAGACCTCAATACCCGGATCACCTTGAGATCACCCAAGGGCTTTCTGATTGGTTAAAAATGCATAACTCTTAGGTAACTGGCATTTTTAACTGGCACCACCTATTCCCAGCACATGCTGTATAACAGAAATTTTACTGTATTTGGATAGCTCCTTCAGTCTCATGGTCTCTCTATGCTGTATGACATGATGATTTAGAAGTACTTCCATCTATTATAACACACCAATTTTCAATCTTTTTCCATTGTGAAATCTTCATTGTTAAAATTTAAAGTGATGTACAAATACACATTGAGATTAAGAAATTTGCAGAATGGACATATAACTGGCAAATTAATTTCAACATAGAGAGGTGTTACATTTTGGTAAGAAAAATAAGGAAGTCATATATTACTTTGAAAATAAGAAACTAACTGGGATAGAGCATATGATCTGGGAGCACAAATACAAAAATCATTAAAAGTAGTGATGCAGATTAATAAGGCCATAAAAAAGCAAATTAAACACCAGGGTTTACTTCCATAGGCATAGAATGGAAAAGTAGAGAAGTTGTGCTAAACTCGTATCAAACCTTAGATTACACCCAGTGTGCTGTGTACAGTTCTGGTCATTATATTATTAAAATTTCATAGAGACATTGAAAAGGTGTAAAAATGATTTACGAGAATGACAGCAGAACTGCATGCTTACCCTTCAGGAATTGATGAACAGGCTGGGTTCTCTTCTTGAAAAGAGAATGTGGAGGGGTAACCTCAGAAAGATCTTTACAACTTTGAAAGTTTTTTTTAAAAAAAGAGGACATCAATATATAAGATAGTCATTAAGAAATCAAATTGAGTGGTAAGAACGTGGATCTTGCTCCTATATGGAGTAGTTGAGGCGAATAGTACAGATGTATTTAAAGGGAAGCTAGATATGCATTGACAAAGGGAATAGAAGGCTGTGCTGATAAATGAGGAAGGGTGGGAAGTAGAGCACAAATAGACTGGTTTTATTTGTGCTGTATATTCTATGCACATATTGAGATGTTGCCTTGTGATATTTGACTGAAAACTGGTCCTTGTGCATTTACTTACTTTGTTTTTAAATATAGTTCCAATCAACATGGATCCAAATGCAAAGGTCCTTTTGCTAGCTGCTGCCTTCTTACTCGTAAGTTGTAAATATGATCAAAATTTACTTCAGTGTTAAAAGTTATTAGTTAGTTTATCCTCCCCATACACATAATCATTGTTTTTTTTTAACAGAATTACATGTTCTTTGAAATGAGCTGAACTCCAAGATTTTTTCCATTCTCACCATCAAGGTTGCTTGACAAAACAGCTTAAATGTTGTGGAAGTGCGAAATAATGAAAATAAATTATGTTTCAGTTAATGTAAATGTACCTGTGGTTTGAAACAATTGTCTTGGAGCAAGATATTTATCTGAAAAATCTTTTGTATTATGATGATCAGAATACATGAGAGAAGCTTAAGTCATGCACAAGGATATTATTCTGGTGTAAAATAAAATATCCAAAACATTATTAATTTAATGGAAAATACAAGGCTTCAGAAAAGTTATCTAACTGAGAATAAATAAGACAAGTCACTTTTTAAAATCAAAAGGCAGAATACTGCAGATGCTGGAAATTTGAACTAAAAACAGAAAATGCTGGGAATACTCTACAGGTCAGGCAACATCTGTGGAAAGAGAAACAGAGTTAACGTTTTAGGTCCATGACCTTTTGTGCCTGGCAATGACCATCTCTAACAAGAGAGTATCTAAACATCTCCCCTTGATAATTAATGGCATTACCCCTTTATCGCTGAATCCCCCCATTATCAACATCCTGCAAGTTATCATTGACCAAAAGTTTAACTGGACCAGCCGTATAAATAATGTGGCCACAAGGACAGGTCAGAGACTGGGAATTCTGTGGCAAGTAGCTCACCTCCTGACTCCCCAAAGCCTGTCCACCATCTACAAGAAGCTTGACACCATCCAGGGCAAAGCAACCCTGTTGATTGGCACCCTATTCACCATCTTAGACATTCAGTCCCTCCACCATCGATGCACAGAGGTAGCAGTGTGTACCACATACAAGGTGCAGTGCAGCAACTCACAAAGACTGCTTCGACAGCACCTTCCAAACCCAAGACCTTTACCACCTAGAAGGACAAGGGCAGCAGATGCATGGAACACCACCACCTGCAAGTTCCACTCCGACCCACACACCATCCTGACTTGGAACTTGTCGTTCCTTCACTGGGTTAGGGTTAGGGTTAATCTCCCTTTCTAACAGCACTATGTGCTCCCCTCTTAACAGCGCCCACACAATGTGGGCTGCAGTGGTTCAAGGCAGTAGCTCACCACTACCTTCTCAAGAGCAATTACGGATGGGCAACAAATGCTGGCCTTGCCAGTGATACCCACATCCTGTGAGAGAGTTAAAAAATGGCTAAAAGGAGCAGTTTAGATAAATTAGCTAAGGTAAAGGAAAACAAAAATATGAGGGTCTTGTAGAATACATTCTAGGTTTCAGAGGGAGGAAATTGCTCAATGTGAATAGCACTGATTTGAATATTGGCATTTAGGGAATTATACCAAAATTTGCAAATGATAACAAAATAGCCGGTATGATTAATTCCAAAGGGAGCTGCAAAGCGATATTGATAAGATCGGGAGATGGACTACAAAATGCAGATGTAATTTAATGTCATCATTTTGGCAAATAGAAGCAATATTTACGCACCAAAGGCTTGGTGCTGTGCAGAAGCAGAAGATTTGGAGGTGCAGTTCCAAGGACATTAAAAGCAGAACCTAATTTGATTTAAAAAATTAAGTTTTAGGTTTATTTTAAGGCATATCAAAACAAATTTCAAGGGTAAAGTTTAGCCCACGTCAAACTTCAAGATCTCAGTTAAGAGTGCTGTGTACGGTAATGAGCTCTACACCACAGGATGCGTATGGAGGCTTTAGAGAAGGTACGGCACAGGTGAATAAAAGAAACAGAAGCAGTAGCAGGCCATATGGCCCATCAAACCTGCTCCATTCAAGACTATTACGACATCTTCTACATCAACTCCATTTTCCACCCTATCTTCTTGATTTCCTTAGTGCCCAAAAACCTACTGAACACAGGCTTACTTTAGATTGTAAGAGTTTCTACCTGTAAAAAGTAGCAAAAGTAAATCTGAGTCCTTTAGAGGCTGAGATAGGAGAAATTATAATAGCGAATAAGGAAATGGCAGAGACATTAAACAAATATTGTGACTCTCTTCACAGTAGAAGATGCAGAAATATACCAGAAATGGGGAGGAACCAAGGTTTCACTGAGTGTAACATAAAATAATTAACGTTGGTAAAGAATGCGTACTGGAGGAATTAATAGGACTGAAAGCTGAGAAATCCCCTGACCTGATAGCAAATGGAACACTGATTTGCAATAAAGGAGGCAGAGAGAAATCTGGGAACTACAGGTAAATTAGCCTGATGTCAGTAGTTGGCAAAATACTGAAATTAAAGAAGTGGTAACAGGACACTTGGAAAATTATATAATTAGGCAGAGCCAACATGGTTTTTATAAAAGGGAAGTAATGTTTGAGAAATCTATCAACATCTTTTTTAGAATGTAACTAGCAGTGTAGATTATGGGGAACCAGTGAGTGTAGTGTAATTGGATTTTCAAAAGGCATTCGATAAGGCGCCACATGAAAGGTTATTGCACAAGATAAGGGTTCACGGGGTTGGAGGTAATATATTAGCATGGATAGTGGATCGATAATAGGACAGAAAACCGAGGGTCGGATTAAACAGGTCATTATCAGTGGGCAGGCTCTTACTAGTGAGCACTGCAAGGATCTCTGCTGGGAGCTCAGCTACATACAATCCATATATTAATAACTTAGATGAAGAGACTAAATGTAAGGTTCACTAGATTGATTTCTGGGATGAGAGGGCTGCCCTATGTGGAGAGATCAAGTAGAATTGGCCTATACTCTTTGGAGTTTAGGAGAATGAGAGGTGATCTCATTGAAACATAAGATTCAGAGATGTCTTGACAGGGTAGATGCTGAGAGGCTGTTTCTCCTGTTTGGAGAGTCTAGAACCAGGAGCAACCATTTCAGACTGAGATGAGGAGAAATTTCTTCACTCAGAATATTATGAATCTTTGGCATTTTCGACCCCAGATGTCTGTGGATGCTGAGTTATTCAATATATTCATGGTTGAGGTCAATAGACTTTTGGAGTCAAAGGGAATCAAGGAATATGTGGATTGAGTGAGAAAGTAGAATTCAGATTGAGGATTAGCCATTATTTTATGAAATGGTAGAACAGATTTAGTGGGTCAAGTGGCCTACTCCTGTTCCTATTTATTTTCTTCTTAAGATTAAATGCAAGAGATTTAGAATTGAAAGGAGAATCATCTCCATTCGGCAAGTTGCAAGAGTATGCAACTCACTTCCAGGGTTAGTGGTTGAGGCAATTATGTTAGCCTTCAAGATTGACTAGGTATTAGATTGGATATAGGAAGGCGGTGGTAAAATATAATTATAACTACCTTCTCACATGGAGGATAAACACCAAAACGGGTTGGTTGGGCTGAATGGCTTGTTTCCTTGTGGTAACTTCGATATATATCTATGAGGAAACGAAGGGGTGTGGGACATAGCTATTGGAAGTAATGACCAAGCATGGGAACACACGCTCACATATCACTGTTTTGGTGTCAAGACTGCAGATGGGCAAGCAGTGGCAGCTGATGGTTCATACCTCTGACAACTCTAACATATGTGATGAAATCAGGAATGTGATACTGTACTGTGGATTTCTCAGTTGGTAAATTGGGTTATTCTTGAGCGTCCTCAGGCCAGGCTGACCCAAACACAGTAAGTGCAACTCACTGTTCTGTGCCAATCTTTCAACACAATATCCGTGCAGCTTAGTTATTTTCCCTTTAATTTTGAGGGGTGTAAATTAGATGGTGCCAGATCAACCACCTTATAATGCACCCTTCCTGGTTTTATGATCCACTGAAGGGTAATCTAGTTGATGTATAAGCAGCAACCAATCCAAGACCACCTATTTTATGCAAATACCAAGGATGAAAGATTCCACCGATGTATACAGCCGAATTATTTCTTATTTGTACACATTAGCTAGATTTTAATGGCTGTTTATGTAATATTGATTTTATTTCTGCAGATTTCTAAATTCAAAAACAAAGACAAGTGTCATGTGGCGAGGTTCGCAAACATGATGGCCCAGATCTTCCAGTCTCTGGATCTTCAGAGACTGTACATACCCCACAAGATGTGCTTCAGGGCCCCATGAAAAGCCCTGACTCCATGGGAATTGCTTGGGAAGTATGAACTTCAGATGGACAATTCCCTTGCTCCCCTAAACGCTCCAAAAAGCCTCCAAACTCTGAGTTAGATTCGGAGACTTCCAACCTACTTACCTGGATAGTTTACCCAGGAAATGTTAGACATAAAAATCTTAGTCTAATTCCTGGGTAATTATACAACTGACCCCTCCCTCCACCCGACTCACCCACCCCCACCCAACAGGATCAACCCCACCACCCATCTACCCTCCTACTCTTCTCCTGACCCAGCCTGATCAGACTGCTCCACCATTCAATAACATCACAGCTGATCTGATTGTGGCCTTAACTCCACTTTCCTGCCTGTTCCCATAACCTTGGACTTCCTTGCCGATCAAAACTTGTTAACTCAGCCTTGAATATATTCAATGGCTCAGCCTCCACCGCTTTCTGTGATAAGAGAATTCCAAAGACTAAGGACCCTCAGAGAAGAAATTCCTCCTCATCTCCATCTTAAATGGAAGACCCCTCATATTGAAACGGTGGCCACTAGTTCTATATTCCCCCATGACAGGAAACATCCCCCCAGCATCTACTTTGTCATGCCCCTTCAGAATCTTACATGTTTCAATAAGATCACCTCTCATTCTTCTAAACTTCAATAAGCCCAAGCTTCTCAACCTTTCCTCATAAGACAACACCTTCAGCCCAGGGATTAGGCTAGTGAACCTTCTCTCAACTACTTCCAATGCAAGTCTCTTAAGGGGACAAAAACTGTACATAGTACTCAAGGTGTGGTCTCACCAATGTTCTGTGCAGTTGTAGCAAGGCTTCCTTACCTTTTTACTCCAACCCCTTTGCAATAAAGGCCAACATTCCACTGGCCTTTTTAATTATTTGCTGTACCTGCATGCTAACTCTTTGAGATTCACTTACCAGGACACCCGGATCCCCCTGTACTGCAGTATTCTGCCTCTCCACTATGTATTATTCTGCTTTTCTATCCTTCCTGCCAACCTCACATTTTCCCACAGTGAACTCCACCTGCCAAATTTTTGCCCACTCATTTAACCTCAGTTTGCAGACTCTTTGTATCCTCCTCACAACTTGCTTTCCTACCTGCGTATCAGCAGCAAATTTGGCTAAAATAGTCAGTCCCTTCATTCAAGTCATTAATAACTGTATATAGTTGAGGCGGCAGTACTGTGGCAGTGCACTAATTACAGTTTGCCAATCTGAAAATGACCCATTTATCCCAACTGTTTTCTGTTAATTAACCAATCCTCTATCCATGCCCAACAACAGGGTTCTTATCTTGTGTAGTAACCTTATTGAATGCTTTTTGGAATCCAAATACACTACAACTACTGATTCCCTTTTACCCACTCTGCTTGTTGCATCCTTAAAGAACTCTTAATAATTTTGTCAAACACGATTTCCCTTTCACAAAGCCATGTTAACTTTGCCTGATTGTATTATGATTTTCTAAATGTCTTGTTACTACTTCCTTAACAATGGATTCTAGCATTTTCCCAATGATAGATGTTAGACGAACTGGCCTATAGTTTCCTTTTTGTCTCCCTTTCTTGAATAGTGGTGTTACAGTTAAAGTTTCCCAACCTGCTAAAACCTTTCCAGAATCTAGGGGATTTTGGAAAATTACAACCAATACATCCACCATCTCTGCAGCCACTTTCTTTAGGATGCAGGCCACCAGGGCCTGGGGACTTAGTCCCATTAATTTTCCTAGTACTTTTTCTTTTCGTGGTCATGAATGTATTAAGTTTGTTCTTCCCTTCCTTTTGCCCCCTGCTTTTCCACTATTCTTGGGATGCTGTGTCTTCTACTTTGAAGAAAGATATAAAATACTTGTTCAAAGTCTCTGCTCTTTCCCTGTTTCCCATTATTAATTCCCCAGCTTCACCCTCTAAGGGACCAACACTCATTTTGTATACTTGTAGAAGCTTTTACTATTGTTTTTTATATTTCTTGCTAGTTTTCTCCCATACTTCAATTTCTCCCTTTTTTGTTAAGTCATCTTTTACAGATTTCTAAAATTTTCCAAATCCACTAATCTTTGCGACATCTTTTGACATCATCCTTAACTTCTTTAGTTAGCTACGGATGGTGCATCCATTTCACAGAGTCTTTCTCTCTCAGTGGAATATATCTTTTTTGAGAGTTACGAAATACCTCCTTAAATGTCTGCTACTGCTTGTTTTTCCAGGTTTCATTAGGGTACCTTGATTTTAAAACTGTCTATTCCTCTGTGAAGGCCACTGTGATTATCATCTCTAATAAGCAATTTGCAACTTACTTATTCCAAACATCTGTGCTGTGGCAAACAAATGGGAATAAGGCCAGATTTAATACAAAACACAAAATGCTTTTAGTCATAAAGTGCTCTTTATTTGAAAATAGCACCAAGCTGACAAATAATGTGAAGTTTTGCTTCTGATCCAAACATTTACATCTTCAAATAAAAGACTGTTTACCAAGATGTAGCATTTCTTCATAAAAGCAAAAGATCAAAGAGGATAAATAGAAAGGTAAAAAAAGTAGAGAAAATTTGGAAGATCAGAGAATAAGATGAAAATGCCATGAGTCAGGTGAAAACCAATAATTTATATACACAGTTAGCAAGCAGACTCATTGAGCAATATTTAATGGAGTCTACAGGGGTCTTGCAACAGCCCTGCTTCATCTCTCTTAGGAGAGGCCCACGGAATTAAGTGGCACTCAAGCATTTAACCAGAGAGTGGTGGGCCTTTCCCAGGGGGAGGGCGGAGGAGAAGGGGAGGATGGCGGAGGGGTAAGTCAGCAGAGGGGGAGGGGTGGGGAGGTGGCCGAGGGGGGTGGCGGTAGTGGCTGGGGCAGGGGGGGCAGAAGAGGAGATGGCTGGGGGGGCTGAGCAAGGGGGAGGTGGCAGAGGGAGGGGTAAGGGGCAGGGGGGAGGTGGCAGAGCAGGGGGAATTGACAGGGGGCAGCGGCAGAGGGGGGATTGGTGGTGGAGAGGGACAGTAGCAAAGGCGGGGGAAGGGTGAGGGGCAGAAGAGGTTGGCAGCAAGTGCGGGAATGGTTCTACCAAACGCCTCTGAACAAGCTGCCTGCCCGCATGCAACCTCAGACAGTTTGCTTCTCATGCTCCCCATGTGACAAGCCCACCACCCTCCCGTCTGATTAAATATCCCCCTCATCACCAAACTCGCTACCGGGGAGGGCATTAAATTTTGCCCATGAGCTCTAAGTCTAATACTTACGTACCCACAAAACACAGACATTCACAATACTCACAAATTTCAAAACAAACATAACAACTGTATAGAAATAGGGGACATTAGCATAGCAGACTCAACTTGACTTAAAAAAAAATAAAAGTTTGATTCTGTCAGAACAATAATTGACCAATAGCAGAGTAAGTTTTCCCTGAAATAATGATGTCCTGTTGGGATTTACACTGAACATCATCCCATTCCAAGATATTTATTTTTTTGTTTAAATGTGGTGTTCCTCTAGAACGAAGCAGAGCGTACCTTTCAACTAAACAAACGGAGTGCAATGAAGATCTCATAAAGTGATTTTCGTATTTCGAAAGCTTGAATTGTCTCTGTGAAAGAAGATTAGAGAATATATTATGGTGCACATTCAACGTAGTTTGAAATATCAGTTGAAGTAACAGTTACAAATATTAAGGCATTTATTATATATGGAGCTTTTACCACATGTAAAAAAGAAAACTAATTCAAATTTTCAGACTTGTTCAAAATCTCAATCTGTTTGCTAAATGCATTGCTCATAGTTTCCAGAACACATCATATTATTCAACTAACTTTATTTCACTAAAAGGAACATTACAATTACTTTATTCCAAAGATTTTGTGAATTAAGACATGCACATTTCTGCACAGCATTGCATTAACCATTTTATGCTCTGCATTGCAAATTGAGCAAATTTCATTTTTATGGACATTATACAACTGTACTGTAGTGTTTTGTAAGAGCAGCCTATACCCATCAGCTTCACACCTTATTCTCAACAGGCACTGTTGGCAATAAATTACAGCCTGATAACATGCTATATACAAGAAAACTGGAATCGGATAGAATTAAGTCCAATATAAATTAAGTTCTAATTATCCAAGTGATGTAGCATTATTGAAGTAATAAAATGTAACCCCCTTTAGTATTATACTCCTTACTATTTCCATATATGGCAACCCAGTTCTGTTTTAGCAGTGATGGTTAAAGAGATGACAGTGCAAATAAAATAAAGGGATATCTCAAAATAAAATGGCCAAGTTCAAATTGCTCCAAACCACAAAAGACAGCGGGAAAGGAAGAGCAATGTACATGTAGGATAAATAGTGTGGAAAGGAAGAGGAGGACCGTATCCTAAAAAAGATTACTTCCAAATTAATTTACACTCCACAAACTGTATGACTAATTTGTTTTTTGAAACCACCTTTGACCCATCATTGCAGGTGGCAGAGCAGGTTGAGAGTGTGGTTAATAAAGCATATGTCATCTTAGGCTTCATCAAGAGGGGCATACAGTACAAAAGCCAAGGGTACAGAACATGGTTTGACCTCAACTGAAGTACTGAGTCCAGTTCTGGACCCCACATTTTAGGAAGAATGTGAAGCCATTAGAGAGGGTGCAGAAAAGATTCACAAGAATGGCCCAGGGATGAGGAACCTCAGTTATGTAGAAAGATTGGAGAAGTTGGGACTGTTCTCCCTGGAGATTTGATAGAAGCATTCAAAATCATGAGAGGTCTGGACAGTGTAAATAGGGGGAAACTGTTCTTATTGGTGGACGGATCGAGAACCAGAAGGCACAGATTTAAGGTAACTGGCAAAAAAAAAACAAAGGCGATATGAGTATAAACTTTTCCATGCAGTGAGTGGTTAGGATCTGGAATGCACTGCCTGAGACTGGTGGAAGCAGGGTCAATTCAGGCTTTCCAAAGGGAATTGAATCATTACCTGAAAAAGGAAAAATTTGCAGGACTATGGGGACAAGACAGGGGAGTGGCACTAGCCAAATTGCTCCTTCAGAGGGCCAGCATGGACACAATGGGTCAAATGGCCCCCTCCTGCGTTGTAACCATTCTATGATTCTATGAATGTAACCTCTTCAGTATACTGATCTAAGTAGTAATTTTAGAGGGGATATGGGAGTTTCTCCGAGTAGCTATGAATAAGAGTCTGTGGAGCATTTTTTTTTAAGAAGTGGACCCAAGTAGAATGAGCTTTTATTTTACTTGATTACTGACACGTTATAAGAAACGCATTCTACTACTCACATCACAATGTCTTTTTGGTCATCAGTAGCATGGTTTCAGCCAATACCAACAAGGCAATTATGTCTAAAATGTCAGTTTTATTTGTTTAGTATACAGGGCAACAAAAAAACCAATGCCATCAGAGAAATGTATTCTTGGAATAAATTAAACTCTGAAACAATTACACAGAAATGTTTCCAAGGACAAATTAAACTTGTCATAAATGACAAAATGATCACAAGGTACAAAGTTCACTTCCTTAACATGCAAAAACAAGAGATAGGAAATTATACAAAATAAATTTGAGGTGCAAGGAGAACATACAGGATGTAAAAGAGCATACAGTAAGCATGAGCTATTAAACTGAAAGTATCTTGGCCCATAACTTCTGAGTTATGGGACGGCGTACCGAAGGGTACCCCAAAACTGTGCTGGGCGCCCCCTACTGGAAGTTCCCACGTAGGGACTGCACAGCAATTGCCCAGGAAGTTCAAACTTTCATTAGGCAATTTCCCTGCAATGGGAACCATCCGAAACAATGATATAAACCACAAACTTCGGGTGGTTCCAACTGTCTTACAATAAGTTACCCAGAAAAAGTTGGAGGAATTAAAACCACTCCCCCACTAACCGCCAAACCCCCTGACGGCCCCTCAATTAACCCCCACGGGACACACCCAGGGGACCAGCCTCCTCTGCTGGATTCCCCCGCATGAAACTGCCTCCGCTGGATTCCCTCCGCGGGAGCCCCCTTCCGCTGGATTCCCCCCTGCAGGAACCCCACTCGGCTGGATTCCCCCCTGCAGGAACCCCACTCAGCTGGATTCCCCCTTGCTGGATTCCCCCTTGCTGAATCCCCCCCTGTGGGACTCCGCCTCCCCTCCGTTGAACTCTCCCCTCCGCTGGATACCCCCCTGCGGGACACCCACCCCTCCGCTGGAGCCCCACCCCTCCGCTGGACTGCCCCCCCCTGCGGGAGCCCCACCCCTCTGCTGAACTCCCCCCGCGGGAGCCCCACCCCCTCCACTGAACTCCCCTCTCCTGCTGGATCGCCCCCCAACGATGACCCCCTCCACTGGAGTCCTACATGAGACACCCCTCAGCGCCCCATGCAAAATCCACAAACCAGACTGTCCTGCTAGATCCATCATGTCAGCCTGCTCCTGCCCCACAGAACCCATTTCTTCCTATCTTGGCTCCATTCTCTCTCCCCTTGTCCAGTCTCATCCCATCTACATTCACGATTCCTCTGATATCCTATCTCATATCAACAATTTCCAGTTTCCTGGCCCTAACCACCTGCTCTGCACTACGGATGTCTAGTGCCTCTACACCTCCATCCCCCACTAGGTCGGTCTGAGGTCTCTCCACTTCTTTGAATAGAGGCCCGAACAATCCCCATCCACCACCGCTCTCCTCCACCTGGCTGAACTTGTTCTCTCACTGAACAGATTCTCCTTTAACTTGTCTCACTTTCTCCAAATAAAAGGTGTTGCTATGGGTACCCACATGGGCCCCAGTTATGTCTGAATTTTTGGGGGGTATGTAGAACATTCTTGTTCCAGTCCTAACTCAGGCCCCCTCCCACAACTCTTGGCCTCCAGGCGGAGGCTAAGCGGAAGGAGCATACCAAAATCCAAGAATCCTACCCACCCGCCTCATCAAACACTACCTGCCCCACCTGCGGCAGAGTGTGCAGATCCAGCATTGGGCTTTTTAGTCACCTCAGGACGCATAACACCGGAGTGGCAGAAAGTC
Source organism: Cetorhinus maximus (assembly GCF_964194155.1). Taxonomy (NCBI): domain Eukaryota; kingdom Metazoa; phylum Chordata; class Chondrichthyes; order Lamniformes; family Cetorhinidae; genus Cetorhinus; species Cetorhinus maximus. Next base: position 66,278,517 of record NC_135897.1, on the reverse strand, counting down.
ATCCTTGGTCCTGAGGGACAGAAGACAATGAAGCTGAAGATGACCACAATGACGAAGACAAAGAAGAAGCCAACGACGACACGGAAGACTAAAAAGTACAACCACTGCAAGACTTTGCTACTTTTATATTCCATCTCCCTTGTAATGTTAATTGGAGCAAAACACGTGTTCTACAGGGGTCCCAAATGTCAGTCATGGCTCACCTGTGTCAGAAGGTTCAGGGTACAAGACCTACTCCAGGACTTGAGTACTAAAGTTTAGGCTGTCACTCCAGTGCAGGGCTGACCAAGTGCTGAAATGTTGTACATGCCATCTTTCAGATGAGGCCCAGCTTAAATGGTAGTATCTCTCAATCAACATCACAAAAATAGATTATTTGGCCATCAAATTGATCTTTCTGGGAGCTTTCTGTGCACAAATTGGCTGCCACATTTCCAGCATTACAACAATTATACTTCAAAAGTACTTCATTGGCTGTAAGGCATTTTGAGATGGTGGTCGTGAACAGCAGTATATAAATGCAAATTTTCTGGGCGGGTAAAATTGGGGCCTAAATTTTCTTCTTCCATTCCCAGGCTTACAGAACTAAAAACATCCTATAAATCAAAGTGAGGCTAAACATATTTCAACATTAGCTTAAACAGAAAAAGTCCAGCAGTACCAATCAAAACTAATGTGCAAGGCTGGTAGAGATACGAAAGAAACTAAGCTCTCTGTAGTCTGCCAATATGGAAGTATAGCCTTGTTGAATACAACTAGCAACAGGAGGCCAGTCCTCAAAAATGAGTTGAGAGTGATTGCCCTTGACATCAAGGCAGCATTTGACTGAGTGCCCTAGCAAAATTAAAGTCTATGGGAATCAGAGGGAAATCTCTCCACTTGCCGGTGGCATTCCTAGCACAAAGAAAGATGGTTATAGTTGTTGGAGCCAAACATCCTGGCTCCGGACTATCACTGCAGGAGTTACTCAGGGTAGTGTCCGAGGCCCAACTACCCTCAGCTGATTCAATTATTTTCCATCCACCATAAGATCAAACGTGGCCTTGTTCACTGAGGATTGCCATGTCCAGGACCACTCGCAACATCTCAGACACTGAAGCAGTCCGTGTCCAAATGCTGCAAGATCTGGACCACATTCATGCTTGGCTAGTAAGTAGCAAGTAATCTGTGCACCACACAAGTGCCAGACAATGACCATCCCCAACAAGAGAGAATTTAACCATCTCCCCTTGACCATCGCCGAATCCCATCAACAGCCTGTGGATAACCATTGACCAGAATCTTAACTGAACCAATGATATATACATACTGTGGCTACAAGAGCAGATCAGAGGCTAGAAACTCCGCAGTGAGTAACTCACCTCTTGACTCCCAAAGTCAGGCTCACCATGAGCAGCGCAATGGGTAAGCCACTCACCTAATATAAATTTCACACAGATTCTGCCCTACTATTCTAATCAAGCATTTCATTGAATCCCAATAGTTGCTCCTAATTTAACCAAACTAGTCGCCTCATGTTCCATGGAATGTGAGACTTCCCCTCAAGTCAAGGAATTGAGTGGGGTGGGGGAGAGACAGGGGGAGTGGCTGGGAGGAATTAAATTATTTAATTGCTAAACTTAATGGTTTTCACTGTGGCTAGGTAGCACCATTATTAACTGAACTGGCTGAATCCTGAAGACATATCTGCTAGACTGGGCCTGCAGCAGATGGTGAGAAAACCAACAATAGGGAATAAAACAATTTGACCTTGCCCTCATCAATTTACTTGTAGCAAACATAATTGTCCATGACAGTACTGGGGGTTACCACCGCATAGTTCTTATGGAGATGAGATGCCATCTTCACACTAAGGAAGCCCTCCATCGTGTTGTGTGGTACAATCAATGTGCTAAATGCGCAAGATTCAGAATATATCTAGCAGCTCAAAACTGGACATCTATGAAACGTTGCAGGCCATAAGCAGCAGCATTGTATTTAACCACAATCTGTAACCACATAGCTTGGCATATCCTTCACTCTACCATTACCATCAAGCTAGGGGTCAACCCCTGTTCAATCAGGAGTGAAAAGCATGCCAGGAGTAGCAACCAGCATCCCTTAAAAATGAGGTGCCAACCTGGTGAAGCTAGAACACACAACTAAGCGCATGCTAAACAGCGGAAGCAGCATGTGATAGAACACGCGATCCCACAACCAATGGAACTTATCAAAGTTCCGCAGTTCTGCCACATCCAGTCTTGAATGGTGGCAGACTGTTAAACAATTAACCGGAGGAGGCAGCTCCACAAATAACCTCATCTTCAATGTTGGGGGAGCCAAGCACATTCGTGCAAAAGGCAAAGCTGAAGCATTTGCAACCACCTTCTGTCAGAAATGCTGAGTGAATGATCAATCTTGACCTCCTCCTGAGGTCCCCAGCATCACAGATGCCAGTCATCAGCCAATTTGATTCACTCCACATGATATCAAGAAGTGGCAGAAGGCACTGGATACAGCAAAGGCTCTGACAACATCCCGGCTGCAGTGCTGAAGAACTAGCTGGGCCCCTAGCCAAATTGTTCCAGTACAGCTGGCACCTACTCAACAAGATGGAAAAATGCCAGAGTATCTCCTGTCCATAAAAAGCAGAACAAATCCAATCTGGCCAACTGCTGCCCCATCAGTCCACTCTCAATCATCAGCAATGTGATAGAAGGTGTCGTTGGCAGCATATCTAGTGGCACTTAAACATAACATAAGAATTAAGAGTAGTAGCTTAATTTAAAGTTCCATTTAAATTAAGTGTATATTTTGCATTTGTAGCGTAGTCACATTAAAAATCACCATCATAAAGGTGTTTCCTTCCAATCTTAGTTCACAAAAGAGTGTCCCTTTCTGATGTCAGTTTAATAGTGTGTGCAAATGAATGCAATTGAAATGAATAGCAATTCTTATACCTTTAGATAAACTACAGTGCATCTTTCAGGCCAGTAATTTGAACTGGATTACAACACAAGAAAGAAAACAAATCATTACTTCAGACTGATTCGAGAGGTATGGAGTGAGTGTTAGGAGAATAATAACATCAATGTCAACTCTTTTCATTTCACCATCTCAGTTTTGGTGCCACTGATACAAGTGACTACTGACTATGTATTCACTACTTATGCACATTCCCTCATATTTCACTTGATTTATGCAATATTGTTTTAATTTCAATATTTTAAGTTTAATACCCAATATAAACACCTTGGGCTAAACAATTCTGTTAGCTCCTGATTGTACTCACTTGATACTGTCAGTGTGAGTCTTGTATTCCATGATAGTATTAGGTGGTAAGTTTAGGACACGTCGTAATGTGTCTCGTATGCGAGCCGTAGTAGCTTGGTCACTGGCTGTTTTATTCCATATTGAGATAATGTCTTCCTAGTAATAAAGAGAAATCAAAGTGTGTAATTAGTTCTGGAGGATCACACACTGCACTTTATCTCAAAACAACAACAATTTGCATTTATACAGTACCTTTAATATAACAAAACATTCCAAGACTCTTCACAGGAGTTATCAAACAAAATTTGACACAAAACACATAAGAAAATTTGACAAGTGACTAAAAGTTTGGTCAAATAGGTAAGGGGTCAAAAAGGTGAGAGAGAGAGAGAGAGAGAAGCAGATAGCTTTAGGAAGGCAACTCCAGATCTTAGGCCCAAAACAGATGAAGGGATGCCCACCAGAGATGAAGAGTGATAAAAATTAGGAATGTGCTAGAGGCCCGAATTGGAGGCATGTACATATCTTGGAGGATTCTAAGGAATGGCAAGGCCACAAAAGTATTTGAAAACAAGAATGAAAATTTTTAAATTGAGGGGTGCTGGACTGGGAGCAAATGTAGACCATCAAACACAGGCAATGGGTGAATGGGACTTGGTGAAAATTAGGTAATGAACAGCAAAATTTTGAATGAGTTCAAGTTTACAGAGGATACAAGATGAGAGACTAGCCAGGAGAATATTGTCAATAAAAACTAAGCGCTGGAAAAACTCAGGTCAGGCAGCTTCTGTGGAGAGAGAAACAGAGTTAATGTTGAGTTCATTTTGACTCTTCTTTGGATAATTGCCGAATCTAAACATAAAGGCATGGATGATGGCTTCAGCAGCAGATGAACTGGAGCAAGTGGGGAAAGGATGATCTTATGGAGGTTGAAGTAGGCTGTCTTAGCGACTGAGCAGATATGCTGTTGGTAGCTCATCTTGGGGTCAAATAGAACAACAAGGTTGCAAAAAGTCTTGCTCAGCCTCAGACTGTAACCATGTGGAGGGATGGAGGTTGATGATTACAGAAGAGAATATGTGGCAGGGACCGAAGGCAATGGCTTTGATATTTCCAATACTTAGCTAGGGGAAATATCTAATCAACCAATACTGGACAAACAGCTAGATGAATCGCCAGTAACCCTGCCTTCCGACTGCTACTTAACCAGCCGATGCACGAGCAGGAGAACCTTTGCCACCCCCTTTCACTTCTGACCCCATCGCAATAACTTCCAGCCAAGGATTGCATGCCATACATCGTAAATTTAATATATTGTGCTTACATTTTCCAATATGTATAAATATGAATCAACTAAACATAAGGCAAAAAAAATAAAGAAAACCATAAATAACTTAAGTGCATAACACTAATTGTTGTAATCCTCTTTCAGTCATGAAAGATCAACCAATTACCGTTTTGAATTTTTAAACAGCTACCAATTAACAAACACAAGAAAATCAAACAAGTTTTCAAAAATCATTCATCACGTCCACTGAAGGTTAGAATTTCCTGCAGCAATGTTTCTCAACATAGGTCAGATTCTCTCTCTGGGGCCTGACATTTGAGGTCTACTCTATTCCTAAGATAGTGGTCCACCTACTTAACACTATCTGCCTAGCTCTGCTCAGTGCCCTGTACTTCTTTTGGGATATATATGTATTTGTGGGTTAACAGGTCACCTCACTGTCACCCTTTTGAATGTAACTAATCAGATCCTGGAATTTTCTACACTTGATAGTCTGACTTGGGTTAGGCTATCACCACTGCCTCCTTGCCAAACCTAAAAAGTAGAGCAAAAATAGTTGCGTCTAGTTGCTGACAAAAATCAGTACAGATCAAACTCCTCTGTCCTCAATCCCACTCCTACCCATTTAATGGTAATAGACTGGACAGGGCCCTTCTGGCTTTAACACCATTCCTGATGATAATGGAAATGCCTCAAGTCTAGCTGCTGCTTACATGGATGAGAATTCTCCTGGAAACTACCAGGTATAACCAGTATGCAATGGTCAGAATTTGGGTAGAAGTGAGACAGAAGTGAAAAGGGGGAGAAGCTTTGAGGGGGAAAAAAGCTGTTAATGGCAAATTGGGCAGGGGCAGGAGTTAACAAAGGGAGTGGGGAAAGAACGAGCATGGACTGATTGGAGGGGGAAAGAATCGCAGAATCTTAATGGCACAGAAGGAGGCCATTCAGCTCATCAAGCTCTGCACCAGCTCTCCAAATGAGCATTTTGACCTAGTGCTTTGCCCTGCCTTTTCCCCATACCTTTGCACATTGTTTCTATTCAAATAATCATCTAATGCCCTCTTGAATGCCTCAATTGAACCTGCCTCCACCACACTTCCAGGCAGTGCGTTCCAGACCCGAACCACTTGAGAAAAATAAATTTCTCACGTCACACTTGCTTCTTTTACAAATCACTAAATCTGTGCCCTCTTTTTCTTGATCTCATGCCCACGTGTCCATCCTTGGCCCGCTGCAATGTTCCAGTGAAGCCCAACACAAACTGAAGGAACAGCACCTCATCTTCTGATTAGGCACTTTACAGCCTTCTGGACTTAACATTGAGTTCAACAACTTCAGGCCATAACTCTCACCTCTATCCGCAACCCTTTTTTCAAAATTCATTTTTATTTTTATCCACTTATTTTTATTCATTTTAACTTTCATTCATTTATTCATTGTTTTATCACCCTTTTTATCCCCCCTTCTTATCCCATTTTCGATCCCTTCCCCCACCCCCCTACTACCACCCCCTCCCCCCACTAGGGCCATCTGTTACTTGTTTTTTTCTGAGTGCATACTCCTGTCCTGCTATTATCACATTCTGCTTTCTTACCTTAATGCAACTATCAGCACTTTTAGCCCTTACCATTACCATTAATACTCCCTTTGTCCTTTTGCTCATGACATCTTTGTCAATCTCTCCTTTGCCTCCACCTATGGCTGGCCTTCTATCCAGCTTCACCTGCTCCACCCCCTTTATACGGTATAAATTTCATCACGTTTCTACTTCTCTGTAGCTCTGAAGAAGGGTCATATGGACTCGAAACATCAACTCTGTTTCTCTCTCCACAGATGCGATCAGACCTGCTGAGTTTTTCCAGCATTTTCTGTTTTTGGATTAACGAATATAATTTTTACTCACTAGAAATTTTCATAAACCTTTCATGGAACACAAGCACTTTCACAATATGCTTGGTGTAAAGAAATGCATTTTTAAAATAGGCAATTACTATTGTTTGTGCTACTGTTCACACAAAACTAAAACAAGCAATTTTCTCTGCAAAATTGAAGCAGGTGGTATACCTGAAATCGAACTGAAACAACAGCTCCACATATTTCCTCTCCAACCATAAACTGCTCACCCAGCATTGCCAAAATCAGATTCTCCCAGCAACGTGATGCTAGTCCTTTCCGCAAACGGATAATCCACTTTCCACCATTCTTATTAGCTTCATCCTGGAAAAGATCAGAAAAAAACTTAAATCAAAGGCTAGTTTTATGTTCATTCATTTATTTTATCTCTCTCCTCCACAAAATCTGCTGTAACTGGGAAGGGAGGCAGTTGAATTGTTGGCTCCCTTGTGACTTCAACAGTCTAAACAGTCAAGCAGCAGGAGATTCATTGCAATGGAACAAGTAACATTTTAGCAACTTCCTCATTGGTTCCTCAATCTTTCTCATGTCATACTCATCACCAACAGTGCCCTTTTCCATCGCTCAATTATCACCCAGCTTTGTCCTAACTTCACTCTGTTATAAATACCTAGTTCGTGGTCCATAGCAATATTTTAGAGGTAATTTTTAGATCTGGGAAGATTAAGGGTTAAATGTAGAAAATGCAACTAAAGCAGCTTGAAGATTATTACACTAAAAGGTTGGGGCCATGTTGACTTAAGGGGTTAGCAGCTAGAAAGGCAAGACCATAGAACAGTAGGTGGGCTTACTTAGCTGGAGAATTGGAGATGAGGGGGTCTACACTGGTTGCAAAGAAATGCAGCGCAGAGAGTTGTTTTGTTTTGGAAGTTAAAGCTACAATTAATTTAAAAGTATTCAGTGAACCCTGGAAGGCTTTGTCATCATGGAATAGGGTGGAGCTTGAAAAGGTTAGGGCTCAGAAGAAGTCCTGGGAGCTAATTATAGCTTGGTGTGCCTGGGGAGTTTGGAGCTTGGTGAAATCCAGAGGCATTGCCAGCCCAGTGAAGCTATTAGAAAGCTGAAATTGTGCCATTAAGTAGAGGCTGGAGTGCAGGGGAATGGAGTCTCAGGAGATGAGGTTGACACCCTGGGAGGTGTGTTGTTGAGGCAGTCCGAGTTGGAGTAGTTTTGAGGGAATTCAGAGGCTTGATCTTTGAAAGTGAAAAGTTTGGAGGCCCTTGTAAGGAAGGCAGAGTTTCAACGAGATTGGTTGACTCACAGTGTTTACTGACATCTGGGTTGACTGCTGAGAAATCTGTGGCATGTGTCTTGGGCACATTTGCTATTTATTGCAGTGTGGTGTGTTTGAGCACAGTTCGCCTGTTAATTCATATGTGCCTCATATTAACCCTGAATGTTAGATTATAAGATAGATATTGTAAATTGTTTCATCTTTTTGACCTTGTATAGTCAACTTTATTTTTGTTTGTTCAAAACCTGTGGAATTTTGTGGCTTTATTCTCTTAGCAAGTGTCTTGACTCTCAAATTTTATCTTGACTTCTCCAATAACCTTCCTTATCAGCATTCCAAGTTCAATCCAATATAAACAATAAACAGTCCAGAATTCCACCATCTGCATCTTATCCCACACAACCCATTCTCCTGATCATTAAGGATCTTTCCTGGTATCCCATTGTTCAGTACATAAAATTAATACTTGCTAATGAACAACAATAACATATTCCACAACAAACTCAAGAAGCATTTGTTAAATACTCAGCCCAAAATTGCAACCCTTCTTGTACAACATAACAATTAAAATGTCTTTGTACTGGTGCATAGAAACTATATGTTGATTTTCTTGAGCTCATTTCTCTCCTCTTCTCCTGCAGACAATTAATTCTGTGGTACAGAACCAGAGCGGTCAACAATCCCCCACACCTTGATGTGCCCATATATCACATATCAACAGGTCATTCTGGTTGCCTACAACTAATAGAACACAGCAGATATAGTACCACATATTGTGCTTCAATTTTGCTAACAAGCCTATGTGATAAAATGGGCAGTATGGATACAACATTGGCTTAAGGTATGTTAAACAGAATTGTGGTGAATGCCTGTTTTATAGACTGGCAGCAGGGGCACAGTGAAGCTTCCCAAGGTTCAGCATTGGGGCTACTACTATTTTTGAGACATTACGCTTTGCAAAAAGCCTGTATTTTCTTTTGTGAAGGTCCCTTTAAATCCAAAGTGAAACTAAGTTGGCTTCTGAGGAAAGAAGTTAGTGGTTCCCGGCAATGTTGTCATTAGACTTATGAGAAGTGCTCCTGTGACCTAGGTGGCTATGGAGATGAGAGCGAGAAGGGAAAGAGCAAACTGACAAGTAAATGGGAGTCAGGTTACAACTTGGGCTGTGGGCATAAAGCAAAGACACTCTCATAGAAACTCATGTGGCAAAGTAAGTGAACCTTTCCCTGGAAAAGGTCCTTTTCCGTTCAGTAGAAAAAAGGACAGGGAGAAATGGTAAATTTCTCTGTGGAAAAGGCAGTTTTACCAAAGTCAACTTGATTGTTTAATGGGGTTTATTCCAGGGTTATATAAAGGAGTCTCTTGGAATCTGTGCTGTCATGACTGAGGTGACCGGAGGGAGAGAGGGTTTGTCGAAGTGTGCATTGCTGGTGACAATCATATCTGGAAAACATAGAGTGGAGAGGTTGGCTAAAGCTCTGGAAAAATTCAACCCAGCATGATGTGGAATGGTGGAACTCTACCAGAAAAGCTGGGAGGAACTTTGGGACTGCTCTTGATGCCATATGAGTGCCAGTAATGTTTGCGGTATTGGTTTAAAGTGAAACTTATCGTTCTAATTAAGTATTATTTGCCTGTTAGTCAATGTTCAAATTATTTTGATTTTAGTTTGATTGTCGTAGTAAAAGCTTTCGAAAGTGAAATCCTGTCCTTTGATTCTTTCCGTTGGGGTCATTTGGGGATTCCATTCTTTTAAAGAGTTATCAGTCTCTAAGGGGATTAAAAGCATATATATATATATATATATATACAGGGGAGGCGATTGTGTAGTGGTTTGTCACTGGACTAGTAAACCAGAGAGCCAGGGTAAAGCTCTGGGGACCTGGGCTCGAATTTTGCCACGGCAGATGGTGGAATTTGAATTTAATAAAAATCTGGAATTAAAAGTCTAATGATGACCATAAAACCATTGTCGATTGTCGTAAAAACCCATCTGGTTCACTAATGTCCTTTAGGGAAGGAAATCTGCTGTCCTTACCTGGTCTGGCCCACATGTGACTCCAGACCCACAGCAATGTGGTTGACTCTTAAAAACCCTCTGAACAAGGGCAATTAGGGATGGGCAATAAATGCTGGCCTAGCCAGTGATGTCCACGTCCCATGAATGAATCAAAAAATATATACATTTCAATATAGGTTAACACCTTGGACTTGGGAGTACAGGGTACAAATTCAAAATCTGCAGATAACACAAAACTCAGAAGTGTAGGCAGCATTGAGGAAGAGAGTAATAGATTTCAAGAGGACACACACAGGCTGGTGAAATGGGTTGACTCTTAGAAGATGAAATTCAAAATTCACCAAATAGTTTGAGGTGATACATTTCGGTAAGAAGAGTGGAGAGAGACAATACATGTTAACAGTACAATGTTAAAGGGGATGCAAGAGCAGAGAGACCTGGGGTGCTTTGTGCACAAATCTTTAAAGGTGGCAGGGCAGGTTAACAAATCAGTTAATAAAGCATTTGGATCCTGGGCTTCATAAATAGAGGAAGAAAATACAAAGCCAGGAGGTTGTGGTTAATCTATATATAACATGAGTTTAACCCTGGTTGGAGCAGCGTCTAAAATTATGGGCACCACTTTAGGAAGCATACAAAGGCTTTGGTAAGGGTAAAAATTAGATTTACTCTAATGGTCCCAGGAATGAGGGTTTAGTTACGTCAACAGATTGGAGTAGCTGGGATTGTTCTCCTCAGAATAGAGAGAATTATAGGGAGATTTAATAGAAATGTTCAAAATTGAGGGGTTTTGATAAAGGAAGGAAAAACCCGCAGAAGAGTCTGTCGCTAGATGACACAGATCTAAGATAATTGGCAAATGATCCACAAGGGAAATGTGAATAATCAAATTTTTTTAATATAAAAACGTAGCCGGTTTCTATTGTCTGGAATGCACTGCCTGAAAGAGTGGTGGAAGCAAATACAACAGCAATTTTCTAAAGGGAATCAGCTATGTACCTGAAAAGGAAAAGCTTGTAAGCTATAGGAGAAGAGCAGGGGAGTGGGACCCTGCTTTTGAGTAGCCAACATAGGCAAATGGGCCAAATAGCCTCCTTCTATGCTGTCTGATTCTATGAAAAAGCAAAGACGTGGCAGAGATTATCAAATCCATAGTCTACTTCAAATAACGCCACCTATTATAATAAACACAGAATAATTTGTTTAACTGGGTTTGGAATCTCTCTAATTTTTATAGTCCACCCTGTGTTGACAGTCTTTATCCATGGTCAGTGATTTCTCTAGCTACATTAGGCACTATGTAGGAAGCAGATGAAGAAAAATTATGATTTTAAAGATAACACAAACAAGTATAAAGCAGCTGAGCCACGAGTTTTCCCAACCAAAAAAAAAATCACGGAGTTTCTGCATACAGTTTTTCCTCAAAATGACAAATTAGGCTCAAATCTAAAACTAAGAGTTGAGAATGAAATTTGGCTGACTTGGAATTCAGACAATTTCATTCAGTTTCACAACCGACATTAGATTTATCCATATTTATATATCATCGGATAATTATTTTTGCAACCTGAGCCTGAATGATGTGGGTTAAAATTGCTCCAAACAAAAACTATTAACCTATTTAAAATAAATGGGCTAACATTCATTAAAATAGACATGTTATAACAGGTGGATTACAGGTAAATAAAAACAAAAAACAGGATTTATTTGTGAATGTCAGAGGGGGAAATATCAAGCAAATCATATTTATTTAATCATATCCTGTAAAAATAGCTCTTCACCTCCCACATTGGTTTAATGCCATCCTTGAACAGGTGAAAGTCACTGTGTCCTGTGAGGTCACCAGGTCGAACTAAATGGCTATAAAACCTCCAGAACTGCTCAACCTGAAAAGAAAAGGAAAAAAATGTTTTTGTGCAATCTAGCAGAGCTGAATAACTAGAATACCCTGAATGTTTAAAAGTATTGCTGATTAATTCCAGCATTATGTAGGCCACAAAGAACCAAACATTTTAGGTTTTTTTTTCAAACTCAGTTGCGACGGTGTGTTGGGAGATCTGGCTATGATCCCAAGATGAAATTAAGATGTCTCGTTAAGTAGTTACTAGTGGCTTATAAGGACATCCTTTGATCCTGGATAAACTGGTGATGCAACACTTGCACATCACAATGCTAAGATGATTGTGCAGGAGAGTAAAAGAATTAATATTTCAGGTTAATGACCTTTCATCAGAACTGACTTTCTGTTCTGCTTCACTCGACAAAGATATTGCATGACTTGCTGAGCATTTTCAGTATTTTTTGTTTTAAGATTTCTAGCATTTGCAATATTTTGTTTTTGTATGACATGATTGTTATGTTTCTATAAGCCAAGATCTCCTCAGCATAAATACTTTCAATAATACAGCACTAATGATGTCGGCTAGCAATAAACTGGATAACTGGCATCTGATGGTAAAATATTCATGTGGAACCTTTCATTCAGGGCTGAGCTTAATCACACAACATGACAGCAAACCAATCTTATTTTGTTAACTAAACATTTCTGGGTCATCAATTGCAGATGATCACCTGTGAAACCCACTGTGGTGATTATTCAGACATAATTGTGTCAATGGCATGGAATGCCTGGCAATCGATGGCCATCATAACACTTACTGCCAACAAATAGAGTAAGAATCAAATGAAAAAGTCCGCATTTGACTTCACCATATTGCTTCCAAGCTGTAAGATTTTACTCTATGATTGAACTAGTGGTTATTGACCAGGTTTGTAATCATATACCCTCAATTCCTCTACGAGATTACTACCTTGTATATGCCCTCAGGTTATCTATTCCACTCAAATAGCATAATTTTATTGCTTCTTTATTAATAACAAAGTCAATGTTTTCGAATGTATATTTTGGGGCAGTTTGAATGGTTTGGCAATTGCCAGATTGGAGTGAATCCAGGCAATTTCCCCCAACAGTAAAAGGAATGCCAATTTGGTGTCTGTACAATTCAAACCATAGCAGCACAGAAGTCAATTGCCCAACCTGTCCTAGGAGGCAGAAGAAAAGAGGATGAAAGGCCAAATAGCAGAAAACCAGGAACATTAGATGGATTAAATAAATGATATTTGCTTGCTACTTTGTGTTGATATGATAAGTTAATAATTCAAATTACAAAAATGCCAACAGGGACCGTTAACACTGGTTTCAGAGCCTTAATACAATCCTTTATATTCAGACTCATTTCAGATACAATTTATTCATATTCAATGCAGAAATTTCTACTTCCATATGCAAGTTCTTTCCCTTAAGAAACTGAGCATGATCTTATTTGTAAAGCATTCTGGCATAGCAAACAGCCGGGCATAAGTTCTGGTATAGCGTATTGCAGGACATACAATGAACCCAGTTATCAATAAGGTGGAAAATAGAAATAGCACAGGTTATCACTATGCACTCCTGATCTCTCTGCCTGAAATCACATTTAGTCTGAAAGTTATGAATGAAGTTTATTTAGAAGGTTAACGAAAGCAAGATTGAATAAATCAGTAAATTTAACCATTGCTGAAAAGAGAGACATGTTGCCAAATCTTTTTTGTCTTGCACTCATCAGGACAAATGCAAGAATGCAAAATTTTAAACAATCACCACAATTTACATGAGAGAGGAAAAGGGTGCTGATTGGTTGGCAAGTCAACTCTGATTGGCCAAGGCATTCCCATGGAGAAAGCAATGGGGAACTATAAGCTCCAGGTAATTCGAAAAAGTTGCAAGGCCTGAATACATTGCTTTTGTTTGAACACAACAGGTCCCTGCCTATGAATGTTTGTCAATCCGAGCAAGCATAAATGAGCCACATTATGAGCTTGACTGATTAGCTTAAAATAGTTGTTAGTGTGGCTATTAGCACACTCAGGATTGTTCAGTATGATTGTTTGATTCGATTAGCCAATCGCTGGGACGTACAGCCTATGTACTTGGCTTTGCACTGGCACTGAAATTCATATAATGACATTGTTCAATTGTGTGATGGGTAGAAGAATAACATTTTCCTCTGACTGTTCCTAATTGGTATAGTATAGACCATACTCAACCAGCCTGCGTTTGCAAAACCAAAAACAAAATGTCTGCTGTTAGATGTGATTCCACGATTGGGCAACACTTGCTGAACAATCCTGAGTGGGCTAATGGCTACACTAATAATCAATTTAAGATAATCAATCAAGCTCGTAACATGGCTCATTTACGCTTACTAGAAGCAACATAGAATCATACGCAGGGACTCATTGTTTGCAAACATAGAACTGTTTTCATGCCTTGCAGCTTTGAATTACCCGGAAGCATGAGGAGTCTACAGTTCCTTGTTGCCTTCTCCATGGCAATGCCTCAGCCAATCACTATTTGCCAACCAATCTTCTGTAATATAAATTGTTGTGATCATTTGAAAGTTGGCACTCTTGCATTTGTCCTGATGAGTGTAAGACGAAAAGCATGTCCCTCTTCTCAGCAATATTCAGGCTCTGTACTACCAAGCATCTAAATTTAACTAGATTATAATACTTAATGCACTATATCTCTTCTAAGGTGATCAAAATAAAGAAACCTTTTGAAATTCTATGCAGAATGTTCACAACTTACATCCTTGATAAAAAAAATTTTCAGGAGCAATGTCTCCCACTGTATTCTTCCATATCAATCCAGCTTCCAATCCATAGAGGCACAGCAAGAAGGAACTGACCAACTGATCCACTCCTACTTACAGCCCTCATTCCCTTTTGATCCGGTGCTAAGGAAAATAAATGCCTATCATTCACAATCAAAGCCAGCCCACAAATTGTCAGGTTTTCATAGGGCACAGGAGAGGCTGAGTTATCAAACAAGCAAATCAGGCACTGCCACTTCACAGCCAAACTGTGAGCATTTTACTCTTGAGTTTGCTACAACAATTGAAAACATTGGGCCAAATCTTCCGGTCTCCAGATTGTTGGAGCTGGACTTAAGACTAAAGATGCGCGTCGGGACCCTGTGGAAGACCTGACACACAGGGCTACGTGGAAATTGCCCAGGAAGTTTGAACTTCAAATGGGCAATTCCCCTGTTCCCCAGGACCCTCCGCACATGTCTCTGACTCAGAGTTGGAGGCTTCAGGCAGTTCTGCAATGCATATCTGAATAGTTTTCCATGAAATGTTAGACAGATTAAAAAACTGGATAACTACACAACTAACATTCCCCCAATCACCACCCCTCCCCAACACCCAACTACACCCTCCCACCCGACCCTACCACCCCCTCCCCACCCCCATTACCCCCACCAAGAGCACCGCTCCACTACCCCTCCAACCCACACCCCCCCGCCCCACCCAACCCCCACCAAGAGCACTGCTCCACCACCCCTCCAATACCTCATCCACCTCACTCACCTACCCATCCACTCACCCATTCATTAACATTCAGACTGGACATTTAAGCTTACCATACGGCAGCTAGTGTCGTAAAAAGGGGGCGTGTCCTGTCTGCCCCCGACTCTACTCCGCTCCAGTGGAGCTCCCCAAATGATGCTGCGCTGTGCATTTCTGTGCAAACCAAGCTCAGAAGGTCCCAGCAGACATGCGCAGCAGCATCAAGTCAGAGAATTTTCGAGCTATGCGGTAATCTGACGATCATTGCTGCTGCTCGAAAGATCTGGGCCATGATTTCTATCACCTGGGTGGATTTTAAAGTACTTACTTCATAGACAAATACTACAGAAAATTCAGGTAGGACAAACAGCACATAAGAAATGAAAGTGCAAACAGGATTTTGACAAGGCTTTTCAGATCTATGTTGAAAGAACAAAATGTCACATTGGCTCCTTCCAATTTGACTTGAACATACCATTTAAATGATGGATGGGATTCTTGATTTAAAATAATAAAGGATTAGGAATTACTGGAATCAGAAAGGCGAAAGATTCAGTTTCTTTTTTGATTCTACTTTTATTGTGTTAAGTCAATTCATGTTATTTAGAGAATGTTCAGTAAGGAAAAGCAATTGGTCTGCAAGATTATAAACTAACTGCTATGAAATTATTAGTTACACTGTATCACGTAGGATGATTAAAAAGTCAGAGCTGGAGAGGTGTAGATAACCAAGGGCTGATTAGAATCAAGGTGTGGCATGTATTGCCATCATAGAAAAACGTTAACTTTCTAGACAGCACTGCTCACTGGGTGAGCACCTCAATGAAACATCAACTGTAAGCCTCTGCTGGTTCTTTATTTACTTGCAATTAACTATACGTACCTTTTTAATACCAAAGCATTGCCAGAGTAACTAACTTGGATGGATGGTGCGCAAGAGCAGGTGGAAAAAAATCACTGCTCAACTCTCGAGCCAGGTCTTCTGATATCATGCAGAGATATATGCACTTGTCCATTCTCCTAGCCCCAACACCTTCGAAAAAAACTTTATTTTACCTTCCTAAGAATTATCTTAAATTTTTTTGTGCATACAAGTATAAAGAAAACTCCAATGGCAAAACACCTAACCAAACCTCCACCTATTGTAATGGCATACATGATCAATAAAAGCAACACAAGTGCTTACAGATGCAAATGTTCCAATCTGTTTAACATTCTGTTCATAACTCTGAGAGCTGGTGGGTCGACCTGGTGTACGTCTGGAGTACCAGAATGTATAGTTGTACTGTAATGGGTGTTCTCCTGGACCAGGGACCACTGCCTGTAAGGAACAAAATATTAGAATGAAAGTGCAATTGTACCCAAAGTTTTGAGAAGGTCACACTGTTCTTCTTAGATGGTCATATTTCTTATTTGTACACTCTTATGTGGTTATTTGCTGGTCTATAAATAGCAGCTTTAAAGACAGGACCTTTTTTGCTTACTCATACTTCATTGATACTCCATGCTACTTTTGATTCATTTACTCATTTTAGCAGTTTGCAACTGGTAGCCAAGGTGCAGTTTGTAGCCAGCAAAGCCCATTAATATATTGTTAGCTGCCAATCCCAGAGCTCAGTTGCCTGGCAGTAAATTTCTAATGTTGAGTGTTTCAAGCTTTGAAAAATAAACTCTCCATAAGTTTAGCAAAATTAGAGCTGGTTATCAGATTACTTCAGTACTTTTTAAACTGGTTTCACATTACCTGGAATTATGCTCAACACAGTATCAAGCACACCTTTGATAACACTCCCACATAAATCTGAATCAGGATATGAAATTATATTATTGTCACTTTTATGTCACTGAAACAGAAACTATTTCACATTGACACAAAGCGGTGGTATAAATGCATGGGGAGACATTCATCTACTTTGTTATTAAAACTTGGGAGAAAAAAGGATCTGATGAATCAGTATCAGGCTAGTCATCACTGCATATTTATTTGCATAACTTTTAATCCTTCAATTTATATTCTAAATTAACCACTGGATTGCAACTAATATGCCTAAATGCAAGGTTAAAATCCAATTGCTTCTCTTGCCCAGTAGCACATTATAGGTCAACTTGTTTAGTCAGTCAGAGCGCATCGCCTATCAACTATATATCATTCAAATCTTAGGCATGAACACTGCAGTTAATAGGCAAGTAAAACTCTCTGTATGAACCCACCACAGATCAGTTGTCCACAGTTTCTTCTTTCACCCAGCAGAGTCTGAGTGAGAGAGCTGGCTGTTCCTTCAGCAACACATTTTGTATGGCTGTTCTTCCTAATGCAGTGTGTGCCTTTATGCTCTCACCTTCCTTTTGGTACTGTTTTGGGTCTTCTCTTTGTCTGTTTTTTCCTTCTCATTCTCTTTCTGTGTGTGGCTATCCTCATTTTGATCCTGGTCTCCACTGTCATCATCTTTTAAACTGCAAATGAGGGAACAGTTTAACAATTGTCCAGTTTGGTTTGAGAGCTAACAATAGCATTACAATCTGTTTCTATTGTACAAAATCAGTAATAGTTCTATCAATAAGTTGCATACTTGTTGTTGCTTTTGAAATTGCCTGGCATATAGTGCTGCAAGCAGAGTTCACAAATACAAAATTAACCAGTGTATCTGATAAAAATATTCCACATATCTTCTTCAACAAATAAAGTAGTTGAAACAGCAGCACATCAAATTCCAGAGAGAAAACAAAAATACCTGGAAAATCTCAGCAGAACTATTCCATAATAATTCCAAATGATGACATTCTTTAGAATCAAATCTCGCCCCATGACCCATATATAGTCTTGGCGATTAGCTACTATGTTATGTCCAGAGATTTGGTATTTTTATTCTTTACATTGGAGAAAGGGGTTAATAATGAGTTCCTCCATTGGTTCCCAACATTGATAAACAAGACAGGATAAAATGAATATTCACCTAGACAGTCATACTCAATTAAAGGTAGACAATATAGATTCATGATAATATAATAAAGTTCTTGGAAGATTGGAATATATTGATAAAAGAAACAATTTGGAAGTTGTGTATATGGATCTTCAAAAGTGTCAAGGTAAATTATTTTTCCTAATATTATTGTGGAATACTTGAAAGCAGGCTTTTGTGTATGTGTGTGTCTGTGTGGCTAATTTAATTCAACTAGAGACAGTTAGACTGCAAGGTTTAAATTAGCAAATAAGTGAGGTGTAAAACAGGCATTTAAAATGGACATGAGGAAAGCTAGGGTGAGGTCAGTAGATACTGTGTGAATGGAATTTGCATTTTTAGATAAGTGGAGAAGTGTCTGATTTTCAAAGTGACATGGAAAATGTTTACAACTGGCAAGATAAATAGGCAAAGTGATTATGCTGATTTTTCCCAAAAGTGCTGGCCATAAGAAGAAAATGAAAGTTTTTTTATATTCTGGGAAAAGTAACTTCTAAAAGCAAGTGGAATCAAAAGGGATAAAATATATTTAAAGAAGAATGGAAGGCTGTGTGAGGTGTGGCAGTGAGAGATCTGGAAAGGTGAATGCGTGAAATGGACTTAGACAAAAAGCCTTTAGCCAACCTGAAGAAGTTTGCTGTTCCAGTAACCAAAGTTAAGACCCTTTGGAATTCCATTGTCCAGCGGGTGCATGTGGTAATGTTGCTGGATGACTTTATAAATTTGGGCTCTATTTGGACTGCTGCCTTAAAAAGGGTGTGCAGTTGGGAATCTGGTTAAGTAGAAAGTTTGGGAACTGTTACAGCTGTATAACTGCAATCTTGCATGTGTTTAAGTTTCTTTCCTTTTGTTAATAAATGTTTTAATTTGCTCTTTAAAATCTCTAAAGGTGGTAGTGGACTCATTACTTCTGACTTCAGTGCACAAACCTTCTTGTAATAAATACAAAGTAAAATTGCTGTGATAGTGTAGCCAAGTTTCCCTTGTGGGTTTGGTCAATCTGGCAAATACCACCTGCCATATCGTAACAAAATTGGGGGTTCTTTGTGGGAATTTAAAAATTCCTTGATTGCCTTGGGGTTGGTGAATCATAAGGATACATGGATGAGAAGAACACTGAACTCAGGAGTTGGTGTTGAGGGATTTTAAAGTGGTAAGAGTGTAAATATGGCTTTAACAGTTGCTAAATCTTTTCTGGGAGTAAAAGATGTAACCCTGGTTGGTTTACAAAAAGTAACTAAGGCACAGTTAACAGATTTGGTGGATAAGTTGCAGTTAGGGATAACCGCAGGGGCAAAGAAAGCGGATATAATTGAAGTAATAGCGTAGCATTTGAAATTGGAAGGGATACCCGAAACTAGTGAGTCACAGCTGGAGGCAGTGAGACTTCAGTTACAAATGAAGAAGCTTGAACATGAACAAGCAATGCACATGAAAAAACTTGAATTAGAGGTCAAAGAAAAAGAAAACATTAGAATTGAAAAAGCTAGAAGCAGGAGAAAAGGAAAAGGAAAAAGAGAGAGCATTTCAAAGAGAAATGGAAATAGGAAAACTTGACCTTCAGAGGGAGAAGTTAGCAATGGAGGAAAGAGAAAAGGAAATGGAAACAGAGTATCAGCTTAAAAGACTAGTAAAAGACTAGAAGTTAAAAAAGAGACTTCTGATGAAGAGCAAGGTTCTGATGTGGAAACAGCCACTTTTAGCCCAAAAACCCAGTGGGGAGATGTTTAAATTTGTGCAGGCTCTTTCGAGGAAAGGGGTATAGAGGTGTTCTTTATTTCGTTTGAGAAGATAGCCAAACAAATGAAATGGCCACAAGAAATCTGGACATTGCTTTTACAGTCAAGGTTGGTAGGTAGAGCTCAAGGTATGTATTGCTGTCAGAAGTAGTATAGGTGGATTATGAGGCATCGAAAAAGGCTATTTTGAGTGCATACGAGTTGATTCCTGAGGCATAGAGGCAGAAATTTTGGAATCCAAGGAAACAGCCTTGTTAGACTTATATTGAGCTTGAGAGTGTAAAACAAAATAAGTTTGACCGGTGGATACGGGCATTAAAGGTAGAGACAACATATGCAGCTCTTAGAGTCGTAATTCTTTTGGAAGAATTTAAAGATTCAATTCCTTCGGTAATTAGAAATCATGTGGAGGAACAGAGGGTTAAAACAGCTAGGCAAACAGCAGAGATAGCTGGTGGTTATGAACTAGTCCATAGATCTAAATATTTTCTCGTCACCCTTTTAAATCCAAGAAGGATAGAAAGTGGGAAGGTGAAAAGGCAGGCAGGCAGTCAGGGAAGAGAAGGAGCCATCGGAAATTTTCAGGAAGTTTCTCCTCAGACTAGAAAGGAAGGTGCTGAGGGTGGAAGTGACCCTTGAGGACTTACATGTTTTCACTGTAATAATGTGTTAAGAGGTTACATGGAAAACCTACTGCAGTAGTTGGAATGCAGAAAAGTTCTGGAAATAAGAGTATTGTGGGTTCTGAAATCCAGGGGCAACCTGTGTACAGGTGAAGCAGGAAGAATCAGTGAGCTGCAAAGAAGTGATAATATGTTCACAATTTACCCAAGGGAGTTCTGAAGGGCAGGTTACAGAAACGTTTAAAGATTTTGTGTGTGAAGGGAAAGTCTTTCCATGTGTCCAGGGTGGAGCAGGCAAAGATGTTAAAAATTTAAGGGACTCAGGGGCTAGTCAGTCCTTAATGTTATGGGATAGTGCGATTTGTTGTCCAGAGGGACAATTGCAGGAAAGGGTGGTAATGAGTGAAATTCATGGAGATGCTAAACCTATTCCATTGTGGAAGGTAAATTTACAAAGTAAGTTGAAAACAGGTGAGGTTATTGTTGGGAGTAGTGGAAAATTGCCCATTGCAGGGATTCAATTGATATAGCTGGGTCACAAATGTTGGTACACCTACAGTAGTCGAGCGGCCTGTGGAGATGCATTCAACAGAGGTGCTGCAAAAAGAGCATCCTGGATTGTTTCCATATTGTGTAGTAACAAGATCACAAACTCACAGGTTGAAACAGGAGGAGGAGGAATCTAAAAGGCTGGGGAAGGACACTGACATCCAATTAAACGGTCCTGCTTTTGAAAAGATTGTGCAGGAACAGAAGGTTGAAGGGGATGAGGCAGAAGTGTTTAGCTCAGTGAAATTGGTAGAGGTACAGCAGAAGGATCCACGAATAAAGAAGTTATATCAGACAGCTTATTCGGAAAAAGAGGCAGAATGTATTCCAGAATGTTATTACCTTAAATGTAATGTGTTAATGAGGAAATGGAGACCGTCTCATATTCCAGTAGATGAGAAGTGGGCAGTAGTACGTCAAATAATTATACGATCTGGATACAGAAATGAAATATTGAGAGTAGCTCATGAAATTCCAATAGCTGGACATTTAGGAATTAGGAAAACTCATTTGGAAAAAAACATTTTTATTGGCCTGGGCTGTATAAAGACGTGGTCAACTTCTGTAGAACATGTCACACATATCAGATAACAGGAAAACCTCAAGCAGTGATTAAACCTGCACCTTTAATTCCAATTCAAACATTTGGGGAACCTTTTACCAGGGTTCTGATTGATTGTGTAGGGTCCCTCCCTAAGACCAAAAGTGGAAATCAGTACTTGCTGACAATCATGGATGCGTCTACAAGGTTTCCAGAAGCAACATCTTTACGAAATATTACAGCAAAGAGAACTGTAGAGCAGTTGACCAAATTTCTTTACAAGATATGGGTTACCAAAAGAAATATAGTTGGATCAGGGTTCGAATTTCATGTCACAGCTGTTTAAAGTAGTAACGAACAGCCAGAGGATAAAACAATTTAAGTCATCAGCTTATCACCTTGAATCACAAGGTACTTTAGAGAGATGACATCAAACTTTAAAAACTATGATGAGAGCTTATAGTCAAGACTATCCACAGGACTGGGATCGGGGGATTCCATTCTAGTTATTTGTTATTAGGGCTGCCCCTAATGAATCAACAGGGTTTAGTCCTTTTGAATTAGTCTGTGGTCACGAAGTAAGGGGGCCACTCAAATTGATTCAGGATAAACTAGTGGGTTAGAGTTCAGAAACTACTCTCCTGGATTGTGTGACAAAATTCAGAGCAAAATCGAACAGATTATGTGAGTTAGTTAAGGAATATTTAAAGATACCACAGCAGGTGAAGACGACAAATGCAGATAAGAGGGCAAAAGCGCATATTTTTGTTGTTGGAGTTAAGGTGTTAGTTTTGTTACCAGTGTCAGGTGGACCATTAAGGCCCATTAAACCTCATCATTACAGGATTGAAAAGAGACTGAGTGAAGTAAATTATTTAATAAATACTCCAGATAGAAGAAAGCAGAGGGTGTGTCATGTAAATATGCTTAAAAAGTACTTTGACAGGGAAGATCGCCAAAAGGAGGTATTAGTAGTGGTAGATAAAGAGGTAGAAATGAAGGATTCTGAAATTGATCTTCCTCTAATCAAATTGGACAATAAGGGAGTACTTAAAAAACTAAGTATAATATTGAGTTACCTTCCAGACAAGTGTCAAAGTGATTTGGAAAAGCTATTGCAGTCACACAAAAAGCTATTTGTGGGAATAATGTGGGAGATTTCATTTCAATAAGACAACATCCTTATAGATTAAATCTAGTAAAATTAGCTCAAGTACAAAAAGAAATAGAATTCATGCTTCAAAATGACATAATTGAGTCTAGTTGCATTAACTGGAGTTCACTTGTAATGGTGCCAAAACCGGATGGAACGCAAAGACTGTGATTAGCGAAAAGTGAATGCAATGACAAAAGAGGACTTATATCCTATTCCATGATTGCGAGATTGTATTGAGAAAGTGGGACAATCAGAATTTATCACAAAGATTGATTTGCTTCAAGGATATTGGCAAGTACTGTTATCAGAAAGAGCAAAAAAGATATCAGCTTTTGTAACGCCAGATGGGCTATATCAGTTTAAAGTTATGCCATTTGGTATGACGAATGCACCAGCAATATTTCAAAGACTGGCAAACAAAGTAATTGCAGGACTGAGCAATTGTGCTATTTATATTGGTTACTTAGTAGTTTTCAGTCAAACATGGGGGGAGCATTTACAACATCTGAAAGAACTGTTTGATCAGCTGCAAGAAGCTAATTTGGTGGTGAACTTGGCTAAGAGTGAATTTGCAAAAGCGCGAGTTACATATCTAGGCCATGCCGTTAGATGTGGTCAGGTGGCCCCAAGAGTTGTGAAAGTAAAAGCTATCATGAATTTCCCAGTGCCTCCAACAAAACAGGAAGCTTTGAGATTTCTGAGTATGAGTGGATTTTACCAAAAGTTTGCACCAAATTTTAGCAGTGTGGTTGTTCCATTGATTGAACTGCTAAAAAAAGAACAATAAATTTCAATGGACACAGGAGTGGCAGAATGCATGTGACAGTTTAAGAACTGTGTTGACTGCTACACAAGTTTTAGCAGCACCTAATGCCAAGCAGTTTAAGTTGGCAACTGATGTAAATGATTTGGCGCTGTGTTGTTGCAAGAAGATGAAACAGAAATCGAAAAGCTGGTAGATATCATGGAAGCTGAATGTACATCAGAAAAGATACTCAACCATCGAATAAGGGACTCTAGGTCTGGTGTTAGCATTGCAGCATTG
The DNA here is from genome assembly GCF_964194155.1 of Cetorhinus maximus. NCBI lineage: Eukaryota > Metazoa > Chordata > Chondrichthyes > Lamniformes > Cetorhinidae > Cetorhinus > Cetorhinus maximus. The sequence continues at coordinate 66,254,803 of NC_135897.1, read as the reverse complement.
AGGTTTGTGTTACAAGCAATTCTTTGAAAACAACTGTTTATACAGGCCACAATCCTTTAAAATATCTGGACAAATTTCAAGACTGAAGTGCAAGACTGTTCAGATGGAGTTTATTACTGCACCCGTTTAATTTACAGATTTACAGCTGCACAAGAAAATTTAATTGCGGATAAATTGTCAAGAGTTTAAAGTTTAAAGGTAATTGGACATTTGACACGTGGACACTGGGTGAAATAACCTCTTGTTGATACAAAGGATTTGTATATATTGCCATGTTAATGCACGTACCTGGTAGTGTAATAGTTTTGTGTATATAGATCCTAAGTATAGTAAGCAATATAAGCTGGGTTGAGAAAATGAAACCGTCTTTTAAAATTATGATGGTTCATTTATCCATAAGGATGGAGGTGTCAGGGAATATCATATTTTTCCTAACATTATTGTGGGATACTTGAAAGCAGGCTAATGTGTGTGTGTGTCTGTGTGGCTAATTTAACTAGAGACAGTTAGGCAACAAGGTTTAAATTACAAAGAAGCGAGGTGTAAAACAGGCATTTAAAATGGACATGAGTAAAGCTAGGGTGAGGTCAGTAGATACGGTGTGAATGGAATTTGCATTTTTTAGATAAGTGGAGGTGTCTAATTTTCAAAGCGACATGGAAAATGTTTATAACTGACAATATAAATAAGGCAAAGTGATAACGTTGATTTTTCCCAAAAGCGCTGGCCATAATGAGAACATGAAAGTATTTTTATATTCTAGGAAAAGTAACTTCTAAAGACAAATGGAAACAATGGGATTTACAAATCAAAAGGAATATAAAATACATTTAAAGGAGGATGGAAGGCTGTGAGAGATCTGAAAAGATGGCTGTGTGAAACAGACTCGGAGAAAAAACCTCTGGCCATCCTGAAGAGGTTTGCTGTTCCAGTAACCAAAGTTGTGTTAAAAGCCTTTGGAATTCCATTGTCCAATGGGTGAATGTGGTAATATTGCTGGATGACTTTATAAAGTTGGAATCTATTTGGACTGTTGCCTCAAAGTGGGTGTGTAGTTGGGAGTCTGGTTAAGTAGAAATTTTGGGAACGGTTATAACCACGTAACTGTAATCTTGTGTGTTTATGTTTTTTGTTCTTTTGTTAATAAATGTTTTAATTTAATCTTAAATCTCTAAAGGTGGTAGTAGACTCAATACTTCTGACTTCAGTGCACAAGTCTTCTCGTTATAAATACAAATTGCGAAATCGTTGTGATAGCGTGGCCAAGTTTCCCTTGTGGATTTGGTCAGCTTGGCAAATACCAACTGCCATATCATAACAAAAAGGCAAATGATAAGGTACTGAACAGGTTTGTAATAAAATTTAGATGGAAGCACAAAAGGGAATATAGTAATATAGATGCAAAGTTAATTAAAAGGCAGCAAATAGTAGCTGGGGGAAGTGGTAGCATAATGATATTGTCACTGGAATTCCAGAGGCCCAGGATAATGCTCTAGGACCCTGGGTTTGAATACCACCATGGCAGATGGAGAAATTTGAATTCAATAAAAGTCTGATGATGATCACAAAACCATTGCCAATTGTTGCAAAAACTTGTCTGGTTCACTAATGTCCTTTAGAGAAGGAATTCTGCCGTCCTTACTTGGTCTGGCCTACATATGACTCCAAACCCACAGCAATGTGGTTGACTCTTAAGGGTGATCAATTAAGGGTGGGTAATAAATGCTGGCCTTGCCAGTGACGCCCACATCCCTTGAACAAATAAAAAAAATGGATGATTTCAGGTTTGAGGGGTGTAAACAATGGTGTGATCCCGGAGTAGCTAATTATGAAGAGAACAGTAAAACAGATGGATAGATTGGTCAGATAGATAGCAGATGAAATCTACTGCAACATATGCTTTGGAAGAAAGATTAAATGGTAAAACTTTGAAAGCACCAGAGGACACTCAGATACACTTTTAAGAATTTGTGCAAGGACAAGCTGATGAAACATATAAGACATGCAAATGTGAGAGTACAAAATCAAAGAGGTAATACTAAATTTATACTAATCATGTTAATCTACAATTAAAACATGATGTCATGGTTTGGGCACCTTAACCTTTAGAAAAGATGTCAAGATCATGTAAAAGGTTGCAGATGATTCACTGTTTCAGGTGAGAGGATTTTGAATGAGGAAACACTAAAGAAACTAAAGCTCTCTTTATTAAAGTGAAGAAAGTTAAAAAAAGATCTGATTGGAGTGCTCAAAGCTGAGAGGTTTTGATAAAGTAAATTGAAAAGCTTGTGCCATTAGTCAGTGAGCAGTCACTAATGGCATAAATTTATGATCACTACCAAAAGAAGATTTTTTTTAAATACAGAGAGCTGCTTGGATATGGGATGTCCCATCAGAAACAGTGGCAAATGCTGAATGTACAATAGCATGTAAAGGGGATGGATAAATATTTTATAAAGAATAATTTAATAGGGAAATACAGCCAAATGAATTTTCAGAAAGCCGTAACACACTTGTAAAATATTATGGTTCTGTACAAACTTCAACTGTTAACCATATACTGTACTTTTCCCCACAATACAATGTATTTACTTGCAGTAGACTTAGAAGGGTATTTGATGAGCAGACCTATCTCGACAAAATCTGCCCTTGAAGAATTTTGATGAAAGTAAAGGATGTCATGGACAATAAGAATCACCCCTTGTCTCATTATTACTGCTGGATGAGTTCAGGGAAACATTAGACCAATAGGTAATTTTGTTTCTTTTTGTTATTCATTTATATGTAACTTTTTCATGGTCAAGCAATGTACCCAAAATGAATTTCAGTATGGACAATAAACTAAAACTGAATTGAATTATTCTACCATACTACTATCAACAGTATTGGCTGCAGAACAGCGAACAAATAGCAACATGTCATCCCTGAAGTCCATGCATGCTACCAAAAGGTAATTTGTGTGGATGCTTCCGTTGGCAACACTCTGCCTAGCAACATAAACAGAGTCTGAAGCATTTATGCTTTCTGGCCACAGAAAGATTGAGCAACTCAGGCAATCCACGCAGGTCAGTTAAGTGATCCTCAGGAATCCTCTGACAACCACTGAGGAATGTATATTGTGTATATGAACTGTAATTTTAAAAATGAAATATCCAGTAGGATTCGCTTCCTTTTGTCCCAAGGATAATCAGTTTCACTTCCTGGCTGCACAATATAAGCAAGGTTAAATACAGGCATAGTAGTATCAGTCAATATCTTATTCAAAAATGCAGTCTTAGAAGTGTGCTTTTGAAAATTTTCAAATTGACCCAATTTTTGGGGCTATACTGCAAAATTTCATAGCAGAACCATCATCTTGAATGCTCTAAAATCGACTGCAGCACAGAATTTCTTTAGAATATACTTCAAATAAGATCAGTGTAATAAAAATACAAAACAAAAAGTTGCATTTATATCACACCTTTCACAACCTCAGGAAAATTGCATAGAATGGTTACAGTACAGGAGGGTGGCATTCAGCCTGTTTCTTCTGTGCTGGCTCCAACGAATGAACAATTTCTCTAGTGCCAATCCCTCCCCTTCTCCCCATCACCCTGCACATTCTTCCTTGAGATAATAACCCTATTCGCTCTCGAATGCCTTGATTGAACCTGCCTCCATCACAATCTCAGGCAGTGCATTCCAGATCCAAACCACTCGCTATGTGAAAAAGCTTTTCCTCATGTTGCCATTGCTCCTTTTGTCAATTACTTTAAATCTGTGCCCTCTGATTCTCGATTCTTCCACCAATGTAAACAACTTCTGCCTATCTACTCTCTCCAGACCCCTCAGGATTATGTATACCGCTATCATATTTAGTTCTAATTTTTAGACTATACCCACTAACATCGACTTCCAAACCAAAAGAAATAGCTTTTCCCTATCTGTTCCTTTTAATTTCTTGAAAGCTTTGATTAAATCACTCTAAAACATTCTGAATTCCAGGGAATACAACCCTAAATTTGTTTAATCTATCTTTGTAGCTTAACTCTTGGAGTCCAGGTATCAGTCCATAAATCTATGTTGCAGCTCCTCCACTGCCAATACAGCCTTTCTAAGGTGTGGCATCAGAACTACTCATAAAGCTCCCGATGTGGCAATATCTTGTATTCTATTTAGCACTATCAAGCAAACTGTGTCGGCAAAAACCTGCTTACTGACACTCAGTTTGGGTTCCCCCAAGGCCACTCAGCTCGTGACTTCACTACAGCCTTGGTCCAAACATGGACAAAAGAGCTGAACTCAAGAGGTGAGGTGAGAGTTACTGCCCTTAACATCAAGGCAGCATTTGACTGAGTGTGGCATCAAGGAGCCCTAGCAAAACTGGAGTCAATGGAAATGGGGAAAACCCACCACTGGTTGGAGTCACACCTAGCACAATGGAAGATGGCTGTGGTTGTTGGAGGTCGATCATTTCAGTCCAAGGACATCACTGCAGGAGTTCCTCAGGGTAGTGTGTTAGGCTCAACCATCTTCAGCTGTTTCATCAATGACCTCCTCTGCATCATAAAGTCAGAAATGGAGGTGTCAGCTGTGGCTCAGTTCATAGCACCCTCGCCTTTGAATCAGAGCGTTGTGGGTTCATGTCCCACTCCCAGAAAACCAAGAACTGTGATTGTACTCAAAGAGTTGCAATCTGTGACTGTTGATAACTCGAAAGAGTATAAAGTCAGAAATGGAGGTGTCAGCTGTGGCTCAGTCCATAGCACCCTCGCCTTTGAATCAGAAGGTTGTGGGTTCATGTCCCACTCCCGGAAACCAAGAACTGTGATTGTACTCAAAAGAGTTGCAATCTGTGACTGTTGATAACTCGAAAGAATAAAGTCAGAAATGAGGATGCTCGCTGACAATTGCACAATGTTCAGCACCATTTGTGACTCCTCAGATACTGAAGCAGTCTGTGCCCATATGCAGCAACCCTGGACAACATTCAGGCTTGGGCTTATAAGTGACAAGTAACATTCATGCCACATAAGTGCCAGGCAATGACCATCTTCAAAAAGAGAGAATTCAACCACCTCCCCTTGATATTCAATGGCATTACCATTGCTGAATGCCCCACTATCAACATCCTCAGGGTTACCATTAACCAGAAATTGAACTGGGCCAGACATATAAACACTGTGGCTACAAGAGCAGGTCAGAGGCTGAGAATTCTGCAGAGAGTAGCTCTGCTGATTCCCCAAAGCCTCTCCACCATCTACAAGGCACAAGCCTGGAGTACGATGGCATACTCTCCACTTGCCTGGATGAGTGCAGCTCCAACAACAATCAAGAATTGACACCATTCAGGACAAAGCAGCCCACTTGTATGGCACCCTATCCACCATCTTCAACATTCACTCCCTCCACCGCCAATGCATAGCAGCAGCAGTGTGCTATCTACAAGGTACACTGCAGCAACTCGCCGATGCTCCTTTGACAGAACCTTCTAAACCTGTGACCTCTACCATCTAGAGGGAGAAGGGCAGCAGACACCTGGGAACACCACCACCTGCCAAGTTCCCTTCCAGGCCAGTCACCATCCTGACTTGGAAACATATCACCTTTCCTTCACTGTCGCTGAGTAAAAATCCTGGAACTCCCTCCTTACCAGCACTGTGGGTACAATACACCACATGGAATGCAGCGGTTCAAGATGGTGGCTCACCGCCTTCTCTAGTGCATCCCATGAGATAATATACAAAAAAAATTCGCCCCCTTAGATAAAGGCCAGCCATTAGCCTTTTGCATTGTTTTCTGCATCTGCTCATGAGATTGTACTGATCAATATACCTGAACCTCTACTGCTTCTTGCTTCACATCATTTAGGAATAACCTCGTTCTTCGACAACACTAGCCCTTAAATACATATTGTCATTTCAAATTATGACCAGCCGACTGGCAAGACAAGAAATCCATCCAAAGAGCTGGATTCATTTTAAAATGTTAAAGATGCTGTTACTACATTGGTTTCAATAGTATCTGTTTGTCAAAGGGACACTAATGTAAGCGTTTGTTATCTCAGGTTTAGCGTGAGCCCCACCCCCGCCGTATCGATTGGATTATCGGAATCACGAAATCGTGACAACGCACAGGGTCAGCCGGCCGGGAGGCACAGCAACTCCAACAGCCCGAATCGGAATGTGGCTGCGGCCCTGCAGGCGACATTTTTACTGGCCCAGAGAGAAAAAAAAATCCGAGATCCAGGCCGCCAAGTGCCGAAATAGGGTTCAGCAGAAAGTTTCAATGGGAGAAGGATGAAGGGAAATCAATGACTCACGCATCAAACTTGTTGTTCATGGTGTTGGGCACCGGGCGGGACCTTCCTCTCTGACTCGGGGAACACTCCCCTTACGGCAGCAGCAGCGACAGCGGCTTCAGCTGCACGGTCATCTGAGGGGGAGGGGCGGGGCCCCGCACATCCGGGAACGCAGCACGTGATGCCCGCTCTGTGCGCGCGAAGGGTCGTCACATCGGCCGTTACGTCATGTCCAACTGCGTTGACAGGTGGGAGGACCACCTGGGACCGGGCGAGGAGGTAGAAGGTGGGCGGACCGGGCGAGGAGAGGACCAGGCGAGGAGGTGGGAGGACCACCTGGGGAGGGGGGGATCAGGCGAGGAGTTGGGTGGACCCAAGGATGACTTGCTTCCACTTTGGTTTGATGCATTCTGAAATGACCAATAAGTCCGTTGTATGATCTGCCGACTCCACCACATGTGGGGCAGATGGTCCTTGAAGGATTGGGCTGATTGGAGATTTGTGTGCTCGCTCTAATGCCTTGATCTCACCTCTGCACAGTTTTGATGAAGTCTCTGAATGTGTTTGGTGCCTTCTCGAATGAGCCTTCTCCATTTTGGTCGGTCACAAGCCAGGGTTCACACATGAATTGGTGGTATGTTTGACCTCTTCAGGGATGCTTTGAGGACATCCGTAAAGTGTTTCCACTGTCCTCATGGGAGCCCCTGCCACAACTGAGTTCCGAGTAGAGCAGTTCCTTTGAGAGTCTGGTGTCAGGCACATGAACGATATGTCTCCTCCACTGATTGTAATTATATAATAATTTATCAAATTGGCTAGACAGAAGAACTGGGTGAGAAGATAGCAAATTATCACAGTAACAAAAGGACATAAGAACCAAGAAATCCTTATTAGCTTTATCTATCCACTCTATTTTTGCATTCTTACTCAATCCAGAATTCTCTCAGTCCAGAAAGACATCTTTTTTTGCTCTTACACACGTTAACAACAATTTGATTCAAATGCCTTCCCTGATAATCCAAGTGTCTGTTACAAATTATCTAAATTCCTCATTATGCCTAATTCCTGAATGTTTAAATTGTATCCTTAGCTTTTGAACATTTGCGAATAACTTTCCGATCACCTTCAAAGATCTCTTTCAATATACTCAAAACATGTATTCAGGCACATCAGAGTTTTCTTTGATGAATTTCTCTCCAATAATGTAAAATGTTCCTCAGCTGTTACAGTGGCTAAGAATAGATCAACCACATACTGCAACAAGTCTTTTGACTGCGGTAAGGTTTTCAGAATTTCTGCCATTCTCTTATGAAAAGTACTAGGAGCATTATGGAACCCCTGCAGGATCAACATCCAAGTGAAGCTACAATCCTCAAATGTGAATGCAAACTTGTACTGATCTCTTTTTGTTAATGGTACGCTCCAGAATCCATTTGCAAAATCCAGTGTAGAAAATACTTTAGCTCTTGCTGGTATTTCAGAAAGCAAGGTGGTTGTGGATCTAATAATGGGCGTGCATTTAGCCATTATCTTATTTAACCCTCTGTAGCCGACCATCAATCTCTAAGAATTGTCTGGGTTTGTCACTGACCATATGGGTGAATTGGTCTCGAAAGTGCCTTGCAACAATACGCCCTACTTAAGGACTCTTCCAAAAAAGGAACGCTTTCCCTGGGAATTGGGCACAGTTTGAGAAAAGAATGACAAGGTCCGTTAATTATTTCTTCAGCCTGCAATTTCCCACAATCATGCTTACTCCTAGCAAAAACTAGCAAATGCTCTTTAATTATCTTTTGGACTTGGCTATCCAAATGGCAAAGAACTTCATATGCTGAAGGCTTTTTAATTGTAAAGACGAAATGAACACCAGAAATCTCAACCAGTTGTTGCCTTGGTTACAATCAACAATAGCCTGATATTGCTTTAACACATTGCTGCCCAGTATTCCTTTTCTATTAACCGTGTTCATAAATACTAGCGCTTCAACAGTGAATGAGATCTCTTGTACTTTAAGGAACAAGACATTTTCTTTATACGCACTTGCTTCTTCCCCATTAAACCCATTTAATTTAATCTGGTTACTGTGAAAATTTGAGCTCTTACCTGTCCCCATTAAACATCTGTTATGACCGATGCAGTTGGTAAAGCGGAGTTATTTAATAAAATCCCAGAAGGAAACAATTGTCATAACCAATAATTTAAGTGTTCTGTTTGAGATGTGACTCTAAACTCAGGAATCAGACCACTAGTTCTCGAGGTTTTACATTAAACTAAATGAAACATTTTATTAATTTACACAGGTTAAAAAAATATATATATGCATATATATACATGTACATATATATACCCATGGCTACAAATTATTACTATCATAACTTTTAACAAATTCCCAAACTAATCTCCATTAAGGGAACAGCAACCCATAGACTTAACCAAACATCGGGCAAAGCATTTTCACCTTACAAATTCAAAATGAGGTTCTTTTCACTGTGGAGCCAGTTGGAGGCTTACAGCTGCCTTTTGATCTTACATTGCCTCTGCCCTGCACACCTGAAAACTACTGAAGTTATACCCTACCACCACTGATTGAATTCAAATTCTCATTGTTTCATCAGCCTCTTTAAATTCCACTTTTTAACCATGAAACCCCTTTCATAGTACCAATTTTATTAGTAATATAAACATATGGCTTGGTATCTGCTAGATAAGCGTCAAGATTTTACCCCACTTTTTGAATGCTCTATTCAAAAAATGCAAATGCACGCTATCTCCCTTACACATCAAAACTAGCATAGCACCCAAACTAGCTGGCTTTAATCCAATTCAGACAGACCCGCAGACTAAACCTCTATTTTAAAAGAAAAATGTTTTCCAGAATATTATATACATTAATAGCTTCATGACATCCCCCTCCTTATCAAAAAATGAACTGTCATAATTCTAAAACACGGCTTCATTTTAATAACCCATCTCACACTATCTCCTATACTCATTACACTATTACATTATCAGGTGCATGCATTAACATAATATGTATACAGAAGTAAAAATAGCTGGAAAAACTCAGCAGGTCTGACAGTATCTGCGGAAAGGAATACAGTTAACGTTTTGAGTCCGTATGACTCTTCAGAGTTCTGACGAAGAGTCACACGGACTTGAAACGTTAACTGCATTCCTATATATATATATATATATATATATAGAAGTCCTTGGTATCAACAGAAATCACTCCAGTTCAGTGTCGAGGTTTTTTTTTCAATGTCCCAATTTCCTTTAAGCTTCAAACTCTTGATAATGCATCTGTGAACAAATTTCCTCTTCCAACAATATGTATAATACGTAGATTAAATGGTTGTAACAATAGACTCCATCTGAAAAGCCTTGCACTTTTGTCACAAAATTTGTCCAAAACCTTCAAAGGATTATGGTCTGTATAAACGATTGTTTCTGATGAATTGTTCGCAACATAAATTTCAAAAAGCTGCAATGCTAACACCAAACTCAAACTCCCTTTTTCGATCGTTGAATATTTTCTCTGTTGTACATTCAGCTTCCGTGAAAAATACCCTGTCGGTTTTTCAATTCCAGTGTCATCTTCTTGTAACAGTACAGCCCCAATGCCTATACTGCTTGCGTCAACGGTCAACTTGAATTGCTTGACATAATTGGGTACTGCCAATACTGGTGTCATAGTTAATACAATTTTCAAACTATCGAAAGACTTCTGACACTCCTGTGTCCATTGAAACTTCTTGTTCTTTTTTTAATAGTTCAGTCAGTGGAGGAACCACTTGGCTAAAAGTTTGGTACAAATTTCCGGTAAAACCCACTCATGCCCAGAAATCTAAAAACTTCTCATTTTGTTGTAGGCAGTGGGAAATCCACGATAGCCTTGACTTTTACATCTCTCGGAGTCACCTTACCATGTCCAATGGTTTGGCCTAGATACGTAACTTGCACTTTTGCAAATTCACTTATTCACTTTTAGCCAAGTTCATCACCAAATTAGCTTCTTGTAGTTGAGCAAATAACTATTCCAGATGCTGTAAATGCTCCTCCCACATCTGACTGAAAACAATTAGATCATCAATATAAACTGCACAATTGCTTAGACCCACAACTACTTTGTCAGTCTTTGAAATGTCACAGGTGCATTCTTCATACCAAATGGCATGACTTTAAACTGAAATGGTCCACTTGGTGTTACGAAAGCTGACATCTCCTTTGCCCTCTCCGACAATGGTACCTGCCAATATCCTTTTAGCAAGTCAATCTTTGTGATAAATTTAGATTGCCCCACTTTCTCAATGCAATCTTCCAACCATGGTATGGGATATGAATCCGCTTTTGTCACCGCATTCATCTTTCGATAGTCTACACACAGTCTTTGCGTTCCATCCGGTTTTGGTACCAGTACAACAGGCAAATTCCAGTTACTGCAACTAGGCTCAATGATATAATTTTGAAGCATGAAATCAATTTCTTTTTGTGCTTGTGATAATTTTGCTGGATTTAATCTATAAGGTTGTTGCCTCACTGAAGATGATATTTCAATACATACATCACGTAAAGCTAAATGTGTCTTTCCCAACTTATTTGCACAAATATGTTTGTGTGACTGCAATAGCTTTTCCAAATCTCTTTGACACTTACTTGGAAGGTAACTCAATATTTCATTTAAATTTTCAAGCACCCCCTCATTATCCAATTTGATTAGAGGAAAATCAATTTCAGAGTCCTGCACTTCTACCTCTTTCTCATAATCCACCGTCATTAGTGGGTCTAACACCTCTTTTTGTTCCTCTTCCCTGTCAAAGTACTTTTTAAGCATATTTACATGACACACTCTCTGCTTCTTTCTTCTTTCTGGAGTATTTATTAAATAATTTACTTCACTCAATTTCTTTTCAATCCTGTAAGGCCCACTATATCTTGCATTTAATGAATCCCATAGTATTAGTAACAAAACTAATACTTTCTCTCCAGAAACAAAACTGAGAATTTTAGCCTTCTTATCTGATTTCACTTTCATCACTTGCTGTGGGATCTTTAAATGTTCCTTAGCCAACTCACATGCTCTGTTCAATCTTTCCCTGAAATTTGACATGCAATCCAGGAGAGTAATTTCTGAATTTTGACCCACCAATTTCTCATAAATCAATTTCAGTGGTCCCCTTACCTCATGACCATAAACTAGTTCAAAAGGACTAAAACCAGTTGATGCATTAGGTGCATCTCTAACAAAAATGGAATTCCTGTATCCGAATCCTGTGCATAATTAGACAGTATCCTCTTATCATAGTTTTTAAAGTTTGATGCCATCTTTCCAAAGCTCCTAGTGACTCAGGATGATAAGATGTTGACTTAAACTGTTTTATCCCCAAACTGTTCATTACTTCATTAAACAGCTGTGACATGAAGTTTGATCCCTGATCTGATTGTATTTCCTTAGGTAAACCATATCTTGTGAAAAATTTAATTAACTCCTTCACAATCTTCTGAGTTGTAACGTTTCTTGAGGGAATCGCTTCAGGAAACCTAGTAGACACATTCATTATTGTCAATAAATACTGATTTCCACTTTTAATCTTAGGAGGAGTCCCACACAATCAATCATGACCCGAGTAAAAGGTTCTTCAAATGCTGGTAATGGAATTAAAGGTGCAGGCTTAATCACTGCTTGTGTTTTTCCTGTTACTTGACACATATGACAGGTTCTACAGAATTTGACTACATCCCTATGCAATCCTGGCCAAAAAAAAACCTCTGTATCTTTTCCTGTGTTTTCCTAATTCCTAAATGTCCCCCCATTGGAATTTCATGAGCAATCCTCAGAATCTCATTTCTATAACCTAATGGGATAACAATCAGATGCACCTCCCACCAGCTTTCATTTGCTGAGACGTAATCCAACCGCCACTTTCTCATTAATATATTCCCTCAAAGATAATAACATACTGGAATACATTTTGCTTTGGTTTCTGAATAAATTTTCTGATATAACTGTTTTAATTCCAAATCATTTTTCTGTAACACCGCTAATCTCTTTGAGTTAAACTTCAACTGAACTGTCCTGCATTCCTTCCTCCTGAACAATGTTATCAAATACAGTGCCAGCTAATTGGATTTCGACACCTTCTTCTTGCCTTTGAACTGCCTGCTTATTTTGTTCTTCCCTATGGGCTTTTGATCTCATTATAACACTTCTGTAGCATTTCTGTTGGAACACTTCTACAGACTGCTCAACTACCATAGGCATCATCCACATTTGCAATCGAGCTATATCATTACCCAGAATAAATGGAACCCCTGCAATGGGCAATTTTCCACCACTTCAACTATAACTTAACCGGTCTCCCATCTGCTCTTTAAATTTACCTTCCACAACGGAATAGATTTAGCATCTCCATGAATCCCACTTATTAGTACCTTCTCCTGCAACACACTCTCTGAAAAACAAATATCACTATCCCACAGCATTAAGGATTGACTGGCCCCTGTGTCTCTTAAAATAATAACAACTTTACCTACTCCACCCTGTACACATGGAAAGACTATCCCTTGACATACAAAATCTTTAAATATTTCTGCAACCTGCTCCTCAGAATTCTCTTGCGTAAACTGTGAACACATTCCCACTTCTTTACCTTTCACTGATTCTCCATTTCATCTGTACACAAACCACTGGTTTCTCCTGTTCCTAAACCTCAGAACCCACAGTACTTTTACTTCCAGAGCTTTTCTGTACCTCAACAATTCCTACAGATTTTTCCTGCAACCTCCAACACACTGACTTTGTGTGCCTCACTGCATTACAATGAAAACACCTCAATTTTCGAATGTCACTTCTACCTTCAGCACCTTCCTTTTTGTTCTGAGAAAAAAACTTCCTGGGAACTTCCAGCTGATCCTTCTCTTCCCTGACTACCTGCCTTCCTTTCACCTTCCCACTTCTTATCCTTTTCCAATTTGAAAGCGTGACGGAAAAAAGGTTTAGCTCTATGAACTAACTTATAATCATCAGCTATCTCTGCTGCTCGTCCTACAAAATCAACCCTCTGTTCCTCCACATGAGTTCTCACTACCGAAGGGATTGAAAAGAATGACTTCCCTAACAGCTGCATAGGCTGTCTCTATTTTTAACACCCGTATCCACCAGTCAAAATTACTTTGTTTTACTCCTTCAAACTCAATATAAGTTTGCCCAGGCTATTTTCTCATATTCCTAAATTTCTGCCTGTATGCTTCAGGAACCAACTCATCTGCATTCAAAATAGCTTTTATCACCACATCATAGTTCACCAACATTTCTTCTGAAAGCGAAGTATATACCACAAGTCCCCTACCTAACAACTTAGACTGTAATAATAATGTCCAGTTTTCCTGTGGCCATTTTATCTGTTTAGCTAGCTTCTCAAATGAAATAAAGAATGATTCAATATCTGTTTCCTCAAACTTTGGAAGAGCTTGTACAATTTTAAACATATCCCCACTGGGTTCTACTCTGGAGATAAATCCTTCCTCACCTACTGAAATCTCTTTTCTAACTGCCAACATTTTCAACTCTTTCTCTCTCTCCCTTCTCCATCTTCGCAATTTCTAATTCCCTTTTAAAAGCCATTTCTCTGTCCTTTGCTTCTAATTCAATCTTCTTCATTTGCAACTGAAGTCTCACTATCTCCAGCTGTGACTCACTAGTGTCAGGTTTCACTTCCAACTGTAGATGCTGTGCTATACTTTTAACTATATCTGATTTCCTAGCTTCCGCCGGTAACCCCAATTGTAACTTATCTGTCAACTCTGTTAACTTACTTTTGGTTATTTTCTCCAACCCACTCAGAGTTATCTCTTCAACTTCCAGACAAGTCTTAGCAATTGCCAAGGCCATCTTTCAGTCTCACCACTTCAAAAATATCTCACCAACTCCTGAATTCAAAGAGCCTCTTGTACTCATAAGCTTAAGATTCACCAATTCCTAACCAATCGAGGAATTAGAAATATAATTTATCCCGGTACAGCCCCCAATTGTTATGATCGATGCAATTGGTAAAGCAGAGTTATTTATAAAATCCCAGAGGGAAACTTTAAACAACTGTCATAACCTATAATTTAAGTGTTCTGTTTGAGATGTGACTCTAAACTCAGGAATCAGACCACTAGTTCTCAATGTTTTACATTAAAATAAATGAAACATTTTATTAATTTACATAGGTTAAAAATATATATATGCATGGCTACAAATTAATTTTTAACAAATTCCCAAACTAATCTCCATTAAGGCAACAGCAACCCATAGACTTAACCAAACACCAGGCAAAACATTTTCACCTTATGAATTCAAAATGAAGTTCTTTTCACTGTGGAGCCAGTTGGAGGCTTGCAGCTGCCTTTTGATCTTACATTGCCTCTGCCCTGCACACCAGAAAACTACTGAAGTTATACCTACCACCACTGATTGAATTCAAATTCTCATTGTCTCACCAGCCTCTTTGAACTCCACTTTTTAACAATGAAACCCCTTTCATAGTACCAATTTTATTAGTAATATAAACATATGGCTTGGCGTCTACTAGATAGGCATCAAGTTTTCACCCCACTTCTTGAATGCTCTATTCAAAAAATGCAATTACATGCTATCTCCCTTACATATCAAAACTGGTACATATCAAGGCACCCAAACTAGCTGGCTCTAATCCAATTAAGACAGACCCGCAGAATAAACCTCTATTTTAAAAGAAAAATGTTTTCCAAAAATTATATACATTAATAGCTTCATGACAGTGTCCAAAGCATGAGGTGTGAACAATGGTAACGGCAGAACCTGTATCCACAAGCATAATTTGAATTTAATCCCCCTGTATTTCAGCTAAGATCTCTGGTTGCCCGTTCGCATAGTGTTGGAACCTCATTACCAACCAAGCAAGGCTTGTTTCTAACCCTGCGGCCTGCTGCTTTGGCCTGCTGAGTCCGTCGAGGACCGTGCGGTAATTTCACACACTGGAGAGCCTTTGCCTCCTTTTGTCTGGGTCTGCGTAGCCATGACCGCTACTAATTTTTACAAATTCTTTCACGGGACATGGGCATCAAGGCCAGGCCAGCATTTTTACTGCCCATCCTTAATGCCCCTTGAGAAAGTGGTAGTGAGCCATCCTCTTCAACCGTTGCAGTCCATTTAATGTAGATACACCCACAATGCTGTTAGGAAGGGAGTGCCAGGATTTTGACCCAGTGACAGTGAAGGAATGGCGATATATTTCCAAGTCAGGATGGTGTGTGACTTGGAGGGGAACTTCCAGGTGGTGGTGTTCCCATCTATCAGCTGCCCTTGTCCTTCTAAGTGGTAGTGGTCGTGCGTTTGGAAGGCGCTGTCTAAGGAGCCTTGGTGAATTCCTGCAGTGCATCTTGTAGATGGTACACACTGCTGCAACTGTGCGTCGGTGGTAGAGGGAGTTAATGTTTGTGGATGTGGTGCCAAACAATCGGACTGCTTTGTCCTGGATGGTGTCCAGCTTCTTTAGTGTTGTGGGAGCTGCACTCATCCAGGCAAGCGGGGAGTATTCCATTACACTCCTGACTTGTGCCTTGTAGATGGTGGACAGGCTTTGGGGAGTCAGGAGGTGAGTTACTCGTCGCACAATTCCTAGCCTCTGACCTGCTCTTATAGCCATAGGATTTATATGGCTAGTCCAGTTCAGTTTCTGGTCAATGGTAACCCCCCCAGGATGTTGATAGTGGGGGATTCAGTGATGGTAATGCCATTGAACATTGAGGGGCGATGGTTGTACACCTATACATCATTTACAAGGCACAAGTCAGGAGTGTGAAAGGATACCCCCCATTTGGCTGGATGAGTGCAGCTCCCATAACACTAAAGAAGCTCGACACCTTCCAGGACAAAGCAGTCCACTTGATCGGCACCATGTCCACAAACATTCACTCCCACCACCACCGATGCACAGTAGCAGCAGTGTGTACCATCTACAAAATACACTGCAGAATTCACCAAAGCTCCTTCGACAGCACCTTCCAAACCCATGACCATTACCATGTAAAAGGACAAGGGCAGCAGAAAGATGGGAACACCCCCACCTAGACGTTCCCCTCCAAGTCACTCACCATCCTGACTTGGAAATATATTGCCGTTCTTTTGCTGTTGCTGGGTCAAAATCCTGGAACCCCCTCCCTAACAGCACCGTGGGTCTACCTACACCACATGGACTGCAGCAGTTCAAGAAAGCAGCTCACCACCACCTTTTCAAGGGAAACTATGGGTGGGCAGTAAATGCTGGCCCAGCCAGCAAAGGCAACATCCTGTGAATGAATTTTATAAAAGTGTAGCCTAACGCAATTTTAACCCGATCTGCTTAAGAAAAGTACTCTTGAAAGGTCTCTGGTCAAACCCTGCTGCCAGTGTGGGAGGAGGTTGTCCATGCGATAAGACATAGAACCCACATAACTGTCGGGCAAATGCTGCTTACAAGACCTCATCTTTTCATTAGTATCCATTTTCTCAACACCTAACACTTTAAAGGACTGCATCTAATTCTTCATTTGCTGTTCTTTGATATATATCCGGATGAAATCTCATCTTTAATCTTGAATCGCAAGCTGCAAGAATTATTTGCTTACAATCCTCTTCCTCGAACACTGGGTGACCCAGCCTGAAATACTGATATTGCATGTACAGTCTCTGACTTAAGAATCCCTAGCTCCTGAACATAAGCCTGAAATGCATTAAGTATCAAACTGTTCAAAGTCATCCTGTACCCCACTATTCCTCTCTGAGGATTCATCTCATCCTGCATTTGTACCACCGCTACTGGGGCTGAAGCTATTGAGGGAGATGAACTCTATCTCTATACATCTCCACGATATTCCAAATCTTCCTTATCAACTAAATCCTAGGACCTAGTAGTCACTGCTGAAAATGCCGCCTGCTGTCTTCCTCGTTTCTTTTTCAACTGCTCAATGTCTACATGAGCTATTATCTGTTTCTTTGTGAGGCTGCTTACTCAATTCCTGGAGTGTCCCACAAGCATCCTCTACTTTCTGTCTGAGACCCTGTTTCCTTCTAACAATGTTTTAATGATTGCTTTACGTCCTGCAACTCATGCATACCATTCCCTGCTTGTTAAGTCATCATCTTCTGATGCTGTAGCATCGCTGAAGATTGCGCTACATCCCTTTATAAATTCTGTACCTGCTTTCTTAGCTTTTCATTCTCCTCTTCCACCCCTCTATTGTGCACCTCATCCCTTTCTGCACAATAAAGAGCTGTGTATGTAATCAACCTTGGTGCCTTGTCTGTTCTAATTTTTCCTTGGTCCACCCATTTCTGAATTAACTTTATTGCTTCCTCTTAGGGTTCTCTACTCCCCTTACTTAAGCATTCCATTATTAAATCCTGGACTCCCTGTGAGTCCGCTCTGCTAATTCTTCCAACTCTGCTATCGCTGTTCCCATTAGAGCCACTATAGTTCCTATTACCCATGTAAACTCACATTTTAGCGAAGCCTAGCTCCATGAGGCCCAAATGTCTAAAATTCTGAATTACTATCACGCCAAAACTGTTTAAACCCCCGCTTTCCTTGTCTCATCTCTTAGAGAAGGCAGGTGATCAAGCAACCAACTCACAAGTTGGTTTGCTCTAGATAAGATACCTCTAGACTTGGAAAAGGCTGTTTTTTATTCATCAACTTGCCCTTGGAAAAAGATTGTCCCTTTTTTCCTTGTCCTCTGTTGGGATTTGGACTCTATACTAAACCCCAGAGTAAGAAAATTCTTTTTAGAGAATAACCTTATTGACAAAAAGGACAATCACTAATTTAGAATGCAAACAAACAAGGTTTATTGGACAACAAAGATTAATATTTAACATTTCACTAATCAAGGCACAGCACAATACACTTTCTTCCTGTGGATCCTGGGACTTCGAGGGTCTTTTCTTCTTGGTTCCTTGAACCTGGTCTCTTGACTCTCGACGTTCTTCGAAATTTTAACTTCATCAAATCCCCTTTTCCGCTTTAAGAATTCAACTCCAATTTCTCAGTCTACCTTAACTGCTGTAGCTACATGTTTTACAGCTACTGCAATCCACAGCCTATGCCAATTTAGTCACTTCTGGATTGGAACGGCAATCCACAACCTAAGACAACTACCCATTGACTGGCAATGTCCTCCACAAATGCTAACTATGAACTCCTAACTTTCCTTCCCGGCAAGAGCCGTCCTTAGCAAGTGTCCTGAGACAATGCTATCCCCTAGAAAGTGCAAAGACTTTTGGCAAACGTCCTATTTTTAAACCCTTTTTACAGGCAACTTTTGCAACATTCAGCCAAGTTGTGCACCTGTTTCAACACTACCAAATGTTTGCAATCCTTGACCAATGGGAAGAGTGCTTCCGGCTTCCTACAACAAACTAACCTGAGCTTTCCTTAAAATGCTAGCCCTCAGGCCATCCTTCTAGCCAATCAGCATCCCAGTTTTGACTCCTGTTTACTGTTAATGCTGGACTCACTGGAGCCCAAATGTGCAAACATGCCCCAGCTGTAACCCCACATGTTATTCAAAGACTTCTCAACAACGTTCCAATAGTACATACAAATTAAGGTGTTTCATCACTAAGCTTATATATAGTACAATTTGATAACTTTGGCCTTATTAATTACACAAATGTGTCAATGAGGTGAATTCTAACAACTAAGACTGCCTTTTTCCACCTCTGTAACATTTCCCAACTTCTCCCATCTTAGCTTATCAGCTGCTGAAACTCTCATTCATGCCTTTTTACCTCTAAACTTGGCCATTCCAACATACTCCTGGCTAGTCTCCCACATCCCTTGACCTCTGCTACCCATGTCTTAACTCACAATAAACCCCGTTCACCTATAACCCTTGTGCTTGCTTACCTACATTGGCTCCCAAACAAGCAATGTCTTGAGTTTAAAATGTCCATCCTTGTTTTCAAATCCCTCCATGGTCTCATGGGAGAAGATAGAAAATTAGAGTGGGGTGGGACCACAGGGAAAAAATAAATCTTGGATGTGGATTTTACTTTGTGAGGAGGTGGTTAGTAATGAGACAATGTTTGGCAAGAATGTAAGGTTGAGCATGAGGGTGTTTTAGGAGGTGATAGTGCAAGGATGATGATTAGGATACTAGGTATCACGTTGAGACGTTGGCCCTGAAAATTTGCAGGCATGTTCTCAGAAGAGCCTTCCAGTGCTGACTACCCTGGAGGTTGCAGAGTTAGTGTTGTTTTATGGGCCGGCAAGCTTTGTGTTAACATCCTGGGGGTTACCATTGACCAGAAACTTAACTAGACTAGCCATATAAATACTGTGACTACAAGAGCAGGTCAGAGGCTAGGAATCCTGCGGCGAGTAACTCACCTCCTGACTCCCCAAAGCCTGTCCACCATCTACAAGTCAGGAGTGTGATGGAATACTTTCCAATTACCTGATTGAGTGCAGCTCCAACAACACTCAAGAAGCTTGACATCATCCAGGACAAAGCAGCCCGCTTGATTGGCACACCATCCACAAACATTCACTCCATCTACCACCGACGCAAAGTGTCAGCAGTACCACCTGCACAATGCCAGGAACTCATCAAGCCTCCTTAGACTGCAGCTTCCAAACCCACAACCACTTCCATCGAGAAGTCAAGGGCAGCAGACACATGGGAACACCGCCACCTGGAAATTCCCCTCCAAGCCACTCACTATCCTGACTTGGAAATATATCACCGTTCCTTAAATGTCACTGGGTCAAAATCCTGGAACTCCCTCTCTAACAGCACTGTGGGTGTACCTTACGTTATCCATTAAATCAACGGGAAGGAAATTCATTCTCAAGTACTTGTCTAGACCCACTTTTTGATCAATGATACCAGAGCCACTCAGTCTGACAACTTTACAGCTCTCATTTAATCCCTAGTACATATCTGCGATAACTTGATCATGTGCGATATAGGATCATAGAAAACAGATGGAAGGTGTTGCAGGAGTGCTCAGTAACTGAAGATCTGAGAAAGATGAATGTGATTATAATATTTTTAAAATGTGGCTGCCCTCTCAAAAATAGCCAGGAGACTTGTCCACTGATGTCCCACTGTCTTCAATTTTAACCAACACTCTGAGCAGGTAGCCACAAGTTAAACCAGCAGGGTCCTTCTGCAGAGTACTGATGGCATAACTGAAGTCCAGCTGCAAATTTAACTGCTGCCCTGTCTTGAGAAACCATCTCTGCCCAACAAATCTAGCACAAAGAGTTAGGGCCAGAAGTGGCAATTTTAAAAACTTTTTTTTAAACCTTCCTTGTGGAACCAGGTTTGCCGCAAAAGTAAAGTTTAGCCACCCTCTGCCCAGGCATCCCTTCATTTCTGATTGTGAGACCCTCCTGAGTGTTGGAGACCATTTGCTCCCGCCAGGTAAGTTCAGGCCTCTGCTTACCTTACTGCCAGAAGTCTTCTGCTGCTCTTAGTTCTCCCCCACCGACAGCTGCTGCTTTCCACTAGAAACAGTAGATCAGCCAACTGGCAGCATTCGAATGAAGCTCGGCAGTTAAAATCTGCTAGGCTTCCAACTCAAATTACTGAGTGGGAATGTATTCCACTTCTGCTGGCTTCTCACTGGGAATCAAAATCAGCTTCAAGATGTGGGATTCTCCTATGTATTGTACAACACCATAAACACAGAAAATCTCTTTAGTTTGGTACCATTTCGTTAAGGAG
The DNA here is from genome assembly GCF_964194155.1 of Cetorhinus maximus. Taxonomy (NCBI): domain Eukaryota; kingdom Metazoa; phylum Chordata; class Chondrichthyes; order Lamniformes; family Cetorhinidae; genus Cetorhinus; species Cetorhinus maximus. Next base: position 66,233,790 of record NC_135897.1, on the reverse strand, counting down.
TCAAAGTCATTGTCGGGAATATTGGCCCAGGTCTAGAAAACCGCTGATCCTGGTTCTCAAGTTATACATGTACATGTGTTATTGTTTGGTAGCTTCTTCTGAATTAAACTCTTAATTATTTAATTTTTGTTTGGTCCCTATTGGGAGTTCATCAACGTGTTCTTTTTGTTTAATCTGGCTTCTAGAGATTTCAAATAAATTAGTGAGTCCAAATATGTACCATCGTTGGCAAAAGAAAACTTTGTGGTATTTTTTCTATTGAAAATACATGTTACCACTACTACTCATGTGTTCTTTCACTGTTTAATAAATTTGGCAGTTAAAGCCTAAAACAAAGCCTAATGTTATTCTGCCACCTTATGAAGACAATAAGCATCTCAAAGACACAAGGTGCAGCCAGGCACATTACTAATTTACCTAAATATGAGGCCATGATAAACTGTCTGGGACAGGGAGCTCGTACTCACCTATGAGAGTAGTCTGAAACATTGACACAAAAAAATCCTGTATGAAGTAAAAGGAACTCAAATATTAAGTCACTTTTTAGTTCAAAATGTCTAGCCACCACTGCTTACCATTTGTAAATCAACAGGGCAGTGTTTTTAAGTCTTCTTTTGATTTGATGGAATGAGAGAAATGCAATATGCCATAAGTGCAAACATAAAAAGTACAAGAAAAGTACATAGAATGAACTTTGGTTATAATACTTACACACATTTTGATGTGGATGAATCTGTTGGGAACTAGTTGAGTAGATTTACCATTGACAAGATAAAGAAATGTATTCTAGACGATTGTTTAATAAATATGATCTAATATAAAATTACAACTGAGAGAGAAATCTAGACCAGTGCATTACAACAACTTATGATTCAGTTTGTAAAGGAAAAAGCATTCAAATTTTTGCACGGGAACAAACGCAACTTTCTCCAAAAAAATTCATTGAAATTTGTTCAGTTTTCAGTGTGTAAAATGTATCTATCCATAACATCCTCTAACTAGCTAACTAACTAACATCCCTGAACTAGGAGTAAGGAAAAATATTATTCATTGTGTTAGGAATAGATGAGATGAGCTAATGCCTCACATCATTAATCAGAATAACAGGACCTTTGTACCTTTTATTATAAGAAGGGGACAATATTTTTTCTAATATAGTTTCTACAAAATTGTTAGAAATATTATGATGATTCAGGGAAAAAACATGATTTTTCCGCCTATGTGCTCTCTGGCCCATAATTTTCCTCCCATTCACTTTAATAAATCAAAAGTTTTGGCCTGACAAGTGCAGAAAGGTTAAATTTAAGCCAACGCTTGGTAGTTGTACAGAGCATCCTAGTCAGGCTAGCATTTTGAAGTACTCACTTGTTATTAATAGGCAATTTCTAATTGAAATTTCCAAGTTTCTAGTTTAAAGAGAAATCTTGCTCTGACAGGTTACTATTCTAGTATACAACCTGACTTCACGATGATTTAAAGTATGCCATAAAGCTAGCTCAAGATTGGCATATAAAAGCACCAAAACTGTATCAAAGTTAGAACTCTGCACCAAGCAAATAACCATATCAAACCTGTACCAGTGCAAACCATTTCTTTATTACACTGTTTGCAAGTATTAAGTGTGCACCAGTTCAGCTGATATATTATTCAGAAATGTAATATTGTGCAGGAGGTCACATGCCCAATATTCTATGGAACAAACCCAAATATTCTTACTGTATGGTCAATACTGAATTAAAAATATCACAGATATAATATTTTGTTATTAATCTGTCTCTAGCTGCAACTCAGGATTTACTCACTGAGAAAAAATGCAAAGTTGCTCATGCACTAAAAGGGTCTGTACTCTTGGTTAATATTCTACCTTAGTACAGTCCTTTGTCAAACAAATTAGGAGAAAAATAATGACATCAGTGAACAGCAGCCTAAGTTCCAGTTTTGTTTTTAAAATGATGGAAAAATCCAGCCCATAGGAGGTCACAACATAAGCAGAACAGAATCAGACCTTTAAAATTCAGTGAACTGTCTAATACGGTGTGTGCTGAAAGTACAAACTGAATTTAAATGTCATTCTCATTTGCCTTCAATAACATCAAAGCAGCAGGAGACTGATCAGCTCTTTGTCCATTACTGTGTGCAGAGCTGCTGGCTCTTTGAAGTAGCGTCCATTCTGAGGCAGCTTTTGTTCTTGCTGCTGCACATCAAGCACATCGCCAGTCTGCTTAAAGCAGAGTTGCTTATTTACAATGACGAGCCCTGTCACATTTTATTAGTGCCAAGAGGGTCGGGTTTTGTGATGTGCAAATTGTACAGAGTGAATGCCTCCAGATTGACTCTCTTCTGGTTATATTTTCTTATTGTTTTCAGGCAGGCGTTTTGAAGGACTTTGCGTTGGTGTTCTACCTTTGCATCACTGAGGTATAGGAAACCTCAAGGAAAAATAAGAGAAAGTTATTGTTACTTAATAACTTGAAAGGTACCATATCTATGTAATTTGTAATCATCTTCACTAATATCACTGGTTGCTATGGGATCAGAAAATATTCAATTCAGAGACACCAAACAGGTATGCAAGCAGTAATTCATGAGTAGATGTGTAGATCATGAAATCTAATCTTTCACCCCCTGCAAAAGTGAAAGTAATCCAACCTTATATTACAGTGCCACTTCATTTCACAACCTAAATGTTCATTAGTATGCAAATAATAGAAAAGAAATGTGCAAAAATGCATCACATCATTACAGAATCCACATCATTATAGAATCCACATTAATACTGCCAACAAAAACAAATATCTTATGTAAAGTGCCTTAAGCCCTTCAATTTCCTACAGGCATAATTCCTTCCCTTAACAATACAAATACAGTAAGTTTTCCCTAGGGAAATAAATGTTCCTGCCAAAGTCACTCCGTAAATACAATGTATTTCTGCACTACCCCCACCTCTGCCACCCTACCAGTAAGACATAGATGCAATCTTCATTCCTGTTTTGAGAGATTAACAGTTTTACTTTGAACAACATAGCTCTTCTGCTCATCAGTTTTGTACCAAAGTTTGAACTATTGCAAGGCGAAGGAATGGATTTTCAATGGGAAATGGATATGTGTTTGTTGGAACTCTGTACAAGCAGACCAGAAAAGAAGAAATGCATGAAGTAGATTGCTGCAAGAACTGACAGAGGGAAAAGTAAAATAACAAGAGCCTGGAATTTGTGGTTTTAATAACAAGGAAACTATCAACGTTCACTATTATTACTGTGTAAAACTGATGGCAACTCCTGACATTCACACATGCGCAGTTAAATACAAATTCAGCAGCTGCTGTCAGTGAAACCATGCTTCTCTACAGGGTTTGTCATTGCAGTCTTCGCTGATGCAATCAGCACCAAATCAATGATTGATGTGAACTTCAACTTTTTAAGCACTATTCTCACTGTTAAAACCATTGAAAAAGTTATACCTTGTTGAATGAGATATAACTTATACCAAGTCATAACTACTGCTGAACAACCTCTCTGGCCCTGGAAAACTAATATTCAAAGTCTGGAGTGTTATCCCCTCTATTCCATGATAAAAATTCCATAGATTTTTAATTTTAAGTTTACTTATATTTCAATTTCAGCCTTAATCACATATACATTCCCAAACTTTATTCATTAAAAAGTGAAGGGCAATTCAGATTGGGCAACAAATGCTGGCCTAGCCAGCGATGCCAACATCTGATTGAAGTCATCAAGAAGGCTGAGCAGTTACTGTTCCTGGATACCAGAGATCCCCAGTAGATTGCGACAGAATGAAAGTGACATCGTAATAGGGGAAATTGATGCCACAGAGTACACTAAATCTTTGTCAGCAGCTTTCTTCGAGAGCAGCAGCGAGCAATGTCCCGTCATCCCTGGCTGCACAATCCAGACTGAGGTCTTTTGCCTAGTTGTGGTTTTGACTGATCTCATGACCTGCTTCATTACATCTCTCTAAAGAATTGCTAAACACAACTAAAATGGGGAAAATTCTTGCTTTTAAAACCGTTGAAAATTTTAATTGCATTCATCTGCATCAGTTGGATGTGTAGCTGATCCAGTGGATAGCCAACTGTAAATCTCAATTTTATGCAGGACTCTTAACAACTGAAAATAATAAAAGCAAAGTTTTCTTTCATTGTTCATGGTCCTGTTTCATACTATTCAATACAAATTAGTAAGGATTCCTCAATCACTCAAACAACTTAATTGACAGTGATTCCACTCCATACAAATGAACTCTCAGTTCCTGAAAAGAGAACGAGAGAGAGAGAACGGGCTCATCAAGCAAAGATGCTGGAGATGAAATTAACAGCTCAAGAAGCAGAGGGGAAATTCCAAAAGGAAATAGAAAGGGGACAGAGGGAACTAGCTATATTATGGGGAAATAACTTGGTGAGGTCCCAAGCACTACTCCCCGAGAAGCCAGAACAGTCCAGAGAAGCTAGGCAACCATTACAATTTCAGCAAAACTCTGCAGTGTTACAGAAAGCTGAAAAAATTTCAGAGACCCTGCAGGGGGGCAAAGGAACCCATCAGGGATAAGGTGGCTCAGGGAAAATAAGGCAGGATCTGGCTAAGGTAGACTGGGAACAACTACTTGTGGGGAAATCTACAGAAGATCACTGGGGGGGCGTTCAAAGAGGAAATGGGGAGGGTACAGGTTCAACCTGTAGGGTGATAGGAAGGAGTAACAAGCGCAGAGAACCATGGATGACCAGAGATATTCACGATATGATGAGAAGGAAAAGAGAGGCTTTTAGCAGGTACAAGGGGAGCAAATCAGCAGAGACATTAGTGGAGTACAGAAAGTGCAGGGTGGAGCTTAAGAAAGCAATTAGGGGAGCAAAGAAGGAATATGAGAAAGCTCTGGCTCGTAAAAGTAGGGAAAATCCCAAGATATTCTATAAGTATATCAATGGGAAGAGGATAACCAGAAAAAAAGAGTAGGGTCCATTAGGGACCAAGGGGGAAATCTATGGGTGGGGCCAGAGGACATCGGTAGAGTGTTGAACCAATACTTCACATCCGTCTTCACCCAAGAGAATGAGGATGAAGGTATGGAACTCAGGGAGAGAGACTGCGAGGTTCTTGAGCAAATTGATATAGGGAGTGACAAGGTATTGGAGGTGTTGACAGGCTTAAAAGCGGACAAATCTCCAGGTCTGGATGATTTGTGTCCCAGACTGCTGAGGAAGGCAAGGGTGGAGATCGCAGGGGCTCTGACCCAAATTTTTAATTCCTCTCTGGCCACGGCGGAGGTGCCAGAGGACTGGAGAACAGCTAATGTGGTTCCGCTATTTAAGAAGGGTTGTAGAGATAAGCCAGAGAACTACAGACCAGTGAGTCTCACGTCAATGGTAGGGAAACTATTGGAAAAAATTCTGAAGGAGAGAATCTATCTCCACTTGGAGAGGCAAGGTTTGATCAGGGATAGTCAGCATAGCTTTGTCAGAGGGAGGTCACGCCAAACAAATTTGATTGAATTTTTGAGGAGGTGACCAGGTGTGTAGATGAGGGTAGTGCAGTTGATGTAGTTTATATGGATTTCAGCAAAGCCTTTGACAAGGTCCCACATGGGAGACTTATAAAGAAGGCAAATGCACATGGGATACGGGTAATTTGATAAGGTGGATTCAAAATTGGCTTAGTTGTAGGAGACAGAGGGTGATGACAGAAGGATGCTTTAGTGACTGGAAGCCAGTGTCCAGTGGCGTACCACAGAGATCTGTGCTGGATCCCCTATTATTTGTCATTTATATAAACGACATAGATGACTATGTCGGGGGTAGGATTAGTAAGTTTGCGGATGACACAAAGATTGGCCAGGTGGTTAACAATGAGGTTGAGTGTCTTGGGCTACAGGAAGATATAGACAGGATGGTCAAATGGGCAGATGGAATTTAACCCTGAAAAAAGTGTGAGGTGATACACTTTGGAAGGAGTAATTTGACAAGGAAATATTCAATGAACGGCATGATATAGGAAGAATGAAGGGACCTTGGCGTGTGTGTCCATAGATCTCTGAAGGCGGAGGGACATGTTAGTGGGGTGGTGAAAAAGGCATTTGGGACACTTGCCTTTATCAATCGAGGCATAGATTACAAAAGTAGGGAGGTCATGTTGGAATTGTATAGAACCTTGGTGAGGCCACACAGCTGGAGTACTGTGTGCAGTTCTGGTTGCCACATTATAGGAAGGATGTGATTGCACTGGAGGGGGTGCAGAGGAGATTCACCAGAATGTTGCCTGGGATAAAACATTTAAGTTATGAAGAGAGGTTGGATAGACTTGAGTTGTTTTCGTTGGAGCAGAGAAGACTGAGGAGCGACCTGATCGAGTGTTCAAGGTTACGAGGGGCATGGACAGGGTGGATAGGGAGCAGCTGTTCCCCTTAGTTGAAGGGTCAGTCACGAGGGGACACAAGTTCAAGGTGAGGGGAAGGAGGTTTATGGGGGATGTGAGGAAAAACTTCTTTACCCAGAGGGTGGTGACAGTCTGGAATGCGCTGCCTGGGAGGGTGGTGGAGGCGGGTTGCCTCACATCCTTTAAAAAGTACTTGGATGAGCACTTGGCACGTCATAACATTCAAGGCTATGGGCCAAGTGCTGGTAAATGGGATTAGGTAGGTAGGTAGGTCAGGTGTTTCTCATGTGTCAGTGCAGACTCGATGGGCCGAAGGGCCTCTTCTGCACTGTGTGATTCTGTGAAAGCTACTTGGATTTACAAGGGCTGAGATTAGGCCAGTAAAAGTTAAAGAGGTCAGGAAAATGGATTTCAAGAGATGAAGGGAGTGAGCCAGAGACCGAATTGGCTAACACCTTCTTTGCTAAATTAAGCAGGGAACAGGACTATTCCCATGCAGCAAAACTAACTGTGATATAGCTGCCTCATACGGTCAAAGAGCCACGTGGCAGGGCAGTAGAAGCTAGCCAGCCCCATGCCAGCCAGGGTGTTCCAGAGGACATGGGACCAAATAGGGACCGGCCCACACCAACAGTAACTACATTGGGGAAGTCGTTACCCTGTGAGCAAGTCCACACTTACCACCGGCCAAGAGTCAGAGCAAGTGTGGCAGATAACTCCCAGGCATCCAAAATGGGTGGGCAGTACTCAGTTGATGAGCCATGGGAAGGCAGAAAGGCTATGATGGTAGTAGCAAAGGGTGAAGGAGATGCAGCCAAAGAGGGGCTAGCGAAATTCTTCTCCCTAGGGTTAAGTAGGGGCACAGAAAGTCCCCAGATTCAGCCCGCAAAATTAAAAAGAAAGGAGCCTGTACCCCTGCTGGATGATCAGAAGGTCTGGCTACCCAAACCTGCCTTTCTGAATTTGGAGGCAGACCCGAGAGATTCCCCAAGTATCCCAGAGGTAATTAGGGACCAGAGATGTCCTAGAGCAGGGAAAGAAAAAATGAGGGAGATGCCCCACGTAGCCAAATAGCCTGAAAAAAGTCAGTTTATTAAGCCTGTAAAGGCTAAGGACTTGCCTGAAATATGGCCAGCAGAAACCTTCTTACTGACCTTAAATAGGGAAAAGGGGAGTTCTCAAACCCATGAGCTGATAGAGTGAGATGCCTCCCCCCAGCTGAAAAGCCACCAGAGTGGGTAGCTGGAGCTGCACCTCCACTCGAGGGCAGCGGTATTCCAGACAAAATGGAAAAATTTAGGAGGGCACCCCTTCCTAAGCCAAAGGCCTTGGCCAGAAAGCCAGTGATTGATTTCGTTAACCACTTTATGGCGAATTTAAATGTGGAGCAGGAAAGTTCCCAAATTGGCCCAGAAAGAGTGAGGGTGATGCCCCACCCAGTTGAGATGCCACCCAGAGGTACAGCCGGAACTGGACAGCACCTGAGGGCAGCAGTGTCCCAAACAAATTGAGACAGGTTGCCTCTTGGCCTCCTGACTCTCCTCATTGCTAGCCAAGACTGGAAGGCACAAAGGCTCCAGCGTAAAATGGTAAGTGAGCAGTCTAAACCATAGTCTACAGCAGGCGCACCCACACTGCCGGTGACCAGAAGACCTGTGCCAATACGTCTTATAGATAAAAGCAGGTTGCAAACAAAACAATGGACTTTAGTCACAATTTAACTGACAGGACAGCTTTTGCACAAGATCTTAACAAGTGAGTTGTACAGTGCAAGATCATGTTTGTTTATTTCATAATTAGATTACATAAACCAGGTGGTTTTGCTACTCCTATAGAGTTTGGTCCCAGCTGGAGTGTTGTGTTCAATTCTGGGCACCACACTTTTGGAAGGATGTGAACATTTTTGGAGAGGGTACGGAAGGGATTTACTAAAATGGTTTAAGGGATGAGGGATTCCAGTTATGTGGATAGGCTGGAGAAACTGGGGTTGCTCTCCTTAGGTCAGAGGAGGCAAAGTGGAGATTTGACAAAGGTATTTAAAATCATGAAGAGTTCAGATATGGGGAATAAAGAGAAACTGTTTCCTCTGGCCGAAAGGCCAATAACCAGAGGGCACAAACTTAAGGTGACTGGCAAAAGGACCAGAAGTGACATGAGGAAAAATGTGGTTAGGATTTTGAATGCACTGACTGAAAGGGTGGTGTGCACAGATTCAACAGTAGTCTTCGAAAGGGAGTTGGATAATTATGTGAAGGAGAAACGTTGCTGGGATTATGGGGAAAGAGTGGACTGCTCTTCAAAAGAGCTGGTGCAGACTTGATGGGCAAAATGGTATCCTCTTGTGCTATATTATTCTATGATCCAATATCTGAAAGCCAGGTACTAAATTGGCATCAGCATAGCTGCAGGAAAAGGACTCATTTAAAAAACTAGAAACACTCTATTGGTACTTTGTAAATGACCACACAAAAGAGGATAGATCACCATTGCAACAATTACAGGCTGGCTGGACATCATTTGAACACCTGCCTACTTAACTTGGTTACATTGTGGACGCAGAAAACAAGTGAATTATCAATAAATGAATCTTGTCTTCGTCAGGACCAGCTGTTGAGGTGTGGTTCTATGTTTTAAAGGTCTTTTAAAGCGAGGCAAAAATAAAAGACGAGACACAGCTCCACAAAAAACTATTCCGACCTGGCCTTTCATCTTCTGGAATCTTCATCACTGCTCGTTACCTCACTGCTTCATGCCTGTTGCAAGTTTACAAACTGTGAAGCAGATAACCTGGCTTCAAGAGAAAGCCATACTACACTACAATGGTAGCCATCAAAATCCTTGAAATCTTCCAGACAAGCTGGAGCCAACCACAAGGAAATAATTTTAATTATGGGGTTAGTCTAAGATAGAATTTGGTAGTTGTGCTTTTATTGTTGTCCAAGCAATTATAAATTCATATCAATATTGTTTAAATTCTAATATCAATTTTTCCAGTGTATAATCAATGATAGTTTTATAATGAAAACAATGGTTCATGCCTGAAGTTTCCTCAGGAGCAAGACCCCAATATAAAGTTAAAATTTGTGCAGATAAAAAAGCACTTCCCAAATTATTAGACTTGCAATTTATTACCAGTTGATAAGCTTTATATAAAGTGGATAACACTTTAAAATGTGTATTAATTGCCAATATTGAACAATGCAATTTCAATTCAAAATGAATGCAAAAGAATCATGCAAATGATATAATTTCAAAGCAATAGAGTATATTATGGTATTATTAACATTAAAAAATCACAGGGTCATAAACTTTAAAATTACCTGGGCCAGGAGTTTACCTTTGGTGCGCGGGCGTGTGCCCAACACGCCGGAACATAAAATGACGTACGATGATGTCGGGCGTGCATTTCGACGTCACCGCGCAACGTCACAATATTTTGTTTGGCGGGCATGCGGCAGAGTCAGCTGCGCGCCCGCCGATAACTGAAAGGCCTATTAAGGCCATGAAGAAGGTAATTAAGTTGAAATTTACGCTGTCAGCCCAACCTAACAGTTGGCGGGCAGGCGAAAAGGCCAAGCGGCCTTTACATTTTTTAGGAAACCTCATCCACGAACAGGATGAAGTTTCCTAAAGCTATTACAAATTAAATAAAAACTTTCTTTTGAAACTAAAAACCATGTCCCATCTCATGTGACACAGTCACATGAGAGGACATGTTTCATTGAATTTTTATTGTATTTCTTAATTTTTTCAAAAAGCGCTTCGATTTCCCTGAGGCAGCTCCGTGCCTCAAGGAGATTCAAGCGCTCCTTCCCGCGCCAGGCCTGCTCTCCCTCCTCCCCCCGCCCGCACAGGTAGCGCTCAGTGCTGCCGCTCGCGATCCTCGCAGGGCGGGCCTTACTTGGCCGGCCCACGTGAAATCACGGTGCGAAGTCGATCGCGGGCAGTGATCAGTTTCCCAAACGCCCCTGCCCGCTCCCGCCAAGCCCACCCGATGCGGGAAAATTTCAGGCCCTGGTGCTGTTGGTATCCTCAAGTTTACAGCCTGAAACTCTACAGCACTATACAGCTTCAGCTTTCTTAGACCTATACTCTGCTGATTTAACAGTGTAGCTCAGCATTTGATCAGTTCCATTGATTGTTGCTCTGCAATGAATGGCTTGTTATAAATCCTGAGCTAACTATCTTTCACAAAAGGTCAAGTTCACAATCAAATCAATTGCTTGCAAGAGATTTTCTAATTGAAGCAGCATTAGTGTTCATTGTAAGCAAAAGATTTGCCACAGCAAGAAAGACAGAACAGTTCAGGAAAAGGATCCTAAACTGTCAGGCCAAAATGGATAAAGGCTCTACAGTTGAAAGTGGAATGGAGGAAGGAAGGAATACGAAGGAGATCAAAGTCAGAGTGGTGTGGGAGGAGTGTGTAGGAACACAGAAATGAAGGATATTGAGGTAGGGAGATTTGAAATGAGGACAAGGAAATCAAAGCATGCCCTAGTATACCTTACTGCAGTGACCATTTTAGTTGGCTGTGATGAGCTGTCCAAATATCCAAGAGGGATATATCCCAATTTCATAAATTTTCAGGAGACATGCATTTGTGATATTCAGGTGCACTCAAAACAGATAGAGTCCCATTACAATCCAGCTAATGCAACTAATTTAAAACCCACATAATCATTTGGTTAATAATATTTGCAGATCTTTTATGATGCAGGCTTCTATCCTCACCCAAGCCTGTAAATATTTCACACTGATGGCATTGAAGATGGCAAATGGAAATTCAGATTACCAGCCACACACACCTCCAGCATGCTCTTAACAGCAGGGTCTATTAATAATGTTATTTTTAAGATGGCTCTGAGAGTTCTTAAAACATTGATTCTGTTGTTTCTGCTGGTTCTATTTTAAGGCTCGATATTTGTTGGTATTGTTAATGAAATGCAAGATTTGCTTTTATTCATGTTCTGCTTACTGAATGATTTATTTTCAATGCTAAGATTTTGTTCCTCAACAGCCTAAATATAGACTCTGTTCACAGTTCATTGATAATATAGTCCAGAGCATTGACATTAAGTTAGGTCTAGGTTCTCACTGATAATACAGTCTCCACACTGGCAATTGCACCAACAAAATAACCCAAGGATCATCAGTAATGTAACTACCGAATGATCAGTATATTGGCAAGACCAGCACACCAATAATTTAGCCTCGCAGCTGGGTGGAACATGAATCGAATAGCTGGATCACACAGCGTACTAATGATTCCAATCTTGTGCTGTTTATACATTCTGCTGGCATGAAGTCTTCACTGTTAAAACTATTGGCCAGGACCTACTGCTATAGTGCACTAAAGATGTTACCATCACAACAGCGGGTATATAAAATTTCCTTATGCCCACTTTTGATGTTGGAGCCATTAAGTTAAAAATCTTTTCTGCTCCGTCCTTCGAATTCAAACCAGCATGTGAGAATCAGAATCCAGTCCTGCATTTTAAAATAAAGTGGACTGAATTACATCATCTTCCTATGGATCAATTATTTCACTTTCTAACTGCATCAAGTAGACACTAACAAGTAGACTACATTTTCTTACTCAAGCATTATAAATAAATCTACGCTTCAAGAGTGTAGAACATTAAACATCCACTACAGTTTTGGACAGACTCAGATCAAATGAGACTCATTTTTACTTAAAGTGAATGTTGTGTGGAGTGATAAAGATCTATTCCTATCCTAATTCTCCAGCAGCAGATAGATGGTTTCCTTTTTAAAAAAATAATTTAGTGCATTGATTCACCTCCTCAACATAAAGGTTTCATCCTCAGCTCCTAACCCATGTGGACACACTTGCACTGCAGCTACACGTCCAAACCAGTTGCTGAAATTCATAATCCGGGCAAGCAGCAACCTATTTGGCTGCTAACTGAAACTTTAGTCATTCTATTTAAAGAGTGTGCATGCCTGGATAAACACAAAGCTCACTCCAAACAATTAGAAATTTAAATCCAGAGGATGAGGAGAACTCCAGATCTCTAAATATAACTAAATTTAAAGTTAAAGGATTTTCAAAAAGCATTCAGCAGGCCCAATAGTTTGACTCTGCAGTGGATTTGTCCTCCATATGATGTAAAATGGTATGCTGGGAGATTACCACTTCCAGCAGGCACCTCAAAGTGCTAGAGAAGTACCAACAGCAATGCCTTCGCAAGATCCTCCAAATCAGGTGGTAAGAAAAGCGGTCCAAAGGCCGCTCCCAAACCAACATGCTCAGCATCCAGGACAAAGCAGCTCACTTGATTGGTACCCCATCCACAAACATTCGCTCCCTCCACTGCTGACGCACAGTAGCACCAGTGTGTACCATCTACAAGATGCACTGCAGGAACTTACCAAGGCTCCTTAGACAGCACCTTCCAAACCACGACCACTACCATCTAGAAGAAAAAGGGTAGCAGACGCATGGGAACACCACCACCTGGAAGTTCCCCTCCAAGCCACTCACCATCCTGACTTTCTGACATCCTGAAATATATCACCATTCCTTCACTGTCGCTGGGTCAAAATACTGGAACTCCCTCCCTAACAGCACTGTGGGTGTACCTACACCACATGGACTGCAGTGGTTCAAGGAAGCTCACCAGCACCTTCTCAAGGGCAGTTAGGGATGGGCAATAAATGCTGGCCAAGCCAGCGAAGCCCACATCCCATGAATGAATATAATTTTAAAAATCAAGGTATGTCACACCTATGTCTGACACCAGACTCCTGAAGCAACTGCTTTACTCAGTTATGCCTGGTGGCGCCCAGGAGGACAGCAGAAACACATTAGGGACGTCCTCAAAGCATCCCTGAGGAGATCAAACATCCTCAACAACTCATGGGAAGCCATGGCTTTTGACTGACCAAAATGGAGAAGGTTCATTTGGAAGACACTGAACAGATTGAGACACTTCATCGGGAACATGTAGAGGCAAAGTTGAAGCTTTGGAGAAAGCTCACAAACCTCCAGACTCCTCATCTGCCCGACCCTTCAAGCACCACCTGTCCCACAGGTGACAGAGTCTGCAGATCGCGCATTGGACTTCTCAGCCATCTCAGATCCCTACAAACCAAAGTGGAAGCAAGTCATCCTCGATCCCGAGGGACTGCCTAAGAAGAAGGCCACTTCCAGAGAAGCTTGTTCTGGATTTATACTGCAAGTTTAATATATTAACAGTTCCCTCTCCTCAGGTTCTGTCTTCCTCTCCATCATCAGTTTATTCTTCAAAAAGTTCATCCTTAACCCCTTTGTCCTTACGGATACTGACCCAACTCAGGCCTCTCTTTCCTCTCCTGCCTTTGAGTGTCTTACCACCTTCCTCCATTCTCCCCAACGCCCCCACAAATCCATGCCCATCTTTTCTGCAACTCCATATTTGAACCCTGATCAGATTTCTGCCCTTGCCAGAGCCTTTATCAAAGTCACAAATTCCATCTCATGTGACTGTGCTAAGCTATTCTTCCTCAACCTCTCCGAAGCTTTTGACCACACCATCCTCCTCCAATGCCACCCCTCTATTGTCCAGCTGGATGGAATTACACTCACCTGTTCTATTCCAATCTACCAGAGAATCAAATGCAATGGCCTCTCTTTATGCTTCTGCACCGTTACCTCTGGAATGACCCAAGGATTTATCCTGGTGCCCTCCTCTTACCTTCATGCTGACCATGAGCAACATTATTCAAAAACACGTCAGATTACACATGTATGCTGATGATACCCAGCTCTACCTCACCACCACCTGTCTCAACCCTTCACTGCCTATGATTTGTCATGCTACTTGTCCGACATCCAGTATCGGACATGCAGAATATCCTCCAATTAAATACTGGAAAGACTGAATCCATTGCCTTCGATGCCCACAACAAATTCTGTTGCCTAGCTAACGATTCCATCCCTCTCCCTTGCCTCTATCTGAAGCTGAATCAGACTGTTTGCAACCATGGTGTCATAGCCTCTCTATCACCAAGACCTTATTTTCACCTCCATAATGTCGCCCCTCTCTACCCGTCTCAGCTCATCCATTGCTGAAACCCTCATTCATGCCTCTAGATTCAATTATTCAGATGCCTCCCACCTTTTATCCTCTGTAAATTTCAGGTCATCCAAAATACTGCTGCCCATATCCATGTCCCGTTCACAGATTGCCCTTGTACTCACTTACACCGGCTCCTGGTATGGCCGCACCTCGATATTAATATTCTCATCCTTGTTTTAAAACCCCTCCATGGCTTCACCTCTGTTTATCTCTGGAACCCCTTCAGACCCACAAGCCTGGGAAATCTCTCTACTCCTCTGATTCTGGGCTCTTGCCCATCCAATTTTTTTTTTCGCTCCACCACTGACAAGCTTTTGAGCTGCCTAGGCCCTAAACTCTAGAATTCGCTGTATAAACCTCTCCGCCTCGCTGTCCCCCTTTATGACGCTTCTCAAAATCTCTGTCTTTGACCAAACCTTTGGTTGCCTGTGCTAACATCTCCTTAAGTGGATCAGTGTCAATTTTTGTTCGACATTCGCTCCTGTGAAATGTCTCAGGATGTTTTACTAGCTTACAGATACAGTACAAATGCAAGTTGTTGTTGCTGGTTACAAAATAGAAATTGGTTCACACCAACACTAAAGTTTCAGTGTAAATGTAACTCAGATCGTAACCTCAGACGCAATCTCAAGAGAAAAGTGAAACTAAAACACTTAACCCTTGATTATAGATTGCAAGTGCAACACATTTCCTATGAATAAAATGGAAACAGTTCTGACTTTTTTTTGACGAAATTCAAAGCCTAGTGTTGCTCCAAATCTTGTGCTACAGTGAGCCCTTCTGGTGGAAGGTGGTTACTACCAGCAAGGCAAACAAATGGACTTGTGTGAAGTGACACCAAAGTCTTTCCTAGCTGTCAGTTGTCACTCCAGCCACCAATCTCAAAAGACAAGTGTGTAGATTTTCTTTTCATAGCCATTTTTCTTCAATTTTACATAATGAAATTAAAATCTAACTTTATTACTTGTCACAAAAAAGAAATATTTGAACAATATTTGTGGGTTTACTTTGAGGTAAACTACATTGTGGAGGAAAAAAAAAAATCAAAGGTTGATAACTAACTGAACAAAATTATGATCAATAGTTTACCAAAGGCCTGACTGGAACTGTAAATAAAGTGCACAATCCTAGCCTTTAATAAGTGATCTGTATTATTTGCAGTAACTGTGGAGTCTATCTGCCTGCAGTTGCTTCTCTGTAGCCTTTAACGGAAACAGGAGTTCATGCTACTGGTTGCTTTGATTTCTCATGTGACTTCACTGCACAGGGACAGGCTGCTTCTGTGGACCAACATACACTGAAGTACATGTTTTTTGTTACTAAGCATAAGTAAATAACCACAGATCTTTCCTTAACCACTGATGAGTTACTTTGTTGGACCATAATTTTACTGCCGGGCTGCCAACGAGGAAACGTATCACCCAGTGGCACAACAGCTGTAAGAAAATCATGCCAAAGTTTGGCCTGGTCATGTCCATAATGTAATCAGGGAAACCTTTACACTTTTCTTCCTCAGTTAGTTCAAAAAATTACTTCTGGAATAGATTTTTTGGATTTTGCTCCTGCTCCAAAAGTAATATTGGGACTGAATAAGAAAGGTGTCTCAAAGTTTAAAGGTTTTTTTATTTAAAAAAATAAGATTGCAATAGTTAGATTAGGTTACATTTATTAACAAAAGAGTTAAATTAAAATAATAGAAACCTAACAAAGAGAATGTAGAACAAGATAGAATGTAAGAGAAAAAGGAAGGCAGGCAAATAGAAAAAAGGACCATGAATTCCCTGGAATGTAGTACATAATATGAGAACAAAGGAAATGGAGGAAGCCTCATGGGGCTGGAAAACTGGAGAGGACTCAGAAATACAGGGTCTTCATCCCAAAGAGCTCCAATGGCAATTCCTGCTGGTGTCTGAGGCAAATGGAATTTCTGTTTATCCCAAAGGCCCATGATGCCAAAAGGATGCGGGACCAATGGGTGAGCTTCCCCCACTAGAATTCTTGCAGCTTTAGACTCCAGAATATCTAACAATCTTGATGCTGGAAAGAAACAGGCACTCCTTTCCTCGGAGGAGCACAAGTGGAGCCCACCTGGATGGCCAAGCCTGAGCCTTGGTCTGGACGTACCATAAAACTGCCAGAAGGGGGTTAATTATGAGCAGGCTCAAGAAAACAATCTTTTAAGCCAGTACAACCAGGTCAACCCTGACTAGCTGTCTAGCGCCACATCTTCTTCCCATTCCCTATAGCTGGTATCTGTATATTTCAACTTAATTTTAAAATTCATTACCTCATTGACTGTTTGTCCTAAGGTCTCCTGACACTGGAATGGCTTCCTAAAGAGAGCAATAAACATTATTTAATATGAAATCATCTATTCTTCAATATATCTGTATTATATATCATACCGATGATCGGAATAAAGACTCAATAACATAAGCACTGATTTTAAATTAACCCAACTACTGAAACAGGACAGACTGGGGTTGGACACTCCCACCGATTTTACGCTCCACTGACTGGGTGTAAAAGAGGTGTCCAACCAGAACCCACTGTTAAAGCTTGACATTTTGAGGCTTTAACATACTATTGTAAATAACCTCATGAAAATAACTATCAGTAAGAAGAAACGAGCTTAGTGGATTGTTGTTCCTTTTTCCTCTCTGGGTCCTTTTCATTAGCTACAAAAGCAAAATACTACGGCTGCTGGAAATCTGAAATAAAAACAGAAAATGCTGGAAATACTCAGCAAGTCTGACAGCATCCGTGGAGAAAGAAAGAGAGTTAATGTTTCAGATGAAGGACCTTTCATCAGAACTCTTTTATATCTGGCCCAGCTTAGATGAATGCCTTCTCTCATCAAAAGATATTGCAACGTTTTGAAGCGTTACCTTTTCAAGCATAAGTTAAAATCCGTGACTAATAAAACAGAATGAAGCGCCTTTTCCTCTCCTAGGTGACTAGATGCAATACTGTCATTTTACTTCTGGGGCCTTCTTCATAAGAAGATAAGAGCAGCAGTAGTCCCTTGAGCCTGCTCCACCTTTCAATAAGATCATGATTGATCTGATTATGGCCCTAATTCCATTTTTCTGCCTGCTCCCCCCATAATCCTCAACTCCCCTGGATATCAAAAGTCTATCTCACTCAGCCTTGAATATATTCAATGACCCATCCTTCTCTGCTCTCAGGGTAGAAAATTCCAAAGATTAATGACCCTCAGAAGAAATTCCTCCTCATCTCCATCTTAAATGGGAGACCCTTTATTTTGAAACTGTGCCTTCTCATTCTAGACTCTCCCCAGGAGGGGAAACATTCTCTCAATATCTATCCTGTCAACCCCCCAGTCAGAATCTTTTCAATGAGATCACCTCTCATTCTTCAAAACTCCAATAAGTATAGGCCCAATTTTCTCAATCTTTCCTCATAAGGCAGCCTCTTCATCCCAGGAATCAACCTAGTGAACATTCTCTGAAGTGCCTCCAATGCAAGTATATTCTTCCTTAAATAAGGAGACCAAAACAGTATGCAGTACTCTAGGTGAGGTCTCATCAGTGTGCTGTGCAATTGCAGCAAGACTTCCCTACTTTTATACTCCATCCCTTTTGCAATAAAGGCCAACATTCCATTTGCCTTCATAATTACTTGCTAGCTCTGCATGCTAACTTTTTGGGATTCATGTACGAGGACATCCAGATTCCTCTGTACTGCAGCATTCTGCAGTCTCTCTCCATTTAAATAATATTGTTTTTCTTCTCTTCCCACCAAAGTGGACAACCTCACATTTTCCCACATGAAATTCCAACTGCCAAAGTTTTGCCCATTCACTTAAATTATCTTGATCCCTTTGCAAGCTCGTTGTCTCCTCCTCACAATTAGCTTTCCCACCTAGCTTTGTATCATCAGCAAGTTTGGCTACAATACACTGACTCTGTCCTTTCATCCAAGTCATTAATGTAGAATGTAAATAGTTGAGGCCCCAGCACTAATCCCTTGGCATTCCAGTAATTACAGTTTGCAACCTGAAAATCACCCATTTGTCCCAACTCCCTGCCAGGCTAATATATTACCCCACTGCTTGTCACATACTCAAAAGAGGTCTAATAAATTTGTGAAACACAAATTTTCCTTTCATAAAACTATGTTGATTCTGCTTGATTGTATTATGATTTTCTGAATGTCCTGCTACAGTTCCCTTAATAATTGGTTCCAACATTTTCCCAACGATAGGTGTTATGATAACTGGCCAATAGTTTTCTGCTTTCTACTTCCTTCCTTTTCTTCAATAGAGGTGTTACATTTGTGGTTTCCCAATCCGCTGGGACCTTCCCAAAGTCATCCACTATCTCTGCAGCCACTTCTTTTAAGATCCAAGGATGCAGACCATCAGGTCCGGTGGACATTTCAACCCTTGGTTTTCCTTGTACTTCTTTTTCTAATGGTAGTGACTGTTTTATGATCCTCCCTGCCTTTTGCCCCTTGATTTTCTACTATTCTTGGGATGAAGACAGATATTAAGTACTTGTTCAAAATCTCTGTCATTTCCTTATTTCCCATTATTAATTCCCCAGTCTTATATTCTAATGGACCAAAGTTTACTTTTGATACTCTCTTCCTTTTGATATACCTGTACAAGCTCTTACTGTCTGTTTTTATATTTCTTCTACATATTCTAACTTCTACATCTTTTTTTGTCAATCTTTGCCGATTTACAAAATTTTCCCAAACTTCCAGCCTACCACTCATCTTCAGAGCATTGTACGCCTTTTCTTTCAATTTGATCCAATCTATAACTTCCTTAGTTAGCCACAGATGGCGCATCCTTCACGTAGAGTCTTCCTTGTTCAAGGGAATTCCTTTGCTGAGAGTTACGAAATATTTCCTTAAATGTCTGCCACTACATATCTTTAATCCACTGCAGCATACTCTATCATCATAAACATAACAATTACAAGTGTAAGACACTAATTTCAGACGCAAATTTCTCATCCTCAAACTGAATGTGAAATTCTACATGTTATGATCACTCTTGCCTACAGTATCCTTTACTATGAGATCATTAGTTTATCCTGTCTCATTACACATTACCAGGTCTAAAATAGCCTGTTCCCTGATTCGTTCCACAATTTATTCTCAAAAACTCTCAGAATATACTCTATAAACTCATCTTCAAGGCTACCTTTGCCAATTTGATTCGTCCAATCTATATGAAGATTAAAATCACTCATTATGATTGCAGTACCTTTCTTACAAGCCCTCATTATTTCTTGATTTAAGTTTTGTCCTACAATGTAGCTACTGTTCGAGGACCCTATGAACTACTCCCACCAGTAACTTCTTTTCCTTGTTATTTCCCGTTCCCACCCAAACTGATTCTACATCTTGCTTTTACAAGCCAACACCATTTCTCACCACTGTACTGATCTCACCCTTTATTAACAGAGCTATTCCATCTTCTTATCCTTTCTTCCTACCCTTCCAAAATGTCAAAAAACCTTGAATACTCTTCAAATTATAGCTCAGATAGGCAAGGATGGCATTATTCTTGATGTCTAGTAGGATCCCAAATTAAATGTTTGGATCTCTCTAACCTACTCACTACCCAAATCATAATTGCTAAATGTGCCAAGGACCAAGGAAAATATGAAAAGACACCAAGAATTGCAATTGTCACTATCTGAAATGGATCTGGTGCTGCTAAATTTTACTGATACTTTTGTAACACAATTTATTTTTTAATGTGTATTTTAATTTAACATAGAATTTATATTGGCACAATGAGCTTGGCCATAATATGTATGTCATCTCACACAAATGAAAAGTTACCAATGGTTTCTATTATATAAATAAATCCAGTGCTTGCCAGAAAAAAAATTAAGTTATTGATATCAAAGGTCAAAGAATTTGGATCCAGTAAAATTAATAAGTAATTCTTTTCCCACCTGTCTATTTTGGTTTCTACAGTGACTGTAAATTGTGCCTCACTGTTGGGCAGGTACGTAGAAGGAATGATCTCATAATTCCCTGTTGGTAGAGTGCAAAGTTGAGTCATTTCCTGTGTGTAGCGATGAGGCACACAAGTCACCACAGGCTCGAGAAGCTGAGGGGATGCTTGATTCAAATTTTTATCACTGTGTACCTGTGTGAAACAAGTAACATACCTGAAAGATCTACAAACAGTTAAGTTCAGAAACTAAGAAATAAATGGTCTCTCAGTATAGGAACAGTAACAAGATTAATTCCTCCCTGGCTATGAAGAAACCTTCAACGTGATGGGGATCAGTGGTACACAACTCCATGTGGAAATAAATGAAATTTTTGGTAAATTATGCAATGTAGTACTGCTGCTAGTTGTTAATATGGGTTACTGGGACTGCAGCTGCTGCATTCAAGTACAAATGAAACAAAAATAGTAGAACATTAGGTGTTACACCATTATTGCTCATCACTACACAGTAGGAAAATAACGCCAAGCCACTAACAGGGAAAAACATTACTATTATTTGTATACAACACAAAAATGCCAGTTTCACTCAGTTGCTCATACCTTTGCCTCTATGTTAGAGAGTTGTGGGTTCAAGCTCCTCCCTAGGACTTGAGAATATTTTTGAGGCTGCCAATTTTGTTACAGTGATGATAGACTTGATAACTCATCAAATCGCTTCAGAGGCAAGCACCACTGAGTGAGAAAAGCTGCTTAGTTTGTCCAGGAGTTGCAGACTCTTCTGCAAGGTCTCAGTTAGAAAGGAACAAACTTAGAGACTAACACAAGTGTCATCTTTGCATTCCATGACGATCTTGAACAAGTGAGCAGTTTTGACGAAGGAGATTAGAGCCTGATAATGCTTGATGTGGTCCACGGAGATCTGGCGATGAACAGCTAAAGTAGTTGCGTGCCAAGTGGTTTCAAGTATGAACCCCTCAGAGTGAGTTAAGATGGGGGCTGTTCCAACGGGAACAACCAGGATGGGAGAAAACAAGAGTTTTACTAAGAACTAGTGCATCAAAGTTGGAAATGAGGGATTGATTGAGCAGGTAACATCTGAAGTATTGTACCCAATGACCTACATTGGAGGACCGCGATTCAATTTAAAATTCTAATCCTCAGGTTCAAATCCTTTCGTGGCCTCTCCCTTCCTATCTCTGTAAACTCTCTCAGTCTTGCAACTCTCAGAGAACTCTGTGGTTCTCCAAACTCTGGTCATACTTGAAACCAAACTCTGGTCTCTTTTGCATCTCCCACTTCCCTTGCCCCATCATTATTAGCCATGTTTTCAACTGACTAAGGCCAGGAATTATCTCTCTAAATCTCTTGACCTTTCTCACATCTTTTAAGACAATTGCTAAAGCCTATCTCATTGACCAAGCTTTTAGTCATCCTTCCTAACATATCCTCCTTTAGCTTGGCATAATATTTTGTATGATTATTCTTTTATGAAGTGCTTTGGGAGATTTTTCTAAATTAAGGTGCTGCATGAATGGGAGTTATTGTTGTTTATGGAGCCAGAAAATCAGTTGCAAAAGATAAAACATAAAAACTCTCATATTGTTCAAAGTAGATGTTAGAAAGTACCAGAAGTTCATATTAAATGGGACAAATGGATCAGAATAAGATCAATATTCACCATATATACATGCAGCTTTTGCAGTCAGTTATATTATAAAATCAGGGCATTGAGATTTATAAATAGGTATTCGTTAATCATTAAAAATGAGGGTTAGTGTTAAGCAGAATCCACTGTAAAGATTATATTTAACTACAATAAAAATTTGGCACTATTGTAATGTATTGCCACACCACAATCAAGCCCAAAAGATAGCAAAATAAATTTAAATCATTAACAATAATAAATTCAAATGATCAAGCATGGTCTTAGAGATTATTTGACCCCAAAGTTCCACGTTATTAAATCTCTTTGTGACATCCCATAGGCTTCATTACCATTTCCTGCTGAATTACAGAAATGTTTTCCAGATTTCTATTATCCAGCTTATATTCCTGTGGTTAGAAAGGCCACCAGTTAGCATTTCTAAAAAATTCTTTCGAGTTATCAACAGATCGCATGTAACTCTTTTCGAGTACATTCACAGTTCTTGGTTTCCGGGAGTGGGACATGAACCCACAACCTTCTGATTCAAAGGCGAGGGTGCTATGAACTGAGCCACAGCTGACACGTCCGGTTAGCATTTCTAGTTGAACATTTGGTTAATTTCAAATTCAACATAACCACTTTCAATCTAGGTCAATCAAAAGTGCTTTCAATTCAGATCCAAGGCCTTAATTCAGACCCGTTAGATTTCCAGTGTCATTCAACACATGGGAATTACCTGATAAACGTGGAATCCTATTGGCAGAAACTGTCCATCAAAATTTTCCTGGCAGAGTGTGATTCTAACATTCCCAACACCAGTATCAGACAGGATTGAGAATGGCAAATGTGGATTAGTGTTGTATGTTGGGAAGTTCCTGCTTCCACCTGCACTCTTTCCACTGATCCATGAATCTGTGAACTGCATTATCTCCCACTCCCCTTCAGAATTCTCCTCAAACTGAGTAAGTGGATGAGCTGCTTTCACTACACTGAGGGCAGAAGAATATTTAATGAGTTACAGTTTTTGATGCCATCATGAAGATTGTTTCATAATATTTGATGCAAAATATTATTAAAGGGGGAGGGGAAGTAAAAAAAAAAAATGTTTTAAATTGCATTTCTTACACCGTCCACCATAGAACCGTTCGAGCATTCTCTTCCCCAGCATAACGGTGGTTTGTTTGTCATAAATAGTGCGGGCTGATCAGATAGCATCTGGTTGTCACTCACTATATTAAATGAAGCTGTTATTGTGCTTGATTAATTTTGTATTCCTCAGCTCTAATAATATGAAACCAATCCTGAAAACCTATTTCTAAAGATAAATTAGATTCCTTATTTTTGTGTATTTATGCCTCTAAAATTAGCAAAAAGTAATTTCTCTACTTCACTTATTTCACATCTTCAAGTTTGGTTCTCTTTGTTCTTACCTCAATGAAATTTTAGATGTTGAAAAAGCACGTAGTAGAAAATGTCCATCTTCATCCTTCATGAATGTACTGGGGATGACAAGATAGTAGCCAGGTGTTAGATCACAGTGCAGTTTCACTTCCCTGTCATACGTATGGCATTCTGTTGAAATGGTTGGTGCTTTGGCAACAGTTTTCTGCAAATTAAATCGTTTCTTCTCCACCTATAATTTTAGAAAGAGATGATAAATGGTTGGTTGAAAGACAAAAAACAAACCGAATTATCCATTCTCTTTCACAAAAAAAATCAAAACCAAACCCTCCATGTTGGCATACTGTTAGTCTTAAGGTCATCTCCTAATTGGGACTGGATTTTGCTTCCTTCTGGTCTCATAAGGATTGAAAAATCTTTCTGCTTCATGTTTCTATTCGTAATAGTAAGTTCTACATGTAAACTTTCCAATTTACATCATTGCTAATTAGGGTCGTCTTAGATATTCTTTCAGTACAGTGGTGCTCATCACTACCATCACAATGCAACAAATGACTGACAAAAAAAACAATGATTTTGATGTTATATATTACACTTAATTCCTGCTTAGCTGTTTGTTTTGAGCTATAAGTACCTTCCATACATGTAGTCCTATTGCTTGGTAACGTTTCTGATGGAGGATATCAGTGGTGAGCCATTCTTCACTATTTTGACAATGCACAGCAGCATTCTCTGACCAAAAAGCTTTGCCATTTTTGCTGCTGGAATCGTGTCTCTTTTGTAAAATTGCGATAACTACTTCACCTGGATCCAGAATTCTCAGCCAAAACTTGGGGTTGCTACAAAAACTGCTGTTGTTACGGCAACCACCTGCAGATTGACCTTTGACCCATTCTCCTGAAAGTTGCCGTGCATGGCACAAACTTTTACCTAAACAAAGAAAGCAAAATTCAAACTACAAACACTGTCACTGTAACAAATAAAAAGAGCCTTCTAATGATTTTACCAGTCAAGTTTATCCTGACACAATACATACTTTGTTCAGCATACTGACCAGGCATCATTCACTGAGTACTACCGTGAACATTTACAAACAGCCTGGCAGTAGCTACACAGATAATAAATGCTGATTTAAAATTTCAAAATATATACACATACATAAAAGTTTGGTTTCCAGAGAAAAAAATACTCATACAGAAAAACAGTAGAACTCAAAAAAAAGAACTTGCATTTTATATTACAATTGCAATTTATGCTGTAATTTAACACAAAAAAAATCACTTCCTTAGCATCTCACAAATCATTTTACAACCAATGGGTTATTTCTGAAGTGCAGTCACTTCTATACGTGACCAGCAAGTGGAAGAACGACCAGAAAATCTGTTTTTTTGTGTTGTTGCTTGACAAAGGAATGTCAACAATCGTAGAATCTTACTCTAGCCGGGGAGTCGTACTGTCTCCCTGACCTGTATTTCTGCACAAATGAAATTGTGACAGTCAGCCCGGACAGTGGGCCCCACAATGGCTGTCGGCCAAGTCCAGTCCAGCCCCGCCAGCTGGTGAGTGACGGTAAAAGACGCAAGGTTAGTGGATTTTTCTGCACCCGGGGTTGGATTTTGAGTGAATTCAGCAGGTTCGTGGGGGCTCGGGACGGGGCCAACAGTTGGCCGGATCTCAACTGTTTTTTTATTTTGAGTTGACAAACGACAGTCAGCAACCGTAATGAATTTGTCTCAAGATAACTTTTTTTATTTATGTACTTAATACTTTTGATGTCAATGGAATAAACTGTCACTGAACTGAAATCTTCATGCATTCAGTGTGCTTTTTCCTATGTTATATTACAGCAAAGAAGGAAGCTAATCAGCCTCTATAGCTCTTTAAAAGAGCCACACGGTATGTCCGGCTTCCCTGCTCTTTCCCCATTGCTATGCAAATGTGTCCTTTTCAAGTAAATATCCAGTTCTCTTTTGAAAGTTATTACTGAATCTTCTTCCACCACCTTTCAGGTCGTGCATTCCAGATTATAACGCACTGTGTAAAAAAAATTCTCATCTCCCTCTAGGTCTTTGATTACCTATCATTCCTGCCAGTAGAAATAGTTTCTCCTTAATTAGTCCCTGCTATGAATATTACCAACAAATTCATAATTTTGAACACCTTCAATAAATCTCCACTTAACATTCTGTGCTGTAAGGAGAACAATCCCAGCTTCTCTGATCACTCCACATAATTGAAGCCCCTCATCCCTGGCATCATTGTGTTAAATCTCCTCTGCATCCTCTCCAAGGCCTCGACATAATTTCAGGTGCCACTTTGACCACCCTTGGTTATAAGGGCATGGAGATAGTGTGGTGGGTTTGAGTAGCTGTGTTAACTTACTGATGGTAATCCATGGGAAAGAAGATGAAATGTCATTTGGGTGTCCACGTAATTTCTTGGAACCAAGGCTTCTAAATGTATTCGAAGACTTTGCTGCTAAGATTCATAGCAGCACCTGAGGCTATATTTTCTATTTCTTAATGTTTCCACCTAGTTACTTAGGAGGCTTAATGTCAATTGTTCTGGTACTTCATGTTGAGATTGAGACAACAGGCTTCCTGATAGGGATATTCCTTTATTTGTTTTGGTACAAGAGGAGAAGAATGGAGGCATCCTAGGCAGGTCGGGCTGCATCAATGACTCTCAATGCCAGCCTCACTGTGGCTGGGAGCTCAGGCACATGATGTAATTGATGCTGATCCAGCAAAGTTAGGTAGGATCAGTTCACTACTACTTCAGCTGGATGCTAACAACATACTGGCTGACTAATGCCTGATGGGAGCCCCAATCAGAAAATCCACTCTGTAAAGTCAGGTAATGAAAGAGGTTTAAGATTGTCTGAGGGCTCTTCTGCAAGGCCCACAAATGTATGGTAGGTTAACAGGCATCAATTTGTGACATGCTCAAATGTAATTTCTTCCCAGTGTCTGCTACTATTGTATAGCCTTACTTAGGTAGCTTTCAGATCAGCCATATTCTTCCACATGTTACCAGATCCTGCAGGCTGTGACCATCATCTCTTCTCAGCTGGAGGGTGTCCTTGAGTGCAAAACAAGACAATCCTCATACAGACACCTCAAACAATACGGCCTGCACGTCAGAGTCCATCAGTCAGATGGTTTGGGCCCTGCATCACCTCATTTTTATCTACAGAGTAATTTCCTATCTCCACATTTATCCACTGTTCTTGCCATCTTAGCCATTATTCAGTCCTTCCACCCACCATTTCCCCCATGTTCACTTGCTGAAAACCTATTATATTTCTAACTTTTCCCAATTCTGATGAAAGGTCACAGATCTGAAACAGTAACTCTTTCTCTCTCTTTCCCTCCCCATAGATGCTACCAGACCTGCTTAGTATTTCCAGGATTTTCTGTTTTCATTTCAGAGGTCCAGGATGCACCATATTTTGCTTTCGCATGGCTCATTATTTTTATCTACTATTGACTTTTGGCCACTTGAAACTCCCTTTCGGTCCCACTTAAAGCTATTCACTTTTAAGCAGTTGCATCCCTTTAAATAGTTGCTGCAATCCTTCAGGTGCAGGAACAATACCAGAATTTGGGAATACCCCTGCACTGTATGAATTCCTAGCAGCGGGTTCACCTGACATAATAAGCCATGATCTGAGGCTAACATAAATCACATTGAAAAATATTGTAATGTATGTTGTCTGTAAAGCTGCCTAAGATTTAAATATTTAACCCTACCTGTTAAAAGACTGAGGATGTGTCCCTCCATATTTATTGGGTAACCCACCGTTACCTCATCAAAATCCCTGAAAAACTCATGCTCCTCCACCCAGAACTCCCCCTCCTCTGCCGTGGACTGCAGTAGTGTAGCGATAGCAGGGTCCAATTTCTTCCAACCATCACCCCTGTAAAATAAATCACTGATCAGAAATTAGGACCAATTTATAATTGATTATTAGTCAATCTCACATGATGTAAGACCAAGTATAGACTTCAGGTGGAGGGAGATCATGAAGTGGAGGTGGTGAACTGAAATCATTTGAAATGCGGTGGGGGAGAAGAGGAGGGGAAAGCAGTGGGTCAGTTACATATGAGAACAGCAGATAGAAGAGGGAAGAATAGAAGGAATAAAGATATGGGAGGAGAGAAGTTGGAGGGGAAGTTGCTACTTAGTAGTTACATGTTGAACTTGCTGCTTAGTTAGGGAGATGACTTCGAGAAGTTTCACAGGTAAGGGTGGGTAGGAGGTCTGGATGATGTACACTGTGCTTGCTGGGTGGGATAATATGCTGCTGAGTGAAGGGGGCAGAGGTTTGGTTGCTGAGCTCAACTGTAATGGGCTGAATATGGAATGGTGGTGGAAAAGATGATCCCTTCCTGGTTATGGGTCTGCTGAGTAAGAAGGGGGCAGTTCAGGTAATCAAAATGGTGCTCAGTG
The DNA here is from genome assembly GCF_964194155.1 of Cetorhinus maximus. NCBI lineage: Eukaryota > Metazoa > Chordata > Chondrichthyes > Lamniformes > Cetorhinidae > Cetorhinus > Cetorhinus maximus. The sequence goes on along the minus strand of NC_135897.1, from coordinate 66,205,881 downwards.
GGGGAAGGGGGAGGCACTTCGGACATAAATTACTTAATGAGGAAGATTGATGGTTACATACGGGAAGGGAAATCATGCACTTTCCATTAAGGTGGCTGAGTATAATTAATTGCTAAAGTTAATTCCTCTTCACATCAGGCTGTTAATTTTCAGGAAATTTCATTGGCTTTATCTTACTCCAACAGAACTTTTGTCAATTGGGAGGAACAGTTAGTGGGGAGGTGGAATATTGGTCAAGTCATCACACCAAGAATCTCAGATGCAAAACCATGCCCTTACTTTGGGGTGTGATTACAGGTGTTGAAAATGAAATTAATTTGCTTTAAATAAATGTGATAAAGGTGTGGAAGAACACTACCCTCAAAACTAATCCACTGAAATGCCTACTAACAGGAACAATTATCGTACAGATGTTAGGAAGGTACAGATTAATGCTAGGCAAGCTCTGAAAGAAGGATCTAGAAAAATCTTTATTCCTATTTTCAATTCAAACAAGAGAGAACAAGCTTACAGCTAAAGGGCAAAACCAAAACTTTCCCGGAAATAAAACAAAATGTCAGCCGGAGATTCTGAACATTTTCAGAGAAGTTCAGCAAGGATGTTCAGGCTGGGTACAAGCCCATCAAGCAGCCAAATTGTGCAATTACAGCATGAAATTTCAGAGGCAAAACACATTATATGATTTATGATAGGAAAAAAATGCGATGAAAACAGTACAACAGGAAGCCAAGGAAGACAGGAAATGCTCACAGATCTAAGACTTTTAAAAGATACAGATGAATTTGGACCCAACTACACATTTTGATAGAAGGTTCGGGACTGAACTACTTAATATCAGGATGTTTTCTGTAGGAGGGAAACAAGAAAAATATAGGAAGAAACAGGTGTAAAGAGATGTGTAAAAGTTCAAAATGGACATAGAATCATAGAATGGTTCCAGCCATTCAGCCTGCTGAGTGCACACCAGTTCTCTGCAAGAGCGATTCAGCTTTTCCTATTCCCTGACCCTTTCCCTGTAACACTACAATTTTTTTATTTATCTTCAATGCCTATCCAATTTGCTTTTGAAAGCTACAATCGAATCTGTCTCTAGCATTTAGTAACCCACTTGCTGCGTAAATTTTATTTTCTCACGTTGCCATTGGTTCTTTTGCCAATGTGTTCTCTGGTTCTTGGTTCCAACAAAGGAAACAGTTCTCCCTATCTACTCTGTCTAGACCCCTCATAATTTGAATACTGCTCCCAAATCTTATCTTAACCTTCCTCTCTAAAGGAGAACAACTCAGTTTTTCCAACCTTTCTTTGCAGCTGAAGTCCCCTATCCCTGAAACCATTTTTGTAAATCTTCTTTCCATCCTCTCTAACACCTTCACATTCTTCCTCAAGTGTGGTGCCACAATTGGACAATACTCCAGTTGTGGCTCAACCAGTGTTTAAAAAGGGTCATCATAACTTCCTTGATTTTGTACTCTACACTTCCATTTACATCACTTCTCTATCACTAAGCCCAAAAAACAATGAGTACTTATTTGACACGGGTCTTTTTACTTTCTGGCAATGCTGGTCTGATGTCTAATCATCCAGGTACAGAAAAGAAGTACCTTTAATATTCCAAAGTCTTTGCTGGTGTTGTTAAGGAGCCACTGGCAGCCTGAACTAGTCATGTGTCAAGGACAATAAAATGATGTAGAAAGAAACACCACTGAGTTCATAACATTTGAACTCATTCGATTACATTGATATTAAATAAATGCATTACCCTTCCTGCCAGGAGCCGTTCCAACATTGTCTATCCCACATATTTCTTATCTTCAGCAAACTGACATAATTGCCTTTCAGTCCACTAATTTGCTTCACATCAGTAACACTGAAGGCATGAAATTCTGCACGTTCACTGGATCCTGAAGGACAAATAGTATAAAATTAAATTATACACTTAGTTCAAATTTAATAAGGGCCCTTATCACACTGACTGATCATAATCTATTTTCTGTTATTTTGCATACTTTGGAATTGTTGATTTTACCTTTGGCCGACCCATGAACAGAGCAACTAATAAAGCTCTTATCGTTTAAATCCTTCATCAATTCAAACTTTGATCTTTCAGAAAAGCAGAAGCGAGGATTTTTTTCATTGTTTTGTTTATAACTCTTCAAAGACCATCTGTCAGCCAGGCCTCCTGTGACATCCACTAGAGCTTCGCAAACTTGACCAGCCCACAGCTGTTCATAGCAACCATGGAGTCTTTGAAAAACATATAAATACCTTTAAGCACAGTTATCACTAAATACTGCTCAATTCAAATTCATCTTACATCTTAGATTACTTACATCTTAGATTATAAACATTAAGTTGCTTTCAAAATCTAAGGTAAAAGAAACACAGTTGTCAAATCTTTCAAATTAAAGAAGTCATATAATCAAAATGCAATAACATTTCTGAACCTCTTCTATAGCCAAGTGACAGCATCTACTTAAAATGTGTTGCTCCTAGATTGTGATCATATAAGTTTAGTGAAACGTTCAAATTACTTTCTGCAATATTTGTATGTTTATTTAAATCATAAAATGGTGAATAAGAGTGAAATGGTATATTGATTCACATCATCCAACTGATCATATGCAACGATACAATCACCAAAAATCCCTGCACACAGCCCTTGGTGCCCTCTAGTGTTGACCCCAATGGAATCAGCAAGGTTGGCAGGAATTCATCTAATTTGCATTGGGCTGGCAGACATAAGCACCACTATTAGTGCATCCTGGCACTTGCCTGCCTTGTGTAGTGAGAAAATCCAATGCTTGCAACCATTTGGAGAGAGGAATTACCCAGCCAGAACCACCCCCACCCCCTCAACCCACCCATGCTCCCTTTGGCTCCATGTTTAAGAAGGCCACTTAAGATTTTACTTTTAAAAATATAATCTTTACAGGGATGTAGGCCATTTGCATCAAAGACAACTGCCTCTGTTGGATTCAGATGCAAATGCCATCAATTAAGGATGATTTTACTTGCATTAGCAATTGTCATTCACAGTTACTTTAACATAACGTCAGACATTATAAACAATTTGAAACAATTACAGGAGAATATTGACTTCCCTAATTTCATGTGAAGATTAGAAAAGCACTAAAACAATCATGTACAACATAATTCTATTTAACCAGTACATTCAAAGACTACTTGCAAAAAGGTTGGATTTTTTTTCTCATTTATATAAATGCAATGAAGGGAAACAGTACATTATAATGTGCATGCCTGGAGAAAATCCATACAGGAGGGTGAATTGTGAACTTTAGAAGCCCTCAATTCAATGTAAAATGTGTGAATTAAAATGTCATATTGAAACTTTGCAGTTGGATCACGAAAAATTCCTTACTTGGCATATGCCTTTTCCAATAATGGTAACCAAAACACTTCTTCAGAGCGACAACGAGAAAAGCAGAGCCTGTGACCAATACATGGTAACCGATCATCTATCATGACTTCAACCCAATGTCCAAACTTCCAAAATCTGCATCTTAAACATCCAGATTGTATCCATGAGTCCTGGCCTGAAGGTATCACCTGGATTAAACATCAAAGGAGTTAAAGTGTATCATGAATAACAGAAAAGTAAATGTTTTGATTAGAACTATAACAACATTACATTATGCTATTAAATGATTAAGGTAGTGTTTCAATGGATGGATAATACCAATTGTACATTTCCTGATGTTGTTCATTCTCCCCTCATCCCCAGATTTCTCACTTTTCTATTATCTACCTCTCCACTGATAAGTATTTAGAAGTTCTCAATAGTAGTAATTGTCGTCTTAAAACTGCTGCTTAGAGGGAGTCTAGCAGTAAACATATTGCCATCGTATGGCATCATAAAGTTTCTCTCCCGTGATTTACAAATAAGTGACGTTGTCCACTTTCCACTTATCTTATTCATATCACTGAAAACGAACTCCATGTCAAATTAAATCACAAAATGTCCGCTTCCAAACTACATCTGGCCAGCTGTCCCAATGCATGCAACCGGGTCACAAGAGGCAACCAGGACGTGGCATTCTGACACCATGTCATCTCCAACTGATATGAAAACTAAGCCAGCAGTGTATATTCCACCTGCCGTTTCCATGGTGTAGCAATTACTTTCTGTAACTGCAGTAAATTTAGACTGACTGAAGTTCCAGGATTATTTTTAAGCTCAGCATATTATTCATCATCAGAGAGTTACAATAATGCAGCTTTCATTAAACGAATGTATGTTATCTAAAAATACCTTCCTCCTGTTCTCAGAATAAACAGTATAAGAACATTAAAATTGCGAGTCGGGGTAGTCCATTTGTCCCTCGATCTTGTTCTCCGATTCCATAAGATCATGGGTGATCCTCAACTCCAGCTCCACTTTCCCATCCTTTAACCAATCCCCTATCTATGCAATTAGATTATCCACAACTTCATAATCCCTTATCTTTCGCAGCAACGTTTCATATAGCATCTTATAGAATCTCTTTTGAAAATCCAAATATACTGTATCCACTGCATCGCCTTTGTCTACCTGCCAAGCACATTCTCAAAAAACTCAAATAGATTTGTAAAACACAATTTCTCTTTGATAAAACCATGTTGATTCAGTTCAATCATATTATGATTTTCTGAATGTGTTGTTCCCACCCAGGACATCACTGCAAGAGTTTCTGAGTGTCCTGGGCTCAACCATCTTTAGCTGCTTTATCAACGACCTCTTTTCCATCATAAAGTTAGAAGTGAGGATGTTTGCTGATGTTTCCACAGTGTTCAGTACCAATCGCAACTCCTTTGATAATAATGCAGCCATGTCAATGTGCAGCAAGACCTGGACAACATTGATGCTTGAGCTGAGAAGTGGCAAGTTACATTCAGGCAACACACATGCCAGGCAATGACTTTCTCCAACAAGAAAGAATCTAACCACCTCCCCTTCACATTCAGCAGCATTACCATCCCTGAATCAACTTCCTGGGGTTCATCACTGACCTGAAACCAGACCAGCTACATCAATACTGTAGCTTCAAGAGCAGCTCAAAGACTGGGTAATCTGCAGAGACTAACTTAGCTCCTAACTCCTCAAAGTCTTTCCACCATCTACAAGGCACAAATCAGTGAGTGGGATGGAACACTCTCCACTTGCCTGGATTAGCACAGCTCCAATAACACTCAAGAAGCTCAATCTATCCAGCAATTTAGATATTCATTTTCTCCACTGGCTCGCTGTGGCTGCAGTGCATACCATCTAAAAGGTGCACTGCAGCAACTTACCAAGCTTCTTTCAACAGCACCTTTCAAACCTGCAGCCTCTACCACCAGAAGGACGAGAGCAGCAGTTACATCACCGAACATTTCACTCCATTTCACTCACCACCCTGACGTGGAACTATATCATCGTTCCTTGAGTGTCGCTGGGTCAAAATTTTGGAACTTGCTACCTACATCACACGGACTTCAGCAATTCAAGAAGACAGCTCACTACCACCTTCTTGAGGGCAATTAGGGATGGGCAATAAACGCTGGCCTTGCCAGTGACGCCCACATCCCATGAATAAAAAAACCTCCTTAATGATAGATTCCAGCCATGTCCCAACCACTGATGTCAGGCTAATTAGCCTTTTGTTCCCTTTTTATTCCCTCCCTCTTTTCTTGAACACTGATCTTACATTCCAGGATTTAGGGAATTTTGAAAAGTCACAACCACAGCCTCTACTATCTCTGCACCCATCTCTTTTCGAACACTAGGATGTAGGCCATCAGGTCCTGGCGACTTGTTGGCTTTCAGCCCATTAGTTTCACTAGTACTTATTCTTTACTAATATTAGTTATTTGAAGTTCCTCACTCGCAGTAGATCCTTGGTCTCCTACTGTTTCTGAAGACCAACACACAATATTTGATTAACCTCTGCTATTTCCCTATTCCTCATTATAATTTCTCATGTCTCACCCTTTAAGGGCCCACATTCAACTATGCTACTCTGTTCCTTTTTACATACTTGCATAAGCTCTTAGAATTTGTTTTTATATTTCTGGCTAATTTACTCTCATAATCTATCTTTTTCCTCTCTTTACCAATTTTTATCATCCTGGTATCTAAAAGTTTTCCAATCCTCAGGCTTATTTTCCTTCTTCACAATATTATAAGCCTTTTCTTTTAATCTGATGCTACCCTTAACCTCCTTAGCTAGCCACCGATGGCTCTCTTTTCGTGTGGGGTTTTTAATTTCTCAATGGCAAGTATATTTGTTGTGAATTATGAAATATTTATTCAAATGTTTGCCATTGTTCACCTACCTTCATACCTTTTAACCCAATTTTCCAATCTACCATAGTCAACTTGTCCCTTCTACCTATGTAATTAGCTTTAAGTTCGATACTGTAGTGTCTGATTTAAGTCTGTCTCTTTTAAACTCAATGTGAAATTCTATAACATTGCTCTTTCCCATAGGACCCCTTATTATGAGATGACTCATTAATCCTGTTTTATTACACAAGACAAGTTGGTTTCAAGATATTTTGTTCCAGGAAACTATCTTGAATGCATTCCATCAAATCGTTCTGCAAACAATTTTTGCTGATTTGATTTGTCCAGTCGATAAGAAGATTAAAGGCCCCCATGGTTATTGCATTGCCTTTATTACAACCCCCTCTTATTTCTTGGTTAATACTCTGTGCAACAGCATAACTACTGTTAGGGGACCTATAAACTACTCCCACCAGCATTTTCTGACCCTTGTTATTTCTAATCTCTAAACATATTGATTTTTCTTGCTCTTCTAAGCCAAGATCCTCCCTCTCTACTGTACGTATGCCATCAGGACTAGCCCTCTTCATTTTACAATTTGTCTCCATTCACGAAACATCAACTACCCTGGAATATTTAGTTCCCAACATTGGTCACCAGGCAACCACATTTCTATAATGGCTATTAGATCAAACTCATCTATTTCTATTTGTGCCACTGATTCATCTATCTTGTTACGTATCGTGCATTTAGATAAAGTACCGTTAATTTTAATTATGTCATTTTTCATTGATCTGATCTTATTCACTGAGGCACTGCTACTGTTAAACATTTTGTCTCTTATCTTTAACCAAAACATTACACAGCTTGACTTTTTCTTTCAATTTATATACTTCCCTTCACTTGAATCCTTCCAACACCCACTTTCAGTTTAAAGCCCTGTCCACACCCTAGTTATATAATTCACTGGGAAACTGGCCCCAGACCAGTTTTAGTGGATCCCACCTGAATGGAACAGCTCCCTCTTTCCACAGATGTGGTGCCTATGCCTCCAGAATCAAAATCTCTGTCTGCAGCACCACTTTGAGCTAAGCATTCAACTCTCTGATCCATATGATCCTATGCCAATTTGCTCATAACTCAGGTTTCGGAGTTTATTACCTTTGAGGTTCTGCTTTTTCATTTGGACCTTATCTCCTCAAACTCCCTCAGCAGAATTCATTGCTTGCTCTATGTATGTTATTGCTTTCTCTATGTGGATTAACTAGAACGTCCCCCTCTCACTCCAAGTTCTTTTCCAGCCTCGAGACGTCTTTAACCTTGACTCCAGTAGGCACCACAACCTTCGGAACATGAAGATCGTGGTGGAGAGAACAGCATCTATCCCCCTGACTATACTGTCCCTGATCATTACCAAATTTCTTTTTACACCCTCCACTTAAATAGCCTCCTGTACCAAGGTGCCTTGGTCAGCTTGCTCATCCACCCAGGAAGCAAGAACCTCATACCTGTTGGATAAGGGCAAAGACTGAGGCTCCTCCAGCACTGCACCTGGATCTCCTTACCTGTCTGACTTGCCTGTCCTTGACCATTAATCAGACCTGTACCATTTCCTAACTACTGTATGTTTTGTGCAAGTTGACATCATTGTCAGCATTGAGTAAAACAGCAAGGATGCTCCAAAATTAGCTTATTTTAATAAGCAGTAACAAAGCAATGCTGTATCATACAATTTTCCTTTTTGAATTTTAGCTTTATGATTGCTGTAACCAATCTTACGTCACATGGCATGGACTCAAAGGAAAACTACATCATGCAGAATTTTGTTTTTAAACTATATGATCTTTCTATTCAAGTATGAAATATTATACTGGGAATGAAGGACAATCTTCTAAAAATTTGGCTGCATTAATGTCTCTATACTGTATCATAACTTCTTTAAAAATTTCTTTAAAAAATGAATAAACTTAAAAGTTTATACAGTTATAAAATTTTTTTGGGGAAAAAAAATCACTTAACCTTGCTACATCATGGGTGTTAAATGAAAGACTTGCATTCATATCATGCATTTCACACTCTCAGGCTTGAGGGGTCGAATGGCCCGCCCCTGCTCACTCTTGCTCCTATTTCCTATGTTCCTATGTTCCAATCATCCCACAGTGTTTTACAGTGAATGAATTACTTTTGAAGTATAGTCACTGTTATAATGTAAGAAACACAGCCAGAGAAAGCAGCCAGTTTGTGGAGCTTTGCTGTGCACAAGCAATGTGATAACGATCAGATAAACCTTCTTTAGACTTTGGTATAAGACTAAATACTCCACACCCTTGTTCTTTTTCAAAACACTGCCATGGAATTTTTTATGTCCAGCCGAGGGATCAAATAGATCCTTGGTTTAATATCTCATCCAAAAATCAGCACTTCCAACAGTGAAGCACTCCCTCACTACCACACTAGAATGGGAGCCTAAAGAGCTCAAGTGGAGTAGGACGTAAACCAACAGCCTGATTAATATGTGAGAATGCTACCAACGGAACCACGCTTGATACTGTTGAGTGATAACATTTATATTTTTACAATGGCAAATATATTTGTCAGACAAGAGTGACATCAAAGATCATTGCAACATGAAATTTGCTATCTCAGATCAATCCCTGAATGTACAAGATTTTATATGTTTTGACTATTAATGATTGATACTATTAGTTGGGGTAAAAATGGATTCATACAAAAACCTACTGAGAAATTAATTTCAACTAAGTTCTAAAGATTCTTATACTTATTTAGAACAGATCATATAATGCCCACAGTATTCATAAATCTAAGGGATTCTGCATCCAAGAGAGATATCAGTAACAACTATAAAAGCTAAGTAGACAGAACAGGTGAGTAACTTTGCATATCAGTGGATGGATAGGATGTCCAGGGAATAGCTAAGAAAAAATTAAGAATATTAATTTATATAACACCTTTCATGACCTCAGTAATACCAAAGCACTTCACAGGCAATAAAGTAATTTTGAAGTGTAGTCATTGTTGTGATATAAGGAAGCCTGGTGGCCACTTTGCATAGCTAAGTCCCACAAGTAGAAATGAGATAAATTACTAGATGATCTGTTTTGGTGCTGTTGCTTGAAGGATCATTACTGGCCAGGACTCTGGCAGAGCTCCTCTGATCACCATTGAAAATGAGATTAGATTTTTTTACATCTGCCCGAGAGGCCAGATATTTCATTCAAGAGATAATGCCACCAACAGTACAATATTCCTTCAGTACTGATTTAATGTGTGTGGCAAAGCATTGTGCTCAAGTCTCAAACTGGGGCTTGAATCTATAGTATTCTGAGGCAGAGATGCTACCGCTGAGCCACATGAGTAAGTGGATGAGTAACGAACAGCTGTGGGAGTGATGGGCAAGATCTGCTCCCACTTGCACTAAACCACACAATTGCTCCTTTCCTTGCCATACTATGAAGGAATATCCACTTCTTCACCTGCAGCATTCAAATATTTTGGAAAGCAGGAAGTCAGGCCCAATTAACATTCTGCCTATCAGCACCAACTGTTCTCGGGATTCCCAATTAAAACAGCCTCTCAAATCGGTACTCTACTTCTAGCTCCAAAACAGCTGCTGCTGCCAACTGGTAACTACATCACAAGTAAATATTTTGCATTCACTGATGAATATCACAATTAGGTTTGTCTTCTTTCTACCTTGTCCAACAATAATCTGTTCTTGCGCAAAGCTTCACAAGCACACAAAAACCAGCAATCTCCCAAAAGGCCTTGTTTGATGTATCCATCCTGTGGGTTTTCTGGAAACAACCGAGGAGAACTGGAAATTTCCTGAAAATTGCAAGCAAATCCGGTCAAACAAAAGAGCATATAAAGGCAGCAAAAGACTCCTAACTCTACCTTATACTAGAGCATGCAGAAAAATCACCACTTCAACTCCCCTTAAAGATATAGAAGAGAGAGTAATTCAGGTTCTAGATTAGAAAATGAAGCTAGTTAACATTTATAACAGGGTTTACTCTATAGTTATTTTTTAAAAAGTGAAATTATTTTTATAGATAATTTATATACATTAGAAAGTTTCCAGTATCATGCAACACAGGGGGCCATTCAGCCATCATACTTGTGTCATATCTTTGAAAGAGCTGTCCAATTATTCCAACCACCCTGTATTTTCCACATACCTGGCAAAATTTTCCTTTTAAAGTATATTCAATTCCCTTTTGAAAGTTATGGTTGAATCTGCTTCCACCATCCATTCAAACAATGCATTCCAAATCACACTAACCGCTCCCCACCCTCACCCATCCAGCTTTTGTCGTCTCCTCTCTGGCCCTTCTGCCAATTATTTTAAATCTGCATCCTCTTGCTACTGTCCCTCTGACCAGTGGAAATAGTTTTGCTTTATTTATTCTATTTTGAATACCATTATTAAATCTCCCATAACCTTTCCTGTCCCGACAACAATCCAAGCATCTCTCATCTCTCCACTTAATTAAGGTTCCTTATTCCTGGTACCATTTTGGTAGAGTTCCTCTGCACCCTTGCTTGACATCCTTTGTAAACTGGGCCCAAGAATTGGACAGCTAAGGCCTAACCAGTGATTTATAAAGGTTCAGCATAACTTCCTTGCTTTTGTACTCTATGCCTCAATTTATAACAATTCCAAATGCTGTTTTTTTAAAAATCAGTTTTAGCAACTTGTCCTGCCAGCTTCAAAGATGTGTGTATGCAAACCCACAGGTCTCTCTCTTCCTGATTCCCCTTTAAAATTGCACCATTTAGTTTATATTGCCTCTCCTCATTCTTTCTCACAAAATGTTTGGCATTACACTTCTCTGCATTAAATTTCACAAGCCATGTTTCAACCATTTCACCAATCTGTTACTATCCCCCTCTCTGTTTAATATATTTCCACAGTTTTGTTTCATCTGTAAATTTTGAAATTATGCCTCCTATACCCAAATCCAGATCATTAATATACTTCAAAAAGACGAGTCCTAATACCGACCACTTAACAGAGGAGACCGCCACTGTATACTTCTCTCCAATCTGAAAAGTCCATTGTCTCCACTACCTTCTAATTTTTGTCTCATAGCCAATTTTGTATCCATGCTGCCACCGTCCTTTTAATCCCATGTGGGCTTCAATTTTGCTAACAAGTCTATTATGTGACACTTTATCAAGCACCTTCTAAAAGTCTACTTACAAATCCTCAACTGCATTACCTTTGTCAACTCTCTTTATTATCGAAGAACTCAATTAAGTACGTGAGACGCGATTTAATTTTAACGAATCCCATATTGGTTGTCATATATTTTTCTCAAGTGAAAATAAATTTGTCCCAGATTATGGTCTCTAGAAGTTTCATCACCACCGCCGTTAGACTGACAAGACCTGAGTTTATCCCTCACCCGTTTTTTTGAATAGGGTGTAACATTTGCAACCTTCCATTCATCTGACACAATTCCCATATCTAAGGGGGATTGATAGATTGTGGCCAGAGCATCCCTTACTTCTCTTAGCAACTGCTTACAACATGAAATATAATTTCAACAGATTGGGTATTAACACATCATATCAGCTTTTGTACAAAACAATATCTGTCAATATCCCTTAGACAACAATAAAAAGTACAGAGGTCTCTTTAGAATTAGTTGTAAAAGTAGTAGAATTTAAATAATTATGCACTTTATATATTTACAGGGCAATATCATCACTGTTTTTAAGTAAGAAACGTAACATTTTATCCATTGCATTTTTCAGGTCTCCCCACTGTACTTCCCACCTAACATAAAAAACAGGATTATGATGAGGCCTCTGCTGAAGGCACTCTGTAAATGTCTGCTCTAAAGCCTAACAAAGTCCCCTAAAATGTCATGAACTTAGATTACACACCCCCACCTTGGGAAAAATATTTGATCTGATCTATTCACAGCATCACAGATGATATCTGATTTGACAGTTATTGACAAAAATCTATGTAAAACACAGTAAATTTAAAACATTACATAAACATGCACATGTAAGCAACATAACTACCCATCAGCCACATGACAAACTATATATTTAGAGCCTGTGTAATTGCTTGAGACGCTTTCTAACCAGACAATAGATTCTCACCTGTGGTCGTAGCCAAGTAATTTTACCTCTAAATTTGGCAATGGGCGTAGAGTAACTTGAAAAAAGAGACGTGTTAGAAGCAGGAAAGTCATTATCTTCAAATAGTTTCTTCTCTGGGATCTCCATATCCCAAACAGTCATTGTCACAGAAGCCTTCACATATGCTCAAAAATATTCCAGCAGAATGACATTTTAATCTCCATCAGTTTTTTTCCTTTAGACTGAGAAATAATTATTCAAGTAAAATTATTACAAGGTTAGCGACAAAAACACTCATTTATTTTTCAATTATAGATGTGATCCATGTAAAAATCATGCCATCACAAAGGTGAAGAGAGCTCACTTAATTCTTATGGCAACACAGGATAATTACCCCTCTCCCTCTGGACATAAAATTATTTCGTCAGTAATTCCAGAGTTTTCACCTCTACTAGAAGTCCAATTTAAGTTTTGATTACAATTACCTTTTTGGTGCTTTTCTACACTTGTTACCCAACCCTTGCATTTTAGATATTTGATCTCCTCTTCCCAAATCTTCAAGAGTCTATCCTAGTCTCTAGGTAAGCAGTCAGTAAGGTCTAGGTAGGCCGCTGTAATGCACCCGAGGTAAAGAATATCAAACACTGTCTGATAATTTATCTTAAAATTACTGGAATTCATCTTTTACCTCCATCTCTCCTAGTCATCAAAAAGTGTTACAGCATATCAAGCCTGGTTTTAATTTTAAAATATTAATAAGATATTAAAAATAAATGAATGAATATTTTAAGTGATGCGCAATTACAAGTTTATAGCACTAAGGTTGTGAGTTGGGAAAAAATAATAAAAGTTGCAATCTAATGCTAAGCCATTCTTTTATAAATAACAACTCAGTCTTTATTTCTTGCAATCATGTGACTGTGATTATCTCACGAATCTACTTTAACATTCCCGATGAAAATTCCAATTGGTTCATCTATCAACTAACTCAGCTCAATGAACAGATCCAGGTCTTTCACGACACCTTTTGACTGTTTAGACTCCAAGTTCTGGAATTACTTCCTTCCCAACACACGTCTCTCCACTTTCATCTTCTCCTTTCAAGGCCACCCTTAAAATCCATATTTTAGTTCAAGCATTTAGTCACCCCTCCTAACATATCATGCCTTGGCTCAGTATTGTCATGTAATTGCAAGTAGTCGCTCCATAATTTAATCACAGGAAGCTACAGTCCACCACTGTCTGAAATACCATCTTGTGAGCAAAGAGAAAACAAACTGCTAAAAGGAAATGATCTCTGGATCAAAACAAATTCCATTGATGCTGGAAGCATAGATTGGAGTGCTTTTCAAGTCAGTAACTCATCAACATGTTGAGGTAACGTTTATAAATACTGTATTGCAATGTATGACCTCTCATGCTTGGGTGGATGTATTAGTGTTTCACCCTGTGCATTATCTTGTGTAATACTGCAGGAACTGAGATACTCTTCATCATACACTGCAGCAGTGATTATAGCCAGAAATTCTAATGAAGTGCAAAAAGCAACCCTTTATTAGCGGAAGCTTGCTTCCAAGATTGGACCAAGTCAGCATCTTGTTACTGGGTCAAGAGTAGTTGTACTGGTTGTGATTTTTATAATGAATTGTATTTGCTATTGTTTCATGTCACTGAATCATGCACTTCCTGTAGATTTCCTACAGTTTTCCCGTGCTTGTGTCACCGGTCGCGGTGAGGAATGTGCTAAAGACTCGTTCACCTGCCTCCCCCGCCTCTGCTCGGCTCCCAGCCGGGCACGGATTCAGCCGAGCGCCGGGGACTCGGGGCCCGGACTCGGATATTTCACAATGGGGGGGGTCAGTCGTTCAAATAGAACAAGAAACCGACAGGCGAGGTGATAGAATTGAATAGATTTACCTGGAGGAGGGACGGTCTGTCTGTCTTCCCGCTTGAAGAGAAATGTGACCAGTTTCAGTGTGTGTGTGTCTCCCCTCATTTCTACTGGCAGCTCCGCCTGTTTGAATGGTGCAGAAATGGCCAGACGCTCAGGCTCACATCACTCTCCAGGCTGACAATGCCGGCAATCGCCCAGAGTGGATGAGGAGGGAAGCAAAGATTCGCATGTTTATGGTGCCACTTATAACCTCAAAGACGTCCCACGGCTGTAAACACAGTCGCTCGGTCACTTTTTGAAGCGTAGCCACTGTTGTAATGTAGGAAATGCACCAATCAACATCACAAAAACAGATGCTCTGGTCCTCACCACATTGCTGTCAGCAAGAGGCTTAAACTGTGCATAAACTGGCTGCTTTGTTTCCCACAAAGTACATCATTGCACGTAAATCACTTCGAGACATCTGGAAAGCGCTATATAAATTCAAATCTTTTTTTTTTATTACTCGCACACAACAAGTTTCCACAAACAGAAGTGTAATAATAACCAGGTGAGCAGGGAAGGAGAAGGTCCTCCGCTGGTGGACCTCAGAAACGGACAACTTGGGTTTGCAATAAATGGAAAAACATTAGGATTTAGTCACCATTTCTGGAACAATGTGACGCAATGAAATATATATAGTTAATAAAAAATTTATTAATGCAATCCTACTTCGTCATCAGAGAAACCTGGTTCACTAAGAAAGTGTGGCTGAGTGGTCTAAGGCACTGGATTTAGGCTCTAATCTCAATGGAGGCATGGGTTCATATTCCACCGCTGCCTGAGTTTCAGACGGTTCATCTTGCAGTCAGTGATGGTGGTATAGTGATGAGCACAGCTGCCTTCCAAGCAGTTGACCTGGGTTCAATTCCTGGCCATTGCAGTTTGTTGGTTTTTAAAACCTCTCACATTAGAAACTCCAAGCTTGGAGCTGAATTTGATCCGTTTCGGTGAGATTTTCTTTTGGTTCTGGGATTTTGAGATCCTTGTCGACATGAGAACTAAGTGGTGGAAGAAGCGTACGCGCAGGCTGAAGCATAAAAGACTAAAAATGAGGCAGAGGTCCATGTGAACAACTGCTGAAGATGCAGTACTGATCAGGCTTTTTTGAATCTTACATGGCAGATGGACTCTGATGCATCTGTTTATATATCTTTTTCTAAGACCAACAATTTAGAGGCACTTCAGATGCTGGTCATGAGAAGATCTTGTACATTAGTCTGGGCCTTCATGTACAGCAGTTGCAAAATAAAATATGAAAACACAAAAAAGAACAATGAAGATCGGTTGTAGAGACAAGGATGAATAAAAAACATTCTTTCTATAATCAGCAAAAACATGTTCAAGATCACAAAAAGTCATGGAAAGATTGGGAGATTAGGGAAGGAAGAGAGCAAAAATAGATTAAAAAATACGAGGAAAGAAAAGCAAAATACTGTAGATGCTGAAAATCTGAAATAAAAACAGGAAATGTTGGAAATACTCAGGTCAGGCATAGTATTTCCGAAAGTTTTTATTTTTATCTAGAGTAAAGGGATGAAGCTGGGAAACATCATGGATATATGGAGGTTAGTTGTGTAATATAAAGGTCTGTGCAAAGCTAATACAACTAGATGCACAGATGATCCCAAGATGATTCATAAAGTACCACACCAAGAGGAAACACACTCATGCTTCTTAGGTGAGGTCAAAGATTAGGGATTTTCTCTCTGGAATGCAGACATCTTGGTTAATAGTCATCACACAAACTTTAAACTGGACACGGGAGCAGAACCATGGCTGAGAGACCTCTGGCTATGAGCAACAGACACACCACTCTATGAGGCCAGAATTTCTGGTTATAGCATAATTCTGAAACCATTAAGGTATGGCAGCAAACAAATCTTTGAAGTCATCTATGTCGTCCATAATCAGTCTTTTTTTCTTGAGCAGAAATGCCTCTGTTGCCCTGAACCTTCTTAAAATGTCAAAACAACTTCTGTCGCAAATTACACAGAACTGCAAGTTCCCAAGAGCCCAAATAGAAAAGATACTCTCGACTAGAACTTCAACTTTGAATTGCCTTCACTCTTTGCAGAGCCAGTTTGTCCATTTTCTTTGCAGGTGTCAGAAGCTCCTCATTGGTCAGACCAGCCAACCACTCAGATAATTACCATGATGCCTTGAGTGGAAGATAGCCAAGAGATGAACCAGCAGCAAGAACAGCCTCAACCTCTGGCTCTGACATCTGTTGGTAAGATACCTCAAGGCACCACAACACAGGTGCTGCAACCTCCGGCAAGTCCAACCGTTAGCCAGATGATGCTGGAAGAGAGAAGCAGCCATCAACTGAGCACAGCACATCTCAGTAAGGCATGGAAGCAAACCAATGATAACATTGTTGCACAGAAAGATGAACCACAAGGTGAGACCATTGATAAGTCACACCCACACAATGGGAAGAGACATCTTCTTACCAACATGCATCACAGTGAACCACATGCAGAAAGAAAAACAGAATGAGCATGATAGACGAGTTGCGAGTTCATTCTCTCCATAAGGAACTGGATAAACCAATGACCATCGATAACACCAGACGGAGAGTTGAGAAGGAGCAGCTCGACTCCAAAGAACGAGAAAAGAGAGTTAAGATCAACCAACAAAACACCAGAACAACCTCATCCAAAACAACCTCCTATTCATCAAGGTTTAACTAATAAAACTGAGTCTACCACTACTCCAACTATTTTAAAAACAAGATCTGGAAGAATTATAAAACCTCCAGACCACCTGAACCTGTAAACACAGAGACTTATGTGGGTGGAGAATCACAGAATCATACAGTACAGAAGAGACCCTTCGGCCCATCGAGTCTGCACCGACACGTGGTAAATACTTGACCTACCGACCCAATCCCATTTACCTGCACTTGGCCCATAGCCTTGAATGTTATGACGTGCCAAGTGCTCATTCAGGTACTTTTTAAAGGATGTGAGGCAACCCGCCTCCACCACCCTCCCAGGCAGCGCATTCCAGACCATCACCACCCTCTGGGTAAAAAGGTTTTTCCTCACATCCCCGCTAAACCTCCTGCCCCTCACCTTGAACTTATGCCCCCTCTTGACTGACCCTTCAACTAAGGGGAACAGCTGCTCCCTATCCACCCTGTCCATGCCCCTCATAATCTTGTACAACTCGATCAGGTCGCCCCTCAGTCTTCTCTGCTCCAACGAAAACAACTCAAGTCTATCCAACCTCTCTTCATAACTTAAATGTTTCATCCCAGGCAACATCCTGGTGAATCTCCTCTGCACCCCCTCCAGTGCAATCACATCCTTCCTATAATGTGGCGACCAGAACTGCACACAGTACTCCAGCTGTGTGGCCTCACCAAGGTTCTATACAATTTCAACATGACCTCCCTACTTTTGTAATCTATGCCTCGATTGGTAAAGGCAAGTGTTCCATATGCCTTTTTCACCACTCCACTAACATGCCCCTCCGCCTTCAGAGATCTATGAACGCAGACGCCAAGGTCCCTTTGTTCCTCAGAACTTCCTAGTGTCATGCCATTCATTTAATACTTCCTTGTCAAATTACTCCTTCCAAAGTGTATCACCTCACAATTTTCAGGGTTAAATTCCATCTGCCATTTATCTGCCCATTTGATCATCCCTTCTATATCTTCCTGTAGCCCAAGACACTGTTAACCACCCGGCCAAACTTTGTGTCATCCGCAAACTTACTAATCCTACTCCCCACCAAGTCATCTATGTCATTTATATAAATGACAAATAATAGGGAACCTAGCACAGATCCCTGTGGTACGCCACTGGACACTGGCTTCCAGTCACTAAAGTATCCTTCTGTCATCACCCTCTGTCTCCTACAACTAAGCCAATTTTGAATCCACCTTATCAAATTACCCTGTATCCCATGTGCATTTGCCTTCTTTATAAGTCTCCCATGTGGGACCTTGTCAAAGGCTTTGCTGAAATCCATATAAACTACATCAACTGCACTACTCTTATCTACACGACTGGTCACCTCCTCAAAAAATTCAATCAAATTTGTTAGGCATGACCTCCCTCTGACAAAGCTATGCTGACTATCCCTGATCAAACCTTGCCTCTCCAAGTGGAGATAGATTCTCCCCTTCAGAATTTTCTCCAATAGTTTCCCTACCACTGACGTGAGACTCACTGGCCTGTAGTTCCCTGGCTTATCTCTACAACCCTCCTTAAATAGCAGAACCACATTAGCTGTTCTCCGGTCCTCTGGCACCTCCCCCGTGGCCAAAGAGGAATTAAAAATTTGGGTCAGAGCCCCTGAGATCTCCTCCCTTGCCTCCCTCAGCAGTCTAGGACACAAATCATCCGGGCCTGGAGATTTGTCCACTTTTAAGCCTGCCAACACCTCCAATACCTTGTCACTCCCTGTATCAATTTACTCAAGAACCTCGCAGTCTCTCTCCCCGAGTTCGATATCTTCCTCCTCATTGTCTTGGGTGAAGACGGATGTGAAGTATTGGTTCAACACTCTAGCGATGTCCTCTGGCTCCACACATAGATTGCCCCCTTGGTCCCTAATGGGCCCTACTCTTTCCCTGGTTATCCTCTTCCCATTGATCTACTTATAGAATGGTGAAAGGCCAGGGGGAAATATTTCCAGCAATACCCCCAACTAGAATTGACAACTCTTGATCAAAGAGTCTTTGCTGCCAGGAGGGAGGGAGTAAACAGTGGAGTGGGGGCAGAGATTGGGGGTGGGGGTGGTAGGGAGGATGGGGGTGGTAGGGAGGGTGGGATTCAAGCCTATGAAGATTAGGGCTCCAACAGTGGTTAGTGAGTGCAGGTGGGAGTAAACAGGTACATTCTCATGAAATATCATCCCCTCTCTCACACCTTGTCTCCCCCCCCACATCCTCCCCCCTCAGCAACAGTCATGAGGGTGATGGTCTCAGCTCAGGACTAACCCAGCCCTCACCCCTGACCCAGCCCAACCATCCACTGCAGTCCAGGCTTACTTTCTCTCCTCAGTTGTTCAATGATTGAGTTTTCTCCTCTGGCAATGGTCCTGTAGTTGAAGTGCAGGGGTAGCAGAAGTAATTTAAATATGTTATGTAAACAAGAATGCATTGCAAATAAGTTGGATAAAGACTTGGAGGGAGGTGTAGTATAAGGATCTGGCATAGAAAGGCTTATCGTGTGACTGGGTACAGTATCACCCACAGTATGATGTAAAAGGACACATGACCTGAGTCTAGAGGGCAGTCTTGTACTGGACAGAAACGTGTGTAGAGACAAGCATGGAGACAGCTCCTAGCTTAGACCTTATGTTGTATATATGTATATAGTTATAAGTAGTTAATAAACACTTGCCATTAAACTATACAAGACTCAGAACCTCTTCATGAAACCTATGGAACTACACACATCTTACTGATGCACACGCATTGTAAACTTTCCTTCTCATCTTTCTCAATCTGTCTGCAGCCTTTGACACAGTTGACTACTCCCTCCAAAACCTCCCTACTGTCGTCCAGCTGGGTCAACTCACCCAATTTCATACTTATCTAATCTTAGACAGAAAATCACTTGCAATGGCTCATCTTCCTACTCCTGCACCATTACCTTTGATGTCCCCCAAGGAGCTATCCGAGGCCCTCTTCTATTTCTCATTTACGTACTGCCCCTCGGAGATCAACCAAAAGCACAACATTAGTTTTCATATGTAGATTGATGATACTCAGATCTACCTCACCACTACCTCTCAACTCCTCCACTGTTGCTAAATTATCAGACTGCTTGCCTGACATTTAGCACTGGATGAGCAGAAATTTCCTCCAATATTGGAAAGACTGAAGCTATTGGCTTCGGTCCTCTCTCCAAACTCCTCTCCCAAGCTACTGACTCCATTTCTCTCCTTGGCAAGAGTCCAAGATTAAGCCAGTCTGTTCACAATCTTGGTGTCATATTTGATCAAGAGATGAACTTATACCATCACGAAGAACGCCTATTTCCAGCTTTGTAATATCATGGCCCAGCTTCACCCCAGTCTTAGTTTGTTTGCTGCTGAAATCCTCATTCTTGACTTCGTTGCTTCGAGATCTGACTCTTCCAATACACTCCTGGCTGGTCACCGACGTTCTAACTCTGCAAACTTGATGTCATCCATACCTCTGCTGCCTATGCCTTAACTCACACTAAGTCCCGTTCACCTATCACCCCTGTGCTCGCTGACCTACATTGGCTCCTGGTCAAACAATGGGTGGAATTTTCCGTGCCCACTGGCGGCATGATAGGTGGCATGCGCGGACAATATGGCGTGATCAGTTTCACGACAGTGGGAAGGCAGGTCACAATCGTCCGCTCAGCCCACCAATGGTAGGCCGTGTTTCCCACCAATTGTCATCAGGGAGCTCATTGTAATACATCAGCATATCATTAAAAGGCAATCCCTCCACGCTCCCCCCCACCCCCCCGATCATTTAACAACGTTGGTGGGAAAGCATATCGTCGTGTTTCACAACAGCACACAGGCAATTGCACTTGGTGGCCTTCACTTTGGGGGAACTGGAAGTGAGTGAACAGCATCGTTCTGCAGAGCTCGCCAGGGTCGCCTGTTGCCTAGCAGGCTTCAGGGGGGCTGGGGAGCCGGGGTGAAGTGCTGCCCTACTATGGAGGCGACTGTTGTCAGGGGCGGGGGAGGGGTGGATGTGGTGTCTGGGGACAACTGCTGCCCTGCCTTGAAGGCGACTGTTGTCTTTAGGGGCGGGGGGGAATGTCCAGAGGCAACTGCTGCCCAGCCTCGGAGGTAACTGTGAGGCGGGTGGTCAACTGCTGCCTTGGTATTGGATCCCGCGCACAAGAAATTGAGCTGGGGGCAGGGTAGGCAAGGGAAGTGGCCATGCAATAGAGACACCTGTATAAACTCACCATTCCCATGCAACTGAGACAGTTCAGGGGCAGCCACTGTGATATAATTGGGGTCAGGCTCCTAGACTGCCCACCCACACAAGCGACACAGAGGCACCAAGTACTCTAGACCTTACCCCCAACCCCCAGCACAGTCTGCAAGTCCGCGACCACTTTACTGGACTGCAGAGCAGTTGAACTGCACACGTTGTATAATATCCTCGCCAAAGCTGGCCATGTAGCAGTCGCTGCTGGAGGCACTCACAGCCCTGGCAATCTCGGCATCCTGGTTAGAAACAGTCTCCCCAATGTCGCAGGCTGACAGGGCAGCCATGCAGCGCACTCATCTGTGGCCATCTGAGTGGAGGTCAGCACTCTCTAGGAAGAGTTAAGGGGCTGTCTCACAGGGCCAGGAAAGGTGCTAAGTACACCCATGCTGACCACGTCTCTCTTTTTCATGCCACAGGAAGACCACATCAGGAGCATGGAGTCTGGTGACCTAGCTGTGTGCCTGATGGCCTACAGAGAGCTGAGAAAACGGAGGAGAGAGTGACTGAGCCTCCTGGCCGCAAAATGGCAGGAGTAGCAACCTCAGGAAGAAAGGGCTGCTGGTGCTCCCACATACGCTGCACTTACGGAGCAACAGTGAGCCATGGCTGGTCGGTGCCTAGCAACACCTAGGGTCTTTACAAGCTGTCTGTCATTCCTGCAGATGACCGAGAACCAGTGTCGCCGACGACTGCGCAGGTCTAGAGACCTAGTCGCTCACATCTGCCACTTACTGCAGGACTTGGCGCCAAGGGAACTATGGAGGGCATCCACTGCTAGTGGCTGTGAAAGTGACCATGGCGCTCAATTTCTATGCCAGTGCTCCTTTCAGGGCTCCACAGGTGGAGATATCATAAGCTGCCATCCACGGGGCAACAGAGTGACTCGTCTATGATGCTTCTAGTTAAAGAAGTTCCATCAAAACCAAACTAAGCAAAATTTACTCGTGAACGGTATCAAGTGACAACCAAGAGAAATGGTCGCAAAACCAGAATGGGAGCAGGAACTGCGCACATATCTGGATAGGAAGTGACCGGATTGGTATAAAGTTTCGGGCTGCGCGACAGATCCCTAGAAACCTAAAGGAAATCAGATGTGGGAGGTAGCCCTGGAGCAACAGGGTAAAAAGGCAAAGGGGTTGATTGGGCCAGCCGTAATGCTCACCTGTTACTTAGAAAGAGATGATTTAGAGAAGAAAAATAAGAAATTGGAAGAAGAAATTACGAGACGAGTTAGAAAATCTGAAACAGCGGACTGCAGCCGTTGAAGTGAATCAGCATAGCTCGGTTATACATGTGGCTAACGTCCAGACCCAGGCTGAAAAGGCTGAGAAGGAAGTTCAGAAGCTAACAAAAGATCTGGGTAATGCCTGACAAATGTGCATCGACTTAAAGGTAGCACTTACGGTGTTGAGAAAGGAACAGCAAACGAAAAATATGATACTGCAGACCATACTAAATGTCAGAAAGAAATAGATCAATTAAAAGCGTAGCTTTTCACCAAGAGAGGAATCACTTGTGCTATGGGTCAGAGTAATAACTACGATGATGAAGGTGACTCTGAGGGTGTAGACTGGGGTAGAGGAGGCATCGGGTACAGACACCACGATGATGGTGACTGGGACCGACCTCCTTTGGAACCCATACCGGCACCCACAGGTCCACCTGCACTTACGGCTCCGTTTACAACTCAGAGGACAACAAACACGGCAGGGACAGAAGCCACGTACAGTACTCCTTATTCAGTCACCCAGTTACTGGACATGTCTAAATTGATACCGAAGTATGATGGTACAGGGGATCCGTTTCAAATGTTCGCTGCCGTCACCCAGCAGAGAGAGATGCATGGGTTGGATGATAGAGAGGAAGTGAAGCTTTTGGGTATGTGTCTGGATCCAACACTGTTTTCGGTGTTGGGCCAGGGACAGAGAGGACAGGGGACACCCCTGGCAATGAAGGATGCAATTTTGAATGTGGCAGGACAACAAAGGAGAGATCCCGCAGAAGGATTACATAGATGCAGTCAGGGTCCAAACGAACACCTGGCGGTTTTTGCCAATTGATTGTAGGGAAACTTCAATGGCATGTATTGGCCAGACCTAGGTAGAAAGGACTTAATAGGTGACAAGCGAAGTGGATGGTTGCATACCATTATCTCACACTCTAACTCAGAGACACAGGACATGTATAATGCATTTGAACCAGAAGACAATACCCATACGGAAGCTTGGGTACTAAAGCGTATGACCCGAGCATGGGAAAAAGGGATAAATAAGAAAGGCCTGAAAGGGAAAATACATGCCCTCCAACCCAATTCGGGAGGAAGACGTGGGGCAGTAGCCTGGAGAAATGAGGGTCCGAGATGGCTGGGACCTCACGGACCTCCTCCACTGTACCAAGGGCACAGGCGAGACCCACACCGGGGTATCCCCAGCCCTACCCAGGGCATCATCCGGACAGTGCTGGAAAGATAACGGGAAAATACTTTCACTGTGGAAAAATAGGACACATGGCAAAAGATTGTAATGCCCCGAGACAATCAAGGTCTCCATCTAGGGAACGAGCCTCTGGCTCGCAAGATGGGAATGAAACCAATAAGGAGGATGCAACCCGCTGTACAGGGAAACCAAGGAAAGCTGTATCCAGTACGTGATTCATGACAGGTCAGGCTTATGGAGGATGATCGTAGTGATGAGGAGTGACAGGGACAAGCCTCGGTTGAATGGGTGTGAGTGTGTGAATGGGATTCCTTTGGGTGACCAGTGGTCACCTGCGGGGTAGGAGGCTGCTCCGCTAAATTTTTATGGAACACCAAAGACTCTAAGACAATCTTAAACACTAGCGAAGGATACGACCCAGATTGGCAAACCACCCAGACCATAGTTTTAAGCTGATTTACGGGACATTCACAAACTGGTGCTATCGCTCAGAAATTACCTTTTCGGGTGGGAAATTATGAAATCCAACATAAATGTGTCCTGGTAAATTTGGGGAAGGATGATTTGAACATTTTGGAAGTCAATGCTATGAGGAAGCAAGGCTTTATGTGGGACATAGTTAAGCATTGTATCTAGCGCCACCCCGACAGAACAGGACCATTACAAATTCCCTCAGGGGAATATACCAAGCGAGTTTGTTGTATGGCTACCTTTTGGATAAAGCTAACAGAAATGTCAGATGATCTAGATGTGCAAAGGATAATTCAAACGCACGAGTGAGCCTTCACCACCCATAAGCATGATTGTGGATAGAGGGCGAGGTCCTCTTGGAGGGGCCTGACCATCATCATACTCCAGGGCACAGAAATAGGTAAACTATTTGATAAGCATTTTGGGATACAAGTAAATATAACAGAAGAAATTAAAAACATAACTGAGAAAATTCGGAAGTGGTCAGAGTCCAGCCATGGCCCAAGGAGAAATTAATAATGCGACCAACATTAATATTAGTTGTTTAATATATGGAAACTGGTGGAAGTCTATAGTTGAGACCACTATTGTGGCCTTGCAATCGGGAAAGGCACCAATATGGGACAAGGGATGCATGGCCCATCCCAATACCAAAGAATAAACATAATATCTGGTTGATTGGATATGTAGCTCGAGACTGGGTAACAAAGGGAACTACAGACAAGGTACACCCTCTTCTCCAGATGGGGAAAGTAACCTTTAAGGATGGACACCCAATGTGGCACCAATGGAAAGCCCCAAACTGGGTAGGATGGAACGGTACTAATATTACCGGGATTGATATAACTAATTGAGAGTTGGTACACACCCATGGTTGGCTCTTTCCTTTTGTAAAGGAGGAGTTGGAAATCGAATCAGTAGACACTTCTCCTCGAGAATCTCGAAACCCCCCTAAATGCCTATTTGGCATAAACGGTTTGATGATAATGGGTCAGTGTGGTGGTGCATTGTCACCAGTAATAACTGGACCCTACGAATCAATGAAATCGAGTGTAATTCATACCCAGAATCAATATGCGTGAATGGATCACGGGGTGATGTGATGTTGAATAATACCATTCACGTACATTAGTTGCACATGGAGAACGAAGCGTGTCTGTCAATTCCCCAAATCTTCTGTTTGATTATCCACCTCTATTACCAACCCTGAAGCTAGATTACGTTAAATTGAATGCGTTAATACAAAAGAGTAGGATAAGATGTATCAGATCGAAGACTCAATTAAGCAAAATATAATAGAGATCCACCACCTGCCGGAACATACACGGTGGGGGTCAGTTAAAGAAATAATGGGTTCTCCTTGGATTTTGATTGTTGTATGTCTTGTGTTGGGTATTCAGGTAAATGGTGTTATTCTGTGTATGTTGCCTGTATTTCCGAGTGAATTGAGAAGTTTGTTTTGTGTACCAGAGATTGTTTCACATGTAGTGTAGGTTGTAATCATGTTGTATCTAAAGCTAAAGTAGAATTTAGAATGAAATGTAACATGATAAATCAATGCACCTCTTGTGTGTGTGATCCTATTTGGCTTAGCCTCAAGGATCAAAGGGGGGCACTGTGATACCCAGTAAAGGGTTAACCTAACTAGTACATGTCAGAAAACAGCTAAAGCAGAGAGATGGGCATGACCAGGGACTGCTGATCACATTCCTGAATGATAATAAGCTTACTGGAAACTGTTTAACCACAAACTGTGGTATTTGATGTGATATTGTACTTTAGCGACATCACAACAGAATTGATCACATTTGGAGCCAGAGGTGTCCTCACCATGAGGTGGGGCCCATTGTGTCCTGTTGTGAAGAACAACACAAGAGATGAGTTAATCAACCAGCAGGATGGGCCGAAGAGATGAGTTAATCAACAACCGGGGCATGTGTTAGAAACTGGAAGGAGCGAGTGTCGATGGTGAAAAGAAAACTGGGCATGTGGGAGCGACGCTCCCTCTCCATTGCGGGTAAGAACCTGGTCATCAGGTGTGAGGCACTCTCGCTGTTGCTGTACGTGGCCCAGGTCTGGCCCATCCGACCCAGTTTCCTGCGCGATGGCGATCACCCGAGCCATCTTTCGCTTTATCTGGAGGTCGAAAATGGATCATGTCCGCAGGGACGCATTGTACAAGCCTCTAGATAAAGGGGGAAAAAATTTGCCCAACATCGCCCTCATACTGATGGCCACCTTTGTGTGTGGCTGCATCAAGCTGTGCGTAGACCCTCGGTACGCAAACACCAAGTGTCACTACGTGCTGAGGTTCTACCTGTCCCCGGTGTTGCGAAGGATGGGCCTGGCCACGCTGCTGCGGAACGCTCCAAGTAGTTGGATCGTGCTGTACCACCTGTCCCGCGTGGAAAAATTTATGCAGAAAAACACCCTTGACCACAAGTCCATCAGGCAGTGGTCGGCACATAACGTCTTAGAGACCCTGCGGGAAAAGGAAAGGTTGGATCCTGTGGGATGGTTCCCCGAGCAGACTGTCAAAGTCATTTGGCAGAATGCCTCATCGCCAGAACTTTCCAACAAGCACCAAGACGTAGCTTGGTTGGTGGTGAGAAAGGGCCTCCCCGTCAGATCCTTCCTATAAGCCAGGAGTCTCACCCCCTCTGCACGTTGCCCTCGAGGTGGCTGTGGTGGGGACGAGACCGTTGTTCACCTTGTGGATTGTGCCTTTGCAAAGAACGTCTGGAGAGAGATGCAGTGGTTTCTGTCGAGGTTCATCCCGAGCAGTTCTGTGACACAGGACTCTGTGCTCTATGGGCTGTTCCCAGGGACACACACCGAGACAAACATTAACTGCAGCTGGAGGATCATCAACTTGGTGAAAGACGCTCTTTGGTCTGCCCGAAACTTGGTCTTCCAGCACAAAGAGTTGTCCCCGACCGATTGTTGCAGACATTCCAAGGTCCTGGACTACGTGCTGAGGGACGCACTAAAGCTTGGGGCAGCCGCTGCAAAGGCGCAATGGGGAAAGGTCGCTGTCTAAGACCTTTCTGTCACAGTGCACTTAGGGGCTGGGAACTGTTGAGAGCCCCTCGGACTGTACAGCTCAAACTAAATGTATGCATTGAATACTAATTGTATTATAATTGTATTGAAGCACCTCAGAGTGCAACATGATGTATGTTGATAACTCCAATACCATCGTCTGTCTGTCTGTAATGACCATATTGAAATGATTGTAATATTCATTGATTGTATTGATGCACCTCGTGATCCATGTGTAAAAGTTGAAACTGATTGTACTTTTGTGATGGTGATTTTGAAATGTTTTGGAATGTTCTTCCAGATATTTTATGAATAAAGTATATTTTTCAAAAAAAAAATCAACAATACAATACCATTGATAAGCCGAATTCCAGCGGCTGTGGTCGTGCACAAGTAAAGAAGGATAAAAGGGAGACTGAAGGCTGGGCGAGGCAGGAGAACCCGGGACCAACATTCCAGATGCAGACCCAAAGTTGGACTTCGTACTCAAGTACCCCGCCAGCAGGCTTGATCAACCTGAGGATAGATGGGTAATGTCACACATACAAGAGAGTATTTGGTTAATGTACTTGGGATATTTAATGATTAAGCTACCTTTAGTAAAATAAAGCACTGTGATTGTTTAAGTGGAAGCTTGTGCGTCCTGGTTGTTACTCGATGCCACTGGCAAGCATGTAGGACGTGCTAGGCATGGGTCAACAGCTCCTCGGGGACAAGGGCTACCCGCAGAGGCTATGGCTAATGACACCCAAGCGGCAGCCTCAGATTGCAGCAGAGCAACAGTATAATGAGGCTCATGCTGCAGCTCGTAACTTGGTGGAGCAGACCATCGGAATGCTGAAGGTGAGGTTCTGGTGCCTGGATTGGTCTGGTGAAGCCCTGCAATACAGTCCACAGAGGGTGTCACACATCGTCATCATCTGCTGCGCCGTTTACAACCTGGCGCTGCAACGGGGAGAGGAGCTGGCTAAGGAGGAGATGGAGGAGCTGCACGTCTCCTCCGATGAGGAGGACGCCAACGGGTATGGGGTTGAGGAGGTCCTCAGAGGCTATGATGATGGGGATGAGGCCCTCGCACTGGCTAGACAAGGTGCGCTCGGGAGGCCCTCATAGATGCTAGATTTGTGGAGGATGAGGACGACAGGCAGTGAGGTGACCCCATAGATCCTCACATTGCATCTGTGAACGTTTGACCCGAGTCTGGCTTATCGCAACACGAATACCCTCTGTGAGAATGCTCCTGTCATGGAGATGCAGTGGAGGCCCTAATAGTCACTCGATTGCAGGAGGATGATGATGATATGCAGTGAGGACACTCCATAAGTCTTCACATAGCCTCTGAGAATGTCTGACTTCTGTCTTGCTGAGGGCAGCTCGCTTGCACTCCGTGATCAGGGTTATATCATAGAGACGCAGCCATGAAACTTTAGAGACATCGGATGCTTTCTCCGGTTTCAGCACCTGAGCCCTTCAGGGACTGGAGCACAGCATCAGTGGTCACAGATGCTGAAGAGATGGGGGCCAGCCCCTCCTTAAAAGTGCTGAGGGCACATCGAGAAACTCTGTGGCGCCTGCCCACTACATTCTGGCAGCAATGACAAGCAACGCCGAGGTGCAGGCATCAGTAATGTTTCCAGGGAGTATGAGGCCGGACCATCACTTTGGTCTGAAGGCTGCACAGAGCACAGGGAAGAGGCTCTGGACTGAGACACCTGCCTTTATCTTGTGCAGAAAGGTTTCACATCTGAGTGACAAGAACACTGCTCATCAGGACAAGGAGCCATAGGCAAGGAGACATTCTTGGGAGTTTATTGACAATAGTGAGCAGTATGTACAAGTGATTAACACCCATGCAAAGGCTGTGCAACTAATTCTCTTTGACTGTCCTAACCCTGCTGCTACATCTTGGTGCTTCCAGGACATCCTCAGCGGAGGTGGAGGCAGCCTGCTGACTGTGGCACCCTGTCTGTGATGACTTTGGCGGGCGTCCTCTGGAGGGCTGAGAATTGGAAGGCCCCAGCTTGCCTTCGGGGTCATGTGTGGCAGTGGCACCCTCCTTGGCTTGTGGAGCTGGAGCTGCTGAGGTCACAGAAAGAGGGGAGTCGGATGGGCTGGACACTTTCGAAGTCACCTGGATGAATGGGCCCGGAGAGTGCACCTGCTGATCCTCCTCCCTATGGGTGCCTGGGGGCCCCTGGCTGACTCCGTGAGGAGCAGGGGTAGCTGGAGTGAGATCGAGCTGCCTAGCACCCCTCTCGCATACATGCTGTTGGAGACCAACTATGACATCAGTGATGGAGTTGAGCCCACACAACAGTGGAGGAGCGAAGTCCTGGACCAAGGTCTCCATGGCAGCCGCCACCCTACCAGCGTTGACCTCGGTGCGTTGGCAGGCCAGCACTATCACCTCAGCCTGAAGATGGACAGTCTCCTACATCGTACCTTGCAATCCAAGGAGTGCAACGGGCATCCCTTCTTGATGTTCCTGAGCTTGCCTTTGTAGCTCCAGCAACTGTGACATGAGCGAGTCCAGAGGCTCGTCATCTGACTCGGACTCAGCAGTATTCTGGCCTCCAGCAGTCCTCCGAGTGCTGGGGACCTGGGAAGTCCCTGCCACCGCCTGCTGTGGATCATTCAGTGCGATGTGCTCACCAGATTGTGATACCGGGGCTATTCTAAAGCTAGGTCCCACCGAAGTTTGTATCTCTGGATGGTGGAGGGTGTGGGTGAGCGCTGCGATGGTACTTCAGGGAGGGTGCTTCCAGATTCCTCTCCAGATGTTTCTTCGGGGTTTGGAGAGCCTGGGTCATGGACTCTGTTGGCTGTTTAGCAGATGTGCCTGCGAAAGCAAGGAGAGATAATTAGTGCATGGTAGTGGCCTGTGAAAGAGGACACATCACTCACGACATGGTTTTCTGATGGATGTTGCACCGTTGGATCCTCACTTGGTAGAGCTGTGCTGACCTCACCGTCAGTACAGGACCTGTCCATATATATCGTGGCCGGCCAGCTGGATGGCTCTGTTTTCAAAGTCCGTGAGGACCTTGATTTTGGGCATTCCGCCACCGGTCTTCAACCTCTCTCTCTTGTTGTGTGCCAGCTTGTCCTGCATGGATACAGATGGAGAAAGAGTAAGCAAGGCCAGAAGATAAGTATGCCTGGCCTGTATGGGTGGTAAGTAGTCCCATGGACAAGATGAGGACAAAGATGGTTAGTGTGAGAGTGAATGGTGATGTCTCTTGAACTGGCAGTGAGTGAGGATCCTGTGGATATGTGATGGGTTTGAATGTGAGAGAGTTGAGAGTGATGAGAAGAGTGACTTACCCTGGTGGACGGAGATCATTCACCTCCTTGTAGCACTGGGTGACTGTCCTCTTCTGAAGGGTATTGGCACTGACCACCGCTACCATCGCCCAAGCAGCATTGGTCATATTGCTACCCATCCTGTGTCCAGAGCTGGGGTATAGGACATCCCGGTGGGCCTTCACAGCATCCAACAGTCACTCGAGGGACCTGTCATTGAAGGGAGGGGGGCGAGGGGGTGGCTGTGGACTTTTCTCCTTTGCTGGCTATGCCTTCCATGGTGGGTGAGCTGGAAGCAATGAATGTTGTGCTTGCGGCTGGGCTTTAAACATGGTGCCCAGTGTAATGCAGTGGCGGAGTGATGGCAGGCAGGCGAATGAGAGCCCACCATGAGAGAATGGCGTGTTTCCCAGCAGTGCATAAATAATGAGGTGGGTTTGGGACGATACAGCGTGAAAACCCGCCATCATGGCCGGAGGGTAAATTGGGTACATCGTTTTACCCACCCGCTACCGCATTTAGTGTAAATCTGGAAAAATTTCGCCCAATGCCTTGATTTTGAAATTCTCATCTTTGTTTTCGGATCCCTCCATGGCCTCACCCCTCACTATCTCTGTAATCTCCTCAAGCCCCACAACCCTCTGAGATTTCTGCGTCCTTTTAATTCTGGCCTTGAGCAAGCTCGATTTTACTATTGGTGGCCGTGCCTTCAGTTGCCCAGGCCCTCACCTCCAGAATTCCCTCTATATCCGTCCATCTCTCCACCACACTTTTTCCTTTTGGGACACTCCTTAAAACCTACCTCTTTGACCAAGCTTCTAGTCATCTGATCTAATATCTCATGTGGCCTGATGTCACATTTTGTTTTATAATGTTTCTGTGAAGTGCCTTAGGACCTTTTATTAATTTAAGGTGCTATATAAATATAAGTTGTTGTTATTTTACTGAAGCCAAGATCCATAGGTATGATAGAAAAACTAACACCTAACCACCTTCAGCTGCTTCATCAATGACCTTCCTTCCATCATAAGGTCAGAAGTGGGGATGTTCGCTGATGATTGCACAATGTTCAGCACCATTCGCGACTCCTCAGATACTGAAGCAGTCCATGTCCAAATGCAGCAAGACCTGGACAATATCCAGGCTTGGGTTGACAAGTGGCAAGTAACATTCATGCCACACAAGTGACAGGCAATGACCATCTCCAACAGAGAGAATCCAACCATCCCCCTAGATGTTCAATGGCATTACCATCACTGAATCCCCCACTATCAACATTCTGGAGGTTACCATTGAGCAGAAATTGAACTGAACTAGCCATATAAATACTGTGGATACAAGAGCAGGTCAGAGGATAGGAATCGTGCAACGAATAACTCACCTCCTGACTCCCCAAAGCCTGTCCGCCATCTACAAGGCACAAGTCAGGAATGTGATGGAATACTCCCCACTTGCCTGGATGAATGCAGCTCCTACAATACTGAAGAAGCTGGACACTATCCAGGACAAAGCAGTCCGCTTGATTGGCACCACATTCACAAACATTCACTCCCTCCACCGCTGACGCACAGAAGCAGCAATGTGTACCATCTACAAGATGCACTGCAGGAATTCACCAAGGCTCTTTCGACAGCACCTTCCAAACCCACGACTGCTACCACCTAGAAGGACAAGGGCAGCAGATAGATGGGAATACCACCACCTGGAAGTTCCCCTCCAAGTCACTCACCATCCTTACTTGGAAATATATCACCGTTCCTTCACTGTCGCTGGGTCAAAATCTGGGAACTCCCTTCCTAACAGCACTGTGGGTGTACCTACACCACATGGACTGCAGCAGTTCAAGAAGGCAGCTCACCACCACCTTCTCAAGGGCAACTAGGGATGGGCAATAAATGCTGGCCCAGCCAGCAAAGCCCATATCCCGTGAATGAATAAAAAATGAATAAAAGAACCTCAGCCCAATTCTATATTGATTGGATTTAAAGGGGGAACAGATGTTGCAGCAGCAATGCTAAAAGATTATCTTCCATTTTACATTGGGTTCAGTAAAAAAAAGTAATCTTTGTCATTAAAACAGAAAATGCTGGAAGCACTCAGCAGATCAGGCAGCATCTGTGATGACAGAAACCAAGTTAACTTTTCAGTTCGATGACCTTTGATTAGAACAGGTCAAATGGCCTTTGTTTCTATCTTCACAGATGCTGCCTGACCTGCTGAGTACTTCCAGCATTTTCCTGCTTTCATTTCAGATTTCCAGCATCCACAGTATTTTCCTTTTGACTTAACCTTTGTCTTTTATTTAAACTCACAATGTTGTGAACACACTATACACATTTTAGAAGGCTTAAACTTCATATTCAAGATACAACAGACTAAAAATTTCAAATCACTCATAATTCAAGTCAGTCTCATTAATTTATTTTTCTAAATAAATTTCAAACAGATTTTAAGAATTAACAAAGCTCTATCTGACAAAATGTGTTTACATCACAACAATCCGTTAGATATTATTTAAATTCTATGAGTAGAATGACCTGATAATTCAAATGAAGTTGCAAATGATTGTGCCACAAGTGTAACACATTCAAAATTGGTTCACATATATATTTGTTTATACTGAAAATGGTTCAGGGAAAGAATTGCATGTAGTTAAAAGGGATAAAGAAGTTAAACATTGAGTTTAATAATGATATATATTGCTTTGCACATTTGTTATTGTTCCAATGGAAATAACAGAACATTGCTGTGTGTCCAAGTGTATTTATACTTGCAATAATCTCTTAGAAAGAATTTTCAAAGAGTAGACCATTATGGTAATAGAATGCATTGTAGGTGTAACCTGGCACAAACAAAGTGAGTTACAATAAAAGGTCACTATAAAGAGCATGTTTTGGAATTATAAGGCATACATCATATAAGAAAGTGAGGCGAGACCTGGTGG
Organism: Cetorhinus maximus; assembly: GCF_964194155.1. Classification (NCBI taxonomy): domain Eukaryota; kingdom Metazoa; phylum Chordata; class Chondrichthyes; order Lamniformes; family Cetorhinidae; genus Cetorhinus; species Cetorhinus maximus. The sequence goes on along the minus strand of NC_135897.1, from coordinate 66,172,428 downwards.
ATCTTCACTAGGTGCTTGTGTGACATGCAAATCTCTTTTCAGGAAGCAATAAAAGTTTACCCAAGGCGTTTCTTTGGGGAAGAATAGCAGCATAAAATAATTAGATTAAAAGTATTCCCCAGCCTCGAATTTGCACTGCATAATTCTATCATGTTAAATTCAGCACCAAGAATTTGATTTGAATATTCAGTATTAGAAATAACACAAGTAATTTGAAATGATTATAAACTATTTTAGCTGAATAAATTATGTGAATGTGACCATTAAATTGTAAATATTAAAATCCTAACAATACACATTTACATCCTGTTTGCCTCTCCAGTACCTTTGCTACACTGATTGAAGAGCTTCAATCCACTATGAACCCACATTCCAAAACCCTTAGCTGAAATCCCTGCATGGTAGACATGGGCCTTAAATTACACTGCATTTACCCAAATTGAAGAATATGTGTCACACATGGGTTTATTCCCCAAATGCATCTAAATTTAAAAATATCTATCTTCCTGATATTTTTCCATCATCACTAACCCGTGGAATTATTCATTGATTGCCTTCATCAAACTTATTTATGACGATGAGAGCAATGCTCCTAACACAGATCTCTAATTAACACCTTCCAGTATACTTCGTACATCTCTTGTGAAACAGGCTGGCTATACTTCCCACATAATATAAATTATGCTGAAATACACCATCATATTGTTTTTACAAAAGGCAGAATAATGGCAAAACAACAGATCTTTCTTCATTTTTTCCTTGCACCAAACTTTTTCCTGGAAGACAACAGGAGGATGATTTTCATTTGCAGTGCTATTCAGATAGATGATGAGCAAGTACCTGTGTCCTTTTTAGTTCAAAATTCTTCTGACAAAATGGACAGCGAGCTACCAGCGCAAAATGTGCTCCCCATCCAAAACAGTAAGTAGACTTAAAAATCACCCCTAAGGTATCTTCAAAATAGATAGATCCTGTAATCAAATAAAATGTCCTCCTGCGGTAGTCACAGTGCTCTATGATTTGCAGAACCTGCCTCTATTGTTGAACTTAAGCTTCTTGCCCATTTCCAAAAACTGACTCTTGGGTGGATGAAGGGGCTGTCCCATCTTCAGACTAATGAAGCTGCACAACACAGCATGTAAAATTTTAATAAAATACCAGGACAGATTAAATCCAGCATAAGTAAAAGTTCAACCAATTTGAAAGGAAGGTGATGCCGAAGATTTCTAAATTGAAATTGACAAATTATGAAAAATATTTTGACAGCTTTTACCACAATGAGGGTTAAACTGATAGATCACATGATTCAGGATCTATAAATATCAATGGGACACTGGATTAATCACTTCTACATGACCATGATGGGCCTAACCTAAGGCATGCGGAGCATAAGAAATAAAGGAAAAAGATTCAAGGTTCTACAAATCCACAAACATTATGTACATATCGATCAATGGTATTGTACATATCCATCAATAGTATGTACATATCTATCCACGTTACCAAAAGGTGCAAACTAAAAATAAAAATTTCAATCATTATTTTAAATTGCCCAATATACAGAATTGACACATTTAATGCATACAATATATGTTTCTGATCTCCATTACCAAGATGTACTATCCATTGCATAATGTTTTATTCCTATTGAAGTACAATACAATTCATCAATCTTCAATACAAAAAGTTCTGGTGAAAGTCCAAATGAAACATTTGAGGCTTTGATCATCCAATCAAACCCAATTCATTGTACTCATATTTTCTCCAGCAATTGCCTTTCAATTATTTAACTTTAGTTGCAGGCTTTTTCCACTGCCTCACAAAGCAACTTCAGTCCGGCAGTCTGTTTGTTCCTTCTTAGTCTAAAAAATATCATTTTTCAGTCTGCACTATTTTACTCCCCAATATTTAATCAGTTTCAGTAATGCTCCAAAAGGCAGGTAGATGTAACAAATAGTGGCATTGTCCATCACCCACCAAATCAAAGCTTCCTTTGTCTATTTTTGTATACATTCATGTTTTTCACATTATCAGTACTTGCAAAATACTTCTAATGTTTCCACTAGCCTTTTCATTTTTAAAAACAGATACATATAGTTCAATTCAGCTTGATGAATTTGCAGGCATGAGAATGCTTCTATGGCTTTAGTTGGTTAATAAAAAGATGTCCTTTATCTTTGCTGATAAAACTAAGACTGAATGCTGGAAATCTGAAATAAAAACAGAAAATGCTGGAAATATACTGCAGGTCAGTTAACATCTGAGAAGATAAAGACATGTTAGAATGTTTTGGGTGCATACCCTTGATCAGAACTGCTGTTCCATTTTTATTTTAATCTCCATCAGGTTATCATTGAACATTGTGAAAAATATAAACCTGAAAACTACAACTTACACACAAAATGTCAGATAAATAGTATCTTCGGACCTGGAAAATATAACTCCTATCTTAAAGATAATTTGCCACCATGCAAAACATTGTGGTTCTTAAAAAGAACAAAGTTAAATCATTTTGCATTGCTAAGATAGGTGTATTATCTGGACATTATAAAATCATTCCAACTTACCGAATTTTTTTGTAAACAATTAACAATACATTTTCTGAGGAAGTGTTTTCTTTCATTTTGCTAAACAATGTATAATGAGGCTTCTGTTAAAAAAGAACAGAAGCTTATGGACTATAAATCAGTAGAATACTGATGAGAAAGGCACCACTGACTGCACTACCTGAGAAAGGTACGGTCAGTTAAACACTTGCGTACAAATTTTTGTGCAAATCCATAATACAGTTTTTGGCCCCTATGCAAATTAACTTTTTTTTGCACATACTTATGAAGCACACGAACAGGAAGTGGGAAAAAGTACAAAATTTATCAGAATAAATGGACTTTTGCTAATGTGATTCCAGTGTTGACAGAATAGTTACAATTCTCTCAATGTCATCTTTGCCACCTAGATCATGCTTAAGGGTATGTTTGTTAATTCCAACATTTACAGCCATGGCAGAGCATACTACCTATCAAGATGAGTATCAGGGACGTTCTATTCAATCCGTGGAACTATAATCAGGCATTCGATTGAGCAGAAATTGTAGGCAGCAGTCAAAACCGCAACATTAATACAGCTCTAGTCATAACCAACTGCAGCAGATCATACCATTACCTCTGAACCATAACCAGGCACTTAACAGCCAGACAGTGGAAGCAACAGCCAACACTGAACATTAATACATCCCAACCCAATTCCATAACGTTCTGCTCCGGCACAGAATGGTAGCTAAATACTCAGGCACACCTATAAACCTGATAAGTTTGCCAAAATTGTTACAATTGAAACAAGTATAATGGAATTAAAAGAAAACGGTGCTTGGATTAGAGATGCAATATCTTGGACTCCACTGCACAAAGAGCAATTTAAAATGAAGGCTTGTTCTATGGATTAACACTAAAAATGACTAATTTGAAACATTAGAGATAATGTTTGTCTTTTTTTTTAAAACTAAATCACTCTGATGATAATATATGTAACAAAACAGTTGACTAATTTGGATAAAATAATCAAACGCCTAATTCCATTACTTCAAAGGAGTGCAAGAAAATGAACTCTAAGGATTCAGGAGCTCATTTACTTTCTCAAAAACATTCTTTCCAATAATTCTTTTGTAAAAATTATATTCTGCAAGAATGTAAAGTAGAATGTCAGAGAGCAATAACAGAATAAACACACCTTTCTAATCATAGTACAATGTAAAGGCAAAAGAAAAGTCATCTTAAATAATTTTTGGGCAAAATGCAAAGGGTTCAATAGAAAATGCTCTGAAATAACCCTGATGTGAAGCATTTAAGTCATTAGCTTCACATCTCTATCCTTTAGTTTGCATCCTAGTGTGGATTCCAGCCTACTTGACATATGTATAATGAATTTAATTGGGTCTCAACTTGTTTCTGGTGAAACTTCCTTTCCCAGGAACAAACAACATACTTTACGCACCAACTAATGCACTAAAAGGCCTTGCATCGAATATTACATTACTGCTAAACAAACCCTGCTAAGTTACAAATCAAATTTGTATTGAAAATAAACATTTGAACTGAGCAAACTTATACCATCAAACTTATTAGAAATAGGAGGCTTTACCAATTAATCCTCCTGCTTTGGCAAAATCAGAATTCACATGCTTTGTGCTGATATATTCATTGGAAGTACAGATTATGACCTTGATAATTCCTAATGCATTTAGCAATACATCATCGCCAGTCAGCATAACCAACAAATACTGTATTAATTATTTCATTAGAATCAACCATTCAATAGCAGGTCATTTGCTGATTACCTCTTCAGCAGCAATAGGTTCTGCACTGCAGTAGCTAACTTGCCAGAGCTGAGATGCTGTCTTTTATTTCAATATGTTCTGCTCACTGAAGATTTAGAGTGCTTGTATTAATAATGGATCATCCTCAAACTATGATCTTAGAATCTACATGTCCCGTATGTGCTCAAGAGTGACAAGATTACTATTACTGTATAACTATACGGCCAACGGTTGAATGAAATGCTATCTTGTAAGAAACATTTTTGGAATGCTGATTTGGGCTTCTTCATTCCCTGGAAGAGGTCCTTAAAGTAACCAGCATAAATTCTGGAATTCTGATTAAATTAAAAAATAACAGCTGGAAACATTTCAGTTTACAGAGCTGTTAGGTTCTCGTGTAAGGGACCTCAGCTATTTAGTTAGATTCATCCTATAATGGCATGGGTTGATCAGCTATGCGGAGACATTCACATCCCTGAGTGAGATGGGGTTTGACGCATCTGATGGTTTATCTTCAAGCAGTGTCATAACAGCAGCAGGGTTAGCACTGTGTGCAAAAATCTGTTGGATTGCTCTCCTCAAGTTCACATGCAGTCTGTTTTGAGTCAGGTAAAAGGTCTCCATGGCAATGGCCTTCATGGTTCCAGCACATAGATCCTCATACAAAGGACCAGTGTACATTCGTGAGGTCTGGAAGAGATGCAATGTGAGAAGTTAAAGGGCTTCCTGGCTCTCAAATTAAATACAAAATAAAGACAATAAATAGGACACATTAGAAAAAGGTTTTCCCTTTGAATATAAAAGCAGCTCACAAGATTAATTTAAATACTTTAATATGCTTTCTATTTCATTGTCCAATATTTAGTTTGATGAATCCTGTATAAAGGCACAAAGATTGTTTGGTGACCCCTGAAGTAGTTTTAAGAAACCTCTTAAAGGGACAGGCAGGTAGGGAGGCCGAGCTGTTTAGGAAGAGAATTCAAGACCATGTGCCCTAGGTGGCTGAAAACACAGCCACTGACAGTGGAAAATAAGAGCAAGTGAGATACATCATGCCAGAGTTGAAGGTGTTTTGTGCAACACTGCACCCAACTTCAGCCCATTATTGATGGGAATGCCTGCAATCATCTGGGCTTCACTCCTCCACCTCCCACTCAGTTCTAAAACTGGACATTGTAAAGAAGTAGAGCTTGAGAACTACTTGTTTTGCAGTCTGCATATAGAAAAACACCATTGTTGTTGAGCTAAATGCTTTTTGAAAGTGTTTTATATGGTCATAAGTACCTTCAATAGTTTAATTACTGTATTCTTATTTCATTAAGTTTCATTAGTCAATCTTTAATGTTCAGCATTTTAGGCATCTTACATGGTTTTCCAGGAATCGTCGCACTTTGTAGAAATCTGGTAAATAATTATTTCTGACTACAATCTGTAACCATCTAATCCTTATTTCAGCATTCATTGAGTCAAGCAGCGCAGAGTAACTCTTCGATAGCTTCATCATGGCTTCTGACAAGGCAAAAAATAGAAATTAGAAATTCAAGTGTTGTTGAATCTCCACTCAACCAGGCAAGTGCAGAGTAATCCATTACACTCCTGATTTGTGCTTTATAGATGTTGGACAGGCTTTGTGGAGTTAGGAGGCAAGTTACTTGCCACAGGATTCCTAGCCTCTGACCTGCTCTTGTAGCCACACTATTTATATGGCTAATCCAGTTCAGTTTCCGGTCAACAATAACCCCAGGATGTTGATAGTGGGGGATTCAGTGATGGTAATACCTTTGAATGTTAAGGGGTGATGGGTAGATTCTCTCTTGTTGAAGATGGTCATTGCCGAGCACTTGTGTGGCATGAACATCACTTGCCACTTGTCAGCCCCAGCCTGGATATTGTCCAGGTTTTATTGCCTTTGGATATGGACTGCTTCAGTATCTGAGGAGTCATGAATGGTGCTGAACATTGTGCGATCATCAGTGAACATCCCCACTTCTGACCTTATGATGGAAGGAAGGTCATTGATGAAGCAACTGAAGGTGGTTGGGCTGAGGACACTACCCTGAGGAACTCCTGCAGTGATGTTCTGGAACTGAGATGATTGACCTCTAACAACCACAACCATCTTCCTTTGTGCTACTCTCCAACCAGCAGAGAGTCTTCCCCCTTGATTCCCATTGACTCCAGTTTTGCTAGCCTCCCTGATGCCACACTCGGTCAAATGCAGCCTTGATGTCAAAGGCAGTCACTCCCACCTCACCTCAGGAGTTCAGCTCTTTTGTCCATGTTTGGACCAAGGCTATAATGAGGTCAGGCACTGAGTGGCCCTGGCAGAACCCAAACTGAGCATCAGTGAGCAGGTTATTGCTAACCAAGTGCCTCTTGATAACACTGTAGATGGCCCCTTCCATCACTTAGAACCATAGAAAAGTTACAGCATAGAAGGAGGCCATTCAGCCCATCTTGTCCATGCCAGTCCGAGGACACCCAGGTGCCCTTTCTAATCCCACCTTCCTGCACCAGGCCCATAGCCCTGCAGCTTACAGCACTTAAGGTGTACATCCAGGTACTTTTTAAAAGAGTTTAGAGTTTCTGCCTCTACCACCAACTTGGGCAGCAAATTGCAGACACCCACTACCCTCTGCGTAAAAAAGTTCTTCCTCATGTTCCCCCCCTACACCTTTTGCCACTTATCTTGAATCTATGTTCCCTGGTTCTAGAATTCTCCACCAAGGGAAACAATTTTATCCTGTCCACTCTATCTATTCCCCTCATAATTTTGTACACCTCAAATAAGTCACCTCTCAGCCTTCTTTGTTCTAAGGAAAATAACCCCAACCTGTCCAATCTCTCCTTGTAGCTACACTTTTCTAACCCTGGCAACATTCTCGTCTGCACTCTCTCCAGAGCTATTACGTCCTTCCTGTAATGTGGTGACCAGAACTACACACAATACTCCAGTTGTAACCTCACCAGTGTTTTATACAATTCCAACATTATATCCTTACTTTTATATTCTATACCTCTGCCAATGAAGGAGAGCATTCCATATGCCTTCTTTACAACCTTGTCTATTTGAACAGCTGCCTTCAGGGACCTGTGTACTTGTACGCCAAGATCTCTCACTTCACCTACCCCTCTTAGTATATTCCCATTTATTGTGTCATCCCTGTACCTGTCTGACCTCCCTAAATGTATGACTTCACACTTCTCTATGTTAAAATCCATCTGCCACTTTACCGCCCACTCCACCAACCCATCCATATCGTTTTGGAGATTATTGCTATCCTCTACACTATCCACTACTCGGCCAATCTTTGTGTCATCTGCAAATTTCCCAAACTTGCCCCCCACGTTCACATCCAAATCGTTAATATATAACACAAACAGCAAGGGTCCCAACACCGAGCCCTGTGGAACACCACTTGAGACAACTTTCCATTCGCAAGGGCATCCATCAACCATTACCCTTTGTTTCATGTTACAAAGCCAACCTTTCATCTAGTTTGTCACATTACCTTGAATCCCATGGGCTTTTACTTTCCTGACCAATCTGCCATGTGGGACCTTGTCAAATGCCTTACTAAAATCCATGTACACAACATCCACTGCACTACCTTCATCAACCCTTCTTGTCACTTCCTCAAAGAATTCAATCAAATTTGTGAGGCAAGACCTTCCTTTAACAAATCCATGCTGACCATCCCTGACTAGTCCATGCCTTTCCACCTGACAGTTAATCCTATCTCTCAGGATTGATTCTACTAATTTGCTCACCACCGATGTAAGACTAACTGGCCTATAATTGTTTGGCATTTCCTTTGATCCCTTTTTAAACAATGGAACTATGTTTGCATTTCTCCAGTACTGCGGTACCTCCCCTGTATCTAGTAAAGATTGGAAAATCATCCTCAGAGCATCTACTATCTCCTCCGACTTCCTTCAGCAGCCTCGGAAACAATCCGTCTGGCCCTGGTGACTTATCAACTTTCAAGGATTTCAACCCTTCGAGTACTTCCTCTCTCTTTATGACCATCCCGTCCAATATCTCACAGTGTTCCTCCTGGACTACTATATCTACATCCCCCCTTTCCTTTGTAAACATGGAGACAAAATATTCATTCAAAACCCTTCCCACAGCCTCTGCATCTACGCACAAGTTTCCATCTTCATCTCTGATAGGTCCCACTTTTTCCTTAACTAACCTTTTAGCATTAATGTATTGGTAAAACATCTTTGGGTTATCTTTAACTTTACTTGTTAATCTTTTTTCATGCTCGCTCTTTGATTTCCTTATTTCCTTTTTTACTTCGTCCCTGCACTTCCTATATTCATCTAGGCTATCTGCAGTGCTTTGTTCTTTGTGCCTATGGTATGCTTACTTTTTCTGTTTGATTTTCCCCTGTATTCCACTAGACAACCAGGTGGGTCTAGATTTGGCAGTACCACTCTTATTTTTGTAGGGGACATGTCTACTTTGTACAATTAGAATCTCGCTTTTTAGTGCTTTCCAATGGTTTTCCACTGTTTTATCATCCAGCAGTGCAGTCCAGTCCATCTCAGCCAAGTTCCTTCTCATTTCTGCAAAAATGGCCTTCCCCCAGTTCAAGACTTTTACTCCTGCCTTATCGCTGTCCTTTTCCATGGTAATGCTAAATCTAAGTGAATTGTGATCACTGTCCCCAATATGGTCGCCAACTGTCACTTTGCCCACTTGCCCTTCTTCGGTCCCCAAGACTAGGTCCAGAATTGCATCTCCTCTCATTGGGTTTGTCACTAATTGGTTGAAAAAATTTTCCTGGACACACTGCATGAATTTTTCTCCCTCAGTGCCCCTTATATTGTTTGAATCCCAATTGATATTAGGATAGTTGAAGTCTCCTACTATTATTGCCCTCTTGTTCTTACAAGTAGAAATTTGCCTACATATTTGTTCTACTATTTCCCTTTCACTTTTTGGGGGTCTGTAGTATACTCCCAGTAATGTGACTGCTCCTTTTTTATTTCTAAGCTCAATCCATAAAGCCTCGTTTGTTGACCCATTTATATATCATCCCTTCTCACAACTGGAATTGATTCTTTAACCATTAGTGCTACCCCACCTCCTTTTTTATCTCCCACTCTATCGTGTCTGAAGATTCTATAATCAGGGATATTAAGCTGCCAGTTTTGTCCCTCCTTTAGCCAGGTCCCCGTTAAAGCAATGACATCCTGCTGCCATGTGTCTACCTGTGCCCTTAACTCTTCTACCTTATTTGTAATACTCCTTGCACTGAAGTATAAACAGTTTAACCCCGTCAATTTCCCTTGCTGGACACTTTTTAAACTTTGCTTCTCCTGTAACTCCATGTCTATCACAATGTCCCTAGCTAATGTTCTACCTCCATTTTTCTGATCTGAATCTGGCCTATCTGATCCGACTCCTGGAATCCCATCCCCCTGCCACACTAGCTTAAATAATCCCCAACAGAACTAGCAAAAGCCCCCACAAGGACACTGGTCCCAGCTCTGCCTGGGTGCAGCCCGTCCAGTTTGTACAGGTCCCACCTTCCCCAAAACCGGTCCCAGTGCCTCAAGAATCTGAATCCCTCCCGGCTACACCATCTCTCCAGCCACGTGTTCATTTGGTCTATCCTCTTATTCCTGCTCTCGCTAGCACTTGGAACTGGGAGTAATCCTGAGATTACTACATTTGAGGTCCTGCATTTTAATTTATCTCCTAACCTCCTGTACTGAGCTTGCAAGTCTTCATCCCTTAGTTTACCTATGTCGTTGGTACCAATGTGTACCACGACCACTAGCTGTTTACCTTCCCTCCCCAGAATGTCCTGCAGCCGCTCTGTGATATCTGGACCCTGGCGCCAGGGAGGCAACATACCATACTTGATTCATGATTGTGGCCACAGAAGCGTCTGTCTGTGCCCCTAACTATTGAATCCCCTATCACTATAGCCCTGCCACTTGTTTTCCTCCCGCCCCTCTGAGCAGCAGAGCCACCCACAGTGCCGTGAACTTGGCTGTTGCTGCTTTCCTCTGAGAAGCCATCCCCCCAACAGTATCCAAAGCGGTATATCTGTTAGAGAGGGGGATGACCACAGGGGACTCCTGTACTACCTTCCTGAGTCTTTCACTGTTCTGATGGTCACCCATTCCCTTTCTGCCTGTGTAATCTTCACCTGCGGTGTGACCACCTCACTAAACGTGCTATCCACGACTTGCTCAGCAACACAGATGCTCCACAATGAGTCCACCCGCAGCTCCAGCTCTGAAATCCGGTTAGCTAGAAGCTGCATTTGGACACACCTTCTACACACATGGTCACCAGGGACGCAGCATCCCTCATTTCCCACATCCTGCAGGAGGAGCATATCACGGGTCTGAGTTCTCCTGCCATGACGTCCCTCTCGATTAAGCTAGTTACTCCCTTAAATAAAATACGCTAGCTCGGGGCCTTATTTATGTTAGCTAGGAACCTTGTTTCTTGACTAATTATACTTGTACAGTACTACTCTATACTTTTTTTAAAAATTTTTTTTAGCTCCTACCTCAGTATTAAGCAATGAATTACTTTAATAGATTGCAAAAAAAAACTCACCAGGATTTACTCAGCAATCAGCCGGGTTTTTTTTTTAAATCCACTTTCGGAAGAGTGTCCCTCACAGGTCTGGTGCACTCTTGAAGGTCATGCCTCTCCCTCTCTTTTTTTTGGTTTGAGGAGGGAGGGAGGGATGGAAACACTACAGCAATGTAATGTTTGGGGCTATTCTGTTGTTTGACAGTGGGCCCTCCTTGATCCCCTTCTGAGTTGCGGTGACTGCGCTGACTTCTCCCAGAATGCTTCTCAGTCACTTCTCACTACCGCCCTCTGATGATCAAGACTAAACTGATGGGGTGATAATTGGCCAGGATGGATTTGTCCTGCTTTGTGTGTACAGGACATACCCGGACAATTTTCCACATTGCCCGGTAGATGCCAGTGTTGTAGCTGTACTGAACAGCTTGGCTACGGGCACGGCAAGCTCTGGAGCACGTCTACAGTACTGTTGCTGGAATATTGTCAGGGCCCAGAGCCTTTGCAGTGTCCAGTGCCTTCATCAATTTCTTGATATCATGTGGAGTGAATCAAATTGGCTGAAAACTGGCATCTGCTGGGGACCTTCTCGGTCCAACCTTCTTCAGCTGCTTCATCAAAGACTTTTTCTCTATCATAAGGTCATAAGTGGGAGTGTTCGCTGATGATTGCACAATCTTTACTACCATTTTCAACTCCTCAGATACAGAAGCAGTCCGTGCCCGCAATGTGCAAGACCTGAACAGCATTCAGGCTTGGACTTGACCAGTGGCAAGTAATATTTGCACCAGACAAGTGTCAGGCAATGACCACCTCCCCTTGATGTTCAATGGCATTACCATCACTGAATCTCCCACAATTTGGCGCTTACCATTGACCAGAAACTTAACTGGATCAGCTATATGAATACTGTGACTACAACAGCAGGTCAAAGACTGGGAATTCTGACTCACCTCCTAACTCCCAGAGTCTGCCCACTATCTACAAGGCACAAAGCAGAAGTGTGATGGAATATTCTCCACATGCCTAAATGAGTGCAGCTCCAGCAACACTCAAGAAGCTCAACACCATCCAAGAGAAAGCAGCCCGCTTTATCGGCACCCCATTCACAACCAGAAATATTCACTCCCTCCAGCACCAGCACACAGTGGCAGCAGTGTGCACCATCCATAAGATGCACTACAGTGACTCGCCAAGCCTCCTTCAACTGCACCTTCTAAACCCATGATCTCTACCACCTAGAAGGACAAGGGCAACAGACACATGAGAACACCACCACCTGCATCTTTCTTTCCAAGCCGCACATCATCCTGACTTGGAACCATATTGCCGTTCCATCACTGTTGCTGGGCCAAAGACCTGGGACTTCTTTCCTAACAGCACTATGGTTGTACCTACACCTGATGGACTGCAGTGACTCAAGAAGGCAATTCACCACCGACCTTCTAATGTGCAATTAGGGATGAGCAACAAATACTGGCCTTGCCAGAGATGCTCACATCCCATAAACAAAAAAAAAGGTGAGAGTTCCACTGTATAGGACAACTTGTGAGGGTTACATAAGATCAGTCGCAAGCTGCAGGCTCGAAAATTGAAAATTAATGAACAGCATTTTTGCATTCAAAATAATGGCAAATTAATTAGCTTCTCAAAAAAAACTGTCTTGCTTTCATTTCCATGGTCCATCTACAATCGTGATAGCTCCCTATCTCTGGATAACATGTAGTTCAGTCCCAGACTTCAACTGCTTTCATTTTTTGCACAAGTTCCACTATCCTACTCAATAACTTTCTGAATAAGCACATGGAGATTGTTCCCATCTTATTCTGTTCAATTAATTCAATATCTAGAAAAGACTGTCTTAAACAAAGTTTACGATAAGGTGAAGGTTATGCCATATAGGAATTATTTTAAAGATTTTATGGAAATTTGACTTCTGTTTTTCTACTCAAACCAACATCCTTGCTTTTCAAGAAACTTGGTTTAAATCTATAATTTATATCTTGAACAGTTTCTATCTCAGAAAGTAGAATAACCGGTCTAAGAAGGAATCATAGTAATAGCGCTATGTGCATGAAAGGATCCCCCTCGAATTCTTTCTCAGCATGACTCCCAAATATAAAGGATTTCTTAGAAACTAACCAGGTAGAAACCCACAATTTTTACTTAATGCCATCTTTAAATTGCAGGTTATTTTTTATTTGCTTAGTGTTAATAAGAGTAATTTCACAGTAACTAAAATTTGCTGGTTAATGTCCACCCAGAGGGTGGTGGGAATCTGGAACTCACTGCCTGAAAGGGTGGTAGAGGTAGAAACCCTCATAACATTTAAGAAGTATTTGGATGTGCACTTGCAATGCCATGGCATCCAAGGCTATGGGCCTAGTGCTGGAAAATGGGATTAGAAGAGTTAGGTACTTGTATGACTGCAGACTTGACGGGCCAAAGGGCCTTTTTCTGTGCTGTAGACCTCTATGCCTATGACTATGACTCTATGTCCACATATTGAAGCGTGTTTACTTGATAAGACCACCTTCACAACAGTCAGCGTCAGCCTCACCCAGCAGCCCAAAGCCCTTTGGGCCAATGGTCAGAAATAACTATTAAAGGATGGGTGTTCTTACTTAACATTTATGTTAATCCTCAAAATAATAGGGTTCAAAACATTTATTGTCGATGTTCACAGAAATTAAGCATGCTGTAATAACTAGTGGTAATAAATAAACATTTAACAGCAACATTTATGGCAAAACCCCCACATTAGTGGGGGTTGCATATAGACCCCCAAACTGTAGTGGTGATGTTGAGAATGGCATTCAACAGGAAATTAGAGACGCATGCAATAAAGGAACATCTGTAATTATGGGTGACTTTAATCTGCATATAGATTGGGCAAATCAAATTAGTAACAATATTAATGAGGAAGAATTCCCGGAGGGTATACGGGATGGTTTTCTGGACCAATACGTTGAGGAACCAACCAGAGAACAGGCCATCCTAGACTGGGTATTGTGTAACGAGAAAGGAATAATTGGCAATCTAGTTGTACGAGGCCCCTTGGGGATGAGCGACCATAATACGATAGAATTCTTCATCAAGATGGAGTGACGTGGCTGATTCTGAGACTAGGGTCCTGAATCTTAATAAAGGAAACTACGATGTTATGAGGTGTGAGTTGGCTATGATGGATTGGGAAACGTTACTTAAAGGGATGATGGTGGATAGGCAATGGCAAACATTCAAAGAGCGCATGGGTGAACTGCAACAATTGTTTATTCCTGTCTGGTGCAAAAGTAAAACAGGAAAGATGGCAAAACCATGGCTTACAAGGGAAATTAAAGATAGTATTAAATCCAAGGAAGAGGCATATAAATTGGCCAGAAAAAACAGACCTGGTGATTGGGAGCAGTTTAGAATTCAGCAAAGGAGGACCAAGGGATTGATTAAGAAGAGGAAAATAGAATACGAGAGTAAGCTTGCGGGGAACATAAAAACTGACTATAAAAGCTTTTATAGGTATATGAAGAGAAAAAGATTGGTGAAGACAAATGTAGGTCCCTTACAGTCAGAAACAGGGGAATTTATAATGGGGAACAGAGAAATGGCTGACCAACTAAATACATACTTTGGATCTGTCTTCACAAAGGAGGACACAAATAACATACCAGAAATGTTGGGGAACACAGGGTTTAGTGAGAGGGAGGAACCGAAAGAAATCAGTATTAGTAAGGAAATGGTTTTGGAGAAATTGATGGGATTGAAGGCCAATAAATCCCCAGAGCCTGATAATCTACATCCCAGCGGATTTAAGGAAGTGGCCCTAGAAATAGTGGATAGTCATCTTCTGAGATTCTATAGACTCTGGAACAGTTCCTACAGATTGGGGGGTAGCTAATGTAACCCCACTATTTAAAAAGAGAGGTAGAGAGAAAACAGGGAATTATAGACCAGTCAGCCTGACATTGGTAGTGGGGAAAATTCTAGAGTCCATTATAAAAGATTTAATAGCTGAGCATGTGGAAAGCTGTGGCAGAATTGGACAGAGTCAGCATGGATTTATGAAAGGGAAAACATGCTTGTCAAATCTACTGGAATTTTTCGAAGATGTAACTAGTAAAGTTGATGAGGGGGAGCCAGTGGATGTGGTTTATTTGGATTTTCAGAAGGCTTTCAACAAAGTCCCACATAAGGGGATTAGCGTGTAAAATTAAAACACATGGCATTGGGGGTAGTGTATTGAGATGGATAGAAAACTGGTTGGCAGACAGGAAACAAAGAGTAGGAATAAACGGGTCTTTTTCTGAATGGCAGGCAGTGACTGGTGGGGTACCGCAGGGATCGGTGCTGGGACCCCAGCTACTCACAATATATATTAATGATTTAGATGAGGGAACTAAATGTAATATCTCTAAATTTGCAGATGACACAAAGCTGGGTGGGAGGGTGAACTGTGAGGAGGATGCAGTGATGCTTCAGTGTGATTTGGACCAGCTGAGTGAGTGGGCAAATGCATGGCAGATGCAGTATAATGTGGATAAATGTGAGGTAGCAAAAACAGGAAGGCAGATTATTATCTGAATGGCTATAAATTGAGAGAGGGGAATGTGCAACGAGACCCGAGTGTCCTCGTACACCAGTCGCTGAAGGTAAGCATGCCGGTGCAGCAGGCGGTAAAGGAGGCAAATGGTATGTTGGCCTTCATAGCGAGAGGATTCGAGTACAGGAGCAGGAATGTCTTGCTGCAATTATACAGGGCCTTGGTGAGACCACACCTGGAATATTGTATGCAGTTTTGGTCTCCTTATCTGAGGAAGGATGTTCTTGCTATAGAGGGAGTGCAGCGAAGGTTTACCCGACTGATTCCTGGGATGGCGGGACTAACATATGAGGAGAGATTGAGTCGGTTAGGATTATATTCGCTGGAGTTCAGAAGAATGAGGGGAGATCTCATAGAAACCTATAGAATTCTAACAGGACTGGACAGGGTAGATGCTGGAAGGATGTTCCTGATGGTGGGGGAGTCCACAATCAGGGGTCACAGTCTGAGGATACGGGGTAGACCATTTAGGACTGAGATGAGGAGAAATTTCTTC
This sequence comes from Cetorhinus maximus, assembly GCF_964194155.1. Classification (NCBI taxonomy): domain Eukaryota; kingdom Metazoa; phylum Chordata; class Chondrichthyes; order Lamniformes; family Cetorhinidae; genus Cetorhinus; species Cetorhinus maximus. The sequence continues at coordinate 66,156,458 of NC_135897.1, read as the reverse complement.
ACCCAGAGAGTGGTGAGCCTGTGGAATTCACTACCACAGAAAGTAGTCGAGGCCAAAACATTGTATGTTTTCAAGAAGGAGTTAGCTATTGAGTTGGATGATCAGCCATGACCATAATGAATGGCAGAGCAGGCTCGAAGGACCGAATGTCCTACTCCTGCTCCTATTTTCTATGTTTCTATGTTTAAAACTTTGAGAGTTCACTGGGAAATTCAAAACATGCTGAAGCTCTGAACTCCATGTACTTGGCAGGCCAAATTTTTAACTTTCGAGGAAGCTCTCCTAACACCTATTGTTATATCCCCTTTCACAACTAGTATGCGACAACTCACATACTTCATAAAATTACATAATCCCTTTCCCATGTCCCTCATTAACAACTATAGTTTTTAAATCAGTACAACTCTTGAAACTATTATAGTTTCACCATGACTGAACTATAATGTAAGTCAAATCAATAAACTGGAGACAGTTGGAGAGCTTAATGAACAAAAGCCCATACAGGTGACATTATCACAACTGCATTTCTTATGCATACGTTCTTGGAGTAGTTAATATACCCAAAATATATTTCTACCATACATGAATGTTAGGCTTTGAGAATAAATCAAAATTATAGCTTCTCAAATTGATGGCCAAATTATGTCTTTGCATATTATATTCCAGGAAAACATTTAATTGCCATAAAGATGTCACATACTCATGATTCACTGCAAAGCTGAAAGCTGTTTGAGGCTGGAAGCTGCCTCTATTGTCAAAGGAAGCCTATATTTTCACCACTGAATCTCTGATCAGCTAAACATTATCGCTGCCTGGTACAACTTTTCATTCTCACTGTCTAATTGGAAACTCTGCTCAAACACACTTATATCCAAAATAAAACCATTTACAGCACAGGAGGAGGCCATTTAGCCTATAGTATCTGTGCCAGCCAAGATAGAGCTATCCAGCCTAATCCCGTATTCCAGCTTTTGGTTCAAAGCGCTGTAAGTTAAGGCGCTTTAAGTGCATAACCACCTGCGTTTTTAATGCACTGAGGGTTACAGCCCCTGTCACTTTTTACTCTTCATTCATCTAACAGAAGCTCACTTAACAGGCAAAAGATAAAATTCATTTTACTAAATCGTATAGAGGCTTTAAGACAGTTTAATTAACCCTTTTCTTTACAGTAATAAGCACACCTCTTGATATGATTTTGGTATCTATAGTGTTTGTACCTAAAATCCTACAGTTTACTTGGAGGGTTCTCTCAGTATTACTTTCTCCGCCCATTTGTTTAACTTAGCTTCTTGACAACATGTATATAATCTGGCTCTCTAAATGGGAAGAACAAAATAATGTTTATGAACAACTGTTATCTCTTCTATTTCTCTCCCCCAACAATGAATCTGCTGAACTGGCATGAACTAGAAGCAGTCATTTCTTTATTATTCTTGCTATGGTAGATTGTTTTTGCAGTAAAATAATCAAGAACTGTGCCAAGACAACTGACTGTCAGGCCAATTAATCATAAAAGTGCACTCTTTATGAGGTTGCTTTACTATTTTATCAATTTGCATTAAGTGCACAAAAATGCACGTTTGCACTTTTCAAGTGAAAACATCCATTTCCCTGATATTAAAGAAAAAATATCTACCACTATACAGAACATTAGTCATACCACATAACAAAGACCTCTACCAAAAGCTCTTAATGTTACATATACCAGCAATAAGCAGTTTAAATACACCTCCCAAAAATGACATCTCAGTTCATAATCTGGAGTGGCTAAGGTGGACGCAAGAACAACTTGAACTTATATAGCGCCTTTACTATAGAAAATATCCCAAGCAGTTTACAGAGTAGTACTAACAGGAATGAAGCACCAAGCCAGGGGGAAAAAATTGGAAGGGCTACTTGAAAGCTTAGACACAAAGATGGCTTCTGAGCTGGAGGAAGATATGGAGGGATTTGGTTGAGAGAATTTCAGAAGGCAGCCCTCGGTAGCAGACAGCTCTGTCAGCAATGATTGGATGAAGGAAATTGGGAAGTATAGGAGGTTAAAGTCAAAAGACTGAGGCGTATTGGAGGGAAAGTAAGCCTAGCAGAGGTTGCAAAGTAGCATGCAGTGAGGCCATGGAGAGACTTGAAGATGAGGACAAGGATTTTAATTAAATTCAATGCATCAGGGAATAGAGAGCGAGTGTAGGTCTGCAAGGACAAGTGGATAGTTAAACAAGCCTTAGTGCGGGACAGGATAGGGGCAGCTATATTTTGGTCAAGTTGAAGTCTACGAAGTATAGATAAAACACGGTCAGTAAGAAGAATATTGTAATAAGTAAGGTTGGTGATGACAAAAGGATTGGTAAGAGTTTCAGTGGGAGAGTGACTGAAGTAGGGGAGGAGATGAAAATAAGAGGTCTTGATGATGGAGATGGAAGTGATGTATTCCATTGGCCTCAGAGTCCATGAATGAGTTAGGAAGGGGAAAAGCAAAAAAGTACGGTATTCAGTCTCAAAAACATGGAAAAAAACAAGGTAACAACATGCCTTGTTCACATCATACCTTGCACTAAGTCAGCACAAAGCAGACTTGACAGCTGTCACGTAGGAATCTGTAACTCAGAGTATACTGCCTTCTCTGCTGAAGAATCGGTGGCCTTGAATGGAACAGGAAAAATATCCCTCCATTGTTAATTTAGACTCTTTAACACTAACCGGCCCTGGAGCAAATTTCTTCACTATACAAACCCCATGAGATGTGCAATAAATAGATCAGATTCACTATAGACCTTTTAGATTCATCACACAGAGGAGATGGGATTTACACTACAGCTTCCTACAATACCGATCAAGTCTCTAAAATTATGAAGTTCAAAATTATGTCTCTAAATAAGATTTACAAGTTGATACACTTTCCAATTGTAGTATTTCTACAGAGGAGCGATCACTAAAGTATTTATGAAAGCATGACCCTCTTTTAAAGCAAAATGAGCAAACTTCAAACAAAAACATTTATTTAAATGTGTGAACACTAATCAAAGTATTTATATATAATGGTGAACTCTAAGAAAACAGTTAAACAAGTATGTTATCCTACCATGAGGCAGTGGAGATCTGTCCAGCAGTTTGTCTAACAGGTGGACTATTTGGAACGTTTTCCATTCGGAAATATCAATGTCTGTAATTCGGTTTCCATCAAGAGTTTCTGAACTCCACAGCTGGTAGAGAGCTTCCACCGGTTTAATCAAACTAGATCCCTGAGACAAATCTGGCTCCAACAGCGGAGGTCCAGATGCATTCAGCCAACGCTCAAATTCTAGCCCTAAAAGCAGAGAAAAAACTCCAGATGAAATTAGTGTTTGATAAAATAAAATTCTCACATGAAATATGCAAATCATTTTCCAATATGGTGAAGAAAAACAAAGGTCATAGTGTGAGAAGATGAAAAAGTGATTCAGGCGAAATGTACAGTTTATCTCAGCAATGCGTTCTGAGTGTTTAACAAGGTGATATGAAATTGAATACTTTTGACTGTCTTTCTATTGACAGTTAGAAACACTCAAATTAGAGAAAATAGGTTAGCTGAAAAATGTCTCTTATGACAAGCTCCAACCTAGCCTTAGAATATGTTCCTGCTTTTATACACCAGTCTCATGGCCTCTTGGAGACAGTCGAATCATTTCCAATGAATGGTGAACTAGAGTAGTTTTGATCTGGCGCTCTGTACCTACTAAAAACTTATTAATCTTTTCTATTTCAGTATCATCCCTTGCATAGAACATCGAAGTATGATTACACAGACGGTCCTATTTGAGAGAGTGGATTGCTTGTCTATTTATGTCAGTGATGGCACTGAGCAATGAAGCATGTGGAAACATATGGGTCCAATTTATAATCTCTTTGATCTTTGGGAATTACTCTATAAAGTTGCAGTCTTTCATGCTGTTATTGGTTGTCCATAGATAAGGGGATGAAATTGCTTTTTTCAGCAAACAATGCATTAGTCATCTGCTTTACGTAACTATGGACAGCTGGTTGACTTCTGTTCCTGAGATCTCCAGTCTGAAATGATTCCGAAGCATAAAAATTCAAGCTTATGACCTTGACAGCTCCTGGCATTGCCATACCTGTGAAGAGAGTCCTGGTAGGAGCATGCAGGAGAGGTGCATTATGGCAGCACTTATAAATCACAGTACCTTTGGGCACTGCTCTTCTGACAACAAAGGTATTTCATCTCTGTAGGTTCATGTCTGTAGGTTCTGTCATTGGTGGGGGGGGATACTTGCAGGGAGAGCTCTGGTGCAATCTGACTACCTGGCAACCCTCTGTTGGCCCACCTCTTCTACTCCAAATAATTTACAGCAAGATAATTCCAATAGGAAAAAACCTAAGCGCCAACGGGAAAACAAAAGCAGAAAAATGGCCTGACAATTTGGCAATCTTCTTAATGGGCTATTTGAACGCTATTTCTTCATACGACTCCATACCTAGCCACCCTGGGCATTGAGCTGATATGGGTCAGTATTAAAGGCTGCATTGAACTGGTGAAAATTCTATGCATAATGTCATTTTGGCTTCACTTACATGCATCTGATGTATCTAACAAAACTTCTTGAATTCATCACAATTACTCACAAAACTGAACAGAATAAAAAATGGGCAGAGATTTGGGTAATGGATCACCACCTAATTGCCAGGTCAGTAATGCCAATTTTATGCCCATAAATTAGATGTCATCAATCAGATAATCAGACACTACAGCTTTGAAGCAGAACTGCTAACCTGGTATCACAAGTTGTCAAAGCATTGACCAAAGCTCAGACTAGGCACATTGGTTGTGTATGTTCATAGGAGTTTCTTCAAATCATATGTCCTAATAAACAGGGCATTCCACTTAAAGTTGTGAAGCAACATCTTTCAGAATAGCTTTTCCTCTAGAACGAGGAACAAAGGGCGGAATTTTCCATTCTGGAGACTAAGTGTGGTGGCGGGCGGGAAATTTGGTGCGGTGTCCGCTGGCAGTGAGTTGGATTAATCCGTGCGATTTTCCGCTTTCCAGATCATTCATTATGCATCACCGAGGGGCGGGTCAGGTGGGGATTCATCCGCCCACCATTATTTCATGGGGTCAAAGGTCCTGGCATCATATTTAAATGGCACCTACACAGAAGCTCACTCACTGCAGGCTGGGTGTGTTGTTTCATTCGGCTTCTCAATGGCTCAAAAGAACTAAACCTTCTGCTCCCTGGGGATTCTCCTCCAGACCGCCCAAGAAAGGCGGGCGGTCCTCCTTCCAAGGGATGGGAGCAGGAGGCCCTCCCACCTGACCACACCAGCCCGGGAGGAGGTCGCCAGGGAGGTCAGCACCCATTGCCAACAAAAAAGGACTGCCCAGCAGAGCAGGAAAAGAATGAATGATCTGATGAGTTACACCAGGGTGTGCAACTTCTACTCGGTCCAAACTCTCACTCTCATAAGGGCGTCAGGAAGTCTAAGGGTTAGAGTCCACAGCGTTGTCTCACACTACCAGAAGATGGGACATCTGTACTAAATGTCTGCCAGCCACTTTAAGCTCACCATCTCATTTATATTATTGCACAAACAGCATCCTCATCCCTTACTGGGGAGGGCTCAGCACACACAACAGGCATGCATGCTTCTGAATTGCTCTTTCATCTATAACGTTCACAGTCAATCCATCTGTCTTTATGCAGGGCAAGATCACCCGCAGCAGAAGGGAGCGCGCCAAGATGGGAGGGGGGACCCCAGAGCTGAGGACACTCTCCTCCAAGGAGGAGCAGGCAGCTGAACTTGCTGGAGATGATAGAGATTACTCCTGTGTGGGAGGCAAGATCGGCTTCTCTCAACAAGCCAGTGAGGCTCCATCCAGTATACATCGGCCACATGCGGACAATGAGTGTGAGTGACCTATAATGTTGGAGCCTGCCTGTGCTTTATGAAATCCTTCTGTAAAGGCACAGTACGCAAATCAACATGGAATTCAATGCATGCCTGCATGCACACATTGAATTAGGGTAGATAGAAAGGATTGGCCTTTGTGAGATGGATAATGTAGAGGACTGTAATGTTATGAAAGTGATGCTTTAACACATCTCCTGAGTGCTCAGCAGAATCAATGAAGGGAATAAGTTGCCAATGACTGCTGTGTCAATACTAACTGGCCACATCTCTCCCAAATGCCAAGGTAATGCAGAACATAGACTTGGCAGGCTTCCAACAAATGCATGGGCATGAGTGTTTGTCAATAATGAAACAATGGTCCTGCTGAGCCACTCTCTGTGAGGACAATGTGAACATAGCCCGCAGCATTGGGTGCATGCTGTAGAGTAACAGGTCACTGTATCCTGATGTCAGACGGCATATTGGAGCTCAATAGCAAGATGAGGCCTCTGCATATTCATCCATGACAGCTGGCGTTTGGAGACATGCTGCTTTCCGGATGTTACTCCCTCTTGAGATGGTCAAGCGCTAACCATTGACTAATATTTTTCCTGTTAGCGCCACCTTGCTAAGCTGCTGTCAGACTGGCATGAATGCACCCATATGTGCAATGATGTTTCAGCTGCTTGAAGGCTGCCATGCCCACTGACTTGTTGACGCCATGGTTGAAAGGACTGCGCCATGTGTGGTTGCTTAAAAAGGTGCGGAGGTGGGATGCTAAACACATTCCACAGCGGCCATATATTCCCTAGGCTACTGTGCCTTTCAAGGATGAACACATCATTAAGGATGAGGGTGACTTATGCTGCTTCCGTGATCATTGTGAGATTGATGACCTTTTGTTCACGCTGTGTCCCCTGCAACAAAGCCTCAAGAGAACTTTGATCATGAAAACTTGTCTTCACCTTATTCCTCTTGAAATCATGTAGCTATGAGGTTGTCATGGGAACATCTGGTTCATCATGCCCATGCAACGGCATCTTCGTGTGGCTTATCCAAATCCTTTCCCTCTTCAAATTCATCCCTTCCCAAATCCTCCTCATCTAAGGAGACGACTGATAGAAACATAGAAAAACAGGAGGAGTAGGTCATTCGGCCCTTCGAGCCTGCTCCACCATTCAATATGATCATGGCTGATCCTCTATCTCAACACCATACTCCCACTCTCTCCCCATACCCATTGATGCCTTTAGAGTCCAGAAAGCTATCTATTTCCTTCTTAAATATAATCAGTGACTTGGCCTCCACAGCCTTCTGTGGCAGAGAAATCCACAGGTTCATCACCTTCTGGGTGGAGGTTTCTCCTTTCAGTCCTAAATGGCCTACCCCATATCCTGAGATTGCGACCCCTTGTCCTAGACCCCCCAGCCAGAGGAAACATCATCCCTGCATCCAGTTTCTCCTAACCTGTCAGAATTTTATCTGTTTCAATGAGATCCCCTCTCATTCTTCTAAACTCCTGTGAGTACAGGCCTAGTCAGCCCAATATCTCCTCATACAACAATCCTGCCATCCCAGGAATCAGCCTGGTGAACCTTCGCTGCACTCCCTCTATGGCAAGTATATCCTTTCTTTGGTAAGGGGGCCAAAATTGCACACAATACTCCAGGTGTGGTCTCACCAAGGCCCTGTACGGCTGCAGTAAGACATCTTTGCTCCTGTACTCAAATCCTCTTGCAATGAAGGCCAACGTACCATTTGCCTTCTTAACTGCTTGCTGCACCTGCATGCTTGCTTTCAGTGATAGGTGTACAAGGACGCTCAGGTCCCTTTGTACATCAACATTTCCCAATCTATTGCTATTTAAATAATACTCTGCTATTCTGTTCTTCCTACCAAAGTGGGTCACACTTAACCACGTTATACTGCATCTGCCATGCATTTGCCCACTCACTCAACTTGTCTAAATCACCTTGAAGCCTCTTAACATCCTCTTCACCACTCACATTCCCGCCTAGTTTTGTGTCATCAGCAAACTTGGAAACATTACATTTGGTTCCCTCATCCAAATCATTGATATATATTGTGAATAACTGAGGCCCAAACACTGATCCCTGCAGTACCCCATTAGTCATGGCCTGCCATTCCAAAAAAGACACTGTTTCCTGCCTGCTAACCAATTCTCAAACCATGCCAATATATTACCCCCAATCCCATTGCTTTAACTTTACACATTAACCTCTTATGTGGGATTTTATCAAAAGCTTTCTGAAAATCCAAATACACCACATCCACTGGTTCACCCTTATCTATTCTGCTAGTTAGTCCTCAGAAAACTCCAGTAGGTTTGTCAAACATGATTTCCCTTTCATAAATCCATGTTAACTCTGTCTAATCTCATTAATATTTTCTAAATGTCCTGTTATCACATCCTTTGTAACAGAATCTAGCATTTTCCCTGCTACTGGTGTTGGGCAAACTGGTCTGTAGTTCCCTGTTTTTTTCCCTCCCTCCTTTTTTAAATAGTGGGGTTACATTTGCCACCCTCCAATCTGCCAGGACTGTTCCAGAATCTACAGAATTTTGGAAGACGACAACCAACACCTCCACTATTTCCATGGCACCTCCTTTAGTACCCTGGGATAAAGATTATCAGGCCCTGGGGATTTACTGGCTTTCAGTCCCATTAATTTCTCCAGCACTATTTTTTCAGTAATACTAATTTCCTTCAATTCCTCCTTCTCACTAGACCCCTCATTCCCTAGTATTCCTGGGAGGTTATTCGTGCATTCCTTCATGAAGACAGAACTAAAGTAGTTAATTGCTCACTTCCCTGTTCTCTATTATAAATTATCCTGTTTCGGACTGTAAGGGACCACATTTGTCTTCACTAATCTTTTTCATCTTACATACTTACAGAAGCTTTTACAGTCCTCTTTTATGTTCCTTGCAAGTTTACTCTCATACTCTATTTCCCCTCCCTTAATCAACATCTTGGTCCTCCTTTGCTGAATTCTAAATTGCTCCCAATCCTCAGGCTTGCTACTTTTTCTAGCAACTTTATATGACTCCGCTTTGGATCTAATACTATCCTTAATTTCTTTTGTTAGCCATGGTTGGGCCACTTTTCCTGTTGTATTTTTGCGCCAGAAAGGAATATATAAGTGCTGCAATGTGTACATTCATCCCTTAAATATTAGCTATTGCCTATCCACTGTCATGCCTTATAATGACATTCCCCAATCTATCTTAGCCAACTTACGCCTCATACCTTTGTAGTTTCCTTTGTTTAGATTTAGGACCCTAGTTTCAGATTGGACTACTTCACTTTCCAACCTAAGGAGGAGTTCTATCATATTATGGTCACTGCACAACACGATTATTAATTAACTTCTCATTGTACAAAACCAAATCTTGGATAGCCTGTTCCCTAGTTGGTTCCTCGACGTTCTGGTCTAAAAAATCCATCTTGTACACACTCCAGGAATTCATTCGCCACAGTATTATTGCTAATTTGGTTTGCCCAGTCTATACGTAGATTAAAGTCACACATGATTACTGTAGCACCCTTGTTACATGCAGCTCTAATTTCCTGTTTAATACTGTTCCCTGCCTTACCAGTACTGTTTGGCGACATATATATAACTCCCACTAATGTTTTCCACCCCTTGTTGCTTGTTAGCTCCACCCAGACAGATTCTACATCTAGCCAATATTCTGAGCCAATATCTTCTCTCACTGTTGCACTGATTTCATCCTTAACTAACAATGCCATATCACCTCCTTTACCTTCTTGCCTGTCCTTCCTAAATATCGAATACCCTTGGATGTTCACTTCCCAGCCTTGGTCACCCTGCAGCCATGTCTCTGTAATCGCAATCATATCGTACCTCTATACATCTATTTGCGGTGTTAATTCATCTACCTTATTGCGAATGCTCCGTACAATCAGGTAGAGTGCCTTTTGACTTATCTCGCTCCACAATGTCTCCCTCTGGCAACACATTTCCCACTTTGCAGTGCTAGGTTGTGCAGGGCGCAATATCCAGGCTTGGGTTGACAAGTGACAAGTAACATTTGCGCCACACAAGTGCCAGGCATTGACCATCTCCAACAAGAGAGAATCTAACCTTCACCCCTTGACATTCATTACCATCACTGAATCCCTCACTATCAAAATCCTGGGGGTTACCATTGACCAGAAACTGAACTGGACTAGTCATATAAATACTTTGTCTACAAAGTGGGTCAGAGGTTAGGAATCCTGCGGTGGGTAACTCACCTCCTGAGTCCCCAAAGCCTGCCCACCGCAAGTCAGGAGAGAGAAATACTCTCCACTTACTTGGATGAATGCAATTCCAACAACACTCAAGAAGCTTGACACCATCCAGGACAAAGCAGCCCGATAGATTGGCACCACGTCCACAAAGATTCACTCACTCCAACACCAATGAACAGTAGCAGCAGTGTGTTTCATTTACAAGATGCACTGCAGAAACTCACCAAGGATCCTTAGGCACCTTCCAAACCCATGACCGCTACCATCGAAAATGACAAGGGCAGCAGATACATGGGAACACCACCACCTGGAAGTTCCCTACCAAGCCACTCACCATCCTGATTTGGAAATATATCGCCATTCCTTCAATGTCACTGGGTCAAATTCCTGGAACTCCCTGACTAATAGCACTGTGGGTGCACCTACACCACAGGGACTGTGGTTCAAGAAGGCAGCTCAACACCACCTTCTCAAGGGCAACTAGGGATGGGCAATTAATGCTGGCCTAGCCAGTGAAGCCCACATCCCATAAATCGATAAAACAAAGTGATGTTGTGTGACATTCTATGTGGTGATTTTTTTTGACAGCCCAGCCTGGCCATAGAGCCATAGAACCATAGAAAAGTTACAGCACAGAAGGAGGCCATTCGGCCTATCTTGTCCATGCCAGCCCTAGGACACCCAGGTGCCCTGTCTAATCCCACCTTCCTGCACCAGGCTCATAGCCCTGCAGCTTACAGCACTTAAGGTGTACATCCAGGTACTTTTTAAAAGAGTTTAGAGTTTCTAGCTCTACCACCAACTTGGGCAGCGAATTCCAGACACCAGACACCTCTGCGTAAAAAAGTTCTTCCTCATGTACCCCCTACACCTTCTGCCACTTATCGTGAATCTATGTCCCCTGGTTCTAGAATTCTCCACCAAGGGAAACAATTTTATCCTGTCCACTCTACCTATTCCCCTCATAATTTTGTACACCTCAATCAAGTCACCTCTCAGCCTTCTTTGTTCTAAGGAAAATAACCCCAACCTATCCAATCTCTCCTTGTAGCTACACTTTTCGAACCCTGGCAACATTCTTGTAAACCTCCTCTGCACTCTCTCCAGAGCTATTATGTCCTTCCTGTAATGTGGTGACCAGAACTGCGCACAATACTCCAGTTGTGGCCTCACCAGTGTTTTATACAATTCCAACATTATATCCTTACTTTTATATTCTATACCTCTGCCAATGAAGCAGAGCATTCCATCTGCCTTCTTTACAACCTTGTCTACTTGAACTGCTGCCTCCAGGGACCTGTGTACTTTTACGCCAAGATCTCTCACTTCATCTACCGCTCTTAGTATATTCCCATTTATTGTGTCATCCCTGTAACTGTTTGACCTCCCTAAATGTATGACTTCACACTTCTCTATGTTAAAATCCATCTGCCACTTTACCGCCCACTCCACCACCCATCTATATCGTTTTGGAGATTAGGAAATTGACCTGTCCGAATATTGGAAACGCACCTTTAACAGGCCAATAGTCTGCTCTATTAAGGACCTTGTGGCTGAATGTGCAGCATTGTATCTCTCCTCAGATGCACTCTGTGGCCGACGAACGGGTGTCATTAGCCATGTCTTCTGGAGGGTACCCCCTATCACCGAGGAGCCAACCTTGTAAGCACCGAATTCCCTCAAATATCCCTGGCACCTGTGAGTGACTCAAAATGTACAAGTCATGTGACCTGTGTACCTATCACAAACATGCTGGATCTGCTTTCTGTAATCACAAATGAGCTGGACAGGAGAGTGAAATTCTTTTCTATTAATGAATCTCATAGGCTGCTGCCAGGGAGCTCTCAAAGCCACATGTGCGCAGTCAAAGGTGCCCTGCACTTGTGGGAAGCCTGAGGTCGCAGCAAATCCTATAGCTCTGGCAGCGTGGCTTGCTTCATACATGTGGAACTGCACATAATGGTGAACTTTACTGAAAAGGGCATTTGTCACCTCCCTTCTGCACTTGTGTGTCAACGATTGGGAGATTTCACAAAGATTCCCAGTGGAGCCCGGGAAGGACCCACTGGCAAAAAAGTTCAGTGCAGTGGTAACCTATATTGCAATCAGCATTGGGTGCCCTCCAAATCCATGCGGTGAGAGCTCCTCAGGGAGAGTGTGGCAAATATGTGCTACCACATCCCTAAACAAGTGAAGGTGCCTGCGGCACGGTCTTTTGCTCATCTCCATGTATGCGCTTGCATCTTCTGTAGATCCTTGGTCGCGCCAAACATCTTTGTGGATTTGGCTCCTTCTTGTCCCCATCTGGGACTTCCTGGGACCCCGCTAGCTTTTGTTTTTCAGAGCAATGGTCTTCCCTGAGCTGTGCCAATCGGCGCCGGCCTTTCTTCTACTCATTCTATTCAAAGCTATCAAGAAGGCAGTATTGTCTGCAGCCTGCATTTTCCACTCCTCCTTGGATTTGTGAATGGATAAAATTGAGCAATCAATGGTAGTTCCCCTTGAATGGTCTCCCTCCATATGCAAGGCAGCACTGCAGTCTCTAGCCCTTTACTTGCCCTCAGTCTGTACATGGCATATCAAGACCACTCCTTGCAGGATATGATCATCCTGGAGGATGACAGGTGGCTGAGCTTTCCCCTCAGACATCACTGCTCATTCACAACAATAGCCCTTGTCCTATGACCCACAGTCAGGCTTCTGATGAAACTCAAATCCTTCCAAATATAAAATCTTTGTCTCTGCTTTCGGGTCAATAAAATGTAATATACCCTCTTCTGTTTACCCATTGAACTCCTATAAGATGCAAAAATGTTTCTCGCCACCTCTTCCCTTTGCTATTCAAATGAACTCTCAAGTTATCTAAAAATGCAAATGTTAAATCCAACTTATTTACTTGTACCTCAAACCCACCATAATATCTCATCACAAATGCACAAACTTAACGCCTCTATCCTTTCATGTCGAAAACCTCACAATCTGTCTCCCATAACTTTCCCCAGCTGAATCAAATCATTTACATGCAGACACACAGACTTTTTCACAGAATAACCCAATATTCCCCAAAAATATATTTAAAAAACAACCATTCTCACAACAGCTAAGGAGAACCAAGGAACTGATAAAGAAGGGAAGAATAGAATATGAATGTAAACAAAAAACATAAAAACCGACTGTAAGAGCTTCTAATGGTCTGTTAAAAAGGACACGTTTGGCTAAGACAAATGTGAGTCCATTTCAGGCAGCGTCAGGAGATTTTATAATGGGAAACAAAGAAATGGCAGAGAAGCTAAATGATTACTTTGTGTCTGTCCTCACTGAGGAGGATACAAGAAATCTCCCAGAATTTAGAGATCCAAGGGACTAAGGAGAATGAGGAATTTAAGGAAATTAGTTTTAGTAAGAAGTTTGTATTGGAGAAATTAATGGAACTGAAGGTGATAAATCCGCAGGTCCTGATATTTGACATCCCAGAGTGTTGGAAGAGGTAGGTGTGGAGATAGTGGATACATTCAGCATCTTCCAAAATTCTATAGATTCTGGAACAGTTCCTGTAGATTGGAAGGTAGCAAATGTCACCCTGCTATTTGAGAAAGGAGAGAGAGAGAAAACAGGGAACTACAGACCTGTTAGCTTTACATCAGTAGTAGGGAAAATACTAAAATCTGTTCTAAAGGATGTGTTAAATGGAAACTTGGATAAGAATGATCTGATTGGGCATAGTCAACATGGATAAATGAATGGAAAATCATGTTTAACGAACCTGTTGGAGTTTTTTTGAGGGTGTTACTAACAGAATTGATAAAGGGGAATCGGTGGATGTAGTATATTCCAATTTTCAGAAGGCTTTTGATAAAGTTCCCCACAGAAGGTTGCTTGGCAAAATTAAAGCACATGGGATAGGATGTAATACTGGCATGGATTAAGAATTGGTTAACAGGCAGAAAATGGAAAGTAGGAACAAATGAGCATTCTCATGTTGGCAAGCTGTGACTAGTTGGGTACCACAAGGATCAGTGCTTGGGCCCCAGCTGTTCACAATATACATCAATGATTTGGATGTGGGGACCAAATATAATATTTTCAAGTTCGCGAATGACACAAATCTCAGTGGAATATGTGTTGTGAGGAAGATGCAAAGTGGCTTCAAGGGGCTTTGGACAGACATAGTGCATGGGCAAGAACATGGCATATGCAATATAATGCAGAAAAATTTGAGGTTATCCACTTTGGTCAGAGGAACAGAAATGCAGTGTTTCTTAAATGGTTAGAGATTAGGAAGTGTAGATGTACAAAGGGACCAGGGTATTCTCGTTAATAAGTCACTGAAAGCTAACATGCAGATGCAACTAACACCTGTGTGAAATTTCAGTCCCCATACCTTCAGAATGATATTATTGCCATTGAAGGAGTGCAACAAAGGTTCACCAGATTTGTTCCCAGGATGGTGGGACTGTCCAATGAAAAGAGATTGGGGAAACTGGGCCTCTATTCTCTAGAGTTTTGAAGAATGAGAGGTGATCTCATTGAAACCTACAAAATACTTAAAGGAATAGACAGATTAAATGCAGGTAAGATGTTTCCCCAGGATGGGGAATCTAGAACCAGGGAGCATAAAATGAGGAGGAAGCCACTTGGGACTGAGATGTGGAGAAATTTTTTTACTCAGAGGATTGTGCATCTTTGGAATTCTCTCCCGAACAGTGCTGCGGAAGGTCAGTAATTGAGCGTGTTTAAAGTAGGTATTGACAGATTTCTAAATACCAATGACATAAAGGGATATGGGGATAGTGTGGGAAAAAGGCATTGAAATGGATGATCAGCCATGGTTGTACTGAATGGCAGAGTGGGCTCGATGGGCTGAACGGCCAATGAATTGCTCCTATGTTCCTTTGTTCTAATCCTGCCTCTGTCTCTCACCTCCCTGCTGGTCTTACCTCCCGTGTCCAGCCTTGATGCAGCTTGTACTATAGGCGCCCGATACCTCGCGGCAACACTCTTAAAGAAAGGCATCAACTGATCTCAAGTCATGGATGAACTGAAGCTTGCCAGGTGCTCGCCACTTTTATACAGTGGTGAAACAGACTGTTCTAATTATCTGCTGGTGGGGTATATAATTTGGAGGGGGAACATAATTCTGGCAAGTTGGCCTTTTAATGAGCATTCCTGAGATGCAAATGAATGCATATGTGGTTTCTGACATAAATCAGCTGGAAACTCAACCTGCCTTAATCCTATCATCAAAGTCAGGAGAACAAAATTCCAAACTTATTTCCTGCTGACGGGAAACTGACTTTTCCCATCACACCAAATTCCGTGCCCCTGCCCGCCATGATTCCTGCCTGTGGCGGGAGTGAAAAATTCCATCCAAAATAACAAGTTGTGAGTGAATGTTTTCACCTTATCTTCAAGGACCTAAATTGTGCAGGAATCTGTTTTCTTAAGTTAAAGGAAACATGGTCAAAATAAAATCCAAAGCTTGTTTGTCTACCACCTAAGAGAGAGGATGGATGCGTGGGGTAAACCAGGGACTTCAACTAGCCTCTCGGCTGAAAGGTCAGATATAAAGCACAGGCTGTCGCTAACATATCAACACGGTTTTAAAGAAGATGCAAGAATGAGTTATATTATAGCGGTGTATTATTCTCTTTTATATTTAACCCAAACAGTTCTGCGCTAACGATAAGCCTCAGAAATGAGGGCTGAAACTGTAGAAGTCACTAGAAAGAATTAAATACAGAGAAACAAGTTTAAGACACCAGCTGCCCATAATTTTCCTGCCCATTAAAATGGTGGCGGGGAGGAGGGGGACAGGGGAAGCAATCACAGGGTCACAAGCGAACAAGTGGAAACCCCTAGGCTACAGGTCTAGGGAATACAATAAGCACAATTACCTTTGTAACAAATGAATGATCCAAAGTGTACTTGTATTGGCATGCCATCCAATAATAATTAGAGACAAGTTTAAACAAAACAATAATTAGAGACAAGTTTAAACAAAACGAGGAAGAGAAAAATGTGCTCCCCTAACCTTTTGTTCTACAGTAGGCTTTACTTGTGTAAGAGTCAGATGTAGTGGGCAATTGCTTATGGTCGACAAAGCCTCAAATGCTACTTAGAAATATCCATTTCAAACATCTCACCCACCTTCTTTGTTGTCCACACATTTCTCCCTGAGCTCAGGAAAAAAGCCCAGGAAAAACTCCAGTAGATCAGCTGCAACAACACTTGTAAACTTGAACTTTTCTACATAGGCCTAAAAAAAACAGTTATTAACGTTAGCGGCTTAAATCTTCCACGTTAATCATTTGTGCTTCATGTAACAACGGCAACTGAATCAGTTGTAGTGGACCACAGGACCCATTCTATATTTATTAGTGATGTCATTGTGATTGTGAACAGGTTCTATTGCTGACACCACTTGTACATAAAGACATTTTAACAGTGACAGCATTCCATTTATGGAATGGATTACATGTGGCTGTATCAGCAAGGCCCACTTAATATATTTGAAGCATTCCATTTCTCAATAAATCCACAGCACAAAACTGTTTATGTGGAAAATGGAAATTATTCAGCAGTGCAACTGGGAGCGTTTCTCTGAATCTGAGGTTAGGGCATTCAGTTGGGCAAATCAGAGGACTCTTTACTCTGTGATATTCCAGTGTTTTATACAGATGTTAGCAAGATAAGACAGTTGCTACCAGAATAACAGATTTTCTTTGCTATTTATAAAAGGCGGTTTTAAAAATAAAATTAAAAATTAAATAAGCTGCTGAGTAAACTCACTCTGAGGAAGGAGTCGAAGCACTTTGTGTCTCCACAGAGCTGTGACAAGTAGTACACGAAGCAGAATCCTTTCTCATAGGTAAAAAGATTCATCAGACTGCTGGGATTGACACCTGCACAGGAATGTAGAAGAAATATCACAAATAGTCCTTTATCATGTACACTGCAGCTACTCCTCATCACTAACCAAAAACAGTTTAGTGATAAATGTTAGTGATAAGGACTCTTTATACGGACCAGCAATAGATTAATAATGTTGTCTCCACTGTGAAGGCTGAGTTACAATGTGCACATTGCTGGATTCCAGAGTGATTTATAATGCCTCCCTGGATTGGTTTTGAATACAAACTGGTTTATCTCAGCTGTAATACTAACCTTTGAAAAGTGGGGTAGTGAAAGAAAGAACAAGTAAATACAAGCATTTTAATGTAACCATTCTATTGAATAACCTACTGCATCAACAGCAGGGGATTGAGATCCACTAAAGATTCTATACATCAACCATTCAAATCTAAATGATCTACGGAGTGAGTTTTTCAACTATCGTAGTTTAGATCTATCATAGTTCACTGGACTGCAAGTGCCACACCGTATCACGCAGAAACTGCCAAATACCAGTATATTCTGGTGAAAAAGAGAGTTGTGCTCTGAAATCAGAGAGTAGGTTTAGTTTAGTTTAATTAATGCTTTAATGGGGCAGCTGGTTTCATTTAAATTGCAAACAGAGGTAAAATGGAGACCTGGCTCAAACTTCACTTGTAGTCTGCTGACAGGACTCTCATCTCCAAGCAGTTTCAGCTGACGATGCAGTGCTTCCAGTCGGAAAGTGGTTTCAAGACAAGTAAAAGCAGCCCCTGAAAAAGAAGGGAAACCAGTGTATTTTTTTTTCCTCCCTTGAAAATATTTGCTTTCTTTCTGCCAGTTTTTGAATTCTTTTACATCTTGCATTATTCCTTGAATGGGTGGACAGGGTGGTGGTCTACTCCCTCCAACCTGGAACTGGCCACTTGGAGGCATATGAGGTCACCATGAGGGCACCATAGGGTGGCTCATCTTTGAATTTTTCTTCCATCTTACAAGGAAGCAGCTGCCCTCATGTTGGCACATCCAATGGCACAGGTTAGTGTATGAACCATGTATGAACTCAGCTTAAGGGAGAGGGAACTCTTATAATATGGACCAATGTGCAATGGAGCACCTATGTCATGTCACAACACTGAGAATTATATTTAAGTCAGATGCAAGACTTTAAAATGCTGAACTATAACCCTTCTCTCCTCAAAAAGGATTAAACAGAATTATATGTTACGCAGATGGTATTTAAATGGTTTATTTATTAACCATGCATGACTTTTAAAATCATGACATTTCAGATTGCATTTTAGGGAGAAGCTAGTATGGGGAGGATTTTCCTGCAGGCTTTGGGACCCCACATTATGGTTAAATGGGGGCCAGAAGCCCACACTGTGTGCAAAACAGTCACCAGGCTGGGAATTATCCCAATTCAGTCAATTAAAGACCAGAGGGCAGGCACACCATCCAATTAAAACATCAGGCAGGCTCTTGGAGCTGGAGGGCAAATAGGAGAAACAGGTTGTCTTTTCAGTTAAGTGAGGGAGATGGCACCCCAAGATGGAGGTGCCCAATCCCCTTAATTGCCAAGCCACCATTGTGGAGGGGCAGACCCCTCACAGAGCACGCTGCAGCTACAGCTGAAGCTAGGCAGATGGGGAAGAACTCTAACTCTGCCTGGAGCACTGGTCCCTGATCTGCTGCCAGGACGTCACCTCCAAGCTGCTGCCCAGTTCTCTGATACCTCAGGGTAACTGGAGGCTGACTGGAAATTCCAGTCGGACTCCGATAGCCATTAATAGGGCTTAAAAGAGAAGCCTTCGATAAGGTCAATTGGCTACCCACTGCTTGCAGACAGGTAGCCTTGCCACCCCTCATCCCTGCTCGAGGAAAGTAGCCCCAGGATGGGATGGAGCTGGGGAACCTGAATGCCGGCTGGCAACTTGAATTACACACCTGCCCATCTGTGTGTCTGTCCCCATCGGGGCCTAAAAATTCAACCTGTGATGTATAATCTCCTTAAAAATGAAATTACTAACAGTTGTTTTGGGAGCAAAATGTTGTCAATTTTAAAACACAAAGCAACTGCTGATGCCTCATAAGGTCATCCATCACCTTCAGTATTAAGTCAAAAACTTCCTCGGGGTTAGAAACTTGTCAACCTGTTATAATGATGTCCATATTCCCACACGATTTCAATATGTATGCAATCTTTCAGTTGGACCGAAATCATTTGAATGTTATTCAAAATACCGAAGGCTACATTTTTAACATTATGTCTTCCACAATGACGTACATAATAAAGAAAGTTAAATGATTCAGCCTTAGGCACAACAGTCACATTCACTGAGGTACTATGAATTGTTTTACCACAAGAGAGGAAATAAATACCACAAGGACATCTGTCCATTTGAGCTTTGTGATAAAATAAAGCCTGGGTCCATGGACAGTGTTTTAGTGCCAGCACAGTTTTCTGCCATCACTTACAGCTGACAGCAGAAGTACCTGTCCTGAAATGGAAATCATCTTTTTACAAGGCTCTAACAGACAATGTGATTTATTATTTATTTATCATGCTAGTATAAAATAGATGTCCAGAATAGAAAGAAGGATGAAGTTGATTTAATGAGACCAACAGCTACTTCTAAAGGATTTATCGGAAGCATATTTCTCAGCTGATTTGGATTTTTTATTTTAATCACCACTGACAACTGATTTACTATTTAAACTTCGTAACTTCTGTGGGGTTTCTATTCAACCGTCCCCGACACACGTTTTAAAGAGGGCTTTCCATTGGGAATAACCCAGTACCTTTGTTGATTGAAGGAAGAAGGGAGGCCTGGCTCATCAGGCAACTTAAAAGTTGCTTGGCACCCAGCTGCCGATATCCTCACCACAGAATGAGGCCTTTCTGACTCCAGTTGACCCACTAATAATGCTTGCGGAAGCTACAAAGGAAGCCATCAATGACGGCTCCTGGGAGATTAACCATGACTGATGACACATGTGAAAGCACCTTGAAAGCCCAATGAAGCACTGTTAACAAGATCCATTTTACCACCAGAATTTCGTTTCCACGGTCTTTGAGGACTGAAGGTGTTTCAGGTACCCGGATCTCATCTGATATACCATCTCTCAGGTTCTCAAGAATTATGGTTGTCTGCTGCCTGCTACACAATTTTGCCTTTAAAAGCAGCCACTTCATGAAGGCCTTGCAGGAGACCCAAGGGAACTGGAGCATCAGCCAGAAGAGCACCAGTGATGACTGCAAGAGATATTCACACCAATCTGGTACGATAGACTATTTCTTGACTATTGCATCTGGCCAGAGAACGAACAATGCTGTCTTATATCTTCCCCTTCCCACTACAAAGATGCTACCAAAATTGTACTTAGCAACCATACTGTGTAAATTTACTTACTTCTAACAAAGCACCTCAGCAAGGCTCCTTCTACGCCACCTTCCAAATCCACAAACTCTACCAGTTACAACAGGCTTGTCCAACATGTGGCCTGCCGACCGGATTGTGGCCCCCAAAGCCACTGTTCAAAATGCCCGTTAGACACATAAGTGAAGTTGAAGATTCTTCATGGGGCAGCTTCTCCAATCAGAGACTATTCCTCTCCCACGTTTGCTGCTGTTAGGCTCACTAGTGAGCCTATCAGCAGCAAAGATGGGCGAGAAACCACCAGCAAGTTCCCCTCCAAGCCACACACCATCCTGACTTCCTTCCCTGTTACTGAGTCAAAATCCTGGAACTCCCTCCTTAACAGCACTGTGGGTGTACTTACATCACATGGACTGCAACATGATTTCAACTCAAGGCAGCGGCTCACCACCACCTTCTCAAGGGTAATTAGGGATGGGCAATAAATGCTGGCCTAGCCAGCTATGTCTACATCCCGTGAACAAATAAATAAGAAAAATGTGCTTTCTCTTGGTAGTAGTTTGTGATATAAGATTTTATGCTCCTCCTCAGTGCTAACTGATGCCAGAGTGCAAGAGATGGCTGGCTGCTGTATATCAAAGAAACCTCTTAGAAATGCAGCAGGGTGCATCTCATGGAAGATAAGTCCCGACATGGACCTCCGCCAAGCTGCACTTCTTGTACTGCTGAACAGGCAGCCTTTCCTTGCATCCTTTCTGACACACGTGTAGATATCCAAAGGATATGGTGGGAGAGCACAGATGTGCAGTCATTCTGAGAGACAGCATCATAAGAGTACATTCCTGCTATGCTACCAGCACAAGGCTTTGTGTGGTAAAGTAAACCTAATGGTACCCATGTCATCACTGAAGCCCTGAGAGATACTTTCTGTACCCTGGCATCAATTACTGGGGACCAAAATAATCAGCCCTCTCCACACTGGCACTTAGGCATCTATGGCAGTAGTTTAGCTATCTGTGGCAGGACCTCAGACTTCTATCAGTGCTGCTGTTGTGAGGGCCTCCAAAGCGGATCAGCCTGAAGCTGCCAGGCGCTCCAAGGCAGACAATACTGCAGAGAAGCCATTCATCAGGATAACAGGTACAAGCAGAAGATTCCTCCATTTGATCTACCAGCTGCACATTGTTGGAGATATTACTACATATGTTTGTGCTTTGAAAGCATCCTTATTTTAAAAGCATGACCCATGAATTCTGGACCCTGGGGGTCTTCATCTGAGGGAAGTGTATAGGGTTCTGCATAAAGCATGCGGGCAGAAGAGCTGGTGGTAGAACATGAAGTTGAAGAGGCTGCTAACCAGAGCGTCAAGAGTCATCACCCCTCAGCTGTAGAGGTCAAAATCAGATCTCACAGCTCACTGTCTAATGTCCATCTGGATGATCTTATCTGAGATGGTGCTTGGTAGGGAAGAAGTTATACATGGCATGTGTGATCAAGTGCTGCCACGGGTTGAAGCAGAGGACTTGGTGTTAGTTCTTCCTCTCCATGCATACCAGATGGTGGCGGTGACGTAGTGGTATTGTCACTGGACTAGTAATCCAGAGACTCGGGTTTGAATCCCACCATGGCAGATCTGGAATTTAAGGTCTAATGGTGACCATGAAATGATGGTCGATTGCCATTAAAACCCATCTGATTCACTAATGAAATCTGCCGTTTCCTACATGTGATCGACATGTGGTTGACTCTTAAATGCTCCCTGAAATGGTCTAGCAAGCCACACATCAAACCGCTTCGAAATCTGCAAAAAGGAATGAAACTGGACGGACCACCCGGCATCGACCTAGGCACCGGACATGACCCTGCAAAGTTCTCCTTACTAAGATCTGGGAAATCTGAGATCTAGTCAAGCAACAGCCTGATATAGTCATACTGATGGAATCATCCCTTACAGATAATGCCCAGACACCACCCCAGCAGAGGTGGCAGCACAGTGGTATACAGTCAGGAGGGAGTTGCCCTGAGAGTCCTCAACATTGACTCCGGATCCCACGAAGTCTCATGGCGTCAGGTCAAACGGGCAAGGAAGCCACCTGCTGATTACCACATACCACCCCGCCTCACCCCACCATCCTAGCTGATGAATCAGTACTCCTCCATGTCGAATACCATTTGGAGGAAGCACTGAGGGCAGCAAGGGTGCAGAATGTGCTCTGGGTGGGGGACTTCAATGGACCGCTGCTAGACTGGGTCTGCGGCAGATGGTGAGGGAACCAACAAAAGGGAAAAACATACTTGACCTCATTCTCACCAACCTGCCTGCCGCAGATGCTTCTGTCGATGACAGTAGCGAAAGAAGTGATCACTGCACAGTCCTTGCAGAGACTAAGTTCCGTCTTCACATTGAGGATGCCCTTCATCGTGTTGTGTGGCACTACCACCATGCTAAGTGGAATAGATTTCAAACAGATCTAGCAACTCAAGACAGGGCAACCATGAGGTGCTGTGAGGCATCAGCAGCAGAATTTTACTCAACCACAATCTGTAACCTCATGGCCTGGCATACCCCCCACTCTGCCATTACCACCAAGCCAGGGGATCAACCCTGCTTCAATGAACAGTGCAGGAGGGCATGCCAGGAGCATATCTAAAAATGAGGTGTCAACCTGGTGAAGCTACAGCACAGGGCTGCTTGCATGCCAAACAGCATAAGTGGCAAGTGATAGACAGAGCGAAGCAATTCCATAACCAACAGATCAGGTCTAAGCTCTGCAGTCCACCACATCCAGGTGGTGGACAATTAAACAACTCACTGGAGGAGGTCACTCCACAAATATCTCCAACCTCATCAACTGAGGGAGCCCAGCATATCAGTGCAAAAGATAAGGCTGAAGCATTTGCAAGAATCTTCAGCCAGAAGTGCAGAGTGGATGATTCATCTCGACCTCCTCTGCAGGTCGCCAACGTCACTGATGCCAATCTTCAGCAATTCAATTCACTCCGCATGACATCAAGAAACGGCTGAAGGCACTGGATACTGCAAAGGCTATGGGCCCTGACAATATTCTGGCAATAGTACTGAAGACTTGTGCTCCAGAACTTGCCGCGCCCCTAGCCAAGCTGTTCCCGTACAGCTACAACACTGGCATCTACCCGGCAATGTGAAAAATTGCCTAGGTACGTACCATACACAAAAAGCAGGAGAACTTCAACCTGGCCAATTACTGCCCCATCAGTCTACTCTTATCATTACTAAAATGATGGGAGGGATCATCAATAGTGCTATCAAGCAGCTATTGCTTAGCAATAACCCGCTCACTGATGCTCAGTTTGGGATCTGCCAGGGTCACTCAGCTCCCGATCTCATTACAGCTTTGGTTCAAACATGGACAGAAGAGCTGATCTCCAGAGGTGAGGTGAGAGTAATTGCCCTTGACATCAAGGCATCATTTGACCGAGTGTGGCATCGGGAACCCTTGTAAAGCTGGAGTCAATGGGAATCAGAGGGGGAGCTCTCTGCCAGTTGGAATCATACCTAGCAGAAAGGAAGATGGTTGTAGTTGTTGAAGGTCAGTCATCTCAATTCCAGAGCATCACTGCAGGAGTTCCTCAGGGTAGTGTCCTAGGCGCAGCCATATTCAGCTGCTTCATCAATGACCTTCCTTCCAACATAAGGTCTGATGGGGGGATGTTCACTGATGATTGCACAATGTTGAGCACCATTCGCAACTCCTCAGATACTGAAGCTTTCCATGTCCAAATGCAGCAAGACCTGGATAATATCCAGGCTTGGGCTAACAAGTAGCAAGTAGTGCTACTTTCACACCACAAAGTGCCAGGTAATGAGCATCTCCAACAAGAGAGAATCTAACCATCACTCCTTGATATTCAATGGCATTACCATCACTGAATCCCCCACTATCAACATCCTGGGGGTTACCGTTGGCCAGAAACCAGAATAAATACTCTGGCTTCAAGAGCAGGTCAGAGGCTAGGAATCTTACGACGAGTAACACTTCCTGACGCCACAAAGCCTGCCCACCAACTATAAGGCACAAGGCAGGAGTGTGATGGAATACCACCACTTGCCTGGATGAGTGCATCCCCAACAATACAAGAGAAGCTGGATACCATCCAGGATGAAGCAGCTTGATTGGCACCCCATCCACAAACATTCACTCCCTCTACCATCGACGCACAGTGGCAGCAGTGTGTACCATCTACAAGATGCACTGCAGGAACTTACCAAGGCTCCTTAGACAGTACCTTCCAAACCCACGAACACTACTACCTAGAGGGACAAGGGCAGCAGACACATCGGAACACCACCATCTGGAAATTCCCCCTCTAAGCTACTCACCATTCTGACTTGGATGTATATTGCCTTTCCTTCACTGTCGCTGGGTCAAAATCTGGGGACTCCCTCCCTAACAGCACTGTGGGTGTACCTACAACGCATGGACTGCAGTGGTTCAAGAAGGCAGCTCACCACCACCTTCCTGAGGGCAATTAGGGATGGGCAATAAATGCTGGCCCAGCCAGCGACGGCCAGATCCAACGGATGAATAAAAAAAAGACCAAGAAAAGGCACAGGACACAAAGAGAGGTTTGAATGGGTTCCAAGGGAGCAGAGTTCACACGTCACTTTCAGTAGGAGTGGTACGCGTTTATGACCCAATTCGCTGATAAAGCAATAATGGACGAGAAGGAAAGAAGAAAAATGGCATGGCATTCTCCTGCATTCCATGAGGGCAGAGGTGGTGAAATCTCTCTCTTGTGTTACAGGCATTATTTTGCTTTAACAACGCAAAACATTGGGATCATTAGGTGCTGAGAGGCATAGTCAAACCCAGATGTTATCAGATAGACCACAATGGTGGTAATGACAGATGCATGAACCAAGCAATTAATGGAGCAATTCAACATTGAATTCTCTTGGTATGGAATGATGTTCTGAAGGAACAATGGTCTGAATGGTCAATTTCCAAACATTTAAATTAATAGCAGGAAAATCAGGCCCTACAAATCCACAATTTTCAGGCTAATGTTCCCTGTCATTCTGCACAGAGAATGCCCAAATACAGAATCAGGCTTAATGTGCATTCAGTATTAAGAGAATAGAAAATATGTACTCACCATAGGTTTCCGTGGTGATACGACGTTGCGCATATGTTGCTAACCCCTCACTCAGCCACATCTCTTCCCATGTGGCATTGGTAACTGCATTTCCAAACCAACTATGTGCGATTTCATGGATAACATCAATAATGAGAAACTCATCACTTTCCAAAATGCAGGAAATAATGAAAGTCAAACAGGGGTTTTCCATTGCAACAATTGGAAAAGAGGGCGGAAGGAAAACAACATCATACCTGAAGAGAAAACAGAACGGTTACATTCCACAAAACTTCATTTTCTTTCAAATATTCCAAGCACTTTCTCGATTTCCTCAATGGGTCAGTGTGGAAAAGGAATCAGTACGATCCTGAGTCAACAAAGACCAGTATACTCCGAGGTTATTCCTGGTCAACACTGAATTAATCAATCATAGCTTGGAGGTACTAAATCATGGTCCCTGCATCACCACACTAAAGAGCGACAAAAAAAATCAACAAGGTTTCTTACTCATAGTCACTCTCCAGTGATTCCTGCTAGAAAAGTACATGAGAAGGATAAGATCGTACTCTCCTGTGATGCGTGTACAGGATATCCTGCCAAAATTCACGACTAAGCTCCTAAGTGCAGTGTGATCACATAAATTTAGAACTGGAGAGTTTTCCAGCACCCTTAGACTATACTTCAGCATGAAATACGGCTCCAGGAGAGGACAGGGAGAGAAAAAAAATGAAATTACAGCAAAGCACGCTGTTCCAAATGTTTAAATCAGGGCTCCAGGAAACAGCACTAAATAACATAACTGATTAGCATAAGAACAGCTTCCTGTAAAAGGGGAAGCAGGAAAATGTGGAGGATTATGGGGCTGGGGAAGGATCAATTGCAGCCCTGGCAAAGAACTGCTATAGATGTGATGGGCCCAATTACCTCCTTCAGTACTGTATGATTCTAGAAAATCTAATCCTAATGGTGTCAGCCTATATTAATGGAGGAATTCTTCTAAATTATGAAGCAGATTTATTATTATGCAAGCAACCTTTCACCTACCCTAATTTCCTACCACTAAGCTTCAAGTTAGCAGCAACCTGTGCATTTTCAGTAGACCCACCTCCAGCTTCATAAGCATTTTACAAAATATCTTTCATGTTACTCTCCTGCTCTCTTGCAAACCATGTGCCATTGTATAACTTGCTGAGTTCAGGAAATAGCCATTTTAGTATATGGGTATTTCCCTTGTAGTGAACCAGCAGGGAAGCATCCTGCGGCAGCTAATCATCCAGCCAAGACTTTCATTTAAACTAAGGCTTGCAAGTTCATGTGGCAAGTAGCTTTGGGGCTCAAAGCGATGAGCATCTGATCAGAAAGTAAGCTGCCCTTTCCCTTCAGCATCAGTCAAACCCAGCGAAGTCAAACATAATTTCTGTGCTAGTTATTCTTTCATTTTTTAAGGTACAATGCACCGGTTATCTGCAAGACAGAAATCAGATGACTTGCTCCCAGAAGTGGAGGAGCACTCTCCAGTTTGATTTATTCATTAATCTTTCCTCTTGATGGGGAAGCGCCACAATCATAAATCAGATAACACCACAAAGTACTGGCTAAGCTATGATCAGTAACTTGATATTTAAGAAAGAAGGAAAATATTCTTTGCTTCCCGCGCTTGACAGCAGATGTACCAGTTTCCATCACACACCTGCTATCACCATATCCACTGTTAAACCACATCCAAACTTAGATTAGTTTATTACCTTTCCCACATATAAGGCCCAAAGAGATTCTCTGCAGCACTCAGCCACCGTTCTACAGTGCCATTTAGTTTTGCAGTTGCAATTTTTAACAAACAAGGTTCAGCCCAAACTCTGCTTCTAGATAAAAGAAAAAAGAGAAGAACAATCAGAGAAACTCAGGTACACAGTTAATAAAGGAACAGGCAGCCTGAATAGATAGATGTAGGGAATAAGGAGCTTAAACCTACGCTCAAGCATAAATTTTAAATCCTAAGACTGCCAGCAGCTCTTCAGGAAATTCCAGGCTCCCTAAGCTAACTTTTTTTTTAAGATTTCAGCTTATGCAGTACAATACGGAAACAAACCAGAACACGAATCATAAATAGCTTAATTAATGCTGCAGTTTTGCCTGCTTGGCTCACTTGGAAGTACTCTTGTTTGAGCCAGAGTGTTGTGGGGTTAAGCTCCATTCTTGCATTTGTGTGCATAATCTAGACAGACACTTCATTGCAACACTAAGGCCTGAATTTTCAGCTCAGCGAGCAGGGGCGGGGCCCATAAATTGACGCGGGGTGATGTTGGGCGTGCGTCCCGTCGTTATTTCCATTTTCAGTCCAGCGGGCGCACAGCCGAGTCGGCTGCATGTCCACCGAACTGTCAAAGGCCATTTAAAAACTAATTAAACTAATAAACTGAGTTGCCCGTCCAACCTTAAGGTTGGCTGGGGGGGAGGGGGCAGGCGAAGAGCCCAGGCAGCCTTTGCATTTTTCATGGAACCTCAACCACGGGCGGGATGAGGTTTCATGAAGTGTTTAGAAATTGATTAAAAATTTTTATAAAAATTCATTGACACTGTCGCATGAGGGGACATGTCTTAAAATTTTTTATTTTCTTTATTTAGATTTTTAAAACTTAAACTAATTTCTGCGCTCTTTCACATGCGAAAGGGCGCAGGCCCCGACTCAGGGAACCACCCCCACCTCCCCGCCAGCCTGCACAAGGAGCGCTCAGTGCTTCCAGGTGCACGTCACGTTGGGCAGGCCTTAATTGGCCCGCCCACATAAAATGGCAGTACGGACCTGATCGGGGGTGCCAATCGGGTCAGCGCCTGCTCCCCTCCCCCCCGTCCCCGCACAACCCCCCTGACATGGGGGGAATTCTCCCCTAAGGGAGTTTATGTATATATACTTTGAGTTTGATAAGAAGACCGGCCCACATGCTATCAAATTTCTCCTAATGCCACCCATAGGGTGCATGCACTTTTGGACATCTCTCATTGGACCTGTTGGCACCCTGCAACAAATCGTGATTTTTTGATATATATATATATATATATATTTATATATATATACAGCGGAGCTCCGGATATTGAACCTCACCATAATAAGGGAGCTGCTGTGGTAGGAGACTGCACCAGCAAGTGATCAGGAAAATTCAGATGGACTGTGGATTTGCAATTGCAGGTGGGGGGGAAAATAGAGATTGGTGCTCACTGAGGCTGCATTCTGGGCTAAGGAATGCCATGGAGGCTGCAGTCAAGGGCCAGAGTGGGAGCTGGGGAATGTGGGCGGGTTATGGAGGTGACAATCTAGCGGGAGGAGTGGGGCTGTTGGCCTCGGAGGCAATTGTGGAGTTGAAATATGACATCAGGAACTGGCTTCAGAGAAAACATCAAAGGGCCAGGGAGTGGATTGAGGATCGGAGGCACTGGAGAGAGACTGGGTGTCAGGACAAGGGCCCAGATGTCAGGGACCTTGGAACCAAGAATGCTGACAACCATCCGTACTTAACTGTGCTTTAAAAATTACGCAATGTTTGGGGCTGCTTTTCACAGATGCAACCAGCATCTGCCTTGGGTAAAACCAATCTTTTCACAAGGACATAGGCATATAGGAACAGGAGTAGGCCCATTCAGCCCCTTGAGCCTGTTTCAACATTCAATGAGGTCATAGCTGATCTGCGACATAACTCCAAATACCCACCTTTGCACATATCTCTTAATACCTTTGGCTAACAAAAATCCATCTATTGCACTTTTAAAACTAACAACTGATCTTGCACCAATACAAACATACGAAGTAGAGGCAGAAGTAGGCCATTTGGCCCTCGAGCCTGCTCCACCATTCAATAAGATCATGGCTGATCTGTTTGAGTTTCGAGTTCTACATTCCCATCTCCTCTTGATAACCTTTGATTCCCTTGCCTAACAAGAATCTATCTACCTCTGCCTTAAAAATATTCAGTGACCCCGCCTCCACTGCCTTCTGAAGCAGAGAGTTCCAAAGTTGCACAAACCTCAGAGAAAAAATTGTCTTCTCATCTTCGTATTGCAATTGCTGTTTGCAGAAGAGAATTCCAAAGTTCTCCCGCTTTTTGCGTGAAAAAGCTTCTCGTTTGTTCTTAACTAAAATGGCGGATGGTACACATTCCGTCAGAAGTGTGCATATGCTTCCTACCAAAAAAAAAGGATCACTACATGGCCCAATTTAAACTCCATTAACTGGTCGAAAGAGTGAAGCTGAGTTCCCCACACCAACGTACACGCATCATTTAGAAGTTCTTCCAATAAAACTGCAAATTGCATCTATCAGCCCTAGCCCCTTTCTCCTGTACCACTGGCTTAGGCCCTAGAGTTTTGTTTGATTGCTTTTGTGCAAGAAGATTTTTTTCTTTTTGGGAGATTTTATCAGTGGTTATTCCCATCCCTCAGGAAATTAAATAAAATGAGGGAAACTGCTAGCTAAAAGCGGTACATTGTTATGGGCAGTGTTGGCTCGATAAATCCAGCTGTTTGTATGTTTTGATCAGGAATGGATTTGGGTGAAGCGATTAGATTTATATCTATGGCTTGGTAATTAGGAATAGGATATTAATATCCGCTTACTGTCACAAAAGTGCTTACCGTGGACCTATATCTGCAGAAATTAGATCTCCAGCTACGAGCGCTAACAAGTATGCAGGAACTGGATACTCCATCTGGAATCGGTATATGTTCTTTTGCTCATCAAATGTGCTCCGAGTTGCACTCATTAGTACTTTAATACCAGGTGGAACCTAAGAAACAAAACAGAACATATAAAAAGGGTATTGTTTTCTGACACTATAGTCTTTACAAAGTCAAGAAGCCGAGGGAAGCCAGGTACACAAGCGATTTAATAACATGGAGGGCCAGCATAAATCAAACACCTAGAAAAAAAATAGCAAGAACTGTCTCTCTTTAATCAATGTTCCAAATTACGGATATGTGCCAAAAACAGAGCACACACCGAGCAGTTTCGATCACCAGAACATGCATAATAAAGAGCCACATTAACTCTCTAGGAACAAATTTATTTAGGCATTATGAAGCAACAGGGCATTTAACATAGCAAACTAAAGGACATTACACTTGGGGAAAGGTCCACTCACTGCCAAAAGTACCAGAATCATGCAATGGGCATACGTATACGTGGTGCCGAACATCTGATTTCATTGGAACAGTTTTTCTTTAAGTTTTGAGGTCATGGTACATATGCCAATACTGGCATCATTATTGCCACCAAAATTATGTTAATCAGTAACAAATTACACATTTTCAACTGTAGCACTCTTCAATCTCCTTGTGCAAATTTTAAATGAGCACTGACAGTGGTTGAAACAGGCCTCATTTAAATCAAGGGCGTATCATTTAAGATCAGTTGTATTTTCTGCTTTTCAAAAGTAGGAAATTGGCTCAGTTTGCATTGCTAACTTCATTATTTTCTGTTGCTGAACTTTCCAGCCAAGGCTCCTACCAGCTACACTAGGCATAGCAAGTTGTTCATAAAACATGCCAGAGTTCTGCAAGTGAAAGGAAGCTTTTCTTTGGTGGCCAACAAGTTACAGATGCAACTTCAGAGACACTAGGGTTGTTTTTGAACTCTTTGCCTGGGGGTAAAACTGGTGTTACAGATCAGTTGTCCATTATAGAAGCCACTTGATTTTCATTTTTGCTGATGTCTACCCCATTATTTTGAGGGACTTAACAGCCAGAGGTCGTGGTACACATTGGTACTAACGACACAGGCAGGAAGAATGATGAGGTCCTGCAGCGGGAGTTAGGCAGAAAGTTAAAAAACAGGACCTCTAGGGTTGTAATCTCAGGATTACTCCCTGCGCCATGTGCCACTGAGGCTAGAAATAGGAAGATAGTGCAGCTAAACACGTGGCTGAACAGATGGTGTAGGAGGGAGGGTTTCCAATATCTGGATCAGTGGGATCTCTTCTGGGGCAGGTGGGACCTGTACAAGAAGGACGGGTTGCATCTAAACTGGAGGGGCACCAATATCCTGGCTGCGAGGTTTGTTAGTGTCACTCGGGAGGGTTTAAACTAGTATGGCAGGGGGGGTAGGAACCAGAGCAATAGGTCAGCGGGTGAAATAAATGACTGGGAACCAGTGAATACGGCCAGTAGGACTAAGAGGAAGGGCAGGCAGGGAGAAATTACTGAACACAGTGGGACTGGGGATCTGAAATGCATGTTTCAATGCAAGAAGTATAACAGGCAAGGCAGATGAGCTTAGAGCTTGGATTAGTACTTGGGACTATGATGTTATTGCTATTACAGAGACTTGGTTGAAGGATGGACAGGATTGGCAGACCAACGTTCCAGGATTTAGATGTTTCAGGCAGGATAGAGAGGGATGTAGAAGAGGTGGGGGAGTTGCACTGCTGGTTAAAGGGAATATCACAGCTGTACGACAGGAGGACACCTCAGTGGGCTCATCTAGTGAGGCAATATGGGTAGAGCTCCGAAATAGGAAGGGTGCAGTCACAATGTTGGGGGTTTACTATAGGCCTCCCAATTGCCAGCGGGAGATTGAGGAACAGTTATGTAGGCAGATTTTGGAAAGATGTAAAAGCAATAGGGTTGTTGTGGTGGGTAATTTTAACTTTCCCTATATTGACTGGGAATCACTTAGTGCTAGGGATTTGGATGATGCAGAATTTGTAAGGTGCATCCAGGAGGGCTTCCTGAGACAATATGTAGATCGTCCATCTAGGGAAGGGGCAATACTGGACCTGGTATTAGGGAATGAACCCGGCCAGGTGGTCGAAGTTTCAGTAGGGGAGCATTTCGGGAAAAGTGACCATAATTCAGTAAGTTTCAAGGTACTGGTGGATAAGGATAACAGGAGTCCTTCGGTTAAGGTGCTTAATTGGGGGAAGGCTAAATATAACAATATTAGGCAGGAACTGAGGAATCTAGACTGGAGGCGGATGTTTGAGGGCAAATCAACAACTGACATGTGGGGGGCTTTCAAACGTAAGTTGATAAGAATTCAGGACCGGCATGTTCCTGCTAGGATGAAGGATAAGCGTGGCAAGTTTCAGGAACCTTGGATAACGAAAGATATTGTGAGATTAGTCAAAAAGAAAAGGGAAGCATTCGTAAGGGCTAGAAGGCTGGGAACAGATGAAGCCCGTGGAGAATATAAAGAAAGTAGAAAGAAACTTAAGCAAGGAGTCAGGAGGGCTAAAAGGGGTCATGAAAAGTCACTGGCAACCAGGATTAAGGAAAATCCCAAGGCCTTTTATGCATATGTAAAAAGCAAGAGGATAGCCAGGGAAAAGGTAGGCCCACTCAGGGACAGAGGTGGGAATCTGTGTGTGAAGCCAGAGGAAATGGGAGAGATACTAAATGAATACTTCTCATCGGTATTCACCAAAGGACCAAAGAGCGGTCGATTTGTCTAGGGAAGAGTGTGTAGATAGCCTGGATCATGTTGAGATCAAAAAAGAGGTGTTAGGCGTCTTGAAGAATATTAAGGTGGATAAGTCCCCAGGGCCAGATGGGATCTACCCCGGAGTACTGAGGGAGGCAAGGGAGGAGATTGCTGGGGCCGTGACAGAAATCTTTGTATCCTCACTGGCTACGGTTGAGGTCCCAGAGGACTGGAGAATGGCCAATGCTGTTCCATTGTTTAAGAAGGGTAGCAGGGATAATCCAGGAAATTACAGGCCAGTGAGCCTTACGTCAGTGGTAGGGAAATTATTGGAGAAGATTCTTCGTGATAGGATTTACTACCATTTGGAAGCAAATGGGTGTATTAGTGAGAGGCAGCATGGTTTTGTGAAGGGGAGGTCGTGTCTCACTAACTTGATCGAGTTTTTGGAGGAAGTGACAAAGATGATCGACGATGGAAGGGCAGTGGATGTTATATCCATGGATTTCAGTAAGGCCTTTGACAAGGTCCCTCATGGCAGACTGGTACAGAAGATAAAGTCGCACGGGATCAGAGGTGAGCTGGCAAGATAAATACAGAATTGGCTTGGTCATAGATGACAGAGGGTAGCAGTGGAAGGGTGCTTTTCTGAATGGAGAGCTGTGACTAATGGTGTTCTGCAGGGATCAGTGCTGGGACCTTTGCTGTTTGTAGTATACATAAATGATTTGGAGGAAAATGTAACTGGGCTAATTAGTAAGTTTGCAGACGACACTAAGGTTGGAGGAGTTGCAGATAGTGAAGAGGATTGTCAAAGGATACAACGGGACATAGATCGGTTGAAGACTTGGGCGGAAAAATGGCAGATGGGTTGAATCCGGACAAATGCGAGGTAATGCATTTTGGAAGGTCTAATACAGGCAGGAATTATACAGTAAATGGCAGAACCCTTAAGTGCATTGACGGGCAAAGGGATCTGGGTGTACAGGTCCACAGGTCACTGAAAATGGCAACACAGGTGGATAAGGTAGTCAGGAAGGCATATGGCATGCTTGCCTTCATTGGCAGGGGTATTGAGTATAAAAGCTGCAGCTGTATAGAACCTTGGTTAGGCCACACTTGGAATATTGCGTGCAATTCTGGTCGCCACATTACCAGAAGGATATGGAGGCATTGGAGAGGGTGCAGAGGAGATTTACCAGGATGCTGCCTGGTCTGGAGGTTATTAGCTATGAGGAGAGGTTGGAGAAACTCGGATTGTTCTCACTAGAGCGACGGAGATTGAGGGGCGACTTGATAGAAGTTTACAAAATTATGAGTGGCATGGACAGAGTAGATAGTCAGAAGCTTTTTCCCAGGGTGGAAGAGTCAATTACTAAGGGACATAGATTTTAGGTGAGAGGAGAAAACTATAGAGGAGATGTGCAGGGCAAGTTTTTTACGCAGAGGGTAGTGAGTGTCTGGAATTCGCTGCCAGAGGAGGCGGTGGAAGCAAGTACGATAGTGGTGTTTAAGAGGCAGCTTGACAAATACATGAATAGGATGGGAATAGAGGGATACGGACCCCGGAAGTGCAAAATGTTTTAGTATGACAGGCAATATGATCGGCGCAGGCTTGCAGGGCCGAAGGGCCTGTTCCTGTGCTGTACTTTTCTTTGTTCTTATGAAATGAGAGGTGGGGGTCAGTGTTTTGTAGTCTGCAACACTCAAGTGCCAGCTCATGTGAGCTGAATTCTTAGTGCATACATTGTACGTTTTTTTGTATAAAACCATTTATGTCCATGAACATAGGGAATAGAAACAGGAATAGGCCATTCAGCCCCTCAAGCCTGCTCTGCCATCCAACTAGATCATGGCTGATCTTGTACTTCAACGCCATTTCCCCCCACCATCCCATATTGCTTGATGTCTTTAAAATGCGGAAGTCTATCGATCTCTGTCATGAACACACTCAATGGCTGGAGCCTCCACGGCCCTCTGGGGTAGAAAATTCCAAAGATTAACCACCCTCGGAGTGAAGAATTACCTCCTCATCTCAGTCCCAACTATTTCAAAAACGTCTTAAAACATTTCAAAAAACAAATTAGCATAATTTCCAGTGTTAACTTGTGCAATAAACCATCAAGCATAGTCAATATGTTAAAACATTCATTCATTCTCTGCCTGAAGGCAGGGACTTGGCTCATTCTCTGTTGATCCTGAGCCACTTCCTTGGCAGTTTTTTGCCAGTGGTGATTTGCCACTGCTTTCCATCCTCAGGGGCAGGGCGAGGAGGCAAGTCCCCAAGTCTACCTCAGCTGGAACAGGAATTGAACCTGCTCAGGGATTTAACCAACTAAGCCAACCGGCCCCCACATTAAAACATTCTAAAGTGAAATTGGACGGATCCCGGATTCTGTTGGAGTGGAAGAAATTGTTTTCCTGAAGCCAAGGTGGGAAACTGAATACCCATATGACCTTACCATTTATTCTTGTGCATTTGTGATTATTGATATAATTTTCGCCTAAATTTTCTTTAAGTCTGTACACTCGTTTTAGTCGCAGCTTAAAAAATAAATTGGACTGGGAGCATTATAGCAAGAGCATTTATGAGTGGTAAATGCTCAGCCACAGCAAATGCAGTATTACTCCATTGAGTATAGGAGCAAGTTAGTCATTTACTACATCATTTTAACTGTAAATGTGCACTGAACAGAACAGATTGAAGTATTATCAGAAGGTACACAACTGACACTGGCTCATTTCCAAATAAGGACTAACCTTGGTTCAGCTTGCAGGGTTTCTCTAAGGGAGCAAAACAGGCTGACCTTGGCTGAGGACCAGTACATTGCACATTTCTAATAACTTTTCATCTTAAAAAGGAGGTAAAAAGATTATAAATACTGTGCCCAGCCAGTTCTCATCAAGGCTCTAACCAAAATGTTAACTCTGAATTGTTAATTGTCATTTCCCACCAGCTGTGGAATTCCAGTATTTATTTTACTTTTATTTAACAATAACCTGCATTTAATTACCAATGCCTTCAATGAACAAACATACATCTGAAAACACTTCAGAGACATTAGGGGGCAATTTTAACTGAAAATCACCAGTGGGTAACTAATGGGATCAGATACCATCACAGCTTCACATTGCATCAGCTGGACTCTCCACTGAATTGAATGGAGAATAATATTACACATGGGGTAAAACTGGGATTCTGCCTGATCCCCTGGGTTTTTTTCCCAATGTGTGAGTTAAATTAAAATTACCCCGATTGTTACAGTGGCAAGGGTAGTGAGTTTGTGCTGAGAGTGGAAAATGTTGGCATCAGTCTTCCTGATGTTTAGCTTGAGGAAACTATAATTCACTTAAGACTAGATGTTGGACAAAATGCCTGGCAGCACAATGGCAGTTGGTGAGGCTGAGGCCATTGAGAGGTAGAGCTGGGAGTCACTGCTGTACATGTGGAACCTAACTCTATGCCCATAGAGGATGATTTCAAGGTATAGTATTGTAATTGATATTGTTCAGTACAAATTAAAGAAGAACAATGGCATGAGGCTAAAGTACTTTTGGGGTAAGTCAGTCGCCAAAGAAACTATATATTATAGAAACTATATGCACAAAAAAACTCCTGTTTATTTTAGGCAAAAAAATGACTGCCTCAGAGGGACGTGCTGTGTCAGATCTGAAGTCGAAAAAAAGACCTGTTCTGGTCAACATGTTTGTCCACCATCCAGGATTGGCAGACACATTTCAGTTTGTTAAGATCTCCGCAGAGACCGATAACTTTTAAAAAGAAATTCAAACCACCAGTTCATGGCTGAAAGGATGTCATGACAAGATTTCACGTTTTAAGACATTTACCGTAACAAAAGACCAAAAGCACTGTTGACTAACCACACTCTTTGTAGACAACTTGCGCTTTAAACCACAGAATTTGAACCACAGAATTAGCTCAACTGAAATAACACACTGTCCTTTAAGTAGACATTCAATTCTCCTGAAATCAGTCCAAAGTGATTCTTAGCTCCCAAGGTTTTACTTCTGTTCTTGTCCTTTCTCAGCCTGGTAACCTCTAACCCCAGAAAAGTCCTTCATGATGAGAGTATACTGGTGATCTTCCCTCTACTGCAAGCTAGGCAAACCTTCCAGCTTCATTTAACTCTGCACCAATTTGGTCTTCTTAATCTGAAAGCGAATTTCCACCCAATTTCTGACATGGCAAACCATCAAGACTATCAGCCTCCACCTGTTCTCTCTCTCCAGTATCCTGGTGGACTAACTTTGTCTGAGCTTTCAGGGTTTTTTTTATATGCGTTCATGGGATATGGGTTTTTCTGGCTAAGCCAGCATTTATTGCCCATCCCTAATTGCCCTTGAGAAGGTGGTAGTGAGCTGACTTCTTGAACCACTGCAGTCCATGAGCTATAGGTACACCCACAGTGCTGTTAGGGAGGAAGGTCCAAGACTTTGACCCAGGATGGTGAATGGCTTAGAGAAGAACTTCCAGGTAGTGGTGTTCCCATGTATCTACCACCCTTTTCCTTCCAGATGGTAGTGGTTGTGGGTTTGGAAGGTGCTGTCTAAGGAGCCTTGGTGAGTTCCTGCAGTGCATCTTGTAGATGGAACACACTGCTGCCACTGTGCATCGGTGGAAAGGGAATGAATGTTTGTGGAAGGGGTGCCAATCAAGTGGACTGCTCTGTCCTGGACGGTGTCAAGTTTCTTGAATGTTGATGGAACTGCACCCATCCAGGCAAGTGGAAAGTATTCCATCACACTCCTGACCTGTGCCTTGTAGATGGTGGACAGGCTTTGGGGAGTCAGGAGGTGAGTTACTCGCCGCAGGATTCCTAGTCTCTGACCTGCTCTTGCAGCCACAGATTTTATATGGCTAGTCCAGTTCAGTTTCTGGTCAACGGTAACCCCCAGGAAATTGATAGTGAGGGATTCAGTGATGTTAATACCACTGAATTTCAAGGGGCGGTCGCTAGATTCTCTCTTGTTGGAAATGTTCATTGCCTGGCACTTGTGTGGCGTGAATGTTACCCGCTACTTGTCAGCCCAAGCCTGGATGTTGTCCAGTTCTTGCTGCATTTGGATATGGACTGCTTCAGTATCTCAGGAGTCTCGAGTGGTGCTGAACATTGGGCAATCAGCAGCAAACAGCCCCACTTCTGACCTTACAGTGGAAGGAAAGTCATTGATGAAGCAGCTGAAAATGGTTGGGCCGAGGACACTATCCTGAGGAAGTCCTGCAGTGATGTCCTGGAACTGAGGTGATTGACCTTCAACAACCACAACCATCTTCCTTTGTGCTATGTATGACTCAGTCCAGTGGAGAGTTTTCCCCCAATTCCCATTGACTCCAGTTTTACAAGGGCTCCCTGATGCCACTCGGTCAAATGCTGCCTTGATGTCAAGGGCAATCACTCTTACCTCATCCCTGGAGTTCAGCTCTTTTGTCCATGTTTAAACCAAGGCTGTAATGAGGTCAGGAGCTGAGTGGTCCTGGCGGAATGCAATCTGGGCATCACTGAGCATGTTATTTCTAACCAAGTGCCATTTGATAGCACTGTAGATGACCCCTTCCATCACTTTACTGATGATTGGGTGTAGACTGATGGGACAGTAATTGGCCAGGTTGGATATGTTCTGCTTTTTGTGTACAGGACATACTTAGGCAATTTTCCACATTGCCGGGTAGTTGCCAGTGTTGAAGCTGTACTGGAACAGCTTGGCTAGGGGCACGGCAAGTTCTGGAGCACAAGTCTTCTGTACTATTGCCAGAATACTGTCAGTGCCCATAGCATTTCCAGTGTCCAGTGCCTTCCTGATATGACGTGGAGTGAATTGAATTGGCTGAAGATTGGCATCTGTGATGCTGGGGGCCACCGGAGGAGGCCAAGATGGATCATCCATTCGGCACTTCTGGTTGAAGATTCTTGCAAATGCTTCAGCCTTATCTTTTGTACTAATGTGCTGGGCTCCCCATCATTCAGGGTGGGGATATTTGTGGAGCCTCCTCTTCCAGTGAGCTGTTTAATTGTCCAACACCATTCACGACTGGATGTGGCAGGACTGCAGAGGTTAGGTCTGACCTGTTGGTTGCTCTGTCTATCACTTGCTGCTTGTGCTGTTAGGCATGCAAGTAGTCCTGTGTTGTAGCTTCACTGACTTGACACCTCAGTTTTAGGTATGCCTGGTGCTGTTCCTGGCATGCACTCCTGCACTCTTCATTGAAACAGGGTTGATCCCCTGGCTTGGTGGTAATGGTAGAGTGGGGGATGTGCCAGACCATGAGGTTACAGATTGTGGTTGAGTACAATTTTGCTGTTGCTGATGGCTCACAGCACCTCATGGTTGCCCAATCTTGAGTTGCTAGACATGTTCGAAATTTATCCCATTTAGCAAGGTGGTAGTGCCACACAACACCTTAGAAATACTTCCCTTCTCAAAGCCCAG
Organism: Cetorhinus maximus; assembly: GCF_964194155.1. Taxonomy (NCBI): domain Eukaryota; kingdom Metazoa; phylum Chordata; class Chondrichthyes; order Lamniformes; family Cetorhinidae; genus Cetorhinus; species Cetorhinus maximus. The sequence goes on along the minus strand of NC_135897.1, from coordinate 66,117,070 downwards.
TTCCATGACAATGTGAATCGGGCCTTGTATCCAGATAGAAATACTGATTAGCTATCCTTGAGACCCCAACTCTCTTTCATCTTGGAGCTAAGTGGGCAGTTTAAAGCACAACTGTTTACAACTCGGCATTCTCAACACTTTTCTGGGACTTTGGAGACTCACATCTCTACACAGTTGGCACATATTGTCTCCAAGTGTGAACACTTCGCACTTTCTTCCCAGTAAAACAATCTGGGGCCCCTTTAATCTCTAACAATCAAACCACCCAGGCTTACTGTCAGGCAGACTTCAAGACAGGTTACATGTCCCTTCATTTCACCCTAAAGATACAATCCCAAAACATAACAATCTTATAAACCTCTCAATTGTAACACGTAATTGTTTTAAAGTGATATATTCTGCCCTTATTATTATACAATACTTCTATTTTATATTATTCATAGTTAAATACATAACATAGAATGGATTGGTAAACAGGGTTCATCGGAGCCAAGAGTTACACCGCAATCCACGGTGAAGAGCTGAGAAAATACACATTTTATATTTCACAGAACCGATTAAAAAAAAAACTGTATATGCCAAAAATCTAGAACAAAAACAGAAAATGTTGTAAAAAATGAAATGTCAGCAGATCTTCCTGGATATGCGGAGAGGAAGGCAAACTAATGTATCAGGTATAACCCTTCATTGGAACTGGAAAAAATTAAAGATAAACAGCATTTATCTTTGTTTCATGCTTAACGCCGGCCAACCAGGTTTCGGGACCTCAGGATACTCAGCAGTTAAAGGAAAGCGAAGACAGTTAAATCAAGAAGTAAACACTTTTTCAGCACTGTTTGTGTGATAGGAGGAGGAGTGATAAAGTTCCCCAGTAATTGGACTGTCCCATCAATCCCACTATCACCAACTTTCCCCAAACTCCTGATCTCTCCCCTTGATCTTGCTTCAACAACCCCACTACAACCTCTCCCAGACCCTCCACCTCTCCCTCTGAGCTGCCTCTGATCCCCTCCCTAAAATCTATCACTGACCCCGTCCATTTCTCCCTCCAATTTCTGTCCCCAATTTCTCCCCAGCATCTCCTCAGCCCCTGGCGTAAATCAGACTGACTTCTGGATGGGGAACCTGTTTAAAAGAAAAAATCATGCACATCAATGAGTTCAAACTCCATGGCATTCCTTCTCACCTCGCTTGAAAATCCTGTCCCAGTTAACATCTGGGTCATTGTCCTTCCTCCATTGAAATGGGAAGTCAGCAGCTTAGAAGTAAATGGTACACAGGCTAAAGTTGACATAATACTAGAGAGATATGGATACCTCCAACTAATGTAAAGTTTTTATAAATCATTAATCCACTCTAACCTTTCCTAGAGAGTAGAGCTTTCCAACAGGCCTACAGGTTAACCTGAAATTGTAGGCAATCTTTTGCAATTAAATGATTTTACTTGATCAGGAGCTGGGGGATTGAAATGACAACTGAAATAAAGCAAGTGACTAATAATTCTATTACAAAATGCAAACTACTCATGTTCTCAATGTTTCCTCAGCTATATGACCATGAAATTAAACTATGGGACATTAATGTAGGAAAACTTACATATTTGAAATATTGTTACTTTAGCATTGGCGTCATCCATTTGAGATGGATGACGCCAGAAATAGAATGGACAGAAACGTTAAATGAACCTGTTAAATGTTTGTCCACTAGTATTACGTGGTGTAATTTCAATGTCTCTAAACTTGAATGTACCACACTTCCTGCTTCTTCAGCCTGGTGACCCAGAGTAGAACTAACTGTGCTTTCACAAAAAATTACAATTCTGAATCCGGTTTTTTGCTATAACGAAACAGAGAACAATATTTTAAAAAGACATGAGAGATTTATTCACTGTGAAGGTGAAGACTATGAATTTTCTAACTGGAATCATCAGCTTCCATTAAAGGGTGGCAGTATTCCATTTCGCATGGGTTAAATAATGGAAAATAAGAGATCAGGTTTTCCCTGCATGCAGCTATTTTAATTACAGCAGCAGTGTCCCTCCAAACATGAAGTCTAACTGGGCACACTGGAGGTTCTACATTATAAAATGTAGCTCATTATAGTGTACTCCACTGCACTATGTTGACAATATTATAGTTGCCCCACTAAAGCGTGAGGAAAGTTGTTGATCATAGGTTGATGTCAAGGTTATTGTGCAAGTGGTATTTGCCAGGATGAGTTCCAATGTCATTTGCTTGCAGTGCATTCTTCAGTTCCTGATTATCATCTGTTTGATCTTTAAATCCAGCACTGCATTGCTCTCTGTGAATTTCAAATAACAGCAACATGAGCTCATCACACTGTCACATATATATGAACCATCATGTGCTCCTGCTATTTGAAGTCAATCCAGCCATCGCATATGAGTGTTGGGAAAAACAAAAAATCCTGCCCACAGTATACAAGCAGCTAGTCACTTCAAATAGCAGCACCACTTGAGTTCAGCAAAAGATAAGGCTGAAGAATTCGCAACAATCTTCTGCCAGAAGTGCCAAGTGGATGATCCATCTCGGCCTCCTCTGGAGGTCCCCAGCATTACAGGTGCCAGTCTTCAGCCAATTCAATTCACTCCATGTGATATCAAGAAACGGCTAAAGGCACTGAATACTGCAAATGCCATGGGCCCTGACAACATTCTGGCAATAGTGAAGACCTGTTTTCCAGAACTTGCTGCGCCCCTAGCTAAGCTGTTCCAGTACAGCTACAACACTGGCATCAGCCCGCCAATGTGGAAAATTGCCCAGGTATGTACTGTACACAAAAAGCAGGACTAATCCAACCCAGCCAATCACCACCCTATCAGTCTACTCTCCATCATCGGAAAGGGTCATCAACAGTGCTATCAAGTGGCACTTGCTTAGCAATAACCAGCTCACTGACATTCAGTTTGGTTTCTGCCAGGGTCACTCAGCTCCTGACCTCATTACAGCTTTGGTTCAAACATGGACAAAAGAGTTGAACACTAGAGGTGAGGTGAGAGTGACTGCCCTTGACACCAAGGCAGCATTTGACCGAGTGTGGCATCAGGGAGCCCAAGCAAAACTGGAGTCGTTGGGATCGAGAGGAAAACTCTCCGCTGGCTGGAGTCATACTTAGCACAGCGGCAGATGGTTGCAGTTGTTGGAGGTCAATCATCTCAGCTGCAGGACATCGCTGCAGGAGTTCCTCAGGGTAATGACCTAGGCCCAGCCATCTTCAGCTGCTTCATCGATGTCCTTCCTTCCATCATAAGGTCCAAAGTAGGACATTCACTGATGATCGCATAATGTTCAGCACCATTCGCAACTCCTCAGATACTGAAGCAGTCCATGTCCAAATGAAGGAAGACCTGGACAATATCCAGGCTTGGGCTGACAAGTGGCAAGTAACAGTTGCACCACATAAGAGCCAGGCAATGACCACCTCCAACAAGAGAGAATCCAACCATCGCCCCTTGCCATTCAGTGGCATTACCAACATGGAATCTCCCACTATCAACATTCTGGGGGGTTACCATTGACCAGAAACTGATCTGGACTAGTCATATAAATACTGTGGCTACAAGGGCAGGTCAGAGTCTAGGAATCCTGCAGCGAATAACTCACCTCCTGACTCCCCAAAGCCTTTCCACCATCTACAAGGCACAAGTCAGGAGTGTGATGGAATACTCTCCACTTGCCTGGATGAGTGCAGATCCAACAACACTCAAGAAGCTTGACACAATCCAAGACAAAGCAGCCAGCTTGATTAGTACCCTATCCACAAACATTCGCTCCCTCCACCACCAACACACAGTGGCAGCAGTGTGTACCATCTACAAGATGCACTGCAGGAACTCACGAAGCCTCTTTAGGCAGCACCTTCCAAACCTACGACCACTACCATCCAGAAAGACAAGGGCAGCAGACATGTGGGAACACCACCACCTGGAAGTTCCCCTCCAAGCCTCTTAACATCCTCACTTGGAAATATATCGCCGTTCCATCATTGTCGCTGGGTCAAAATCCTGGAACTCCCTTCCCAACAACATTGTAGGTGTGTCTACAGCACATGGACTGCAGTGGTTCAAGAAGGCAGCTCACCATCACCTTCTCAAGGGCAATTAGGGATGGACAATAAATGCTGGCCTATTCAGCGCTGCCCAAATGAATAAAAAAAAGGAGGAGAGCAAAGAGCAGAAGAGGAGCGAAGAGCCTCAGGCACAAGGGAGATAAAAGGGGAGACATGAAGGAACTGGTGGAGAAGAAAGAGGTAGGGGGGCTGGGGGGGGTGGGGAGAGAAGAAAAGGGGACATCATCAGTAAAATTTATTTTATTCTAGACCTCTAGCTAATTCTTTGCTTGAATGATCTAAACCAGTTTTTGATTAGCATTTCACGTTTAATGTTTCAATGTTTCGTTCTCTTCTTGTTTCTCGGTTAGTTCATTTTGTTTGTTGTTTAATTTTTTTTCAAAGCTACTGCAGCCTATTTTCCTAGAAGAATTTCTCTCCCATAGATTTTGCCTCTACCTCCCTGTTGTGTTTCTCTGCAACTGTTTGTGCCCTTTTTCTTTTCAGTGCTGTTTCTCACTTTCCTTCTCCCGTTTTGTTGCTCTCTGCATAAACTCTCTACTTTTTAATGAGGTCTGGAAGGACTCCCTAAAAACCTGTATTTGCCCATGTACCAGTGTCTGTAATAGTTTCAAACAATTTGACGATTAAGTAAAGAACTGGCTTCTAAATGTTACCACAGTATAAATGAAGCAAAATATAAATTTATATTTTTACTTGGTCAGATCTCACTGATTTTTGGCAAGGTTGAAATGCAACACTTAAGATCTTTGTAAAATACAAGTGTAGGAGTTAAGGCTGCAACAGGGCTTGAATAAGTTAGTTGAGCCAAGCTGAGAAGGTTGTAGAGGGGAAAGGGATAGAAACAGGCAACAATTTGATTTGTATGATTTTAGCTTGAAAGAAATTAGTATGGGAAAGGATAATACTATCAACAGTTTTTAAGTGCCCCAACTAAATGTTTGGAACTTTCCTGAATAAGAAAATAGTTTGGTTTACTTGCTTTTCATTCCTAGAGAGACTCAACATTTCAGGCCAGAAAGTAGCTCAAGAAAATTCAACTGGTGTTTGCCATGAGCCAACCTGGCAAGGCCAGGCAAGGCCTTAACTGGCAAGACAGAAACAGGGTAGGAAATCTGTAACAGAAACAAAAATAGCTGGAAAAACTCAGCAGGTCTGACAGCATCTGCAGAGAGGAACACATTTAACGTTTCGAGTCAGTATGACTCTTCATCAGAACACAGGAAATCTGAGGAAATCGTAGGAAATCTGTGCTCTCTTATCATTCAGAGTCACTTGGATTAGAGCCTGATGGCTCTCTCAGAATTGGAAAGGGTATAAGTAACAAGTCCCAGTAACAAGGGTATAAGTAACAAGTCGCAGTAGCTTTTAGCTTTTTGTTTTTATCCCAGTTATCATCTCCCTCATCCAGCACTGGCCAAGGCACTGATTACCAACCCAAACTGAAGCTCACACACAAAGTATGAGGAAGACTTTATTTCAGCTCCAGATGTATCTGTGCTCTCCTGCAATGTCAGTTTAACATTGCACAGCATGTCAGTGTCCTCCAGTTAATTATCAACATTCGGTGCCAGATTCTGGAACCGAGAGCGGCACAGAAGTAAGTGATAGAATTGATTGCACCTTACTCTGCAGGAGCACCTATCCATCTCTGTCTATGAACTTCCTCACATCTCTATCTGTCCATCCACCACTGACACTCGCCCTCATCTTTATGCAATGCCATGCCTCTTCCTCATAGTCACCCTCAACAAATACTCTCCATCCATCTGTTCAACTCATCATTACTCTCAGCTAGAAGGTCTCTTCTTTCCCTCCTTATAGGGTACATGAAGGAGAGACAGATAAACAGGGGTCCAGCTATTTCGCAACTGACAGCTGCAGAGGTAGCAGGACTGGACATCAGTAAAATTAGTGCTTGGCAAATAGAGATGGGACCCTCCCAGCTACTTGCTGACAGGACTAAACTTCAGACAACCATGTGGCATACAACACTCACTTGAATGACATGATGTCAACAGCAAGTGAAATGTGATCATGTGCACAATGATCACATAAAACATTCTTGACAGTTTGAATTCATGTCTCTAATCTCCCCACAGGGCCTTCAAGAATCCTACAGGAAGCTGTGCATGAGAATGAGGATGACTCCTCAGCGAAGGTCACGCACTCCAACAGTGTATTATAACAGGACTCTCACAGGCCATGCACCAGCTCAGATATTCACACTTTGTTGAGACTGGCAGAGTATATTGTTGGGTTTTCGTCTGATGACTTAAAGGTCACATGTGAGCAACTGCAGATGGTGGAGACAAGAACAACAGTGGAGAGTCCACATCAGAAGCTGCAGGATGCTCAAAGCTTTGCTCAACTGGATGCAGATGCTGAGCCTCGAGGGCCATCAACAAAGCCTATACTTGTCGAGCAGCAGCAAAGAATGTGCAATACAGCGACAGGTTTCCCAGCCACACCAAACGGTTGCAGAGAGATTGGAGGAACATGTCACAAGCATGAGTGGCATGATGTCACAGGCCTCTACGATGATGTCTTTGTTCATGGAAAGAGTGGTTACTTGTATGGAGAATCAAACATGGAAAAATCAAACTAGAGCATGCAAGCCCTCATCAAAACATCCTTTAGCCCTAGCAAAACTGGAGTCAATGGGAATCAGGGGGAAAACTCCCTGCTGGTTGGGGTCATACCTAGCGCAAAGGAAGATGGTTGTGGTTGCTGGAGGTCAGTCATCTCAGCTCCAGGACATCACTGCAGGAGTTCCTCAGGGTAGTGTCCTTGGCCCAGCCATCTGCTGCTTTAACAATGTCCTTCCTTCCATCATAAGGTTAGAGTGGGGATGTTCACTGATGATAACACAATGTTCAACACGGTGGCTACAAGTGCAGGTCAGAGGCTAGGAATCGTGCAACGAGTAACTCACCTCCTGACTCCCCAAAGCCTGGCCACCATCTACAAGGCACAAGTCAGGAGTGTGATGGGATACTCTCCACTTGCCTGGATGAGTGCAGCTCCCACAATATTCAAGAAGCTTGACACTGTCCAGGGCATAACAGCCTACTCAATTGGCACCACAGCCACAAACATTCACTCTCTCCACCACCAATGCACAGTAGCAGCAGTATTTACCATTTACAAGATGCACTGCAAGAATTCACCAAGGCTCGTTCGACAGCACCTTCCAAACCCACGAGCACTACTATGTAGAAGGACGAGGGTGGCAGATACATGGAAATACCACCACTTGGCAGATCCCCTCCAAGCCACTCACCATCCTGACTTGGAAATATATCGCCGTTCCTTCACTGTCACTGGGTCAAAATCCTGGAATTCCCTTCCTAACTGGACTGTGGGTGTGCTTACACCACATGGGCTGCAGCGGTTCAAGAAGGCAGCTCACCACCACCTTCTCAAGGGCAACTAAGGATGGGCAATAAATGCTGACCTAGCCAGCAAAGCCCATATCCCATGAATGAATTAAAAAAACAAATTGAAGAATGCCTCCCGATCTGAACACACCTTCAGTATGTTGATGGCTTGCTCAGTGATGCATCTGGTTGTCATATGGCTTTCGTTGTTTCGTTGCTGGGCCTCTTTAGTTAGGTTCCTCACAAATGTCATCAGTCATGCTTTAAATGAATATCCCTCATCTCCAAACAGTCAGTAAGTAAGTCTGTTTCGAGGTGAGGGGAAATCTGGGAGGATTGCCTGCCGCAGCACAAAGTCATCATGGCAGCTGGCCAGGAACCTTGTGCGCACCTGCATAAACATCCTTTTGTGGTTTTACATCAGCTGTATATTGATGGCATGGGACCCCTTGCAGTTGAAAGACATTGATGGGGGATTGGGAGGTGCCTTAAAGCTACATGTGTGCGGTCAGTTGCCCTGCACCTGTGTGAAGCCACCTAGTGATGTAAACTCAAGTGTCTGTGCAATCTGACTGACACCATTAGTGGCAAAATTAACATAATTGCCTGCCCTGGAAACAAGCCATCAGTCACCTGCCTCATGCATTTGTGGATCGCCAGCTGTGTGGTGCTACAAATGTCTCCGACTGAGCCCTGGAAAGAACCAGAGGCAAAGAGCTTGAGGGCAGTAGTGACTTTTTCAGCCACTAGTAAAGCGTGGCTACCAGGTCCACTTGGCAGCAGGTTGCAAATGACTGCCATCACCTGATGCGAGACCCCGAGCCCCCATGTGTTCTGACACATTGAAGAAGTTTATCCTCTGCCTGTACACCGTGTTCGGGTCTGGCCTCCTGTGAGCTGCACCTCTCTTCTGTGGGGCAGCAATTCTGTGAGGAGTTGCTACTCCTGCTGCTGGTGCTCTTCCTGCTGATCATTGTGGCCCTCATCTGAGATCCAAAGTAAAACAGCATAAGATGCACACATGGTGATCTTATAGATACAACTCCAAAGTGGAGAGCAGATGTGCAAACTTCTAAAGCTGCAAAAGTAACCGCTTAGCCGAGTATGGTGAATAAAGCTTTTCACAGATTCAGGCAAGACAGCAGCTGTGAGGTTTGTTCTGTGTTGGTATATTTCCTGAGCATGTCTTCATGACTGGAGAGTACGGACAAGCAGAGCAAGAGTGGAAAAAATTAACTGCAAAACACACACGTGTTCACTCCTCCCATTCCTTTGTAGCCACCTTCAGCCCTATGTGCCAGAGCACGCCCCATCTATTTTCACTGCTTTGGACTTCATTTTGCTTCACTCGCCCTCTCTATCCCTGATGGGAGAATATTGGCCGCACACTTGAGAATTCTCTTCTTAAAACTTTCCACTTCGTTATCTCTCTTGCTACCTCAAAACTATCCTCTGTGACCATAATTATCTGTCAACTCCATTAACTTTTCTCCTGTTACCACTTTAAATCTGTTTGACATCTATAAGATACCTTAGGCTATCCTACTATGCTGCCAGTTAAAATATTCAGCCAGCAGCAGGGTTAAAGAAAACTGAAAAACATTCAGGCTCTTATATGATATCAGCATTGCCTCCCTAAAAAGTAGGGAGAAAATTAGTTGTCAACCTTCAGAATAGCTTCAAACCCATCAAAGGGAAGGTTGAAACCTAGTCCCCTGAAGCAAACCTGAACAGTAAATTTCAGTCTTTTACAAACATAGGTTGTCCTCTTCTTGATGTTTTGAATTAATGGTAATTCTGAGGGACAGTACAGCACAGCTGTATTAAAATAAAATGCAACATATAGGAACATAGGACTCAGGAGCAGGAGTAGGCCATTTGGCCCTTTGAGCCTACTCCACCTCACTAAGATCAGGCCTGATTTGGTTGTTGTCTCAGTTCCACTTTCTTTTCTGCACCCCATAACCCTTGACTCCCTTGTCTAACAAAAATCTATCTAACTCAGCCTTGAATAAATTTACCTCAGTATCCACTACCTTCTGGGGACGAGAACTCCTAACTCTAATGATCCTCAGAGAAAAAAAACTCTCCTCATCTCTGTCTTAAAAGGGAGAACACTATTCTTAAACTATGTCCCCGAGTTCCTCCACAAGAGAAACATTCTCCCGGTAGCCACCCTATCCAGTCCCCTCAAGATCTTATATGTTTCAGTAAGATCACCTCTCATTCTTCTAAACTCCAATGGGTATAGGCCTAACCTGTTCAATCTTTCTGCATAAGATAAGGCCTTCATCCCAGGAATGAGTCGAGTGAACCTTCTCCAAGCTGCTAAAGCAATTTTTTTCTTTTCTCAAATAAGGAGACCAAAACTGAACACAGTACTCCAGGTGTGGTCTCACCAAGGCCCTGTACAGCTGCAGTAAAACTTCCTTATTTTATATTCCATCCCTCTTGCAATAAGTGCCAACATTCATTTGCCTTCCTAATCACTTGCTGTACCTGCATACTAACTTTATGAGATTCATGTACCTGGACACCCAGATCCATCTGTACCACCAAGTTCTGCAATCTCTTTCCATTTAAATAGTATACTGCTTTTCTATTCTTCCTGCCAAAATAGACAAGTTCACATTTACCCACGTTATATTCCATCTGCCATATTTTTGCCCACTCACTGAACCTGTCTGTAACCCTTTGCAGACTCTCTACCTCCTCTATAAAATACCTTGGACTATCCTACTATGCTAAAGTTTATATGAATGCTGCCAGTTAAAATATTCAGCCAGCAGCAGGGTTAAAGAACAATGAAAAACATTCAGGCTCTTACATGATATCAGCATTGCCTCCCTAAAAAGTTGGAAAAAAATTGTCAAACTTTAGAATAGCTTCAAACCCATCAAAGGGAAGGTTGAATTCAAGTCCCCTAAAGCAAACCTGAACAGTAAATTTCAGTCTTTTACAATCATAGATTGTCCTCTTCTTGATGTTTTGAATTAATGGTAATTTTGTGGGACAGTACAGTACAGCTGTATAGAGGCATAGAATATAAGAGCAGGGAGGCTATGCTGGAACTGTATAAAACACTGGTTAGGCCACAGCTAGAGTATTACGTGCAGTTCTGGAATCCGCATTATAGGAAGGATGTAATTGCACTAGAGAGAGAGCAGAGGAGATTTACCAGGATGTTGCCTGGGCTGGAGAGTTTTAGTTATGAGGAGAGATTGGATAGACTGGGGTTATTTTCCCTGGAGCAGAGGATATTGAGGGGGGACATGATTGAGGTGTATAAAGTTATGAGGGGCATAGATAGGGTAGACAGGAAGGAACTTTTCCCCTTGGTGGAGGGATCAATAACCAAGGGGCATAGATTTAAGGTAAAGGGCAGGAGGTTTAGAGGGGATGTGAGGAAGAATTGTTTCACCCAGAGGGTGGTGTGAATCTGGAACTCACTGTCTGAAAGGGTGGTAGAGGCAGAAACCCCCATAACATTTAAGAAGTATTTGGATGTGCACTTGCCATGGCATACAGGCTATGGGCCTAGTGCTAGAAAATGGGATTAGAATAGTTAGGTACTTGTTTGACTGGAGCAGACTCGATGGGCTGAAGGGCCTTTTTCTGTGCTGACAACTTACTTTTTAACCTATCTTGGTGTCATCTGCAAATTTAGCTACTTCATCCAAGTCATTGATATAGACTGTAAATAGTTGAGGACTGATCCCTGTGGCACTCCACTAGTTACAGTTTGCCAATCCGAAAGAGACCCATTTATCCCTACTTTCTGCTTCCTGTTAGCTAACCAATCCTTTATCCATGCTAATATGTTATCCCTTACACCATGTGCTCTTATCTTGATTAGTAACCTTTGATGTGGCACCTTATGAAATACAACAATGTCAATGCAATTCCCTCAGGTTTGTGAACTGTGCTTTTGATAAGTGTCAGCCCTGTAAACTGAACAGATTCTGTAGTCATTCTACAGAACTTACACTAAAATTATCACAAATATCAAACAGAATAATATTAAGCACAGCTGTAGAACCGAAAACAAACAATTAACAGCAGTTTAACTGGATAAATGCCCTTCATCCAGAAAGAAGTTGCAACCAATCTGATGGAGAACAATTACAGCCTCAGCAGCTGTACTACCCCATATACCATTGCAAGCCTCAGCAGCTGGGGTACCCCATATACCATTGCAAGTGTTCACAATTACCATATAATCCAAATCAAAGTACTCAACATTCACCAATTTTGGACAGAGTAGAGTTTCTCTCTTGACATAGTCCAGTTGCAAACTTTCAAATGGCAAACAAACTTACCTGTTATCAACCTGAACCCCTGCAGCATCATCAGCGGTTTCACTTATTCATATAAAAGAGCACGTAGTAACAATTAAAGCAATTTCAACAGGAGCTTTCCTACCATAACTGTAGCGGAGTAAGTACTCTTGACAGCAGGTGTATCAAAGCAGGGAAAGAAGGATCTATTACACACCGAGTGACCATGTGTAAAAAGGAATGGTTTGGAATTTCCACTTGTTAATTCTGGATCCAGCCACCAAATCTGAGTGTGAAGAAAACAAAAAACCTTCAGTCACAGAGGGCTTTAAATTACTGATTCTTTTTCTGAAAATTACTTGCATAACGTAGGAAAATCAGTCTTAATCTCGGTTTTGATTTTTTAATCCTCCTACAATCAATCTTCAGTTAGTGCGAGTTGGAGAGTTAGACTTAGAATTCATCACTTTATGTAAATGTTACTGCTGCTATTAAAAGATGAGAATGCGTTTCTTCGTCCTTATCTATTTTGTCACATCATTAGTCAACCAGTAGAAATATTTCAATTGATGCAGCAAACATACATGTTGCTTTGGAAGACAGTAGCAGAAACAGTTTAAAATATATACATCTATTGTAAAAAGGTTTGGTACTGCGGCCTCTTGTCTAAAGTGACTTGTGATGGATTCACTCTTCACTTCAATTTTAATGAGGCCATATGCAAAACAACCAGCATGAAATGCTGATGTCTATGATTAATAATTCATGCTACACTGGGAGTGCCACTTCAGCAGTAAGCAAGTAAATCTCAGCTATATGACATGCTGGAAAAAACTGAGCTGAGAAAACATGTATAACAAATTGCCCCAAGGGAAAATGGGAGTTTCCGTGATGGGTTAAAGTCAGATTTATGTCATATTTACAAATAAAAAAACAATGTTATACCATGTAAACCATTTTCCAGCCTTAAAAGTTGTGTCAAGTAACAGTATTCAATTCTGATGAAGGGTCATTGACCTGAAACATTAACTCTGTTTCTCTCCACAGATGTTGCCCGACTTGCTGAGTATTTCAATCATTTTCCGTTTTTATTTCAAGTTTCCAGCATTTGCAATATTTTGCTTTTGTAATATTATTCAATGTTACTCATTGGGTTTTATACTATGTATTCAAACATTTTTATATCAACAACAATCTGCATATTTGGAGCTTTTTAATGTAGTAAATCATCCCACAGGAGCACTCAGATGAAACCCCAAACAGAATCACATACAGAAATATTAGGACCAGTGGTCAAAAGCTTGGTCATAGAGGTAGATTTTAACAAGTGCCTTACAGGAAAAGAGAGAGGTAGAGAGGCTTAGGAACTTAGGGCCTAGGCAGCTGAGGGCATGGCTACCAAAGATGGTACACTTAAAATCGGGCATGGACAATGCCAAAGTTGGAGGTGCAGAGATCTCAGAGGGCTGTAAAGTTGAAGAAGATCATAGAGATTGGGAAGGATGAGGTCATGGAAGGATTTGAAAACAAGGATGAGAATTTTAAAATTGATATATTGCCTGAAAGGGAGCCACCGTAGGCCAGAGAGCACAGGTGTGATTGGTGAGTAGGCCTTGGTGCGAGTTAGGATACAGACAGTTGATTTGTGAACAAGCTCAAGTTTACAGTGGGTCCAAAGGTGGAACTGCATTCTCACAATCCTTTCTAATCCCTATGTCCCTGAAAAATTACAAGAAACCAGCAGTTGTGATGAATGAATTTAGTGGCATTCTGTGCAACTCCAGAAATTTCCACAGTGTCCATCATCACGCCCAGGAAATGCTTAAATTAAACCAAACTAAACTGATTAAGGTTCAATCAGAATATAAACTGTACTGTAAACTTCTTTCCACAACCTACAGGGATCCCTTTTCTCCAGTTCCAAATCAAAGGATACAAAATCACTGAGGACACCCCATAATGTCCCCTTAGAGCTCCGCGGCCATGCTCAAGTCAGTCCTTTTAAGTTACCCCACAAGTGTGGCCATGCACAAAACTTTAAAGGGCTCGCGCACTTAAACCAAATGGCTGCACACCACAAAAATAACAGGGTACATTGTTCCCAATATTTTGTCATTCTGATATCACCATGTAATTCTGTGGCCTCTATTCAAATGCTTAGTGGTTTGAATAAAATCAAGGCTCCTTCATGCATTTTGGAAAAATCAAACATGTGATGTGCAATAGTGTGAAAGAATTAATAAACTGCACACTTAAACAACATGTGACCCCTACATAAAAAATTAAAACATTGGTACTAAACTCCACGGCAAACTTGTGATGACGCTCATTTGTTGTGTTCAAAAGAACAGGGTGGAACATAGGAACAACAGCAGGCCATTCAGTCCCTTGAACCTGTTCCGCCATTCAGTTATTTAATTCCTGATCTGCACCTCAATCCATTTACCCACCTGTTCAAACCTTGGATCTCCCTGTCTGCACGGGTTTCCGTACATCCCCATCCACTCCACTCTCAGCCATAAGCTGAACACAGTGCGTAATCATACAACAACTAGCATTCATATAGCACCTTAAAGGCAATAAAATACCCTAAGACAATTCACAGATACTGACACTGAGCTAAAAGAAACACTGAGACAGGTGACAAAATGCTTGGTCAAAGAGATAAGTTTTAAATCGAGTATCAAGGAGAGAGCGAGGTGGACAGTCAGAGGTTTGGGGAGCTGAGGTCCCAGCCAACTGAAGGAACAGCTGCCAATGGTGAGGCGAAGAAAGTAGGGAATGCATGAGGCAAGAGTTTCAGGGATGTACAGTTCTCTAAGGGTTGGAGGGCTGGAGGAGGTTACAGGAATTGAAGTGATTGGAACCAGAGGGCGAGGGTTTTAAAATTGAGGTATTGGTAGACTGGGAGCCAATGTGGGAGAGTGAGCACAAGTGATGGGTGAACAGGAGTTAGGAGCAGCAGAGGTTTGGAGGAGCTCAAATTCTTTGGAGGGTGGAAGATGGGAGGCCAGCAAGGAGAACAGTGGAACGATCAAGTCTGGAGATAACAAAAGTATAAATGAGGGCTTCAGCAGCAGAAGGGCTGAGGCAGGGGCAGAAATGGGCAATAGCAGGAAAGTGGAAGTAAGCGGCCAGGGGGGAATATGGGGTTGGAAGCTCATCAGTGCCAAATGGAATGCAGAGTTGGAAACTGGATATCGTCAATGGGTATGTAGAACATGAATTGCGTCTGCAGATTGTGATACTGAGGGGCAGCGTGTAGCTGTGAAAGGGAAGGGGCCAAGGATAGATCCTTGGGAGACTCCAAAGGTAAAAGGTGAGGGAGTGGGAAGAGTAGCCATTGTGTAAGATTCCCTGGCCTCAGCTGGATAGGTAAGAGGGAACCAGGTGAACATCTCAGATAAATGTGCGGGATGATTCAGAATCCTAAATTAGAATTTTTTGATTACTTATTAATAAAAGAGCTAAAGTGTGATAGATGGTTTTAATATATATATAGAAACTTTGCATTTATATAGTGCTTTTAACTAAACAAACTAATGTCACAAGAAGAGATAAATGGGTTTGACATAACCACCAATACAGAATCATGGATGCAAGGTGGCCAGGGTTTAGGAATAAATATCCCACAGTACATTCTTAAAAGGCAGACAGAATAGAGGAGTAGCCCTGATAATAAAGGATAACATAAGGACAGTAGTAAGAAAGGTGCTTAGTTCAGAAGGTCAAGAAGTAGAATCAGTATAGGTGGAGATTAGGAATAACAAGGGTCAGAAAACGCTAGTGGAGTGGTTTATAGGCCCAGTAACAGTAGTTAAACCATTGGACAAAGCATTAAGCATGAAATGATTGGAACATATAACAAAGGCAAAGTAATAATCATGAGGGACTTCAACCTTCATATAGACTGGACAATTCAAACCGGCAAAGAAGTCTGGCAGGTGAGTTTGTAGATTGCTTTTGTGACAGTTTCCTTGAACAATACATTGTGGAGCCAACTATGATAAAGTTATTTGAGATCTAGTATAGGCAGGGTTAATTAGTAATCTCATAATAAAGATCCTCTGGGAAAAAATGATCATAACACAATTGAATTCCATAATATGGTAGAAAATGACATATTCAAGTTCAAAGCAAGAATCTTAAACTTAAAGAAAGCTAATTACATATTACATATGTATGAGGGAGAGCTGTCCAAGGTTAATTGTGTAATTATTATCAGAGCCACTCGGAACAGCAGCTAACCCCAACAGGAACCCTGCCATATTTCGCAAAGCCTGGTGAAAATGATGTCAGAGCAGAGCAGAGAGCTGATTGGGAGGTATTGGGTAAGTCGTTTTTCTCCACTTGAATGCTATATTAAGGAAAGGTAAGAGTTCTAGTTTTTTTTAAAAGAAAGAAACTTAAATAATTTTCTACTTGGCTTAACTTTAGGGTAAGAATATTTTAACTAAAGGTATGGCAGGGGAGCTCAGTCTTGTGTATAGCATGGCCTGCAGAATGTGCGAAGTTTTAGATGCTCCTGGCAGTCTGGATGACCAAATCTGCAGGAAGTGCCACCAGTTTGACCAGCTTGATGGCCGGGTTTCAGAGCTTGAACGTTGGCTGGAGGCACAGCAGAGCATCCGCGAGGCTGAGAGTTACGTGGATAGCATGTTTTTAGACGTAGTCATCCAGCAGCTTAAGGAAGTGCAGTCAGAGAAGGAATGGGTGACACCAGTCAGAAGAGAGGGAGGCAGGCAGGTAGTTAGGAAAGCCACAGAGTGCATCTCACTCAAGAACAGTTTTTCTGTGTTGGAAAATGGTGAGAGTGACAGTTCCTCTGGGGAGTTCAGCCAGAGCACAAGGGGGGAGGAGAAAGAAAGGAAGAGCAATAGTGGTGGGAGGCTCAATAGCGAGGGGTACAGACAGGCATTTCTGCAGCCACAGACAAGACTCCAGGATGGTGTGTTGCCTCCCTGGGACCGGGGTCAAGGACGTCACTGAATGGCTGCAGGGCATTCTGAAAGGGGAGGGCAAACAGTCAGAGATAATGGCTCACATTGGTACCAGTGACACAGGTAGAAAGAGGGATGAGGTCCTGCAACAAGAATTTAGGCAGCTAGGTAGCAGGTTGAAAAGCAGGACCTCAAAGGTTGTAATCTCTGGATTACTCCCAGCGCTGTACGCTAGCGAGTATAGGAATAGGCGGATAGAGCAGGTAAATGCGTAGCTGAAGAGTTGGTACAGGAGGGAGGGCTTTAGATTCCTGGATCACTGGGTCCGTTTCTGGAGAAGGTGGGACCTGTACAAGTCTGACGGGTTGCACCTGAACCGAAACAGGACCAACATCCTTTGCTGGTGCTGTTGGTGGGGGTTTAAGCTAATTTGGCAGGGGGATGGGATATGGAGTGGAGGTATAGTAGAGGGTGATGCATAGACATCATAGAAAAACCAAGTCAGTCTGGATGGCAGAGTGTATATAGTCAACTTAAGGCACAAGGGGGCATGGCAAGGCTGGATGGCATTTATTTTAATGCAAGGAGTCTTGCAAGTAAGGCAGATGAGTTGAGGGTGTTGATTAACACATGGGGATACGATATCATTGCTATCACAGAGACGTGGTTGAGGGAAGAGCAGGACTGGCAGCTCAATATTCAGGAGTATAGAATCTTCAGACGAAACGGGGTGTGGGGTGTAAAAGAGGTGGTGGTGTTGGAATATTGATCAAGGACTCAATTACTGCAATAAGGAGGGAAGATATCTTAGAAGGTTCCTCAAATGAGGCCATATGGGTAGAACCTATAAACAAAAAGGAGGCAATCACATTGCTGGGAGTGTACTATTGACCCCCCAAACAGTCAGGGAGAGATGGAAGGGCAGATATGTAGGCAAATCTCAGAAGTGTAAAAATAATAGGGTAATAATAGTAGGGGATTTCGAATTCCCCAATATTAACTGGGATAGACAAAGTGTGAAAGGCTTAGAGGGGGAGGATTCTTAAAACGTATCTGGGAGAGCTTTTTAAGCCAGCACATAGAAAGTCCTACAAGAGACGAGGCAATGCTGGACCTAATTTTAGGGAACGAAGCCTGGCAAGTGGTAGAAATGTCAGTGGGGGAGCATTTCTGTGATAGTGACCATAACGCAGTGAAATTTAAGGTTGTTATGGAAAAGGACAAAGATGGGCCAGAAATAAAGTTTCTGAATTGGGGGAAGGCCGATTTTAAATGATTAGGCAGGGTCTGGCCAAAGTGGACAGAGGCAGCTACTTGTAGGAAAATCGACATCAGATCAGTGGGTGTTATTCAAAAAGGAAATAGTGAGAGTGCAGAGCCAACATGTTCCCATAAAGGTGAAGGGTGGGACCTACAAGTCCAAGAACCCTGGATGCCGAGGAATGTACAGGATTGGATAAGGAATAAAAGGGAAGCTTGAGGGCTCAAAACAGCGGGAGCCCTAGGGGAGTATAGAAAGTGCAGGGGGTCACTTAAAAAAGAGATTAGGAGAGCAAAGAGGGAGCATGAAAAACACTGGCGGCTAAAATAAAGGAAAATCCAAATGCATTTTATAAGCATATTAGGGGCAAGAGGATAACCAGAGAAAGAGAAGGGTCCATTAAGGACCAAAGTGGCAATTTGTGTGAGGAGCCAGAAGACGTAGGTGAGGTTTTAAATGAATACTTTGCATCTGTGTTCACCATAGAGAAGGATGATGTAGGTATAGAAATCAGTGAGGGGGACTGTGATAAACTTGAACAAATTTGATTTGAGAGGGAGGAGGTATTAGCAGTTTCAGCGGGCTTAAAAGTGGATAAATCCCCAGGCCCAGATGAGATGTATCCCAGGCTGCTGTGGAGGCAAGGGAGGAGATTTCAGGGGCCCTGATATTACTTTTCAAATCTTCTCTGGCCACAGGAAAGGTGCCAGAGGACTGGAGGACAGTTAATGTGGTACCATTATTCAAGAAGGGTGGTAGGGATAACCCAGGGAACTATAGACCAGTGAGTCTAACATCAGTGGTAGGAAAACTTTTGGGAAAAATTCTGAAGGACAGAATTAATCTCTATTTGGAGAAGCAAGGATTAAATAGGATAGTCGGCATGGCTTTGTCAGGGGGAGATCGTGTCTGACAAATTTGATTAAATTTTTCAAGGAGGTGATTAGGTGTGTAGATGAGGGTAGTGCAGTTGGTGTAATCTACATGGACTTCAGTAGGGCTTTTGAAAATACCTCACATGGGAGACTAGTCAAGAAGGTAAGAGCTCATGGGATCCAGGGCAATTTGACAAATTGGATCCAAAATTGGCTTAGTGGCAGGAGGCCGAGGGTGATGATTGAAGGTTGCTTTTGTGACTGGAAGCCTTTGTCCAGTGGCATACTGTGTCCCATGCTGTTTGTAGTGTACATTAATTATCTAGACATGAATGTAGGAGTTATCATCAGTAAGTTCGCAAATGACACGAAAATTGGTGGTGTGGTAAATAATGAGAAGGAAAGTCTTAGACTACAGGACGATATAGATGGGCTGGTCAGATGGGCAGAACAGTGGCAAATGGAATTTAATCCTGAAAAGTGTGAGCTGATGCATTTTGGGAGGACTAACAATCAAGGGAGTACACCATGAATGGTAGGTCTCTAGGAAGTACAGAGGATCAGAGGGACCTTGGTGTGCATGTCCATAGATCTTTGAAGGCAGCAGGGCAGGTAGATAGGGTGGTTAAGAGGGTATATGGGATATTTGCCTTTATTAGTCGAGGCACTGAATACAAGAGCAGGGAGGTTATGATGGAGCTGTATAAAACGTTAGTTAGGCCACATCTGGAGTACTATGTGCAGTTCCAGTCGCTGCACTATAGGAAGGGTATGATTGCATTAGAGGGGGTGCAGAGGAGATTCACCAGGATGTTGCCTGGGCTGGAGCATTTTAGCTATGAAGAGAGACTAGATAGGCTGGGGTTGTTTTCCTTCGAGCAGAAAAGGCTGAGAAGGCACCTGATTGAGGTGTACAAAATTATGAGGGGCATAGATAGGGTAGATAGGAAGAAACATTTCCCCTTAGTGGAGGGATCGATAACCAAGGTACGGGGCAGGAGGTTTAGTGGGGATTTGAGGAAAAGTTTTTTCACCCAGAGAGTGGGGGGTATCTGGAACTCACTGCCTGAAAGGGTGGTAGAGGCTGAAACCCTCACAACTTTTAAGAAGTATTTAGATGAATACTTGAAACACCATAGCATACGAGGCTACGGGCCAAGTGCTGGAAAATGGGATTAGAGTATATAGGGCTTGATGACCGGTGCAGACACAATGGGCCAAAGGGCCTCTTTCCGTGCGGTAAAACTCTATGACTCTAAATAAACAGTGGAAAATATTTAAAGAAATGATTCAAAATTTGCAACAAAAATATGTTCCGTTAAAAAATAAAACCTTAACGAGAAAGATACATCTGTGGTTTACTTTGGCGGTTAAGGATAGTATTAGATTAAAAGAATAGGTTTTTAATCTTGCGAAGAGTAGAATCAAGCCTAAGGAGTGGACAAAGGATAACCTAAAAGTCGGCAAAAAGGGGAAAAAATAGAACGAGAGTAAATTAGCCAGGAATATAAAACTAATTTTAAGAGCTGTTACCAGTATGTAAAGAAGAGAGTTGCTCAAGTAAATGGTTTAGAGGCAGAGACAAGTGAGATTATGAGGAATGAGGAAATGGAATAGATATTGAACAAATATTTTGTGCCTGTCGAAACCACATTAGATATCAAACATAGTGGGTAACCAAGGGGCTAATAAGAGTGTGGAACTTAAGGGCATTAATATGAGCAGAGAAAAAGTGTTAGAGAAACTTAAGGGATTAAAATATGACAAATCCCCAGGACCTGATGGCCTATATCTTAAAATTCTAAGAGATAGCTGAAGGCACAGTGGATCCACTGATTATGATTTTCCAAAATTCTCTAGATTCCAAAATGGTCCCAGCAGATTGGAAGTTAGTAAATGTAACACTGCTACACAAGGAAGAAGAGGGAGAGAAAACAGGGAACTACAGGTCAGTTGGCCTGACATCAGTCATGGGGGAACGACTGGAATCTATTATTAGGGTGGTCTTAAGAACGCACTTAGAAAATCATAGTATGATCGGACAAAGTCAACATAGTTTTACAAAAGGGAAATTGTGTTTGACAAATTTGTTCAAAAACTTTTTGAGAACGTAACTAATTGAGTAGATAAAGGGGGCCAGGAGCTGTAGTATAATTGGATATCCAAAAAGTATCCGATTAGATGCCATACAAAAGGTCAATACGTAAATTAAGGGCTCGTGGAGTTGGGGACAGTGCATTAGCATGGATGGAAGATTGGTTAACGGACAGGGAGCAGAGAGTAGGGGTAAATGGGGCATTTTCAAATTGGCATGAGTAACTAGTGGAGTGCAACAAGGATTAGTGCTGGGGCCTCAGCCATCTATTACTACCGGCTATTCCTCGCTAGCGAGGATGCTTGTCTTCCATGAGTCCAAAGATCCTGATGAGGCCAATTTTGGATCTGCAGACCTTGTGGCATGTAGAGCATTTGTTGTCATGTGTGATGTGTGTTATCAGTTCGGATCATGGCGTGTTCTTTTTGCCATTCTCATTTTTTCTCTTCATTTTGTTGTCATTGGGTTTCAAAATGCTGGGATCCTTCCCAGATTCTGCCACCATTTGATTCGATCTAAGGTAATGGTTGCCCAGGGTTGATGTCAGCATTGCATTTTTTCATGTTGGTTTTCAGCACATCCTTGAAGTGTTTCTTCTGTCCTCCTCTGGTGCATTTCCCTGACTGAGCTGGGAGAAGGTGACCTGCTTTGGAAGCCTGGTATTTGACATCCGAACAGTATGACCAACTCAATGAAGCTGGTGGCAGTTGATTATAGCCTCGATGCTTGTGGTGCCTGCTTGAGAGAGGACATTGATGTTGGTGCATCTATCCTCCACTTAATATGTAAGATCTTCCACTAGCAGCATTGATGGTATGACTCCAGTGCTTTGAGGTGCCTCCTATACATTGTCTATGTTTCAGCCCTGTACAGTAAGGAAGGGATCACAACCGCATGGTAGACCATGAGCTTGGTTTCAGTTTTGATGTTGCGATCAAACACTTGCTTCCTCAGATAGTCAAAGGCTACACCAGCAGATTTCAGGTAACGCTGGATTTCTTTATCAATGTCAGCCTTCTGTGAAAGATAATTTCCAAGGTGCTGGAAGTGTTCCACATTTTTCAAATCTTCTCCAGCCACAGGTGAGGTGCCAGAGGACTGGAGGACCGCTAACATTTTCCCATTATTAAAAAAGGGAGGAAAGAATAGACTAGGAAATTACAGGCCGGTCAGTCTAACCTCGGTGGTGAGGAAGTTACTAGAAAGGATTCTGAGGGACAGGATATATCTGCACTTGGAGAGACACGGATTAATCAGGAATAGTCAGCATGGATTTGTTAAGGGAAGGCTGTATTTGACAAATTTAATTGAATTTTTTGAGGAGGTTACCAGGAGTGTTGATGAGGATAATGCATTTTATGTGGTCTACATGGACTTTAGCAAGGCTTTTGATAAGGTCCCTCATGGCAGACTGGTCAAGAAAGTAAGAGCCCATGGGGTCCAAGGCAAAGTGGCACGTTGGATCCAAAAATGGCTGAGAGGCAGGAAGCAGAGGGTATTGGTAGAAGAATGTTTCTATGGCTGGAAGTCTGTTTCCAGTGGGCTCGGTGCTGGGGCCCTTGCTGTTTGTGGTGTACATAAATGATTTGGGGTATGATCAAGAAGTTTGCGGATGACACGAAAATTGGTAGGGTGGTAAACAGTGAGGATGATAGCTGTAAACTGCTGGAGGATATCAATGGACTGGGTCACATGGGCAAAGTAGTGGCAAATGGAATTCAACCCGGAAAAGTGTGAGGTAATGCACTTGGGGAGGGCTAACAAGGCAAGGGATCACACTATGAGTGGTAGGACCCTGGAAAGTACTGAAGATCAGAGGGACTTTGGTGTGCATATCCACAATCCCTGAAAGTAGCAGGGCAGGTAGATAAGGTGGCTAAGAAGGCATATGGGACACTTGCCTTTATTAGCTGAGGCATAGGATACAAGAGCAGGGAGGTTATGCTGGAACTGTATAAAACGCTGGTTAGGCCACAGTTGGAGTACTGTGCAGTTCTGGTCACCACATTATAGGAAGGATGTGAATGCACTGGAGAGGATGCAGAGCAGATTTACCAGGATGCTGCCTGGCTGGGGGGGGTCTGAGTTATGAGGAAAGATTGAATAGGTTGGTTGTTTTCCTTAGAGCAGCGAAGATTGAGAGGGGACCTGATAGAGGTGTATAAGATTATGAGGGGCATAGATAGGGTGGATAGGAAAAGACACTTTCTCCATTAGTAGAGGGGTCAATAACCAGGGGGCATAGATTTAAGGTACGAGGTAGAAGGTGAAGAGGGGAGTTGAGGAGAAATTCTTTCACCCAGAGGGTGGTGGGAGTCTGGAACTCACTGCCTGAAAGGGTGGTTGAGTCAGAAACTCTCGTAACATTTAAGTATTTGGATATTCACTTGCGTTGCGATAGCCTCCAGGGCTATGGGCCAAGCACTGGAAAATGGGATTAGTCTAGTCAGATTTTTCTTGACCAGTGTGGACACGGTGGGCCGAATGACCTCTTTCTGTGCTGTAAACGTTTATGTGTCTATTTTACAAACACCAATCATGAATCCTTATCAATGGAGCGTGTGCATTTGGAGCTTGCTGATGGAGGACTTCAGTCTTCTGAATGTTGAGCACAAGTCCCAGCTTCTCATATGCCTCAGTAAATATGTCGACAATTCTCTGGAGATCCGATTCCGACACAACATTTACTGCAGCATCATCAGCATGTTGGAGCTCAATGACCAAGGTCAGGGTGGTCTTAGTTTTTGAGTGGAGTTGTCTGAGATTACATAGTTACCGCCCATTTGATAAATAAGCTGCACTCCAGCAGGGAGCTTGTCTCTAGTCAGGTGGAACATGGCAGCAAAGAAGATCGATGACACAGCCTATAATTACTCCTGTCTTAACCTCAAAATGGTCCGTAATGAATCTGTTGTTAAGGATCTACAATCTATGCTAATGAGTTAGACAAAGACACCAAGAGTAAATGTATCTAAGTTTGCTGACGATACAAATTTAGGTGGGAATGTAAACCTTGAGGAGAAACAAAGAGGCTTCAAATAGTTATAAACAAGTTAAGTTAATGGGAAACAAGGTGGCAAATGGAGTGAAATCTGGGCAAGAGTAAGGTTATTCACTTTAGTTGTAAGAGCTGATAACTGGATTTTTTTGCAAGATGTGAAACATGCAAATACCAAGTGTTGGTATTCAGAGAGACTTGGGTGCACTCAAACAAGGAACACAGGAAGTTACCATGCAGGTACATCAAGCAATTAGGGAGCAAATAGTAGTACGTTGGCAACTATTGAAAGGAACTTGGAGTACAAAAATAAGGAAGTCTTGCTACAAAAAAAAGAGATTTGGTGAGACCACACTACAGTACTCTGCACAGTTCTGTCTCCATATCTCGCCTTGGAGGCAGTATAGCGAAGGTTCACTATTTCGTTTCCTGGGATGAGGGTTGTCCTGTGATGAGAGGCTGAGTAAATTGGACCTATACTCTCTAACGTTTAAAAGAATTGGAGGCAGCCTCATTGGCTGGAATTTAATGCCAACTGCCACCACCCCCCGAACATCGCCACCCTTCCCCCCACCCACCTGAGGATCTAGCAGCCGGTAAGGGTGAATGTAAAACCGGGTTGGATGGCAGGGGTGCTCTGTGCCCGTCACCTATCCCTATGCGCTGATATTTTACCAGTGTCAGATAGATGTCAGGCAGTCCACCCACCCTTGGCTCAAGTGAGGCCCTTAAATAGCCAATTCATCCTGATGCACCTGGGGGGTACCCACCTTCAATACATTCATGGCTGATATAGAAAGATTTTTGGTTGCTCAATGCAGAGGGAGAAAGCAGACGATAGCTCAACGAGTACTTTGGAGTGACCTTTGTTAGGCTGTACAGGGTTTTAAATGAAGGTTGTAACAAGGTGAGATGCTCAAAACAGAAGATGCCAGAGGAGTAGGGAGACATACCAAGGTAGAGATAAGGGCTACACCACTGTCATGAGGGTTTGAGTAAGTGGTGGAACGTATAGCCATGCAGAGAGGCTTCATTAAGGGGAACGGTGTCATCATCCCTCAGCCGTGTCTTTGCCAAAGCCAAAATGTCACTGTGATTGTCCACAATAAGCTCATGGATGGCAAGGGCTTTATTAGCAAGGATACTACTGTGTCATCATCACCTCAGGTAGGTCAATCTTTCAGGTGGGACAAGATATTCCCAGGGATGGTGATGAAGGCTTCTGGGACATTGGCTGAAAGGTAAGATTCTGTGAATATGACTATATCAGACTGTTGCTTGACTAGTCTGAGGGACAGCTCTCCCAGTTTTGGCACAAAATCCCAGATGTTAATAAAGAGGACTTTGCATGGTTGACTAGGCAGAGTGTGCCAGAAAGGAAACTAAGGAGCTGAGCTGGGTGGTCAGCAATTGGTGGTGTTGACCACAACATAAATTTATGTTGGATTGGTAGGAGTCCCCATGGGTCATCCTGACACAGGTTAGGAAAATTATGTAGTATGGTAAGTTATGTCCTGAGCAACTGGCCACAGGGGCATTAGTGTTGTAAAAGTAGGTTTCCTGCCCACCATATTCCAGACATACTGAAGAATGAGGCTAACTTTGTCTGGAAAATTACTGACAAAAATGTTTTCTTTAAGTCAAAAGCTTGCATTGACACCACCACCCAGTTCACAGAAGTGAGAAAAGGAAAATAAAAAGAGTTATAGTTGGGAGAAGGGTAATACGTAGCTTAAAAAGATTATAGAATCGCTATATTCATTGAGGATTTTATAAAAGTGCACATTGATTGCATTTTAACAAATTAATAGTTCAATATGCAAGTTTATCTTCTATTGGGAGGGAAGTAGTCAAAGGACTTGCAAATTAAGAAGTTACCCAGGTTCAGGTCTTTGAAAGTTTGGTGACAAGTTGATATGGTTGTTAAAAATCTCTGGGATGTCAAGTTCTTTAAATTGAGTAGACAATACAAAAGAGTTAATGTTAAACTTATATAAAGCCATAGTCACAACTGTTTGCCAGGTTTTAAGCACTAATTTAAGTAATTTAGAGAGGATGTCAAGGCTTTGGACACAGTACAAAATGGATTTACTATGATGATACCAAGGCTGTGAAACTAAAGGAATTATGGCTCTTTCCAGCAGAATACCAGAGGTTAAGAGAAGGTTTGGTAGTGGTCTTCAATAATATAAGAAGTTTTGATGAAGTAAATAAAGAAAAACTATTTTTACAATCTAGAAGACAATGACTACAGGGCATAAATGTAAGACCATTGCTAAAAGGAGAAGCTGAGTTATTTTGTGTATCGGGTGTGAAATGTCAGAATCAGCATTGGAAGTAGAATGCATAATAACTTTTAAAATGGAAGTGATAAGGTTATGAAAAAAAGTCTGAGGAAAGTGGATAACTTTTTCAGAGAGCAGCCACAGTTGAGAGAGGATTTTACAGCTTCAATTAACCGATGATTCTATGTGCTGTGACATTTGGTTTTGCACTTGTTGCTATACACCCATTTACTATATCAATTACCATATGCACAAATATTAATGCATCAAGCTTGTTCAATGACAATCAGAACTAATGAAATTGCAGTAGTCCTTGTACAGTGCATTCCAATGCAGAGTTCTATAATGCAAGTTATAAGTTTTATACAATAAAGGTCAAAGGTTATGTCAAATTGGTTATAGCTGGGGGGGCAGAAGACAATTCACTTATTGTATTCTTTCTGTTTTTGAGTTAGTCAGTTGATGGTGCCTCAGAATTTCAGCCTCACCACAAAACTATAAACCTGAGGTTCCCCAAACTGCCAAGTCACTCAATGAGGAGAGAGGAATCCACCTCAGGAAATGGGAGTTTCAGTACCTGCAGAAAGAGGTAAAACAGGGGCCCTGAAGACTTCTGCAGTTATCCTGAATATAAACTGGTTAGCCCGAGACCCAAAATGAGTTAAGTGCACTGCTTAAATAAAACAAATCAACCCTAAAAGTCTTTGTACTTTGTAATGATCAAATCGCAGTCAAAGAGTTAAACTAAATGCCCATCCATTCAGGAGAAATATGAATGATAAGTACTCAATTCCCTTCTGTTGGGTTGGGTTGGGTTGGGTTGGGGGGGTAGTCTGAAAGAGTCCAGTTAGTTGGAGAGGGGGAGAAGGGGGGAGAGGGAGAGGGAAAGGGTGGGGGGTTTGGAGCTCAAGTTTAAATCTCCACCTGAGCAAGTTGGTCGAGGACTTACCGCCGGCCCATCGGTTGTAGTGTATCTGATGATGATCTGGAAGTTGCTGTGAGGTTTGATGGCAGCCGGCAGGGTGATGACCAGAGAGGAGCCGTACTCGGTGAAGGGGTCGAGCCGGTGAGCCAGGGGCCAGCTGTTCTCCCCCGAGCTGCACCGGCACTTGGCGTTGACGGAGCGGATCAGCAGCGACGGGTGCGAGTCCAGGACCAGGCTGTGGGTGTCGGCTCGCAGGCACACCAGGTCCAGCACCTCCAGCGCCTGGATCTCCCGGCTCGGGAAGCCAATGTCCAACTCCAGGTGGAAATGCCGGATCCGAAAACGCTGAAAGTTGGAGGCGGAGGCGATGTCGACGGGGCAGCCCCGGGACCCACTCAAACTCTCGCCCCTCTTCTTGGAGCCGGTGACAACTTTGCGGCAGCAGCAGAAAGTTGGCCGCTCGAAGGCAGCAGCCATGGTCCAGCCCAGAGGAACACAAACAAACAAACAAACAAACAACAACAACCAAAACAGGCAGAGGGGAATCAAAATGTAATAAATCACCCAACCCCCCGGGTATAACACAGGGAGGGGGGTGTGGGGGGGGGGGCCCCCCCGGCGGCAGCTGGAGAGAGTTTAGGGGGGGGTAAGGGGGTGGGGGGTGTAGGGGGGAGAAATGCGTCGATCAAACCCAACTACGTGAAATCCATCAGATCCCGGGGTCGCAGAGACACAAAAACAAAAAGATCCGAGAGGGGGGAGAAGCTGCAAGTTCCGAGAGAACCCAATGGAAAAGCCCGAGCCCCGGCAAAAACAGGAAGTAAAGGCTCGGGGCTGAGAGGCTGCAGCCGGCAGGGCAACGACTGGAGGGCGCCAGAGAGGGAGCCAGGCCGGGCTGGGCTGGGCCAAGCCAAGGGGGTAGAGGCCATGGACAAATCACCACCCTCTAATGGTCAACCTTTCACAGGAGAACTCAACAATGTTTCAGTGCAACTGGGGGTGGTCACCATGAACCAGCCAGGTTGCAGCCTAGAACTGAAGGCTGTTGGCTCTCATTTTTCTCCCAGGGTGGGTTTGGCCATGCACAAAAAAAAAATGCTTCAAGATGAGCTGATGATTTTAGTGGCAGTTTACTGGCATTTTTCTTTAGCATTTGCACCCCCCCCCCCGCCAACCCCGACAAAGAAAATTTTTTGGAAATACTAGGGCTGCAGCTTTTCAGAAAATTTGTATTCCTCAAAATAATTTTTCTAGGGTGTGCCAGGGCCATTAGAGATGGATGTTGGTGATCTTTGCGCTGCGAAGGGTGAGGGGGATGGGAACTCACCTTGGGACTGAACAGGATGCCAATGTTGTGAACAGTCTAGATAGATAAAAGCAAAAAACTGGGGATGCTGGAAATCCAAAACAAAAATAAAAATACCTGGAAAAACTCAGCAGGTCTGGCAGCATCTGCGGGAGAGGAACACAGTTAACATTTCGAGTCCGTATGACTCTTCAACAGAACTAAGTAAAAATAGAAAAGAGGTGAAATATAAGCTGGTTTAAGGGGTGAAGGGGGATAGAGCTGGATAGAGGGCCAGTGATAGGTGGAGATAGCCAAACAATCGAGTTCAACCTGAGATGGGGCCAAGGATGGGGATGCATCTGGTATTGAGGGTGTGGAGTTTGTACTCTCGGGGCTGAATACGATGGATTCAGTCTTTACAGCGTTTAACTGGTGGAAACTATGGCTTCATCAAACAAGCAGTCAGGTGACAAGAGTTGAGAAGTGGCACTGAAGCAGAGCATACACCTGGAAACCAATCCCATGTCTGGATTGATGTTGTCAAGGGGAAAAATGTAGACAGCACAGCAGTGATTGGCCCTTGGAGAACTCCAGAACTGAGAAGTTGAGGGTAGATAGAGAAGCTATTGCTAGAAATGCTGTGACCATGATCAGATTTGCAAGAGTGGAACCAAATGAAAAAAGCTCCAGCAAGGTGGACAATCAAGAAGCGGTGTTGGATGAGGGCCATATAATTGATCATGTTGAAGGTAGCAATGTTTTTGAAGAGGACAGAGAGTGATAATGAAAATATAATTTGTGACTAAAAAGCAAAATACCGTGGATGCTAGGAATCTGAAATAAAAACAGTGCAAAAGATAAGACTGAAGCATTTGCAACAATGTTCAGCCAGAAGTGGCGAATGGATGATCCATCTCAGCCTCCTCTGGAGGTCCCTAGCATCACAGATGCCAGTCCTCAGCCAATTCAATTCACTCCACATGGTATCAAGAAGGCATTGGTTACTGCAATGGCTATGGGCCCTGACAATATTCCGGCAAGGGTACTGAAGACTTGTGCTCCAGAACTTGCCGTGCCCATAGCCAAGCTGTTCCAGTATAGCTACAACACTAGCATCTACCTGGCAATATGGAAAATTGCCCAGCTATGTCCTGGCCAATCACAACAAATCCAACCTGGCAAATTACTGCCCCATCAGTCTACTCTTGATTATAAGTAAAGTGATGGAAGGGCCACTCAGCTCCTGAGTCCTGACCTCATGTTTGGTTCAAACATGTACATATTAGAATCATATCTCTCAAGTTTGAAGTTTATTTTTACAGAATGGAAGGATTTGGCATGATCTGAACATGTGGATGCTTACCTGGAATTTTTTTTAAAATCAGGTCATAAGTTCACCTTGGAACTGTAAACAAGCAAGCCTCTTCCAAGAAATCACCTGACCTATATAGTACTTGGGAAGTTATTGTTTGTTTGTGTTGAACTGCAAAGCGCTCTACTTAATGAACAGCTGGGAGACAAAAAGGCAATCACATGGGAGAGAGAAAGAAAGAGAGTTGCGAACCTGCTTGTTTTGAAGGCAGTTTTATTGGAGACCAGGCTAAGGAAAGAAGGCTACTTTGACCGGCTCCCTCTCTCTACCTGGCCTAAAATTGTGTGTGGCTATCAACCTGCAGCCAGAGAACCCACATCTGAGTGTAACCAGTCTGCATTTGGACTTGCAAAGCTGAGACCAGTGGTGAGAATGCCCCGGCATCCACTGGGATCAGCGGCCTGTCTTCACATGAGAGAACTCCAGGTCGAAAATGTTGAGACCCTGACGTCTTTATCCTTTATTTTATAAAGCCCATCCTCTAAAGCCCACCTCTGCAGAGACTCTGTATATCCTTTGTTTGTCTGTGTGTGTGCTGGTGGAATTCTTTAGGAAGAGATAGGTAGTTATACTTCCTGATTATAATTCTGTGCTAATCAGTACTTGCAATTTGTTAAAATAAGTTTTGTTTTAAAGAAGCCTGGTCAGAGTCTCTTTTCTTCTGGGTACTAGAAGTGTAGGTACACAATTGGCCATTTTGGTGACAAAATTAAACATTTGAATTAATGGTGCGGCCTGCAGAGTACTAGGGCTTCATAATTCGTGTACTCTTCCCATCCTGGTCGTAACAGACAAAAGAACTGAACTCCAGAGGTGAGGTGAGAGTAACTGCCCTTGACATGAAGGCCGCATTTGACCAAGTGTGGCATCAAGGAGCCCTAGCAAATCGGGAGTCGATGGGTATGAGGGGGAAAAATGTCTGCGGGTTGGAGTCTTACCTAGCGGAAAGTAAGATGGTTGTGGTTGTTGGAGGTCAGTCATCTCAGTTCCAGGATGTCACTGCAGGAGTTCCTCAGGGTAGTGTCCTAGGCCCAACCAGCTTCAGCTGCTTCATCAATAACCTTCATTCCATCATAACATCAGAAATAGGGATGTTCGCTGATGATCGCACAATGTTCAGCACCATTTGCAACTCTTCAGATACTGAAGCAGTCCATGTTCAAATGCAGCAAGACCTGGATAATATCCAGGCTTGGGCTGACAAGTGGCAAGTAACAATCGTGCCACATAGGTGCCAGGCAATGATAATCTCCAGCAGGAAAGAATCTAACCATCGCCTGTTGACATTCAATAGCATTGCCATGGCTGAATCCCCCACTATCAACATCCTGAGGGTTACCATGGACCAGAATCTGAACTGGACTAACCATATAAATACTGTGGCTACAAGAGTGGGTCAGAGGCTACGAATCCTGCAGTGAGTAACTCACTTCCTGACTCCCCAAAGCCTGGCAACCATCTACAAGGCACAAGTCAGGAATGTGATGGAATACGTTCCACTTGCCTGGATGAGTGCAGCTCCAACAACACTCAAGAAGCTTGACACCATCCAGGACAAATCAGTCCACTTGATTAGCACCCCATCCACAAACATTCACTCCCTCCACCACCAACACATGGTGGCAGCTATGTGTACCATCTACAAGATGCGCTGTAGGAACTCACCAAGGCTCCTTAGACACACTTTCCAAGCCCACGACCACTACCATCTAGAAGGACAAGCGCAGCAGACACATGGGAACACCACCACCTGGAAGTTCCCCTCCAAGCCACTCACCATCCTGACTTGGAAGTATATCGCCGTTCCTTCACTGTCTCTGGGCCAAATCCTGGAACTCCCTCCCCAACAGCACTCTGGGTGTACCTACACCGCGTGGACTGCAGTGGTTCGAGAAGGCAGCTCACCACCACTTTCTCAAGGGCAATTAGAGATGGGCAATAAATGCTGGCCTAGCCAGCGACACCCACATCTGATGAATGAATAATAAAAAAAATACTCAGCAGGTCTGGCAACATTTGTGGGGAGAGAAACAGTTAAAGTTTTGTGTTGAGCATTCTTTGGAAATGATGGAAGGTAGAAGTATGGTGGACTAAATTGAGGGAAGTGCAAGTGAAATGCTGCTTCACTTGAAAGGAGTGTTTGGGCCCTTGGACGGTGAGGAGGGGTGAAGTAAAGGGGCAGGTGTTGCACCTTCTGCGGTTGCATGGGAAGGTGCCGTGGGAGGGGGTTGAGGTGTAGGGGGTGATGGAGGAGTGGACCAAGGTGTCCCGGAGGGAACGAAGTATGGTGGGTTTTATGCTGTTGAAAGGCGGGAGGGGAGGGAAGGAAGAACAAAAGGGAAGGCCTGGGATAGGGTGGGCAGAAAAGATTAAATGACAAGTATGCCATGGAACAAAAGGCAAAGGGAGAGGTAATGATTGGTGGAAAGAAACAAAGCATTTATCCAGAGCTGAATAGAGCTGTGCCATTAACACTCACTCTGGACCAATGCTTTGTTTATTTACTACTGTAGAATCTTAACTCTGTGTAGTGTCCACCATTGTGTGAATTGTACACAAATTGTTTCTGGAGATACGTTTAATTGGCCAAGTGACCTTTCCTCATGTTATAGTTTCTTGTATATTTACCTTAATAATTGAAGCCTGAACTAGTCAGAAAATCCAAATAGATAAAGTAACAGATTACAAAGTGCAATTTGGATTAAGTTGGTTGAAGGTAGCAATAAAATTGAACATTTTCTAAATGGCAAAGGAAATAGATACTGCTGGATACATGAGTGATTGATGGTAAATAACAAAGGGATCATGGAGTTGTCTTGATTGCACAGGAGAAAGTGAGTTTTCTATGAGTACTGCAGAACAAAGTTAAAATAGGGAATTTGATTTTGGTATCGCAAGTAGGACCAATAATGTGGCAGAAAACGTTCAAGAACAAGATTATACTTTAATAAGGGAGAGGGCAGTGCAAGTGGGTTATTGTACCGTTTCACTTCTGTAACTGATGGAGTGAAAGTCTTCTCTATTTACTGTCTGTGCAAAGCTCCTGTAAACTCCATCCCTCGCTCTGACAACTGTCTGAAGCTGAACCAGACTGCTTGCAACCTGGATACCATGTAGTGGTGCTACTGAGCCACTCTTGGTGATGGACATTGAAGTCCCCCATCTAGAGTACATTCTGCATCCTTGCCACCCTCAGTGCTTCCTCCAAGTGGTCTTCAACATGGAGGAGTACTGATTCATCAGCTGAGAGGAGGCGGCATGTGGTAATCAGCAGGAGGTTTCCTTGCCCATGTTTGACCTGATGCCGTGAGACTTCACGGGGTCCGGAGTCGATGCTGAGAACTCCCAGGGCAACACCCTCCTGACTGCATACCACTGTGCCACCACCTCTGCTGGGTCTGCCCTGCCGCTGGGTCAGGACATAGACAGGGATGGTGATGGTGGTGTCTGGGACATAATCTGTAAGGTATGATTCTGAGATTATAACTATGTCAGGCTGTTGCTAGACAAGTTTGTGAGACAGCTCTCCCAATTTTGGACAAGCCCCCAGATGTTAGTGAGGAAGACTTTGCAGGGTTGACAGGGCTGGGTTTGCCGCTGTCATTTCGGTGTCTAGGTCGGGTGGTCCGTCCAGTTTCATTCCTTTTTATTGACCTTTTAGCAGTTTGATACAACTGAGTGGCTTGCTAGGTCATTTCAGAGGGCATTTAAGAGTCAACCACATATTTTGAATATGTTACAGGCACTTAACAATATCCTTGTATAAGAATGGCATGTCCAGTTTCCATTCAGGAAATTAGGTCCAATTCTCAGAATTCACAGAGTCATAGAGTTCTACAGCACAGAAAAAGGTCCTTCGGCCCATCGAGCCTGCACCAGTCAAACAAGTACCCAACTATTCTAATCCCATTTTCCAGCACTAGGTCCATAGCCTATATGCCATGACATCGCAAGTGCACATTCAAATACTTCTTAAATGTTATGAGGGTTTCTGCCTCTACCACCCTTTCAGGCAGTGAGTTCCAGATTTCCACTACCCTCTGGGAAAAAGTTCTTCCTCACATCCCCTCTAAACTTCCTGCCCCTTACCTTAAATCTATGCCCCCTGGCTATTGATCCCTCCACCAAGGGGAAAAGTTCCTTCTTGTCTACCCTATCAATGCCCCTCATAATTTTATAAACCTCAGTCATGTCCCCCCTCAATCTTCTCCTCTGCTCCAGGGAAAATAACCCCAGTCTATCCAATCTCTCCTCATAACTAAAATTCTCCAGCCCAGGCAACATCCTGGTAAATCTCCTCTGCACTCTCTCTACTGTAATCTATAATGTGGATTCCAGAACTGCACGCAATACTCTAGCTGTGGCCTAACCAGCGTTTTATACAGTTCCAGCATAACCCCCCTGCTCTTATATTCTATGCCTCGGCTAATAAAGGCAAGTATCCCATATGCCTTCTTAACCACCTTATCTACCTGTCCCATTACCTTAAGGGACCGGTGGACATGCACACCAAGGTCCCTCTGATCCTTGGTACTTCCCAGGGTCTACTATTCATCGTGTATTCCCGTGCCTTGTTTGTCCTACCCAAGAGCATCACCTCACACTTATCTGGATTAAATTCCACTTGCCACTGATCAGCCCATCTGACCAGCCCATCTATATCCTCCTGTAATCTAAGGCTATTCTCCTCAATATTTAGCATCCCACCAATTTTCGTGTCATCCGCAAACTTGCTGATCAATCCTCCTACATTCAAGTCTAAATCATTTATATATACCACAAACACCAAGGGACCAAACACCGATCCCAGTGGAACCCCCCTGGACACAGGCATCCAGTCACAAAAACACTCCTCGACCATCACCCTCTGCTTCCTGCCACTCAGCCAATTCTGGATCCAATTTGCCAAATTGCCTTGGATCCATGGGTTCTTACCTTTGTTATAAGTCTCCCATGCAGGGCCTTATCAAAAGCCTTGCTGAAGTCCAAATAGACTACATCAAATGCATTGCCTTCATCCACACACCTGGTCACCTCTTCGAAAAATTCAATCAAATTGGTCAGACATTACCTCCCCTTAACAAAACCATGCTGACTGTCCCTGATTAATCCCTGCCTCTCCAAGTGTAGATTAATTCTGTCCCTCAGAATTGCTTCCAATAGTTTCCCCACCACTGAGGTTAGACTGACTGGCCTGTAGTTTCCCGGTTTATCCCTTCCTCCCTTCTTGAATAACGGTACCATATTGGCTGTCCTCCAGTCCTCTGGCACCTCTCCTGTGGCCAGAGAGGTATTGAAAATTATTGCCAGCGCCCCTGGTATCTCCTCCCTTGCCTCACTCAACAACCTGAGATACATTTAATCCGGGCCTGGAGATTTATCTACTTTTAAGCCTGCCAGACCACATAGAACCTCCTCCCTTTCTATGCTAATTTCTTTAATTATATCACAGCCCTTCTGCCTGATTTCCATACCCACGTCGTCCCTTTCACTTGTGAACACCGACACAAATTATTCATTTAGAACCCTACTTAGGTCTTCCGGCTCCACACACAAATGACCACCATGGTCCTTAATGGGCCCTACACTTTCCCTAGTTATCCTCTTATTCTTAGTGTGCTTGTAAAATAACTTTGGATTTTCCTTTATTTTACCTGCCAATGTTTTTCATGCCCCCTTTTTGCTATCCTAATTTCCTTTTTAAGTTCCCCCCTACACATTCCATACTCCTCTAGGGCTTCCGCTGTTTTAAGCCCTTGGTATCTGCCATAAGCCTCCCTTTTCCTCTTTATCCAATCCTGTATATCCCTTGACATCCAGGGTTTCCTGGATTTATTGGTCCTACCCTTTGTCTTTACTGGAATATGTTGGCCCTGTGGTCTCCCTATTTCCTTCTTGAATGAGTCCCACTGCTCTGACGGAGATTTACCTAAAAGTAGCTGCTCCCAGTCCACTCTGGCCAAATCATATCTGATCTTATTAAAATCAGCCTTCCCCCAATTTAAAACTCTGATTTCTGGCCCATCCTTGTCCTTTTCCATAACAACCTTGAATCTAATGGAGTTATGATCACTATCTGCAAAATGCTCCCCCACTGATACCTCTACCACTTGCCCGGCTTCATTCCCTAAAATGAAGTCCAGGACCGCCCCCTCTCTTGTAGGACCTTCTATGTACTGGCTTAAAAAGCTCTCCTGGATGCATTTTAAGAATTCCGCTCCCTCTAAACCTATCACACAATGGCTAACCCAGTTAATGTTGGGGAAGTTGAAATCCACCACTATTACTACCCTATTATTTTTACACTTCTCTGAAATTTGCCTACATATCTGCTCTTCTATTTCTCTTTGACAGTTTGGGGGCCTATAGTACAATCTCAGCAATGTGATTGCTCCTTTTTTGTTTTTCAGTTCTACCCAAATGGCTTCATTTGAGGAGCCTTCTAAGATGTCATCCCTTCTTACTGCTGTAATTGATTCCTTGATCAATATTTCAATACCCCCTCCTCTTTTACCTCCTTCCCTGTCTCACCTGAAGACCCTTTTTCTTGGAATATTGAGCCTGTCCCTCTCTCAACTACGTCTCTGTGACAGCAATGACATCATACTTCCATGTGTTAATTTGTGCCCTCAACTCAACGGCCTTATTCGTCAGACTCCTTGCATTAAAATAAATACCATCCAACCTTGCCAAATTCCCTTGTGCCTTAACTGGCCTATAATTTCTATGCCTTCCAGACTCACTTGCTCTCTCTTCTAATTTTGGCTGTGCATCTCCCCCTGCTGAACCTCCTTTCAGGATCCCAACCCCCTATCAAGTTAGTTTAAACCCTTCCCAACAGCACTAGCAAACCTCCCCGCAAGGATGTTGGGCCCATTCCGGTTCAGGTGCAACCTGTACATCTTGTACAGGTCCCACCACCCCCAGAGACGGTCCCAATATCCCAGAAATTTAAAGCCCTCCCTCCTGCACCATCTCTCCAGCCACGCATTCATCTGGGCTAACCTCCTATTTCTATACTCACTAGCGCGTGGCACCGGAAGTAATCCAGAGATTACGACCTT
Source organism: Cetorhinus maximus (assembly GCF_964194155.1). NCBI lineage: Eukaryota > Metazoa > Chordata > Chondrichthyes > Lamniformes > Cetorhinidae > Cetorhinus > Cetorhinus maximus. Next base: position 66,080,221 of record NC_135897.1, on the reverse strand, counting down.
TGAGAATTCAGTAATACCATCTCTAATAACATAAATATATACTCATTGCACACAGCCAGAATTTGATTTTTAAATAAATAGAAAGTATGTAAATTAGGCTTAAATAACTTTTAGCATTGTAGCGATCACAGTGAATATGCCTTCACTGTTGTTCAAAGGTTGATCTTGACAGAGTTGTTAGTATGTTTTCTAAATTTTTGAAAACAGTTCAATCTTCATAAGCAAGTCAACCGGCTGTCATCCAAATAGGAGGAAAATCGACAAAAAATGGGGAAAATTCCAAGTACTCCCATTTTCCGACAGGGGTGCCATGATTCATGATTAGCCCATGCGCAGCCTTGCTGACCAGGCAGCACAAACTTTTGTGTTGCCTCCTCATTTCAATGATTTCAGTGTGCAGCCCAGTGACGAATGTGTTTCCATATGGCTACATGCTCAACAGGGGTACCATTAGTGTGCGAGCCTGCATGACTGACATGGCAGTCATTATATAGAAGCTACTGCTGGCTGCCTGCAGAGGAAATGGCTACAAGGAAAAGCACACCAATGGAACAGCAGGCAAGAGAGAGTTTTCTGACATGGCACTAAAGGCATTCGTGGAGGAGGTTGAAAGGAAGACAGAGACAAGGTTTCTATAGGGGCCTAAGAGGCCCTGAGAAGAGAATGCCAGCAGGTAGCCATGGAGATCAATTCCCAGAGTCTGGCCTGGAGGACCTGATAGCAATGCCCTAAGAAGTTTAGTGACCTCACGCAGGTGGTCAAACTCAGTGTATGCATTTTGACATGATATCTACCTACTGCACCACCAATCTCTCATGCTGTTCAATGCACCACACCCTCATCACTCACTCATCAGGAATTAGGCCAAATATTTAGACACTCCACCTTTCCTTCACACTTCTTCCAATGTTTGCAGTCTCATACCTACCTCTTGCAGCTTTCACATAGCTCCAGGCACAACACCCAAAAATGGCGCAATATAATTGCTGGCATTGTTCCCTCTCTGGTGATGTCAGCCATGACTCACTAGGTAGGACTTGAGCATAAAAATCAAGCTGGCACTCCAGTGCAGTACTAAGGGAGTGGTGGGCAAAGGTGGGCATCTTTCAGATGAAGCATTAAACTGAGGCCCTGCCTGGCCTCTCAAGTGGACATAAAGGATCCCATGGCATCATTTTGAAGAAGAGCAGGAGAGTCATGATAAACAAAAACAGAAAATGCTGGAAAAACTCTGCAGTTCTGACAGCATCTGTGGAGAGAGAAACAGAATTGACGTTTCAAGTCCATATGACCCTTCTTCAGAGCTCTGAAGATGGGTCATATGAACTCTGTTTTTTCTCTCCACGGATGCTGTCAGACCTGCTGAGTTTTTCCAGCATTTTCTGTTTTTGTTTCAGATTTCCAGCATCCACAATATTTTGCTTTCAACATAGGGGAGTCATCATGGTGTCGATATTTATCTCTCAGCCAGATAAGAGGTGCTTGCTACCTGTGTGGATGAGAAGGACTGCAAGGTGGATGAACGGACTAACCATGGCACCATGGTGAAGGATGCCATTCAAGTGAGGTGGGTGGGTAAAGAGGAATGTGGTAGTGATAGGAGACAGCAAAGTCAGGGGGATAGATACTGTTCTCTGCTGTTGAGAGTGTGAGTCCAGACAGCATTTGATAAGGTACCGCACATAAGGCTACTTAATAAGATAAGAGCCCATGGTGTTGGCATGGATAGAGGATTGCCTAACCAATAGAAGACAGAGAGTTGGGATAAAGAGTGGCATTTTCAGGATGGCAACCTGTAACTAGTGGAGTGCCACAGGGATTAATGCTGGGGCCTCAATTATTTATAATATATATTAATGACTTAGATGAGGGAAGTGAATGTACTATCACCAAGTTTGCAGATTACACAAAAATAATTGGGAATGCAAGAGGTGAGGATGACGCAAAGAGTCTACAGAGGGATATAGCCAGATTAAGTGAGTGGGCAAAAACTTGGCAGATGGAATATAATGTGGGAAAATGTGAGGTTATGCACTTTGGCAGGAAGAATAGAGGAGCTGAATATTATTTAAATGGAGAAAGACTGCAGAAGGCTGCAGTGCAGAGGGATTTGGGAGCCCTTGTGCATGAATCTCAAAAAGCTAACGTACAAGTTTAACAGGTAATAGGGAAGACAAATGGAATGTTGGCCTTTATTTCAAAGGGAATGGAGTGTAAAAATAGGGAAGTCTTGCTATAACTATACAAAGCACTAGTTAGACTACACCTAGAATACTGTGAACAATTTTGGTCCCCTTATCTAAGGAAAGATATACTGGCATTGGAGGCAGTCCAGAGAAGGTTCACTAGGTTGCCCCGGGTATGGAGGGATTTTCTTACGAGGAGAGGTTCAGTATGTTGGGCCTGTACTCATTGGAGTTTAGAAGAATGAGAGGCGACATTATTGAAACATATAAGATTCTTAGGGTACTTGACAGGGTAGATGCTGAGAGGTCATTTCCCCTTGTGGGAGAGTCTAGGACCAGAGGTCATAATCTCAGAATAAGGACTCACCCATTTAAAACAGAGACAAGGAGGAATTTCTTCTCTTAGAGGGAAGTCAATCTGTGGAATTCTTTATTGCAGAGGGCTGTAGAGGCTGGGTCATTAAGTGTACTCAAGGCTGAGGTAGACAGATTTTTAATCACTAAGGGAATCACGGATTATGGGGAAAAGGCAGGAAAGTGAAGTTGAGGATTATCAGATCAGCCATGATCTCATTGAATGGCAGAGCAGACTCGATGAGCCAAATGGCCTACTTCTGCTCCTATGTCTTATGGTCTTGTGGCTGTGTTGCCTGCCTGGTGCCAGGGTTCAGGATATCTGCTCAGGGCTGTAAAGGAACTTGCAATGGGAGGGGGAGGATCCAGTGGTGGTGGTCCATGTAGGTACCAATGACACAAATAAGACTAGGAAAGAGGTTCTGCATAGAGAGTATGAGGAGCTAGGCACTAAATTAAAAAGCAGAAACTCAAAGGAATTATCTCTAGATTATTACCTGAGCCATTTGGAAATTGGCATGGGGTAAATAAAATGAGAGAGATTAATTTGTGGCTCAAAGTCTGGTGTGGGAGAAGTTGGTCAGTTCATGGGGCACTGGCACCAGTACTTGGGAAAGTGGGGGCTGAATCATTGGGATGGTCTACACTTGAACTGTGCTGGGACCAGTGTTCTAGCAAGCCACATAACTAGTGGTTTTAAACTAAATAGTAGGGGCAAGCAATCAAATTTGGTAAGTCAAAGAGTAGAGACAAAGCAAGAGAGAAAGGTATTAATAGAGGAAATGATAAACAGACTGTGACAGGAAGGGACAGAGAGTACAAATCTAAGAGCGAATCAGTAGGTAAAGCGAGACCCAGGTTACAAAAATAATAAAAGGACAAAACTAAAGGCTGTGTATCTGAATGCACATAGCTTTCAAAACAAAACAGATGAACTGATAGTGCAAATAGCAATAAATATGATCTGATAGCCATTACAGAGACATGGCTGCAGGATGACATAGATTGGGACCTGAATATTGAAGGGTACATGAAAATTAGGAAGGACAGGAAGCTAGAAAATGGTGGAGGGCTGGCTGTTTTAATTAGTGATGGTATTAACACAATAGGAGGGATGATGTCAGTTCAGGAAATCAGGATGGAGAAGTGATTTGGGTAGAGATGAAAACTGATAAAGGCAAGAAGTCACTTGTGGGAGTGGTGTACAAGCCCCCTAACAGTAACCACATGGTAGGACGAGATATAAAGAAAGAAACAATGGGAGCTTGTCAGAAAGTTACAGCGATAATCATGGGGGAATTTAATTTACATATAGACTGGAAAAATTAGATGGGTAAAGGTAGCCTAGATGAGGAATTCGGGATAGTTTCTTAGAACGCCACATTCTGGTGCCAACCAGAGAGCAAACTATACTAGACCTGGCGTTGTGCAATGAAGCAGGATTAATTAATGACTTGATGGTGAAGGCACTCCTCGGTAGCAGTGATCATAATATGATTGAATTTTACATTCAGTTTGAGGGTGAGAAGAGTGGGTCTAAGACTATTATTTTAAACTTAAATAAGGGCAATTATGAGGGCATGAAAGTAGAGCTAGCAAAGTGAGCTGGCAAATTAGGTTAAGGGAAAAGTCATTAGAGATGCAGTGGTAGACATTTAAGGGGATATTTCAGAATAGATACATTCCAATGAGAAACCCACCATCCGTGGGTTTACTTAACAAAGTTAAAGATAGTATCAAACTTAAAGAAAAAGCATATAATTGTGCAAAGATGGGTGGCAGGTCAGAAGATTGGATAGAATATAAAAAAAAGCAAAGAATGACTAAAAGATTAATAAGGATGGAAAAATTAGAGCCCAAGAGAAAACTAGCCAGAAATATAAAGACATAGTAAGAGTTTCAATAGATATTTTAAAAAATAGTTAACAAAGTGAGCGTTGGTCCTATAGAAAGTGAGCCTGGGCAATTAATAATGGAAAATAAGGAGATGGCAGATGAATTGAACAGGTATTTTGCATCAGTCTTCACTATCGATAATGTAAGTAACATCCCTGAAATAGTTGTAAATCAGGAAATGAAATGGAGGGAGGAACTCGAGAAAATTACAATCATCAGGAAAGTGGTACTGAGCAAATTGTTGAAGCTGTGGGCTGGTAAGTCCCGGGTCCTAATTGATTTCATCCTAGTGTATTAAAAGTGGCTAGTGAGATAGTTAATACGTTGGTTTTAATTTTCCAAAAATTCTCTAGATTGGAAAATAGTGAATGTAACTCCTTTATTCAAAAAGGGAGGGAGACAGAAAGCAGGAAACTAGAGGCCAGTTAGCTTAACATATGTCATGGGAAAAATGTTAGAAGCTATTAGAGATGTTACAGCACGGCAGTTAGAAAAATTCAAGACAATCAGGCAGAGTCAACATGGTTTTGTGAGTGGGAAATCATGTTTAACCAATTTACTGGAGTTCTTTGAAGAAGTAACATGTGCTGTGGATAAAGGGAAACTGGTGGGTGTACTGTACTTAGATTTCCAGAAGGCATTTGATAAGGTGCCGCATCATTGTGGAAAATAAAAGCTCATGGTGTAGGGGGCAACATATTGGTATGGACAGAAAATTGGCTAGCTAACAGGAAACAGAAATTAGGCATAAATGGGTCATTTTCTGGTTGGCAAGATGTAACTGATCCCTGTGCCACAGAGATCAGTGCTGAGGCCTCAACTTTTTATATAAATGACTTGAATGAAGGGGCCAAAGATATGGTTGCTAAATTTGCTTATGACACAAAGGTAGGTAGGAAAGTAAGTTGCAAAGAGGACATAAGGAGGCTACAAAGGGCTTTAGATGGATTAAGTGAGTGGGCAAAGATCTGGCAAATGGAGTAAAATGTGGGAAAATGTCTATTTTGGCAGGAAGAATACAAAAAGCGTATTATCTAAACGGTGAGAGATTGCAGAGCTCTGAAATGCAGAGGGATCTGGGTGTCCATGTGCGTGAATCACAGAAGATTAGTATGTAGATACAGCAAGAAATTAGGAAAGCTAATAGAATGTTATTGTTTATTGCAAGGAGAATTGAATATAAAAGTAGGGAGATTATGCTTCAGTTGTACAGGGCATTGGTGAGACCACATCTGGAGTACTATGTACACCACTGGTCTCCTTATTTAAGGAAGGATGTAAATGCATGGGAAGCAGTTCAGAGAAGGTTTATTAAACTAATACCTTGAATGGGCAGGTTGTCTTAAGTTTAGAAGAGTAAGAGGTGACTTGATTGAAACTTATTAGATCCTGAGGGGTCTTGAAAGGGTGGATGTGGAAAGGATGCTTCCTCTTGTGGGAGAATCTAGAACTAGAGGTCAATGTGTAAAAATAAGGGATCGTCCATTTAAAACAGAGATGAGAATTTTTTTCTGAGAGGGTTATGAGTCTTTTGAACGCTTCCTCAAAAGGCAGTGGAAGCAGAGGTAGATAGATTCTTGATAAGTAAGACGGTGATAGGTTATCAGGGGTAGGCAGGAATATGGAGTTGAGGTTACAATCAGATCAGCCATGATCTTACTGAATGGTAGAGCAGGCTTGAGGAGCCAAGTGGTCTACTCCTGCTCCTAATTTGTATGTTCATATTGACATGAGAAAACAGATTATCCAGTCATTATCATGTTGCTGTATGAGAGAGTTTGCTGTGCATATGTTGGCACAATTCAAAACTAATTAATCAGCTTTAAAGCTCTTTGGGGTGACCTATGGTTGTGAAAGGCACTATATAAGTGCATTTTTTTCTTCTCTTGCAGGACAAGGTGGCCCAGAACAGGAAAGTGTAGAACCGGAGAGGGCATTATCTGAGCCTCATGGAGGAGACAGTACTCCACATCTTGGGAATGGCACTGACAGAACCCATTGCATCCTACACCTGCCAAAAACAAACAGAATGATAGTATGTTCCTGGCTTATGCCCCTTCTCAAATCCCACTTCACCCTTATCCTGCTATATGTCATGAAGCAAAAGCTGCAGATGATGTGATCATGGACACCCTGCTTTCCATCCCACCTCTCTTCCCTCACACCAACATATTTCTGCTTTCAGACACTCAAGAACTACCACCTGTGCCCTTGCTGTTGCTTCTCAGCCAGCTCATACTACGGCCATCCATGCTGAGGTGGTGCAGTCCAAATCTATGCGGGGCCATCTGTAGTCTCCTGTAGTGACAATCAGCTGTCTTCCACCAGCCATGCTGCAGCCACAGAGATATCTCTGCTTGGGAACAGTAGGCCAGGCAAAAGAACCTGCAAGACAGGCACTAATGGGATACACAAACAAGGGTGAATAGTTCAGTTTTTTTGAATCATTGGGTGTGTTTTTGCATAATGTTATATAGGTTATTTGTTGCTAGCTTTTATTTCCGAACTTTGCCCTATTGGTACGTAGTAGATAGATTGAAAGATGGAAATTGTGTAGCAATGGTGATGATGGGATATCACCTTAGGGGAGCTAGAGTCTCAGTAGCCGCTTAAGGAGAACCTGTGAAAGGGTCCTGGATGCCTCCTCCTTCTCACCCCCAGGATGGCCTCTAAATGCCTGGCAGCAAGAACTGTGGAGAGCACAGTAGACCACCACAAACCTAAACAGCTGCTCTGGTAAGGATGGGAGGGCTACCCACAGACTTTCTAGGTGGTGGAACCACGCTTTCAGGACATCGATGATCTGCTCCACAATGTTCCTTTTGGCTGCACGGTTCTTATTATAGGTGTTTAGGTGCCAGAGGGTAGTCGTGGCCAGATGATTAGTCAGCCAACCTCTCGTTCATCGTGTTAAACCAAAGACTGGCAGAGGAAAAGTGGCTGACTGTCTTGGAATGAAGGCACTGTAGCTGCAGCCAGGATCATGGGCATTCACCAACATGATGTTGTGCGTATGATCACACACCAACACACGTTAATAGTTATAGACCTTGCAATTCCTGTACGTTACAGTGTGTGTGTGTGTGAGGGCGGGGTGGTGCGGTTGGGAATTGCTACTTTGCCAAAGCCACAAACCCACTTTCTGCTTCATCCTTGTAAGAGACTATGATGTCCTTTCTCCTGGCTTATAGCCCCAGTCACCTCCCTAACGCAGTGATAGTTGGCAAACTAGGAAATTTTGGCTATGGCACGTGCTGCCACCTGGAAGGATCTGCTGTGACGTTGATGGCAGCTAGCAGCATCAGCCTTGCCCTGTAGGTCCTGATGAAGGTGGAGCAGTTCAATGACCACCAATCATATGTGCCTCAAACATCATTCTTGGCTAAGGTGGAGGTAGAAGTGCTCCTTGAAAATCCTTGGTGGGCAAAGCCTGCTGTTGAGAGCCGCCCTCCTCCTCATTCTGTGCACAGCTTGCTCTCTCTGCAGCATGTATTCCATGTACCTATTGTGTTGCAAATCAAGTGGGACTACAACTATAGCCACCATAATGTTACCAGGCTTCTGTTGACAAACCTTACAACTCCTCACTCAGAAACAGAAAGTGCTGGAAAAACTCAGCACGTCTAACAGTGTCTGTGGAGGGAAAAAAAGGTTTAACGTTTCGAGTCCTTATGACTTCTTTAGAGCTCTGAAGAAGCCATAAGGATTCAAAACGTTAACTCTGTTTTTTTTCTCCCCACGGATGCTGTTAGATCTGCTGAGTTTTTCTAGCATTTTCTGATTTTGCTTCAGATTTCCAGCATCCGCAGTATTTTGCTTTTATCTTACAACTCATCTCCTTGACAGAATGCCACAACACTGCGTTCAAAATCTACCAAGTCACAATAACTCCTTCAAAAGCATACCACAGTACCTCTATACACTTTGCAAGAGCAAATGAGAGTCAAAGGCACTTCACCTGCAAGTTGGATGGCATGCTTAAAATAACCAAATTGGCAGGGTTAGTCACTTGCGCATTCAGCTGCGTGTAAATAGGAAAGGGTGTTAACTTGACTTGTGCAGTATGAATTTGCAAAACATGTGGCAAATCAACATTAGAGGTCATTTGGTGTCACAGTCCTCCGACTCTATGCTTTTGGCGCATGCACAGCCTGTCCACGCGAGTGCCCCGTCAGTCAGGGTGTGTTGTGCAGGCCACACCCTAATCCGCTGATAGCAGCTTGGGGCTTATTTAGTGCCAGTGGTGTTATGGAACTCTATTTCATGGCCATGGTCTGATAAAAATTTAATATACCAAAAATCATACAAACATGGTCTGCCCCAACTCCATTGTCTTTTTTCTAGGAAACAACATAATTTTTGAAAGGATGTGGCAAGTTGATGAAATAAGACCATTGAAACAAATTAGGACGTTCAACTGACAAGAGTGCTGAGAAACAAATAGCGCATACATTTTCTATGTGGGTGTTGAATTGTATTTAAGTAATGTTAAAGGCTACATATAGCATGCAGTATAATCCAACATTTTTCTTTCAACTGTTAAATGCAAATGATTTATACCAATGTAGTACAGAAAAGAAATGGAAAGTTCCTGCACTGAATGGCATCCAAAATGTTGAGTGGCTAAATAAAAATTGAGACAATCTGTGAAGATCTTAAATTGTTCCATGGTCTACTTTGTATTTATTATCCAAAAACATCTTCAAGTTTGCGCAAGATGTACACAACATGCAAAGTGCATGACCAGCAGAACACAAGAAATGTATTCAATAGCCAAATAGGGCCATTTATAAAAAAAATTACATTGATTTGTCTTTGATGGAGGGGTTCATTCATGTGGATAAACTTTCCCTTAGATGGGATTGTTTGTCTTGTTCCCAGCCCATACCAAGTCTTCAGCTGACAGATCCATGGAATTTATCTTGCATACTTGACACTGTTATACTTGCAAAGGTGAAGGATTAGAGAAAAAACTGAGGACCCCTTTAGGACATCTTCAGAGCATGAAAGGTGCTGCATATGACAACAATCAAATGTTTCTTTCAAGAAAAAGGTGCTCAGAATCAGTTTAGAAGTTTAAATTCAGGACTGCATAGAAATACTGAAGTAAGACAGTTCTATCTGCCTCAGTGTAACCTTTCCTGTTTACTTAGCAGCCTTTCTGTATTTTAATCAATCACTGCTTTGGAATTTGGGGAAATAACATTTGAAAAATACAGAAATCAATAATGATTTGTGCAAGATTTTTTCTATACTGCATAGACTTCCAAAAGTTCAGGAGAGCTTTTGGGTGGGTTACTAAAAGGATGCTAAATCAATAACAAAATAGGTTGCTAAAAATCTTCCTGTTGTGCAGCAAAAAACTTGTGCTGCTAATAGATGAGAAAGAACAACCACTCCAGTAATTCACCTGGGCACAATTTTACGGTCCCCCATCGGTGGGTTTGCAGCGCTGTTTCCCTCCACCCCAGCCTCTCCATCAAGATCCCCCAGCCCTCTCTCCGGGCCTCACCTCCCCATCCACCATGAGGCCACCTGCACTTACCCGATCCTGGGCTCTGGGGGCAGAATTTTATGGCCCCGTTTCAGCGGGGACAGGGCCGTAAAATGCGGCGTACCATTATAAACCCCATTGACTTCAGCGGGAACGTAAAATCCCGCTGCCGTAGAATTCTGCCCTGGGACTTTAAAAGGTGGCCATTGCTGCTACTGGCACCACAGAGGTGCTGGCCAATCAGGTTGATCAGCAGCTCCCTGCGGTGCGAGTTTCTCCTGAGTAAGGGGTGCAAGTTCTGTCACCAGCCAATTAATGCTCCTTCGAGAAGGCAGACAGTATTGGCATGGATACGTTTCCTGCTGACTCTTCAGGTGGAGCCATCCAAACAATTCTGCCCCAAGACCTAGGTGTAAACCTTTCAAGACGTGGTTCAAAAATAACCATGTCTTGCCATGTATTTTTCGGTTTTATCATCTGCTGTCAATACAAGTATTCAGAGCTTATTGCCAATATTTACTAAGATACGAAAACTAGGATAAGTTAAATGTATTAATGTAAAATAGTTTATTTATATTTAAAGATTTAACAAGGCAACAAAATCATGCTAAGGCTCTAAGCTCTACAAGATGACAAATACGTGCAACATTGCCTGGACTGGTAAAGCAAGCTATCTATGGTAACAGCAAGAACCACTTTCATGTGGCCTTCAGGAAATAGCTTATACTGACAGTGCACATGGACAATAAATGTCAACAGTACAAATCATACAGTAAAATAAATTCAACCTGAGGTATATTCTTCCTAGTAACAAAAAACCTCAAATAATTTAGTCGCACTAGAATCAGAATGATTAAAATAAGTCTATTTGGTACTGTTACCATAACAACACTTACTGCTGTCTGGATTAAACAGTGAAGCATATTAATTTTTTTAATGAATTGGTGTACTCTTTATTCTATATAAATATAACTTGACATTGACAACTGTCTCACAGTTAATTAGCAAACTCTGATACAGTGCAAAACTGTACAGGAGTAGAATATAAAAGAAAGCACAATATAACAGTGCAAAAATAGAATACAAAATAAAGTACAGCATGTACGCACTGCAAATATTCTATGAATAGATTTATAAATCTGTAATATGTGAGAGGCTTAACTATAGGCATTTGAAACTATCAACATCTAAGGCTCCCTGAACCTGGAGTGCATTTGAAGTTAATAGAATTAGCCCAGCTTTTAATTATGAAATGCATAAGAAAATATGGAAAACAAAGTTTACAGAGTATCTTGAACTACTCTGTAGATACATGAATGGTGTAAGCTGTTGTAAAACAACTGAGGATATCTTGTCCCTGGATGGAGAAATGTTGACTACCTAAGCAGCGAGTAGCTTAATTCTGAAGAAAATCTTGTAGGCTGTGTTAGCCCTTTACAGTGGCTTTATTTTCAGCAGCGGCGAACATTGCACAAAATCTTGAGTTTTCATTGGCTAGAAGAACAGATGGCTCATCAAATTCCATAACCTGAAAGAGGATACAAATATATTGCTTTACTAAGCTATACAGCAGTCTCGTCCAATAGGATTTCAATGCTCGCCAAACTTGTGTTGGTCAGGTTACCATACACATTTGCTATATGATGCAAAATATATGCAATATTAACAAAATGGGTTTGAGGTTTTCAGCCATCAACAATCAAGGCCAATATACTCAATACCAGAACCAGGAGAAGTTTCAGAAGGGTTTTACAATCCAACTGTTCCGTAAAGCAAGCCTCCTGTATATATTCTCAAAGGGTGGTGACAATCTGTTAACTTCTGTTTCTGACAGTGTGCTCCGGTTTGTTTAAAAAAAATCTTCAAGAGTAAACTATTTCTATTTCATCGGAATTCATATATTAAGAGACTTGACAAATCTCTACGTATTGGCTTCTGTGCTCTGACTCTTGCCTTGCTTGCCTGCCATTTCCAGACACAGCATCCAGATGTTTAATAGACCTTTCACTAATGGACAACCTCCTGTAAATCTCTTTTTGCGCCAAAACCACCAGCTACTAGCTAAACAAAATCAACTTCTTCAGTTAGCACCCTCTATGTCATTAGATACCCACAAGGAAATTCTGAGTGTAATCGGACCAATGTCCTTCCGAAGGTCCGCCCTGCTTTCAAAGCACTTCATAGTGCGTTCCCATAGATCAAACTGGATTGTCATTTAGAGGAACCATGAGAGAACGGGGACAAAGAAAGTAATGTGCAGTGGACTGTTTCTCTTGTTTCATTGAGCAAATGGCTTTTCAGCTTCCAGGTCACAAGAAACTTGACTAACGATATTCTGATAAACACAGTCGCAGTCCGACCATGTGAGACTCCTGTCAAACAGCAACATGGTTGATTCTTCCTGGCTCAATCCAGGACAGAGAATAAATAGTAGTCAAGGTGACAACTGTACTTATACCCACTGCTGCAACTTTAACACAATTCAGTATTGTGTCTCCCTAAAAAGGAACAGCAACAATTCACCACGTCTGTGACTGATTTATCACGTGTGGCGAGCACAGTGGACAATCCTGCACTAGAAGATGCTCACTAATTGTAGAAAAGTTTCTTTCACCAGTAGTTTTAGACCACTTAACCTCAGCAAGGTAAAAATTCTGTTAACATCCATGATTTATTTATAGTATCTATGGCAATTAAAGGAAATATTGAGGACCGTTTGTTAAGAACTTGTTAAATACTGATCAGCTCAATTGGATCTACTTTTTCCATTAAATATTATGTTAAGCATGACCATGTGAGACTCCTGTCAAACAGCAACATGGTTGAATCTTCCTGGCTCAATCCAGGACAGAGAATAAATAGTAGTCAAGGTGACAACTGTACTTATACCCACTGCTACAACTTTAAAAGAACTTGAAAAGAACTACCCCCTTTTCCTGACTGGATTCTTTCCCAATAAAAACCTGGAAATTTTTGTTACCTGGCCCTGACTTAGCACCATGATGCGATCACAGCTGAGTACTGTATTCAAACGATGTGCAATGGTCAACATTGTACACTCAGCAAATGATTCCCGAATCGTCTCTTGCACCAGAGAATCAGTCTCTGTATCCATGGCAGCAGTAGCTTCATCTAACACAAGAATCTGTAACATTCAGAAACAAAATTTTACATAATGTATAGACTAAAGAAAAGGTTTAAAACAGTTACTCATCTGGTGGAGCAGTTATCTTGTAAAAGATTAAAATCAGGATTGTTCAAGAATCCAGAATTACATGAGTGCAGATATCTTGGAAGGTTGGGCTGCAGGAGGGGCAAGGCCATGGAGGCTTTTTAAACTAGGATGAGAATTTTCAAATCATATGTTGCTTGATTAGGAGCGAAAGTAAGTCAGTGAGTATGGGATGCTAGGTGAACAGGACTTCAGTGCAAGTTAAGACATGGGAAGCAAAGTTTTGGATGACCTCAAGTTTACTGAGGGTGGAATGTGAAGAACCAGTCAGGAGTGCATTGGAATTGTCATGTCTGTAGGTAGCAAAGGTTTGAACGAGCATTTCATCAGCAAATGAGCCAAGGTGGGCGAAGTCAGGCAATGTTAAAGAGGTCAAAGTAGACAGTCTTAATGATAATGCAAATCCATGGTTGGAAGCTCACCCTGGATTCAAACATAACACAGAGGTTGTGAGCAGTCTGGTTTAGTCTTGGACTTTTGCCAGGGAGAGAGATGGGGTCAGTAGCTACGGAATGGAGTTTGTGGAAGGGACCAAAAACAATGGCTTCAATCTTCCCAATATTTAACTGGAGGAAATTTCTGCTTATCCAGTACTGAATAAGCATCTGATAATTAAGCAATGGTGGAGGAATCGAGAAAGGTGGTGGTGAGAGAACTGGGTGTTATCAGCATACTTTTTATTCTTTCACAGGATGTTGGTATCAGTGGCTAGGCCAGAATTTTTTGCCCATCCTTAATTGCCCTTGAAAAGGTGTGGTGAGCCACCTTCTTAAACTGCTGCAGTCCATGTGGCGCAGGTAGTGCTGTTAGGGAAGGAATTCCAGGATTTTGACCCAGTAACAGCGAAGGAATGGCAATATAGTTCCAAGTCAGTAGGGTGTGTGGCTTGAAGTGAAACTTGCAGATCGTGGTGCACCCTTGTCATTCTAGGTGGTAGAGGTGCTATCAAAGGAGACTTGGTAAGTTTTGTTTAAATCTAATGCTGTGCTTTCCAATGATGGCACCAAGGGGCAGCATGCCAAGGAGAAATAGGAGGCGGGGGGGGGGTGCAAGGAGAGGTCCTTGAGAGACACCAGAGGTAACAGTGTAGGTGTGGGAAGAGAAGACACTGGCTGCAATTAGATAGATAAGAATGGAACCAGGTGAGAGCAGTCCCTGGACTCAATACTGAGTTCAGCAACTAAATCATAGCCTATGCCCCCATATTGTTTTTGGGTTTTTTTGCTGGCTTGTTTCTTTCTTTATCCCTTGATGTTGTATTCAAATGGCTGCTATATAGCCATTAATGCCTCCATGGACACCTTTGCTTTTTTTTTGCTACACACATTACCACTCTCTTTGGCTTTTGCATCGTGAAATCTCTCATCATATAATCGCTCTTGCCCTCCACCCTATCCTAGACCTTACCTTCTGTTCTTCCTGCCCCTTCCCCCACTTTCTACTGGCTTAAAAACTCCTACATTTTTAACTTTCTTCAGTTCTGATGAAAGGTCATTGGCCTGAAACTCTAACTCTGTTTCTCTCTACAGATGCTACATGACCTGAGTATTTCCAGCATTTTTTATTTTTATTTCAGATGTCCAGCTTCTGCAGTATTTTGCTTTTGTGTTTGAGAGAGAGCAGTCCTGACCAGCTTATTGACAGTAAATTTGCGTTGGAAGGATGATGTAGGTCAACCATGTCAAAGGCTGCAGACAGGTTGTTAGGATGAGGAGAAATAATTTATCTATGTCACAGTCACATAGGATGCCATTTGTGATTTTGATAAGAGCTATTTCAATACCGCAGTAGGGGTGGAATCCTGATTGGAGGAATTCAAACAGTGTTCCAGGAAAGATGGACATAGATTTGGGAATTGACAATGTTCAAGGACTGTGGAGAGGATAAGGAGGTTGGAGATGGGGTGATAGTTTGCAAAGGTGATGGGGTCAAGGGTTTTTTTTTTGAGAGGAGTAATGATGGCAGATCTGAGAGACAGAGAGAGAAACAACACCTGAAGAGGGAAAACAGTTAATTAAATCGGCTAACATAGGGGCCAGAAGTGGAACTTCAGTAGTCAGCAATTTAGTGAGAATAAGATCAAGAGGGCAGGAGGTGGGTCTCAGGATAAGATGAGCATGAGGGGAGATAGGACAGAAACTAGAGAAAGATGCAAGTTCCGAGTTAGGGCAACGGGAATCTTTAGAGGAAGTGTTTGATCCAGTGGGCTTGTGGAAGGGTAGGATGTGTCAGAAGCAGCTGATCCTTGGCTTCTGCATTATTAAATCTTTTGTCATTTAATCTCTCCTGCCCTCCACAAACCTTCCCTTTAATTCTTCATGCTCCCTCCCTCCTTCTACTGGGTAAAGCCAAGTCTTGATCTTAAAAACAAAGAAGTCCAGAAAAGAGTTTTTATACATCTCTAAGGATAAAGGTTGGTTACAAACTAGGAGAATCAGATTGGAGTGGGTATCAGTTTACTGTGGTAGACAATACTAAAGTCCATCTTGGAAAGCAATTTGGGTTGACACCCAAGTACCACTGTGTTCCTCATGCCACATGACACCTGGCTAAGTTGCTCCTTATTACTATACACAGCAATAAGGTGATCTTCTAAATAGGCAGCTCTATTTAGAACATAAGAAGGTGACAGAGAAACCATGGAATTATAGAGCAGTTAGCCTAACATCTGTTGCTGTGAAATTGCTAATCTGTAATTAAGTACAGGGTAACTGATCACCTTGAAAGCTTTCAGCTGATCAGAGAAAGCAAGCGTGGATTTGTTAAAGGTATGTCATGCTTGAAATTTTCTTTTGAGTAGTGAATATGGGAATGTCTATGGATGTTATTTACATGGACTTCTAGAATGGATTTGATAAAGTGCCTCAGAAGAGATTGTTAGCTAAAGCTGAAGCTCATGGAATTGAAGGCAAACTATTGACCTGATTAGAAAACTGGCTGAGTAGAAGGAGACGAGAGTAGGGATAATTTTTTTTTTCCCTTTTCTTCTTCTTCCTCCTAAAAAAGAGAAAAAACCCTCCCCAGCCCCCGCAAAATATAAATAATAAGAAAATCAGCAGTCATAGGTCAGATATTGTTTCACTTGATATAATACATACAACCTAAGTAGGGTCAGTTATATGAAAGTAGAGAGCTGTAGTTCCTCAAAGTAATCTAAGGTTGCCAAGCTACATAAAATCCATCAGTGGGAACCTCTTATAGTATACTTTATTTTCTCAAGTTTAAGATTCTGCATAAGATCATGTATCTAATTAGTAAAAGGCGACAGGGCAGACTGTTTCCAATTTACTAGAACAATACGTCTAGCCAATAATGTTGAAAAGGCAAGTGCATCAGTCTGAATTTTTGTAAGAGGGATGCCATTTGGTTCCACTCCAAAGAGTGCTGTAATAGGAGAGGGTTCAATGTTGCTACTGAAAATATGTGAGAATGATCTAAAAATCTTTGTCCAAAACAAAGCCAATTTAGGACTGCCCAGTACATATGAATTAGAGGGGCTGGGGCAGTGTAACATTTATCGCAGCTTGGATCAAAATTTGGATAAATCTTAAGATTATTTCACCTTGGATAGATGGATACGATATAAAATTTTAAATTGTAGCAACTCATGTCTTGCACATACACGAGGAATGTACAGGAGAGAGAATAGACTGCCAGTTATCTTCTGATAAGTCTGAGTCAAAATCTTGCTCCCAAAGAGTTTTTAAGGTGGAAAGAAAAGGACAATGTAGTGAAAAAATTAGAGAATATGATTTGGAAATGAACCCCCTTAACAAAAGGATTTAATTTTAACATAATATCTATCAGTGATTTAGGGGGCAATAAAGGAAAATGGGTGGTTTTTCTGCACGCAAAGTCTTTGATTTGTAAATAGAGAAACTAGTGTGTGTGGGGCAGATCATATTTCCGAGAGAGTCAAAAGAAGCAAAAATATTATCAATGTATAAGTTAGCAGGGGTTTCGACGCCTCTCGCATGCCAGACTTGAAAGGCAGAATCTCCTAATGAAGGTGGAAATAAATGGTTTTCATTAATAGGGCTGTATAAAGAGAGCGACTGCAGCCCAAAGTGTGTTCTGAACTGGGTCCAAATCTTAATTTAAGTGATTGTCTAACAATAGGGTTTGAAGAAAAGTGACTGGTTGAGAAAGGAATGGAGGAGCACAACAGAGCAGGCAGAGATGTAGACTGACAGGAGCCTGCCTCCAATTGCACCCACACTAAACTAGCCAAGTTCGAATAAATCCAAAAAGAAATATTACGGATATTAGTAGACCAATAATAAAACTGAAAATTTGGCAGTGCCAAACCACCTAAATGTTTGGGACTTTGTACAAAAACTTTAACAAATTCTGGGTGTTTTCTTATTCCAAATAAAAGGAAGGAATTAATTGGTTTACTGCAACAAAAAAAAAACAGTTGGGAATAAACAATGGAATGCACTGAAATAAGTATAGAAATTTTGGCAAAATATTCATCTTTACAGAATTTAGACAACCAACTAAAGAAAGGGCTAGACCATCGTGCAAAGTCCTGCTTCATATGTTCCAACAAAGGGTCAAAGCTGAGCTTAAAAAGGTCTCCAAGGGACTGAGTAATTAAAATTCCTAAATATTTAAAACTGTTTACTGAGACCTTGAAGGGGAGGGAAGAAAGAAGGTAACTCTTTGCAATGTAATAGGAAAAATTTCACTCTTTTGCAAATTAATTTTAAAACCTGAAATATGACCAAATCGCTTAAGAATAGAAAAAATATGTGGGAGAAATGAGGCCGGATCAGAGGTGAAAAGAAGCAGGTTATCAGTATAAGGAGAGTTTCTGCTCGACTCTAACCCTTATAACACCCTGTATATCTCCACAGGTCTGCAGTGAAATTGTGAGGGGCTCAATAGCAATAGCGAAAAGTAGGGTGGGGGGGGAGGGAGGGGACAGCCCTGTCTGGTACCTCGACGGAGGTCAAAGAGTTTGGAGTGAATATTTTTTGTACGGACTGAAGTAACCAGTGAGGGATGCAATAGTTTTATCCATTTTATAAAAATGGGTCCAAATCCAAATTTTTGAAGGTAGTCACATTCCACTCTACCAAAAACCTTTTTTGCGTCCATAGTTATAAGAACCCCAGGGAGAGAAGTAGTTGATTGTGTATAAATAATATTGAAAGGATGCCTTAAATTAGAGAAGGATTGTCTGCCTTGTATAAAACCTGTCTGGTCAAGAGAGATAATAGATGGAAGGGCAGGTTCTTAAGACAGTGGGCTAAGGCTTTAGCTAATATCTTGACATCTTGGCATTTAAAAGGGAAATAGGCCGGTATGAACCGCAATGCAGAAGATCCTTATCCCTCTTTAAAAGAATAGGCAAAGATGCCTCGTGCAGCACAGGAGGGAGCATTGTCAAGCGAAAGCATTCCAAAAACAAAGACAATAATAATGGAGAAAGTTGTGATAAGAATTTAAAAAATAAAATTCTACTGGAAATCCACCAGGCCTTGGCGCGTTATTACTTTGTTTACTTTATTACTTTGTTACTTTATTACATTATTACTTTGATTTAATTGTCTTTAGTATTTCATCTTGGGAAAGGGGTACTTCTAACGCATTCATAGAGTCAGACATTAGAAATAGGATGTCCGTATCATCAAAAAAATTGTGAAATAAATCAATGGAATAAAGGAGTCAGAGGTATAAAGGGTGGAATAAAAAAGTTTGAATTGATCATTGATTTCCTGATGATCGGTGGTGGTTGACCCTGTTGGAGTGCTGATTTCAATAATAAGTTGAGAGGAAGCTGGTGAGCCAGGAGCCCTCTGGTTCTTTCACCATGCTCATAAAATGTACCACGTGATCCAAGTATAAGCTTTTCTGTTTGTTTGGTGGAAAGATGATCAAATTCAGTCTGTAGAGCCAGACACTGTTTGTATAACACTGGGGTAGGTGCAAAAGCATACTGCTGGTCCTCTAAGAGAATTTGGTCAATCAATTGGGACAATTTTGAAGGATTGCATTTGTTAAGTTGAGCAGTATATGAAATTATTTGTCCACTTAGGTAAGCCTTCATACTCTCCCAGACAGTAGCAAAGAGCAAGAAAAAGAGAAAAAAGATGAGAGAAGAAAAAATAGAAGGGGAAGAAAAGCTTATATCATCTATGGCGAGGTACTTTAATTGACAGGATGTGACTAATGAAATGCAGCAATGATCTATTTTGGGGGGCCTTAACTGTCAGCTGTGGCTCAGTTGGTCACACTCTCGCCTCTGAATCACAAGGTTCTAGGTTCAAGTCCCTCTCCAGAACTTGAACACAAAAGTCAAGACTAACACTCCAGTTCAGCACTGAGGAAGCACTTCATTGTCTGAGGTGCCATCTTTTGATCAGATGTTAAACCGAGGCCCCATCTACCCGTTTGGCTGGGTGTAAAAGAGATCCCATGGCATTATTATGAAGGGTAGAGTTATTTATCCCTCAATCAAAAAGACAGGTTATCTGGTCATTATCACATTGCTGTTTGTGGAGGTTTGCTGTTTGCATATTGGCTACCTCATTTTCCTCATTATAATTGTGGCTGCACTTCAAAAAGTACTTCACTGGCTATAAAGCACTTTGAGACATCCAGAGATAGTGAAAAGCACTGTATAAATGCAAGTCTCTTTCTTTCTCAACTATTCACAGAATTCATTAACAAGTTAGATGACAGGCTAGAAAGCCACATATCCAAATTTGCCAATGACACAAAGATAGTAGCATTGTAAGCAGTGTACAAAGAGATAATGATAGATGAAGTGAATGGGCAAAACTGTGGTAAATGGATTTTAATGTAGACAAATATGAGGTCTTCCAATTTGGATCTACTAAGAATAGAAAAGGATGCTTTCAATATGGTGAAAAACTAAAAACAGTCCAAGAAGAATCATAGATCCAGGCGCACAGATCATTAAAATATCACAATAAAGAACAGAAAATAATCAAAAAGACTAACTGAATGCGTCCTTTGTATCTAGAGGAGTAGGATACAAAAGGGGTTAAAGTTACACTTCAGCTATACAAAGCCCTGGTTAGACTACATCCAGAGTACTGCGAGCACCATAGCACTGTATCTTAGAAAGGCTATGTTGGCCTTGGAGGAAGTGCAGCATAAACCTAACAGAATGATACAAGGACTCGAACAATTAAGCTTTGAAGATTAAACAAACTAGGTTGCACAAATAGTTGTTTGGTAGTACAGAAATTGACTATCGAAGCTTTTTGTCTTGCATTCATTAGTTTATACTGCATAAGAGAGTGCTGATTGGCTGGCAAGTCCACTCTAATTGGTAGATGCAATGCCATGAAGAATACAGCAGAGAACAGCCATACTTTTGTTTCAAATTCAATCCAGGCAGGTCAACTCTTGATTGGTCAAGGTAATGCCATGGGAATGAACCAGAGAATAGCAGTCCCCAAGCTTTTGTTTAGTTGCAAAAGGTGTAAATGCGGGGACATGCTTCTTTTGTCTGCAAAGAACAGGGCCCTGTGTGTGAATATATGTGGCTTTTAGCATGCATAAGTGAGCCACACTGCAAGCCCAACTGATAATCTTAAATTGGTTTCTACTGTAATTCTTAGCACAATCAGGATTGTTTAGCAAGTTGTCCAATTGCAGGAACACATGTGGGCTGTAACTTCCAACTAGCATCGGAGATGGCCCACAGGAATTAGAAGTAATAAATACGTACTTATCTGCCCTTGAAAATTACACTGACATTTCCGATCGCTGGAGCTGCTTGGGGACTGCATCGAAATACTCCTCGCAGGCCCCAGTGAAGTGCAACTCTGGCAAATTCAATGGGGCCATGCCCCTTTTTGTACATCACTAGCTGCCATAAAGCAGATGAGTTTACAGGGTCCAGTGAAATTGACAGGCCAGGTCAGGGGGCTTTGGAGGGTCAGATGTCGGTGGGGGAGGGGGTCAGAGGTTGGGGGGATTTGGAGGTCAGGTCGGGCCCACAGGGGCAATTGGAGGGGTGCAGGGATTGGTTGGGAGGGGGGAGAGTCCCATGGGGGCCAGTATGGGTGTTTACAATAATTACCCAGAAGTTAGAAGAGAAGAGGTTTTAATTCTGCTAACTTTTTCTGGGTAACTATTGGTGCAATCCTGGTGGAACCATTCAAAAGTTTGCGATTTAAATCGCATTTTCAAATGGTTCCCAGTGCAGGGCAATTGTCTAAAGGAAGTTTGCACTTCTGGGCAATTGCCTAGCAAATCTTAACTGGGAACTTCCGAGAGATTCCCCAGTACATCTTTAGGGTACACCCAAATCCTACACTGGGGAGCTCAGAAGTTACCGCCCTACGTTTTGAGTTTTGCAAGCACAGGCTGGTTGGGTACGGTCAGTACTTTGCCTGTTGCAAACAGCCAAAGGGGTGTGCCGTTTGACTGGCTTCACCAGTCATTGGGATGTACGGCCTACATACCTAGCATCACACTGGCACTGAAATTCATATACCATATTATTCATTTGTGTGACAGGCAGACATCTTTTTGGCTTGCCAGCAGCATCCTGTTAGTGGAGAACATCACTTGTGTTGCCACTGCCATAAAAACAGACAGACAGGAAAAGACCAGCTGGTTCACTAAGCCTGTCCCAAACACAAAACAAGTTCCAGGGTCATATTGATCATGAGGTACAAATCTAAAGCATTATAGGTCAATTTTCCAATCCATATTTAGCATTTACAAGGCATTTACTAGACTGCAGCCTTTCAAAATTAATACCCTGATGTATATGGAATGATTATTTATTAACTCAACTACCAAGAATCTACCCCACCTTCAACTCTTACCTTACATCTCCGTAGTAGAGCTCTAGCTACACATATTAACTGTTTTTCTCCAACTGAGAAATTTTCTCCATTCTCCACCACTTCAGAGTCCAGTTTTAAAGGCAGTTGAGAGATCTGCATTGTGGAAAAGATACCACAATAATCAGTTTGAAGGCACCTTATAACAAAGGCACACTGCCTTTAATAAAAATGTTTAATGCTTTCTACTACCCAGTGCATAAGAATTTGTTACAGCTGCAAGCCCCAACAAAGCTAGCTATATTAAAGAAAAATCTCAAATTTTAGCCCATGCTCCAAGCATTCAGCAAAGACAGTACTTCCTGGATGTGAATTAAGGCTCGATGTACTCTGCCTGAACCACTAAGAAAATTCTTTTGATTTTTTTTTAAAATATAAAATTCATTCTTGGGATGTGTGTCACTGGCAAAGCCAGCATTTATTGCCCGTCCCTAGTTGTCCTTGAACAGGTGGTGGTGAGCCACCTTTTTGAATGGCTACAGTTCACGTGTTTTAGGTACACTGACAGTGCTGTAAGAGGGGGTGTTCCAGAATTTTAACCCAGCAACAACAAAAGAACTGCGATATAGTTCCAAGTCAGCACAGTATGTGACTTGGAAAGGAAGTTGCAGGTGGTGGTGTTTCCATGTGTCCGTTGTCCCTTGTTGTTCTCGGTGGTTGGGGTCGCAGTTTGATAGCTGCTGTTGAAGGAGCCTTGGCACACGGTTACTTCTGTGCACTGCCAGTGAATGTTTAAGGTGGTGGATGGGGTGATAATCAAGCTGACTACTTTGTCTTGGATGGTGTCGAACTTGAGTGTTGTTGGTGCTGCACTCATCCAGGCAAGTAGAGAGTATTCCATCACACATCTCACTTGTGGACAGGTTTTGGGGAGGAGGCGAGTTACATGCCACCGAATTCCCAGCCTCTGATCTACTTTTGCAGCCAGATTATTTATATGGCTGATCCAATTAAGTTTCTAGTCAATGGTAACCCTCAGGATGTTGATGGTAAGGTATTCAATGATAATAATGCCATTGAATGTCAAAGGGAGATGGTTAGATTCTCTCTTGTTGGAAATGGTCATTGCCTGGCCCTTGTGTGACACAAACATTACTGGCCACTCTTCAGCCCAAGCCTGAATATTGTCCAGGTTTTGCTGCATATGGACACAGTCTGCTTTAGTATCAGGGAAGTTGTGAATGGTACTGAACACAGTGCAATCATCAGCAAACATCCCCACTTCTAACTTTATGTTTGAGGTAAAGTCATTGATGAAGCAGCTGAAGTTGGTTGGACCTAGGACACTACTCTGAGGGACCCCTGATGCAATGTCCTGGGGACGAGATTGACTGATCTTCAACAACAACAACCATCTGCCTTTGTGCTGGGTGTAACTCCATCCAAATGGGTGCTTTTCCCCCAAATCCCATTCATTTCAATTTTGCTAGGGCTCCTTGAAGCCACACTTGGTTAAATACTGCACTGATGTCAAGTCACCATCACCTCATTCAGCAATTCAGCTCTTTTGTTCATGTTTGAACAAGGCTGCAATGAGGTCTGAAGCCAAGTGGCCCTTGCTACAGATCCCTGATGTTAGACATTCCCACAGGAGAAACCAAACGTTTCTCATGAGCCTTATGGCTAAAAAAAGTAAAATGCAAGTGCATTCAAGACAAAGAAAAGCATTGATCCATTAACCAGAGTTGGATTTAAACCCTACCCGCACAACTGAATGGACAATGTTCTAACCTATACTACAACACAGTTCGACATATTCTGAAAAAATACCCAAACTTCATTATATACCTAACAAAATGGTAACAGAGTACACATCAGCTTCATTCCCCATCAATACCAAAAACTATGCAGTTACTAAAAAAAGAAATCTTTGATCAGCTCAAATAGTTAACCATTAAACACAAGTTATCTACCCACATATTTATAGTTATGCAGACTGTACAATGTTGATCATACATAATTCATTTATAACCATTGCCAAACATATTACTTAGCAGTACTTACACATTCTTTCATGTGTGTTCGCTCCAGTGCATCCCATACCTGCTCCTCAGAGTACTGTTGAAAAGGATCCAGATTGTACCTGACAAGGAAACAAGAAAATTATACTGTCGAAAGTTTAACTCTGACTGAGACCATTGTGGTGGAGCAATTAACTGTACAAGTTAGAAAGATTCCCTATTCATTCCAATATCTCTGCTGAGCTAGTTTATCTCACTATGGTGAAGCAACCATTTCTAGTAAGTTTAATTAAACAGCCTATAACTAGCAACATGATGACAGCTGCCATTAGGACAAAGCAATTAACATAGGATTTTGAAAGATCTTAGTTCTGAATTAGCTATCTGACTGTAGGAATTTAGAGATAAACTGGAATCTACTCAGGCAAGGAAAGGTTGCACAGGAATGTGAGTGAAAGATATTCCCTTTCCCAGGCCTGTCCAACAAGCAGCCTGAAGGCCACTATGCGGCTCGCCAGGCCTTCCTATCCAGCCCGTGGACCATGTATTCAAAATGCCGCTAGGTGAAGTTGAAGATTCTTCAAGGAGCTGCTCCTCCAATCACAGGTCATTTGTCTTCCGTGTTTGCTGCTGATAGGATCACTAGTAAGCCCATCAGCAGCAACTACGGGAGAGAACCAGTCTCTGATTGGAGCAGCAGCTTCCTTCAGCCTGAAAAATGACATGACGGGGGCGGCGAGTCTGCTGGTGAGGGAGAACAGTCAGAGTGGCTGGTGGTGATGGTGGGGTGGGCACGTGGGGCAATAGAATGGCTGGTGGCAGGGGTCAGAGAGTGGCTGGTGGTGGGGGTCATGAAAGAGAGAGAGAGAGAGAGAGAGAGAAAGAGCGAGCGAGAGAGAGAGCGCGCGCGTGTGAATGTGAGAGTGTGACTGTGTGTGCGTGCGCGAGTGTGCTAGTGAGAAAGTGAATGTGTGTGAGAGAGTGAATGGGTGTGAGAGTGAGAGAATGTGCGTGAGAGTGAGAGAGAGTGAATGTGTGTGAGTGAGAGAGTGTGAATGTATCTGAGAGTGAGAGAGTGTGTGAGTGAGAGTATGAGTGTGTGTCTGGCTCACTCCCAGTCTCAGGGTTCGCACTCTTCCTTACCCTCACACACCAACACACTCACCATGGGTGAGGGTGATGGTGGAAGCACCCTGAGACTGGGATTGAGCTGGACAAACACAATTTGACCCTATCACTCTCATGGTCACCTTTATTAATTACTCACTTTTTTAAATTATCAATTTGTTGCTTTGACATTACTTCATTTTTGCTCAGCAAGTTGTTTCTTTTCTTCATACCTCAATATTTTGTTAATATTGATGTCTAATGTTGCACCAAACCTTATCTTTCTGAAGTTTGCTCATCAGCCCCAAGTGAGCAAAAAATTGAAACGGGGCCCCTCACACGAAAAGGTTGGACAAGCCTGCCCTATCCCTGAGCAGCCATTCTCTGACTTGTGGAGGGTAGAAAAGTGGGGGAGATATATGAGTGGCACAGGATAAAGATGTTGTGGCAGCGGCCAGAGAAAATGGCACGCACCTACATTATCGTACTATGGTGACATTGATTTTCCTGTTCACAACTTGTATTTTAGTGCCTTTATCAAACAAAATCTGACACCTAGCCACCTAAGGAGATATTAGGGCAGATGTGCACCTGTCTGACAAAGGTCATCATGCACACACCTTGTTGACACTCAATTGAATGCAAACGTGCATCATGACTGAAATGCTCTACTCAACACCCCTCCCCTGGCTTCCTGTCCCTGCAAACATTACTCTGCCACACACCCACCAACTGATGAAAACCCACAAGCTGGTTGAAACTATCCGTGCTGCACCTCACTCACCACTCCATGATGACCTGTTCAACCCACCCACTGCCTGCTTTGCATCTTGGCACCCCATATAGAGCGCCCTTCCTGAGCAAGATCTGCTAGCAGACATCCTTTAGATCAAGAAATGGGAAACACGGGAAGTCATTAACAAATTTCTTGTGACAGACCCCATCTGTCCAATAGCAGGCTTTGAACTACCACAGCGACTGTGGTCCTTGCTAAATAGGTTCAGAGCAGGCCAGGGTCCCTGTGCAGCCAGCCGGGGCCTTAGTACAAACCCCTTATCCACTTGTGGAAAGGTACAAACAATGCTTCACTTTACCAAGGAGTGTCCCCTCTACAGACTTGGTGGCGGACTAATCATCTTAAACTCAGCAAATGAGGTTGGCTTCGGAGATTTGCATTCGCTAAATAATAAGGACAGCTAGCCAGAAATATATAAACAGATAGTAAGAGTTTTTATAAATATTTTAAAAAGAAATGAGTTAACAAAGTGAGAGTTGGTCCTACAGAAAGTGAGCCTGGGGAATTGATAATGGAACACAAGGAGATGGCATAAGAACATAAGAAATAGGAGGAGTAGGCTATGCAGTAGGCCCCGTCATTCAATAAGATCATGGCTGATCTGCCCCAGGCCTCAACTCCTCTTTCATGCCAGCTCCTCATAGCCCTCAACTCTCCAATATTTGAAAAATCTATCTACCTCCTCTTTAAATACTTTCAATGATCTAGCCTCCAAAACTCTCTGAGGTAGGGAACTCCAGACATTCACTACCCCAGAGAAGAAATTTCTTCACATCTCAGTTTTAAATGAGTGTCCCCTTCTTCTGGAACTATGTCTCCTAGTTCGAGATTCCCCCACTAGCGCTCTATATGGGGTGGCAAGATGCAAGACGGGCAATGGGTGGGTTGAACAGGTCATCATGGAGTGGTAAAGTGAGGGGCAGCGCGGACAGTTTCAACCAGCTTGTGGGTTTTCATCAGTTGGTGGGTGTGTGGCGGAGTAATGTTTGCAGGGACAGGAAGCCAGGGGAGGGGTGTTGAGCAGAGCATTTCAGTTATGATACACATTTGCATTCAACTGAGTGTCAACAAGGTGTGTGTGAGATGACCTTGGTCAGACAGGTGCACATCTGCCCTAATATCTCCTTAGGTGGCTTGGTGTCAGATTTTGTTGATAACACTCCAGCGAAATGCCTTGGGACACTTTACTATGTTAAAGGCCCTAAAATACAAGTTGTTGTGAACAGGTAGATACTCCATCTTCTCAACATCTACCCTGTCAAGCCCCCTCAGAATCTTGTATGTTTCAATAAGATCACCCCTCATATGGCAGGTGAATTCAACAGGTATTTGGCATCAGTTTTCACGACAGAAGATACAAGTAACATCCCAAAAGCAACTATAGACCAGAAAATGGAAGTGGGGATGGAAGTCAGGAAAATTACAGTCACCAGAGAAGTGGTACTGAGTAAATTGTTGGATCTGCGGGCTGACAAGAGCCTGGGTCCTGATCATCCTAGGGTCTTAAAAGAAGTGGCTAATGAGATAGTTGATGTGTTGATTTTAATTTTCCAAAACTCCCTGGATTCAGGGAAGGTCCCATTAGATTGGAAGGTGGCAAATGTAACTCTATTATTCAAAAAGTGAGGGAGACAGAAAGCGGGAAACTATAGGCCAGTTAGCTTAATGCCTGTCATAGGAAACATATTAGAAGCTATTAATAACAGGACACTTGGATAAGCTCAAGGTCATCAGGCAGAGTCAACATGGTTTTGTGAAAGGGAAATCGTGTTTAAGCAACTTATTGGAGTTCTTTGAGGAAGTACCATGTGATGTGGATAAAGGAGAACCGGTGGATATACTGTACTTAGATTTCCAGAAGGCATTTGATAAAGTAGCACGTCAAAGGTTATTGCGGAAAATAAAAGCTCATGGTATTGGGGGCAACATATTGGCATGGATAGAAAGTTGGCTGGCTAACAGAAGGCAGAGAGTAGGCATAAATGGGTCTTTTTCAGGTTGTCAAGATGTAACAAGCGGTGTGCCACAGGGATCAGTGCTGGGTCCTCAACTGAATATAAATGACTTGGGTGAAGGGACCGAAGGAATGGTTGCCAAATTTGCTGATGACACAAAGATAGGTAGGAAAGTAAGTTGTGAAGAGGACAAAAGGCTACAAAAAGATATAGATAGGTTAAGTGAGTGGGCAAAGATCTGGGAAATGGAGTATAAATGTGGGAAAATGTGAAATTGTCCATTTTGGCAGGAAGAATAAAAGAGAAACATGTTATCTAAATGCTGAGAGATTGCAGAGCTCTGAGGTGCAGAGTGATCTGGGTGTCTTAGTGCGTGAATCTCAAAAGGCTAGTATGCAGGTACAGCATGTAACTAGGAAAGCTAATAGAACAATATGCCGCACAGGAGGCTGCTCAGTAAGATAAGAGCCCATGGTGTTAGAGGCAAGGTACTACCATGGATAGAAGATTGGCTATCTGGCAGGAGGCAGAGAGTGGGGATAAGGGGGTCCTTCTCAGGATGGCAGCCAGTGACTAGTGAAGTTCCACAGGAGTCAGTGTTGGGACCACAACTTTTCACTTTATACATTAATGATCTAGATGAAGGAACTGAGGGCATCCTGGCTAAGTTTGCAGATGATACAAAGATTGGTGGAGGGACAGGTAGTATTGAGGAGGCGGGGAGGCTGCAGAAGGACTTGGACAGGTTAGGAGAATGGGCAAAGAAGTGGTAGATGGAATACAACGTGGGGAAATGTGTGGTCATGTACTTTGGTAGGAAGAATAGCGGCATAGACTATTTTCTAAATGGGGAGAGAATTCAGAAATCTGGAGTGCAAAGAGATTTGGGAGTCCTAGTCCAGGATTCTCTTAAGGTTAACCTGCAGGTTGATACGGTAGTTAGGAAGGCAAATGCAATGTTGGCATTTATTTCGAGAGGACTAGAATATAAAAGCGGGGATGTGCTGCTGAGGCTTTATAGGGCTCTGGTCAGACCACATTTAGAATATTGTGAGCAATTTTGGGCCCCATATCTCAGGAAGGATGTGCTGGCCCTGGAGAGGGTCCAGAGGAGGTTCACGAGAATGATCCCAGGAATGAAAGGCTTAACATATGAGGCACATTTGAGGACTCTGGGTTTATACTCAATGGAGTTTAGAAGGATGAGGGGGGATCTGATTGAAACTTACAGAATACTGAAAGGCCTGGACAGAGCGGACGTGGGGAAGATGTTTCCATTAATAGGAGAGACTAGGACCCGAGGGCACAGCCTCAGAGTAAAGGGAAGACCTTTTAGGAGAAACTTCTTTAGCCAGAGAGTGGTGAATCTATGGAATTCATTGCCACAGAAGGCTGTGGAGGCCAGGTCATTGAGTGTATTTAAGACCGAGATAGACAGGTTCTTGATTGGTAAGGGGATCAAAGGTTACGGGGAGAAGGCAGGAAAGTGGGGTTGAGAAACTTATCAGCCATGATTGAATGGCAGAGCAGACTCGATGGGCCGAATGGCCTAATTTCTGCTCCTATGTCTTATGGTCTAACAATATCATTTATTGTGAGGGGAACTGAATACAAAAATATGTTTCAGTCATACAGGGCACTAATGAGACCACATCTAGAGTACTGTGCTCAGTACTGGTCACCTTATTTAAGAAAGGATGTAAATGCATTGGAAGCACTTCAGAGAAAGTTTACCAAACTAATACCTGGAAAAGGTGGGTTGTCTTCTGAGGAAAGGTTGGATAGACTAGGATTCTATCCACTGGAGTTTAGAAGATTAAGAGGCGACTTGATTGAAACATATAAGATCTTGAGGGGTCTTGACAGGGTGGGTGTGGAGAGGATATTTCCTCATGTGGGAGAATCTGGAACGGGGGGTCACTGTTTAAAAATAAGGGGTCACCCATTTAAAACAGAGATGAGGCGAAATCTTTTCACTCAGAGGGTCGTGCGTCTTTGGAACACTCTTCCTGAAAAGGCAGTGAAAGCAGAGTCTTTGAATACTTTTAAGGCAGAGGTGGATAGATTCTTGGTAAGCAAGAGGGTGATAGGTTATGGGAGGGAAGGTGGGATGCAGATTTCAGGTTACTATCAGATCAGCCATGATCTTAGCAAATAGCGGAGCAGGCTCGAGGGGCTGGATGGCCTATCCCTGCTCCTTTTTTGTATATATGTTCATATGTTATGTATTACTGTTGGATCCAGTCCCCTGGTTTGTCGGGGCTAAAAGATCCGGTTTGCACGCTTGTCTCAGGGTGACCGAGTTGGTACCAAGACAGAGAAGATCAGTAGACCGTTATTAGAAGAAACACATTCTGTTTATTTACAAAAGGAACTCAGCAGCTACACTTCTGTGCTTACAACTCAAAACTCTGTCTTTACTCTTCAGATCTAACTCAAGATTACTGACTACAGAGGAAGTCTGCTACTCTGCTATTGGGTATCAAGATCATGTGATCTTACATTACAACATTTGTCTTGAAAGTTTAGATCATCAGATTACTACATCCCTCCCCCCTTTACTCAAATAAATTTTACAATTTTTCTCAAAGTATCAAATTATTCAAACAGATAAATAATTTACAAAGTCAAGTCTTTCTGGGGGTTTCCTTCTGCACATAGAACGCTTCAGCTCTACAACTTCTGATGTTTGATCTGGAACCCCTCTCACTGTAGTCGTCTGAGCATCTGGTTCTTCAGTAGGTACCTACAAGTTTGTTTCTTTGACTCTTTCAGGTACAGTCGGCCTTTCAGACATAACTGTACTCAGCTGAGTTCTTTCAACAGGAGGCGTTGATTCAGTCACGAACACTGGTGGAATCATTTCTAGATATTTTGTTTCTCCTCTTCTTATATGATCCACATGTCTTTGTATGACTCGATCTTCCACTTTCTGTGGTAGGAAAGTGGTCCCGTTACTGCACTTAATTCGCCAAACAACCATTTTGGTCCTTCTCTAAAATTCTTCACAAATACTTGCTCTCCTACGTTAAACGTTGTGTCACAACTGCGACAGTCATGTCCAATTTTCTGACTTCCCTGACTCCTTTCCACGCCTCCCCCCCAACAAAGTTTGGCATTATTATGCTCAATCTCGATCGGAGAAAGCGCTTCATCAACAATTCTGCAGGTGTGACATCTGTTGTCATATGAGGGAATGTGTGACATACGTTGTCATAATGGAAAAGAAAACCTGCTAATTTAGTTGCTATAGAGTCTCCAGACAATTTCTTCATACCAGATTTGGATGTCTGAACTGCCCTCTCGGTCAGTCCATTTGAAGAAGGGGTGGTACGGTGAAGGGGGTTTTCACGAGTAATACCGCTGAGGCTGAAATTCAGCACTGTTCCATTGTCTTATACGACCACTTTAGGTAGTCCGTTGATTGCGAAACTTTGTTGTAGTTTGTCTATTGTAGCAAAAGATGTCGGCGACCTCACTTCATATATGTTCATCCATTTTGAGTGTGCATTGACGATAAGTAGAAACATGGTTCCCATAAAAGGTCCCACATAGTCGGTGTGTGCTCGCACCCATGGCCTTCCTGGCCACTCCCAGGGATGTAATGGAGCTGTTGGAAGGTAACTTTTGTACTTTCTGACACTGTATACAACTTCTCGCTAAGTTTTCTTTTTCTCCATTCATCCCAGGCCACCATAGATAGCTGTGTGCTGTTGCTTTCATTCTGGAAATTCCAGGATGTGCACTCTGAAGTTCAAATAACAATGGCTTTGGTCCTTTTGGAGGAACAACCACTTGTGCTCCCCGCAATAAGATACCTTCCTGGCTTGTTATTTCGTATTTTCTCTGGAAATACGGTTTCATTTAATCAGATTCTTGTGATCAACCATGAAGAACTTGATCTCGCACTTTGGATAAGACCGAGTCTCAATTTGCCCAACCTTTAATCTGTCGAGCACATATCAGTGATGAGTCCAGGAAGTTCAATAGTAAAATGAATTTTGGAGGAATTGGAACATCCTCATCTTTTACTTGCACGGGCAAATGACTGAGTGCATCTACGTTTGCAATTTGACTTCCAGGTCGATGAATGAAAGTATATTCATACGCTGCCAAGATCAATGGTATTATTTGTGCATGTGTGTCTTCTTTCAATGGACATTCTTCTTTCTAACACTGACTTTATTCTCAGCCTCCTTTTCAACTTCCATATTGGCCAGACTGATCTCAGATGTAAGCTTAACTTGAGTGAACTCAGTGGTTGAATTTTCCAGAAATTCATCATCTGTCTGCTTCTTAGAAAATTCTGTAGCTTTTGCCTCCTTAGCCTCTTTGGTTTCACATAGTTGATTTTTCAGCTCTTCCACCTCTTTTTTTGCATTGGATTACTGCCTGTTGGAAAATTAAACATTGTTGTGTCTTCTCTGCCAACTCAGTGTGTGAAGGTCTTTCGGCAGGTTTTCCCTTTTCTTTTGCAATCACTGTGACAAATCAAGGTTGATTTTCCTCAGCCAGTTTCGTGCTTGGTCCTCTGCCTGCTACCACCATGAAGGATAATTTCACTGTTTGACCTCAGTAGAGTACTGTGACTTTACATATGCCCTTGACTTGTTTGCCTTCTTCCGTGTAAGTTTTCAATTTGGCATCAGTTTCTTCCAAATTTAGTTTACGTTCCCCATGATTCAGATATTTAAAAGTATGCTCACCTATCAACTAAGTGGCTGCACCAGTATCCACCTCCATTCTGATAGGCCTCTCATGGTTACATAGATAGGTTCTGTTCTTCCTACCTTTAAATTATATAACAAATAAATATCTGAATCTATTACTTCAGGTTTTTCAACACTGTTAATCTCATTGGGTTTTTGCTTTTGTCTGAAAGTCTGCCTGGTTCTATCTTTACAATATCTTATGAGGTGTCTATTTCGACGACAGAAAAAAAATTTGATCTTTTTAAACTGTGATTCATTACAAGGCTGTTTGCTTCCACCTCTGTTTCCATTATGCCATGTTTTTGCTGCTAAGTTATCACCTTTAATTTGTCTGCTAATGGTGGCTGCTTCCCGCTTGAGTAAAGTTTTGCACTTTCACGCTCGTTTTGGCTGAGGCTTCCCCACACGACATGGAGGATGGTGCCATTTTGCACTCCCTGTATGGCTTTTGAGTCTCACATTGCACCTTTCATTGCAGGAGCGATTTCCAATGCCTTCTGAAGATCTAAATTTGTTTCAGACAGTAATCTCTTCTGAATCGCATCGTCATTTATACCGCACACCAAACGATCTCTAAGCACATCATGGATAAGTGTATCAAACTCACAATATTCAGTTAATTGTTTCAGATTTGCCACATAGCAAGCCACTGTCTCCCCCGTGGTTCTATTCTTTGAGTTAAATTTGAACCATTGCATCGTCATTGACAGTTTGGGCTGGTAATGATTATTGAAGAGGCTCATTAAGTCATCAAAACTTTTCGAATCTGGGGCACTGGGTGCCGACAAATTTCAGATTATTCCATATGTCTTACTCCCACACATGGATAAGAGGATCGCACACTTCTTCTCGTCCCCTGCGATGTTATTCGCCCGGAAGAAGAACACATGGCGTTCAACGTAATTAGTCTTCCGAGGTTGGACCGAAAGGCTCAACTCTTCCAAATTGCAGCATGCTCTAAGGAGATTGCTTCGACGATCAGGAAGGAAATTTTTCTTTACTTACAACTACCGTGCGAGGTATGGCCCAATTTCGCTTGTTCTGATTCCCTTCGTTCTTTCTTGCTTTTTACCTCGTCCCTTCGTGTCTTTTCTTGCTTTTTACTCTCATCACCACTTTGTTGGATCCAGTGCCCTAGTTTGTTGGGGCTAAAGGATCGGATTGCACGCTTGTTTCAGGGTGACTGAGTTGATACCTGGACAGAGGTCAGTTTCTTAGAAGAAACACGTTCTGTTTATTTACAAAAGGAACACAGCAGCTACACTTGTGTGCTTACAACTCAAAACTCTGTTTACTCTTCAGACTCTAACTCAAGGCTACTGACAATAGAGGTAGCCCACGCTATTCTACTATTGGGTATCAAGCGCATGTGATCTTACATTACAACATTTGTCTTAAAGGTACATTACACATCAGATTACTACAATTACCATAAGTTTGATCAAAGAGGTAGGTTTTAAGAAGCATCTTAAGAGGAGAAAAGGGAGACAGAGAGGTTTAAGGGAGAGAATTCCAGAGCTATGGTAGGGCTGCTACTGGTGATTGATTAAAACTGGACGCTTAAGAGGCCAGAATTGGAACAACGCAGATATCACATAGGGTGTAGGCTGGAAATGATTTCAGAGATAGAGAGGGGTGAGGCCATGGAGAGATCTCAGAACAAGGATGAGAATTTTCAAGTTGAGGCATTGCTTAACTGGGAGCTAATGTAGGTCTGTGAACATAGGGGTGATAGGTGAACAGGACTGGATGCAAATTAGGGCACAGGTAGCAAAGTTTTGGATAACCTCAATTCTGCAGAGCATAGAATGTGGGAGGGTGGCCAGAAGTCCACTGGAATAGCAACGTCTAAAGATAATGAAGATTTGCGTAAGGGTTTCAGCAGCGTATGAACTGAGGCAGGGGTCAAGTATGACACCAAGGCTGCGACAGCTCCTGGCTCATCATCTGACGCCCTTATAGCTACAAATGCAGTTTATTATAACCTGGACATGAGGGGAGTCAGCTGCTGCCTCAAATCTTGGAACTGTCTCTCATTCTGTCTACTGGTGTTGATTGGGAAGTTAATGTACTGATATGCCCTGGCAAGGAGGAAGTTGGTGACCTGCTCGATGTAGCTGTGCACCAAAGACTGGAAGATAAGGGTGACATTCTCTATAGCAGCCTGGAAGGAAGCCAAGGCAAGGAAGTGATCAGTTTGGCGATTTTGTTAGCCATCTTCTTGGTCCAGCAGGACCTGCTGTAGAAGGCTGCATGGATCAGTTACAGTCTGTCTGGTAAAGCACAGCCATCTGATAGAGATCCTCAGAAATATCCTGAAAACAGGTTCTTGGCTAAAGACTTAGAGCTGGAAAGGGCCTTCTATAAGCAGCTCCTCTCAACTGTGATGTTCTAGCAGACTCATCAGCTGCTCTTCTTCATTGTTGAGGCTGCTGCTGCTTCTCTTCCTCCAACTGTTCCTTCATCCAAAGCACTGAAGGTACCCATAATAGTGATTAATCAAGATAAGGCCAGAAATAATAAACAATCTGAAAACTTAAAAGCTCCTAACAAATCCAACAGCCACTACAACACACAAATCTCTATGATCTGAGTGTCTGTAGTTGATTTTCCCTTTAAACAGGACTTCCAGTAATATCAGTTAGTGCAGCTAATCTCACAAGGTTCTACTCAGCGGGTTAGCTATTTGGCAGGACTTCTGACCCATCCAGTTAAAAAATCATTGGGATCCCAACTGTGTAACAGGATCTCTATTTACATCTAGCAATAAGGAAATTAATGAAAGGCCATCAACTTAAAACGTTAACTCTTTCTCTCTCCATAGATGTTGCCTGACCTGCGAATTTCCAGCATCTGCAATATTTTGTTGTTTACCTTTCTACAAGCTCTCTGTTCCAAGTACTGCTACATGCAACTCTAAGTACAAAAGTTCAACACAGTCTGTTGACTCATTAAGTTTAACAAATGTCAAAAACATTCTAAGTGTTACAGTACTCTAATGAACAGATGCA
This sequence comes from Cetorhinus maximus, assembly GCF_964194155.1. NCBI lineage: Eukaryota > Metazoa > Chordata > Chondrichthyes > Lamniformes > Cetorhinidae > Cetorhinus > Cetorhinus maximus. The sequence continues at coordinate 66,044,683 of NC_135897.1, read as the reverse complement.
TTATACGACTATATAATAACTATATATAAAATAGAATTGGAATTTTGCAGAACCAAGGGGTTTACCTTACAGTGCCGGTGAACAAAACTGGCTCTTGGGGAATAATGGATAGTTTGCTGCGAAGATCGGCCAATCCGATTTCGGTAATATTCACTCCATCAATGAATATTGAACCACTGGAGAGTTCAACCAATCTGAATAGTGCAATTCCTAGTGATGACTTACCTGCCAAAAACAGAAAAAATGCAGTTTTTTCAACCGTGTTATTTCATGTTAGTTACAAACTTAACCAAAACTCCGTTGTTCCATCCCTCTGCAACCAACTTGAAAAGAGTTCCTCACCCGAAACCAAACCAGTCCAATTGAAAGTATATATTTGACATTGCTCTGATTAACTGTGTTTCTTACCTGACCCAGTTCTCCCCACAATACCAATTTTTTCTTGAGGTTTAATGGTAAAGGACACTTTCTTTAGCACCAGAGGTAGATTCTCACGATATCTCATCGCTACATTTTCAAATGATATTTGCCCATGCTGAGGCCAGTCTTCAGGTGGAGTTTTATCCTTAACATGAGCTGAAGCCTCCAATTTCAGAGTCTAGTAGAAAATTAGGAAAGTTACAAGATTTCTGGTGTATAAATACCCGGCAGCAAGCATGGCTTCTCAAAATTGTATTAAATTAAAATTAGCTGAGAAATGAAGACTCAGAATTCTCAATGTTTTGTATTTCATTACAGCTACAGTATGAAGTGAAATTCAGCTCATTACTTAAATATTTGTTTCCAGAAAGCAAGATATCTATCCAATTAATGCCTATAGTTGGTCATTAATGAAAGGGAATAAATTATCAAATCATAATATTTCTATTACTTTTCATAAAACAGCATAAGCAAAGCCAGCAAAGTGCTATACACCTCATTACGCATACTCAGTTAGCTCTTATATGTTCTTCAGCAAATGAAAAGCTGCAAAGACAAAACTTACTCAGCCAGAAATATTTTATCACAATGTGAGACATGAAAAATATAGCAGGAAGTTAAATAGCTGCATTTTATAGCACATATACAAAATTATACATCCTCCCTTTCTTCAATGCATTGTCTAGAGCCCTTCTTTCTCCAAGAGTTCAGTTTAGAACCATTCAAAGAAACTATTCCATATAGAAATTCAGTAACCAACTGTGATCAAGATATTCTTTTAAAAAAAGTAAATTTCTGAATATCCAAAATGAAGGACTGCTCATTCACCATAGAATTGTTAGATTTAGTGTTATTAGCATTGTAAATCACAGCTTTGAATGGGGGAGGTGTGGCAGGGATGGTGGCTGGTGGTGGTGGAATGGTGCAGGGGTGGGTACCCTGCATGGCATTAGGGAGAAGATGCACCCACATCTAACAATTAGTACCGAGTGACCCCAAATAAAACTAAGATTTATATTGTTATGTGTCCTTGCCTGATGTACATTTACATACCATTTACTTTTGAATACAAAAAAAACCCACTAAATGTCTCTTTCTGGGAGGGTTCCCAAATCTCAATATAGCCTTTGAGATCTGTACTTCCAAAAATAGGAACTGTAACAACAACTATGTCTCCTGTGAGCTCAATTCACAGGCTCAAAGCTTGCCCTTCAAAATACTCCTAATCCTCACATTTTCTCCTTTCTCTCAGGCAGTCCCTTAGGATCAAGGGTGGCTTGCTTCCACTCCAATTTGACGGGTTCTGAAATGGCTGGTGAGTCGCATGTGCTACCTGCAAATCTCTGCCACATGCAGGGCAGGTGGTGATTGAAAGATTGGGTAGGTGGATTGTTTGGAGGTTTGTGCGCTCCCTCAAACGCCTCGACTTTGCCTCTGCACATTCGAGACAAAGTCTCTCGATGTGTTCGGTGCCTTCCCAAAATGAGCCTGCTCTATTTCAGTTGGTCACAAGCCAGTGTCTCCCCCATGGGTCAGCGGGCGTGTTTGACCTCTTCAAGGATGTCTGGAGAGTTTTCGCTGTCCTCCTGGGAGTCTCCTGCTGCAACCGAGTTCCGGGTAGAGTAGTTGCTTCGGGAGTCTGGTGTTAGGCATAGGAATGACACATCCCATTCAGCGGAGCTGGTTTAGAGTGGTTAGCACCTCAATGCTAGGCAAGTTGGCTTGGGACAGAACTCTGCTGTTGGACTGCCATTCTTGCCTCCAGGTTTGGAGGATCTTGCAAAGGCACCGCTGGTGATATTTCTCCAGTGCTTTGAGGTGCCTGCTGTAGGTCGTCCAAGTCTTCGAAGCATAAAGAAGCACAGGGATCACTGCTGCTTGGTGAGCCATGCATCTACAAGATACCCTCACATCAATAACAGATATACTGCAAATCCTTGATAGAAAACAGTGATATCAGCTCAGTAAAGATAACACACCCACATTATGTTCCAGCCTACACTACCATTGCACAGTGCCACAGGAAATCTATGAACTATATTTCTGAAGTTGCATGCATGAACTTTAGTTGAGAAGCAAGATAGAAACAGACTTCTCGCTCCATATTCTCTTTGTGTTTCTACTGTTGAAACCAGCTAAAGTTGATCAGAAAACACAAAAAAAAGTCAGTTCGCCGTTAGCCACCACAGTTCCTCAGTTATGGCTTAGCAAACATGGAAATAAGGAAAATACAGATTACAACTCGCCTTGACAAAGCCTGCCAAGGAAGTTTCCAACTCTGTTGCAATTGACATCTGAGCTGCTAATCGCTATTTGCTCCAATCCCTACCTAGTGTCTTCCCACCTTAGCCTTTGATCTTGGCAAGCTTCCACCCTTACTACAGGCCAGTCCTGCTGCTCATAATGATCTCCCCTCATTAAATGGGACTCACTGTTAACAACCATTCACTTACTTCCCTTTTTCCATCTCTGGAGATTCCTCACTGCAAAGATGAGGAGTTAATAAGTGTGTATGCATACAAATATCTTTATATTTCACAGAATTGTTACAGCACAGAAGGAAACCATCCACACATCGTGCCTGCGATTTGATATTTGATCATTTATGTCACGGTTCAGTGTTAATTTTCTACTTTGGCCTGATTAAATATTTAAAAACAGATTTTTTTAAAAACTAGGAACAGTTTTTAACATTTGATTCACATAAAAATCTTTTTACTTCAAGTTCAATCTTTTCTCCAATTGTTCTGCGCTCAAGAATAAAAAAAAATCCATCCAATTTCAATCCAGCAAAAAAAAATCTTCAACATACAGTTGCCATGGCAGTTCCTTGTGAAACTACTTTAAATTCCTAAATAAAAATTGGTTCATTATTAAACAATTCACAAAAGCAGTTATCAATTCATCATAAGCTTGGCTCCATCAAATTTTCTCTCCTTGTCCTTCCAGCATAATCTAAATCAAGAGGTCTGTTAACTCCTATTAATTCACTGGGTACACTCGTCCCAGGCAAACTCTGTATTCAATTATTCCATTGATTTTCTTTGGCACAGGATCTTCCACAAGCAACTACACACCCTTCTCCCCACCTCTCTCAAAGCATGTGTTGGAGATCCCATCTGCCCTCTCAAACGAGCATAACAGATCCTGTGGCACTTGGTGTCCTGGCCAACATTTATCCCTCAACCAACACAACCACCATTGATTAAATGGGTCATTTATCACATCTGCTTTTGCTACTTTGCTGTTCTCAAACTGGCTGCCACATTTTCCAAGACTACAACAGTGACTTCCCTTCAAACGTAATTCATTGGACATGAGGTAATTTGCAACATTCCAAGGTGATGAAAGGCACCATATAAATGCAAGTTTTTTTTTCTTTCTTTGAATCAAGGCAAGGTTGCAAACAGCTTTTCCTGTTTTTTCAATAAATTGTATGCTATGTGCCTGGCCTCAACAGTAGTATAGCGTTGCAGAAAATTCTGCCCAGCATTTTACAGCAATAGCGTAGCAAATTAACTGGTACCTTTATGTAGTGATGAATTCTCTCCACAGAAGTAAACCTAGCCTCAGTCTCAGAAGCAAGTCGGACAGTAAACTGAAATAAACCGGTCAGCTGCAAGAAAAATATACTCATAGCAAACAGGACCAAATTTTACTCATTTTCTGAGAAAACTATGATATCCAATGAAGGAATGACCTTTTTAGTTTGAACTGTTGATCACTCTGCTATAAAAGCAGATAAAAACCAAAGGATTTCAAACAATAAAACAATTCAAGGCCACATATGGAAGAGCTATAAATATTAAGACAATTTCAATCTCTGTTCACAATATCTTGTACAAACCTGGACAGCATAGGAAATGGCAAGTCCTGCATAAGCTGGAGAAATGTGTCCATGCATTAAAACTATTATCACTGCAGTTGTGCCAATAAGAGCAATACTGACAATATCCAGTCTCACAGCAAGCCAGCGCATTGCACAAGTGAACAGGAAGAATGGAGCCTGATTAGCATCTAGCAGCTCCTGGTACCTGAAAAGTAACAGACAATATTCAAATAAACCAAACAGCAGTAAGTGCGCCATGTAATTATATCACGTGTGTCAGAAACAGACACGGCATACAAATCAAACTTTCAACCTCAGATTACCTTACAATCAAGGATACAGTATATGTAGCTTGTTGTGTTCTTATTAGGTCACAAAGCACAACTGGTGAGTCTTTTCGGATCTGTAACTTCCTGACTCCCCAAAGCCTGTCCATCATCTATAAGGCACAAGTCAGGAGTGTGGTGGAATACTCCCCACTTGCCTGGATGAGTGTAGCTCCCACAACAATCAAGAAGCTTGACACCATCCAGGACAAAACAGCCTGCTTGATTGTCACCACATCCACAAACATTCCCTTCCTCCACCAGCGATGCACAGTGTGTATCATCTACAAGATGCACTGAAGGAATTCACCAAGGCTCCTTCAACAGCACCTTCCAAATCCATGACAGCTACCATCCTTCCAGAAGGACAAGGGCAGCAGATAGATGGGAACACCACCATCTGGAAGTTCCCTTCCAAGTCACTCACCATCCTGACTTGGAAATATATCGCCGTTCCTTCACTGTCACTGGGTCAAAATCCTGGAACTCGCTCCCTAACAGCACTGTGGGTGTACCTACACCACATGGACTGCAGTGGTTCAAGGTAGCAACTTACCACCACCTTCTCAAGGGCAACTAGGGATGGGCAATAAAAATGCTAGACCAGCCAGCGAAGCCCACATCCCGTGAATGAATTTTTTTTAAAAAATTGCTCGTAGGAAGATTCAGATCAATTTATAGTCAAATGTAATTTTTACAATTTATTTTTTTAAGCAGAAGTCCTAACTTCAATTAGAAAATATTTCCTGCTGCAAAGGAGTTGGCTGGCTTTCTTGTCTATATAATACCTTAAAACAAAGTGGAACAGAAACTTGCAAGTGTGAGCAACACATTATAATAGACTGTTGGATGACAGACTATTTCCCTTTCACACTCAACCGTTTTGGTGTACAGAACTAACCTGCGTCGGTACTCTCCAGTTTTGTTGTAAGCATGGATTGTGGTTAGCCCCTGGATACTGGACGTGACATGGGACAGGAAAGGAGACTGAGTGATATTGTCCAAACGCTTCAATTCTCTGATAAAAATCCTGCGGAGAACAAGTTTAACAAAAATTCTAAAAACATGAAATATAAAGAAACAGATATATATATATATAATGTTCCTCACATTTGAAACATCTCAGGATTCACTTTCCAAGTTTTACATATTTTCTGCATGTTTTTCTTAACTATTAATAATGGACTGCTAATTGCTAATTTCACTCTACATTTTGCCACAAACTGTATTAATTTATAAAAGTAATAGATGCAATAATACTTTCAAGAATAAATTTCTAATGGCCATCATGACCAAAATATTTTCTCCTTCCTTATGCACTGGCCTTTCATTACAAAAAAATTCACCCAATTTCAATTTTGTCTACAATTTTGTTTCTCCAAAAACACACTTTCAATCCAAACACAATACAGAAAAAGTTATTTCCCTTCTTGAAGTAGCCGCGAGGATACTTTCTACCCAAGTTCAGATTGAAAAAGAGGTTTCCATAGTATCTAGTTATGTCACTCCATCTCAAAAAAGAGTTCTTCACCTCCACATGGCTTGGTCTTTATTCAGGAAGTTAAAGTTGCACCCTGGGTGTATCTCAATGACAGGTGTGACCAAAATTTCTGAACCTTAAGAGCTGCAAATGATAATCTCCAGACATTTGAGAATCATAGGACATGGACAACATTTACAGCCACATTTTTATTACTGCACACACTTACATGCCCTCCCTCCCCACTCACTCACACATCCCTCCCATCCTCACTCACTCATGCCCTCCCTCCCCATTCAACCACACTCACTCATCCCTTCCTCCTACTTCATAACCTCCCCCCTCCCCACAATCCATCTCGATTTCTCACCTTACCTGGATGTAGGAGAGCTGTAGTGCAGTGAAACAGCTGCCAGGGCCCAAACCCCAGGCCTTTTGGAGAAAACTGCTGCAAACTTCCACAACCCTTTTTGTGGGAGAAGTGCTTCCTGGTTTAATCTCTAAATAGCCTAGATCTAGTTTTAAATTACACCCTTTTTGTTCAATCCCCTACCAGAGGACTTAGTGGCCTGGATCTTCCAAGGAGCAGCAATCATAGTCAGATTGCCACCGCATTTGGTAATTTCCATGACATGATGTTGCTCCACATTTCTACTAGTGTCTTCCGAACCCGGCTGCCCCAAAAATGCAGAATGCAGCGTCCTTCGGAAAACTCCAGCAGATCGTAGTAGAGTTGGGCAAAGACAGGATACGGCCCCTTTTTTCTCCACACTGGCTGCCATATGGCAAGTTTAAACATCCTGTCTGAATGTATGAGTGGGTGGGTTAATGGGTAGGGGGTTGGTAGGTGAAGTGGGCAAGGGGTAGGTGGTAAGTGGTTGGGGGTAGGTGGATGAGGGGAATAAGTGGGTAGAGGGGGTGGTGGGGGGTCAGGTTAGGGGGTAGTTGGGTCAGGTTGGAGGAGTAATCAGGGGCGGGATAGTTGTGTAATTACTCAGGAGTTCGACTAGGTTTTAATCTGTCTAACATTTCCGGGATAATTATTCAGGTAAGTACATCTGACCTGTCGCAAGTCTCTGACTCTAACTCAAAGTCGGAGACATTTGCCGAGGATCTCAGGGAGCAGGGGAATTGCCCACTGGAAGTTGAAATTTCCCAGGCAATTCCCACGGAAGTCCCCATATCATAACTTTCACTATGTCCCGATGTGCATCTCAGTCAATATCCAGTCTCTGACGATCTGGAGACTGGAAGATTTGGCCCATCTTTATCTGTCATATTGAATCCCTTATTTTAAACATCCTAATTAGATCGCCCTATTTCCCTTGATTTTAGAAGGTTGAAGGCAGCAAGTTTATGCAAACTGTCCTCATAATTTAACCCTCTAATCCATGATATTAATCTGGTGAACCTGTGCAGTACCTCAAGGCCAATATATCTTTCCTAAAGTGCTATGTCCAAACTGAATGCAGTACTCTGATGGGGTGAGACCCAGGGTCTGTGCAACTGAAACATACTAATAAGGAGCAGCAGTAGGCCATTCGGCCCCTCAAGCCTGCTCCACCATTAAGTAAGATCATGGCTGATCTGATAGTAACCTAAAATCTGCATCCTGCCGACCCCTGATAACCTACCACCCCTTTGCTTACCAAGAATCTATCCACCTCCACCTTAAAAAATATTCAAAGACTCTGCTTCTACTGCCTTTTCAGGAAGAGCTCTATAGACTCTCAACCCTCAGAGAAAGATTTTTGCCTCATCTCCGTTTTAAATGGCCGAACCCTTATTTTTAAAGTGCCCCTAGTTCTAGATTCTCCCACAAGAAGAAATAGCCTCTCTGCATTCACCCTGTCAAGACCCCTCAGGATCTTATATGCTCCAATCAAGTTGCCTCTTACTCTTCTAAACTCCAGTAGATACAAGCCTAGTATGTCCAACCTTTCCTCATAAGGCAACCCACTCTTTCCAGGTATTAGTTTGGTAAACTTTCTCTGAACAGTTTCCAATGCATTTACATCCTTCCTTAAATAAGGTGACCAGTACTGTGCACAGTATTCCAAATATGGTCTCACTAGTGCCCTGTATGACTGAAGTATAATCTCCCTACTTTTGTATTCAATTCCACCCACAATAAATTATATCATTCTATTAGCTTTCCTAATTACTTGCTGTACCTGCATACTAGCCTTTTGAGATTTATGCACTAAGACATCCAGATCACTCTTTACCTCAGAGCTCTGCTATCTCTCACCATTTAGATAATATGCTTCTCTTTTATTCTTCCGGCCAAACTGGACAATTTCACTTTTTCCCACATTATACTCCATTTGCCAGATCTTTGCCTGCTCACTTAACCTATCTATATCTTTTTGTAGCCTTCTTTTGTTCTCTTCACAACTTAATTTCCTAGCTATCTTTGTGTCATCAGCAAATTTGGCAACCATCCCATCCATCCCTTCATCCAAGTCATTTATACAAATTGCAAACAGTTGAGGTCCCAGCACTGATCCCAGTGTCACACCACTCGTTACATCTTGACAACCTGAAAAAGACTCATTTATGCTGCTCTCTGCCTTCTGTTAGCCAGCCAATCTTCTATCCATGCCAATATGTGACCCCCTATGCCATGAGCTTTTATTTTCCACAATAACATTTGATGTGGCACTTTATCAAATGCCTTCTGGAAACCTTCTAGAAGTACAGTATATCCACTGGTTCTCCTTTATCCACATCACATGTTACTTCCTCAAAGAACTCTAATAAGTTGGTTAAACACGATTTCCCTTTCACAACATCATGTTGACTCTGCCTGATGACCTGGAGCTTATCCAAGTGCCCTGCTACAACTTTTTTATTAATAGCTTTTAACATCTTCCCTATGATAAATGTTAAGCTAACTGGCCTGTAGTTTCCCGTTTTCTGTCTTCCCCACTTTTTGAATAATGGAGTTACAATTACCATCTTTCAATCTAATGGGACCTTCCCCAAATCCAGGGGGTTTTGGAAAATTAAAATCAACGCATCAACTATCTCATTAGCCACTACTTTTAAAACCTTAGGATGAAGTCCCTTAGGACCTGGGCTCGTCAGCCCGCAGCTCCAACAATTTACTCAGTGCCACCTCTCTGGCAATTGCAATTTTCCTGAGTTCCTCCCCCCTTCCATTTCCTGATTCATAGATGCGTCTGGGATGTTACTTGTATCCTCTATAGTGAAGACTGATACAAAATACCTGTTCAATTTATCTGTTATTTCCTTGCTTCCCATTATCAATTCTCCAAACTCACTTTATTATAGGGCCAACATTCACTTTGTTAACTCATTTCTTTTTAAAATATTTATAAAAACTGTTACTATCTGTTTTTATATTTCTGGCTAGCTTTCACTCACACTAATTTTTCCCTCCTTATTCATCTTTTAGTCATCCTTTGCTGTTCCTTACATTTTGTCCAATCTTCTGACCTTCCGCCTATCTTTGCATAATTATATGCTTTTTCTTTAAGTTTGATACGATCTTTAACCTTTCCAGTTAACCATGGATGATGTGGATCCCTTGGACCTTTTCTTACTCATTGGAATGCATCTATTCTGTGTATTCTGAAATATCCCCTTAAATGTTTTCCACTGCATCTGAATCCCTTAACCTAATTTGCTAATTCACTTTAGCCAGCTCTGCTTTCATGCCCTTATTTAAATTTAAAAACATAGTCTGGGGCCCACTCCTCTTTCCCTCAAACTAAATGTAAAATTCAATCATATAATGGTCACTGCTACCTAGGGGTGCATTCACTAGGAGATCATTAATTAATCCCATTTTGTTGCATAATACCAGTTCTAGTATAGCCTGCTCTCTGGTTGGCTCCAGAACATGCTGTTCTAAGAAACTATCCAGGAAACATTCAATGAACTCCTCATCCAGGCCCTTTGCCCATCTGACTTTTCCAGTCAATATATAGATTAAAATCTCCCGGGATTATTGCCGTGTCTTTCTGACAAGCTCCAATTATTTCTTCCTTTATACGCCACCTACCATGTAATTACTGTTAGGGGGCCTGTACACAACTCCCACAAGTGACTTCTTGCCTTTATCAATTCTCATCTCTACTCAAAACCGTTTCCACATCCTGGTTTCCTGAACTTAGGTCACCCCCCCTCTATTGTGCTAATACCATCATTACCTTACATTGCCACCCCTCCACCTTTTTTTCGCTTCCTGTCCTTCCTAAATGTCCTATACCCTTGAATATTCAGGTCCCAATCCATGTCCTCCGACAGCCATGTCTCTGAAATGGCTATCAAATTGTACTTGTTCATTGCTATATGTGCTCTTAGTTCATCTGATTTGTTTTGAATGCTTTGTGCATTCAGATACAGAGCCTTTAGTTTTATCCTTTTATTCTTTTTAGAACCTCTACTCTCATCTGTTGATTTACTGTTAGATTTGTACTTTCTATCCCTTCCTGTCATGGTCTGTTTTTCATTTCCTGTAATAATACCTCTCTCTTTTACTTTGTCTCTACTTTGATTCACCACATCTTCCTAAATTTGGTCCCTTTCCCCCACTACCAAATTTTAAATCCTCTCTTCATTACTTCATCAGTTTTGTATTCCAACCCCAATGATAAGATTACAGTTCCATTACCTTTTTAGTCTTATTTTGCACCCGTGCACTATCTTATAGCTATGTGAACACACAAGTCTCCTCCAGAGCTCCTAATCTCACATTAGGGAAATATTCTGATTTGCCGTGTTCTGATCACAAGTGTATTTCCTTACACTTTCTCCAACACTAAACTCTATCTGCTATAGTTTTGCTCACTCAGTCAGTTAATGTTAACCGTGGTTTTCTGAACACAGCTAGCATCAGCTGCCTCAGGCTAACTTCAACCTTATTTGCATGTGAATGGTCTAACAGTGTTAAAGCCTGGGCCCCGGGCCTTTTCTTTTGCTTGCCATACCAATATGTTAGGTGACTCATCCTGCCACATTAGAGACTGTGAGATACAATTTTTAGGCTATGCCTCTGAGCCCAGAGGAGAGGTGAGGTCTTCAAGTACATGTTTTAATGAAGGTACTGAAAAACAAAGGCCAATTTAATTGATAAATTTAATATTTATGATGAAATATATAATTTTGTGTTATTTTGTTTAAACCCTTTTTAGGCATCAAAAATCTCAGTTAGGAAAAAAAGACAACAAAATTCAGATAACATTTTGAGTAGATTAAGGGAATTTGGGCTAGTTTGCAGAATCACAAGGCAATATACTATGTGACCATGTGACACCTTTAATATTGTAAATATTTATCACGTGTCACCTACAGGACCGGCAGGCAATACTTTGTGCCCTGTTAAGAGAAGCTATGCCAGGTAAAATTGCATTCCGATTCCACTTCATTAATTAAAGATTCAATTTTGTGGTTAAAAGACAACTTCCTCCGAAATTTGCAAAAACAGCTACCATTTGGAGAATCTCAATAAGTCAATCGAATCTGTAAGGTTGATTCTTACTGTTTCACAAAAGATAGATTTGGATTGTGTATAAACTCTGACCTTCTAATTTGACAAGCAAATAAAAAAGCTTATGTCCTGTAACTTTGGTTGAAGCCTTTCGTCCTATGGTACCTTGAGATTGTTAAGAGTTTATAACGAAAGATAAGATGACTAAACACGGAAAATTTTCAGCTAATAGAGAGCACCAACATGGATCCGTAAAGGGTTAGTCATACTTACAAATCTGATTATAAAAAAATTCAAAGAGACAACTAAAGTAGTGGACAGGGGGATAACTATGGATGTTACCTGTATGGACTTCCATAAAGCATTTGGTAAAGTCCCACATAAGTTAGAGTTGATGCCCATGGAACTGAAGGCAAATTATTAACCTGGTTAGGAAATTGTCCAGAGGCAGGAAACGGAAAGTAGGAATACTGGACAGCTATTCTGATTGTCAGCATAAGACTTGTAATGTGCAGCAAGGAGAAATGTTGGGGTCGCAACCATTCACTGTATTCATTAACGACTTAGATAATGGGATAGAGAGCCACATGTCCAAATTTGCTGATGACTCAAGATAAGTGGCACTGTAAGCAGTGTAGGTAGAAAAGTAAAATTACAAAAAGTTATTGACATTGTGAGAATGGACAAAAATGTGGCAAATAAATTTCAATGTAGGCAAATATGAGATCATTTAATTTGGACCTAAAAATGATACTTTCAAAATGGTGAAAACTTAGAAACTGTGGAGGTCCAAAGAGGCTTGTGGGTCTAGATAAATAAATCATTAAAATGTCATGGTCAGATACAGAAAATAATTAGAAAAGGCTGATGAAAGTGCTGGCCCTTATATTTGGAGGACTAAAAGACAGGGTGGCATGGTTCAACCATACAAAACTCTGGTCAGATCATGCCTAGAGTACTGAGAGCAGTTCTGAGCACCATATCTTAGGAAGGATATATTAGCAGAGGTTTACCAGAATGATTTGAGGACTCCAAGGGTTAAGCTATGAAGAACAAACTATGGTTGTATTCCCTAGAAAAAGTTGAGTGATTTAATCAAAGTTTTCAAGATCTTAAGGAGAACAGAAGGGATAGATAGAAAGAAACTATTTCTGCTAATTTCTGCTAGTTGGGGAGCCTAGGGCTTAGGGCCATAATCTAAAAATTAGAGCCAGACCTTTCAGGAGTGAAGTTAGCAAACGCTTCTACACACAGTGGTAGAAATTTAGAATTCTCTTCTGCAAAGAACAACGTATTGTAGATCCATTGTAAGCTTTAAATAAGAGATTGATGGATTTTTGTTATCCAAAGGTAGTAAGAGATTTGGACGAAGTAAAGATATGGTGTTAGGCCGCAGCTCAGCTGTGATCTCATGAATGGCAAAACAAGCTCAAGGAGGTATCCTTCTCCTGTTCCTTTAAGAAGGTGAGTCTTTGGATTGTTGAATTAATCAATCACTGTGAACCATCAGTTAGGTAAATTGAGGGTTGGCCATCCAACAGCTTGAGCTCAGCAACTGTAACACAAGATCTCCTGCAGCCTTCGCATTGTCATGTGTTCAGTTTTGTGCATATTTTCTTTCTCTAATAAATCCATAAGAAAAGGCTTCATGCCTGGAACTCGTATTCCCTGGCAGAAGCAACAGTTCCAAGTTCACTTCTACAGTATATTCTCTAACATTTGCGTTCAAAATCAAAGGGAAAAATTTTCCCATTATAAATGTGGGAATTGGAATTTATAATGGAAAAAACAGTGATAAAAATAACAAGTGATCAAGTGGCATGAACAGAAGTCCAATACATACCCAACTTTTTAATGTATTTAAATTATATTTAGTCAGGTGTATTCAAATAATGATGATGACACAATTCTAATATTTATTTATATACTAGTCGATCTCGTGTAGTGTTGTTAGAGAGTGAAGAACGAATGGGGGATTAGAAATGAGGAGATAACTGGACTGGAACAAGGCATGAATAAATCTGACCCTTCTGTCAGAGATGGCACAGCAGGAAGATAAGCCACATGTGTAAGAGGGGAGCAGTTGGGTGGAAAATAAATTAAGGGGGCGGAAGATGGACGGAGCAGATTTTTTCCCTCATCTTGAAAAACACCAGTCACTCTATATATCCTAACAGACCAATTGTGGCATTTACATACATTTTAATAATAAAATTCTTCAGTACATTGAGTAACAGAGGACTAGCAGTAGCAAAATGGGGCTGAGATCAGAGCTGCACCTGATGCCTCTGACTTTGCAGCCATATGGTCAGAGCTGGCTCGCAGTACCTGGCTAGGCAGGAGGCAATGGGGTGGGTGGGATAGTGGTGGTGTGGAAGACACTCACCAGTGGGAGCAATGGCTTGAGATTCACATAGGCCTTCAGACTGAAGCAGCTCTGCCCCCTCACATCACATAAGTACTTTGCACTGGATGGGGTGCAGAGGAGGTTCACCAGGATGCTGCCTGGGATGAAACATTTAAGTTATGAAGGGAGGTTGGATAGACTTGGGTTGTTTTCATTGGAGCAGAGAAGACTGAGGAGCGACCTGATCGAGGTGTACAAGATTATGAGGGGCATGGACAGGGTGGAGAGGGAGCAGCTGTTCCCCTTAGTTGAAGGGTCAGTCATGAGGGGGCATAAGTTCAAGGTGAGGGGCAGGAGGTTTAAGGGGGATGTGAGGAAAAACTTTTTTACCCAGCGGTTGGTGACGGTTTGGAATGCGCTGCCTGGGAGGGTGGTGGAGGCGGGTTGCCTCACATCCTTTAAGAAGTATCTAGATGAGCACTTGGCACGTCATAACATTCAAGGCTATGGGCCAAGTGCTGGTAAATGGGATTAGATAGGTAGGTCAGGTGCTTTTCACGTCTCGGTGCAGACTCGATGGGCCGAAGGGCCTCTTCTGCACTGTGAGATTCTGTGATTCTGTAAACCAGAGGTTTCTGAGGGAGGTCCACTACAATGGCATCAAGAATAGGTTCCAGAGCAGCAGAGAATGGGGCGTAGGTTGATAAGAACCCTGAGTACTATTCCGAACTAGTAATACAATTCTGAAACAGAACTTGACCTTAGTAAATATACAAACTTTCTTATATCAATAAATCTGGGAGTAGAAATGCATACACATGAAATATTAGACATTACGATACACTTGTGCAGTTTTAGCTATTTCCAGATATGTATCACAACCTTCAGGCATGAAGTTAGCTTGCCTACTGGTCCTTGTCACTTGTGCAACACAGGGGAGAATTTTCACGTTGGCGTACAGGGGTGAGCCCCGCTCGACGACACGTAAAATGACGCGCGGTGAAGTCCAGCGTACGTACTGACGTCACCACAGATCATTCAGATTGTCCGTTTGGAAGGCGCGTACCGGAGGCGGCTGCGCGCCCAAACTGTCAAAGGCCTGTTAAAGCCATTAATAAAGCAATTAAACTAATTTTCAATGCTGCCTGTCCAATTTTAAGGTTGACGGGCAGGTGTAGAGTCCAAGCAGCCTTCATATTTATCATGAAGCCTCAACCACGGGCGGGTTCAGGTTTCATGAAGGTTTTATTAAATTAAAAATAAATTTTGCTTCTTTCATAAACATGTCCCATGAGGGGACACGTGTAAATGATTTTTTAAACTTTCTTTATTAAAAATTCTCAATATGAACTTAATCTTCCTGAGGTAGCTCCGTGCCTCAGGGAGATATCTGCGCTCTTTTGCGCGCATGTGCGAAAGAGGGCAGGCCTCGGCTCTCCCTCTCCCCCCCACCCACACAGGTAGCACTGAGTGCTACCAGGCGCGCATCACGTTGGGTGGGCCTTAATTGGCCTGCCCACGTAAACTGGCGGTGCGCAGTCGATCGCAGGTGGTGATCGGCTCCACGCCCTCCCGCTCCCCACCGACCCGCCCGACAGGGAGAAAATTCTCCCCACAGTTTCCTGCCTGTGCCTAGCCAACAGCTGAATTTATTTTGAAATTGGTTTCACTTTAAATAACTAGAATACAAATGTACTCTTGGATATATTCATTTCAGGGCAACAATTAAGAAACTTTTCTGGTGTTAACTGGCCCATAATCCATTAACAGTAATTCCATTACTTATGGTGAGTGGACTGGAAATAATCTATTTAATATCTGGAAAAACAAATATATGAACAAACATACGAACAGAGGAAATAGGAGCAGAAGTAGGCCATTCAGCCCCTCGAGCCTGCTCCGCCATTCGATAAGATTATGGATGATCTGTGTTTTGAATTCCACATTCCTATCTGCCCCGATGACCTTTGATCCCCTTGCCTAGCAAGAATCTACCTCCACCTTAAAAATATCCAATGGTCCCACCCTCTGAGGCAAAGGGTTGCAAAGTCACACAAACCTCAGAAAAAATTTATCTTCATCACTGTCCTAAAAGGGCAGCCCCTAAGTTTAAAACAGTGCCCCCTTGTTCTGGACTCACCCACAAGAGGAAACATTCTTTCCACATCCACCTTGTCAACACCATTCAGGATCTTGTATACTTCAATCAAGCCACCCCTCATTCTTCTAAACTCCAGTGGAAGCAAGCCCAGTCTGTCTAACCTTTCCCCATAAGTAAACCCACTCATTCCAGGTATCAATCCAGTAAAACCCCTCTGAACCACCTCCATTGCATTTACATCCTTAAACAAGGAGACCAAAACTGCACACAATATTCAGATGTAGTCTCACCAATGACCTATAAAACTGTAGCATAACATCCTTACTTTTATGTTCAATCCTTCACGTAATGAAGGACAGCATTCCATTAGCCTTCTTAATTACTTGCTGTACCTGCATACTAACTTTTTGTGACTCATGCACTAGAACACCTAGATCACACTGTACCTCGAAGTTCTGCAGCCATTCTCCGTTTAAGTAACATTCTGCTTTTCTTTATTCTTCCTGCCAATGTGAACAACTTCACATTTTCCCACATTATACTCCATCTGCCAGATTTTTGCCCACTCACTCAGCCTATCCACATCTGTCTGCAACCTCATGTCCTCTTCACAACATACTTTCCTACCTATCTTTGTGTCATCTGCAAATTTAGCTACCATGCCTTCACTTCCCTCGTCTAAGTCATTGATATAAATTGTAAAAAGTTGAGGCCGCAGCACAGACCCCTGCGGGACTCCACTCATCACATCCTGCCAATCAGAAAATGACCCATTTATGCATACTCTTTTTCTGCCAAACAGCCAATCTTCTATCCATGCTAATATATTACCCCCTACACCATGAGCTTTAACTTGCACAATAATCTTTGATGTGGCACCTTATTAAATGCCTTCTGGGAGTCCAAGTACAGTACGTCTACAGGATCCCCTTTATCCAGGGAGCATGTTGCTCCTTCAAAGAACTCCAATAAATTGGTTAAACATGATTTCTCTTTCACAAAACCCGATTACCTCGAGTTTCTCTAATGCCCAACTATAACCTCCTTAATGATTGATTCTAACACCTTCTCTACTACAGACATCAAGCTAACTGGCCTATAGTTTCCTGTTTTCTGCCTCCCTCTCTTCTTGAATAGAGAGATTATGTTTGTTACTTTTCCGTCTGATGGAACCTTTCCAGAATCTAGCGAATTTTGGAAAATTAACACTAACACATTAACCACCTCTTTTAAGACCTAAGGATGAAGTTCATCAGGACCTGGAGGTTTGTCAGCTTGCAGCTCTATCAGTTTATTCAGTACTGCTTCCCTAGTGATTGTAACTTCAAGTTCCCCTCTCCCGTCCACCTCTTGATTTGCAGCTATTGCTGGAATACTTTTTGTGTCCTCTATAGCGAAGACACAAGCAAAATACTTGTTCCTTTCATCCACCATTTCCTTATTATCTGTTAACTCTCCATTGTCACTCTCTAGAGGATCAACACTCACTTTACTTACTCTTTTCCTGTTTAAATACTCTTGCTATCCATTTTTACCTTGCTAGCTAGCTTCCTCTCATACTATAATTTCTTTCTCCTGATTAACCTTTTAGTCATTTTCTGCCGTTCTTTATATTCTGTCCAATCATCTAACCTGCCATATAAACTGGAAAATTCATCTTTGCACTTATATGCTATCCTTAAGTTTGATGCTTTCCTTAACTTTTTTAGTTAACCATGGATGATGGGTCCTCCTCTTCGAAATTTTCGTTGTAGTAGGAATATCTGCTTCTTTCATTGCTTCTCTATTGATCTATTCCCTAGCCTAGTATCCCAGTTCACTTCAGTTAGCTCAGTTTTCATGCCCATATAGTTGCCCTTATTTAAGTTTAAAATGCCAGTCTTGGGCCCACTCTTCTCCCTTTCAAACTGGATGTTCAATCATATTGGGGTCACTGCTACCTCGGGGTGCCTTTACTCGGAGGTCATTAATTAATCCTGCCACATTACACAATACCAAATATAACACAACCTGCTCTCTGGTTGATTCAAGAACGTGCTGCCCTAAGAAACTCTCTCGAAAGCATTCTATGGACTTCTCATTCAGGCCACTACTGCCAAGCTGATTTTTCCAGTTTGTATGTAGATTAAAATCACTCATGAATATTACCATCCCCTTATCACACATATCCAATATTTTTTTGTATACTTTGTCCTACATCGTGGTTACTGTTAGGGGGCCTGTAGAGCACTCCTACAAGTGACTTCTTTGCCTCACTATTCCTCATCTCCACACAAAGCGGTTCTACATCCTGACCCCTTGAACCAAGGCCATCTCTAACTATTGCATCAAAGCCATCCTTGATCAACAGTGATACCCCTCCACCTTTACCTAGCTTCCTGTTCTTCTTAATGTCATTTGCCCCTCAACATTCAGGACCCAATCCTCATCATTCTGTAGCCACGTTGCTGTATTCGCTATTAGATATTTATTTACTTCAAAGTGTGCGATCAAATCTTTTACTTTGTTATGAATGCTATGCACATTCAGATACAGAGCCTTTAGTTTTGTCTTTTTGTTATCTTTGGATCATCTAGTCTTCACTATTGGTGTATTCTTAGGTTTTATCTCTCTGTCCCTTCCTGCTATTCTATGACCCTCACTTACCATACTACTATTTTGCTCTCCTGCCTTGAGTCCACCCCTTGATTTGCTGCATC
This sequence comes from Cetorhinus maximus, assembly GCF_964194155.1. Classification (NCBI taxonomy): domain Eukaryota; kingdom Metazoa; phylum Chordata; class Chondrichthyes; order Lamniformes; family Cetorhinidae; genus Cetorhinus; species Cetorhinus maximus. Next base: position 66,026,023 of record NC_135897.1, on the reverse strand, counting down.
TACCCAAGCTTGATCCCTCAATCCCTTTAGTTTAAAGCCCTCTCTACTTCCCTAGTTATGCAATTTGCAAGAACACTCGTCCCAGCATGAATCAGATGTAGACCGTCCCAAAGGTCCAGCCCCCATTTTCCCCAGTACTAGTACCAATGCTCCACGAATTGGAACCCGCTTCTCCTGTACCAGTCTTTGAGCCACGCATTCATCTCTCTAATCTTGTTTGTCATATGCCAATTTGCACACGGCTCAGGTAATAATCAAGAGATTATTACCTTTGAGATTCTGCTTAATTTGATATCTAGCTTCTCATACTGACTATGCAGGGCCTCTGTCCTTGCCCTGCCTATGTTGTTGGTACCTACATGGACCACGATAACCAGATTCTCCCCCTCCCACTGCTCTGGAGCAGATGTGCTGAACTCTGGCACCGGGCAGGCAACACAGCCTTCTGGACTCTCACTCTTTGCTGCAGAGAACAATGTCAATTGCCTCCACTATACTGTCCCCAACTACCACTATATTCCTGCTTGCTCCCCTGCTTGAACGACTTCCTGTACCATGGTGCCATGGCCTGCGAGCTCATCCAACTTGCAGACCTTGCTTCTGCTCTTGCAGGTTGTCAGCACTTCGAACTTTTTTGACAATTGCAAAATTGAGGTTCCTTGCTCCCTTTACCTGCCTCACTCACGATCACATCCTCCTGTCCCTCACTGCTGACTAAAGCAGACGACCCTATTCTAAGAGGTGTGACCATCTTCTGGAACAAAGTGTCCAGGTATTTCTCCCCTTCCCTTATGTTGCGCAATGTCTACAGTTCGGCTTCCAAATCAATAACCTTGATCCAGAATTCCTGTAGCTGCTTGCACTTTCTGCAGACATGTTTGTCATGGATTGCCTTGGTACCCAAAAGCGCCCACATTCCACAGCTGCAACATAAGTAACAATGGCAGGACAGGTGTTACATTATTTAGTTAACTCAATTTAATTATTCATTTAGAATAATTACCATGTATGCCACGCTTCTTTTCCCCGTTCACCAAATTCCCATGTGAACCTAATTCGCTACTCACTTCAGCGTTTGCCTGTCTCCTCGCACACCCCTTACTGAACAAATTGTATTGTTTTTACCAAAATGGATACAAGCATACCTAGTTAGACATCACCAATTTGTAAGCATTCAACTTCCAATACCATTAATATAATCCACACACAGTTGTTTTCATGAATAACAGTCACATAAATTTATTATGATTACCTTGATACCTGGTTGAGAATCATGAAGATAACAACGAGAGGGCCAACAGCAACAAGAAACCATGGAAAGACAGAACCAACAACACCGATGCAGAAAAACACCAGGATGATGTTCTGAATAAACATCTCTGCTTGGAAAGGCAGCCTTGTGTCCACTAAGCAAATGGGGTGGGGAGTGGAAAAAATGCATTTTAGATTTAAAGAAACAGATCAGAATTCAGGAAACGTTTACTGTAATAATAAGCATGCTTGAAAGGGTCCTTCTTGAAACTGTAATATTACACAACTGCACAATAACCAAATGAGATGTACAAGAAGCAAGTTTTTCTAAAACATTTTTTTTGCTAAGTCTGTACTAGTCAGCATACTGCTGGGAAAGGTACCTTCATCCATGTCCCTTGAGAATCTATTTAGGATTCGGCCAGAGGGAGTGGTGTCAAAAAACTTCATGGGGCCCCTGAGGATCTTGTGAAAGAGTTCATCATGAAGCCTGGTTGAGGCTCTGAGTGTTCCCTTCAAAAGAGTTAGAGAAACCATAAAAATGTTAATTTTGCATGTTTGCATTCATTTTAAATGTAGTATGTCCTATGTGGAGTTTGTAGGAAAAGATCATTTGAGGCGTGGACTGAATTATGAGCACTGCAGACCTCATGTACCAAAGGTTTTCTGATGCTAGTCAAACTGAACGAATCATATTCCCAATGAAAATAAATCTACAGGATTAACCCATCGTATAAAAATATTCAAGCCCCAACATCAAAACCCTTTTTAGCAACTGCTGAGTGATAGATTATGTATCTGACTGGGAACACTTCATGTATGAGATTTAAGTATTCCCTACAAAGACAAAATCGTAAGAAATTAAGTCCCATTTTTTGAGCCTGTCAGCATAAAAGTAATACAAGGAGATAAGCAGAGCAAATTATGTTAAATAGATATTTCAGATTTAAAACTAAAATTTACCTTACCTGAAAACAAAGGTTTACACCTTACCTGGTGAGGTGAAATTTAATTTTCATTCTCAGACCCTTCACACTTTTCAGAATTAACCAATAGTATTTTTTGGTTGAGAGGATACATTTGAAAAGAGGCACATCTACTTTAGCTTATGAATCACAAAAGCATTCTGTAAAACTTTAAATTGAAATTGGCTCTTTTACAATGTCTCATTTAGAAACTTTAATCCATAGGAGGCCAAAAGCTCAGAAGAAGGATACAAAATATTTTGAAAGAACAGTCTAAGATTCTGATGTCCATGCAACAAGGCCAGAGATCAGGATGAAAATTCCCTTCGCAGAGTTATTATGGTGGTGTTTGTTTAGAATCAACCTGTGCTGAATAATGGTTAAGGCTAAAGATGTTACAGGCGGTTGTGACTGCAGCATTCAAACAGAAAAGCAACCTTCATCCAGTGACAACCTCACCGTTTACTATATAGATGCTCTTTGGATGTGCCCTGAGGACTCAATCAAAAGTTGTGATGCCTAAGGATATTTAAGAAAAAAATCAAAATTCTTCAATGAAAAAGTTTCTTCTATAAAATTGGTGTGTCTTGTATACCTCCTTAAAGTTGTAAATTTATATTATACCTTAACAAATACAATGCCACGGACTGCCTTTATAATCAGTATTACTGCCATAGACAGTGCATAGATTCCGGCATAGTAATGCATATGCGGATTGTCCTTCATGTTCTGACCCACAGATGTTTCATTCTCCGAAGTCACAGATATATTCTGGAAGAAAGTGCAAACCATCAGAATTTTGAAATCCCATCAGGAATAGTACAATAGTCTCTCTCTGGAATAAACTCCTCCATAATTTATACAAAATTAAAATAAACCAAGTTGCATATACTTTAGTTACAAGTTACATATTACATATTTGGTGATCACGCCGTGTTGCGGCAATTTAAGTCTATTTCCTGCCACCACACTGGAACAGTGCTGTTGACGTCATCGTTGTGCACTTGGAAGAGGAAGTCGGCACCCATTCCACCCATTGGTGCATACGTGATGCCGCTGAAGTCGTCATTGTGCACCCATTGAACACTCGCCACCCACTTGTTCACCCTATTTCCTGTCCCCCTCACCGACTAACCCATTGCCCCACCCCACCCCCCGCCAACGTAGACAGTGAGGGAGCAGGGCAGTGAGGGGTCAGGAGGAGAGGCAATGAGCAGGCATTGAGCAAATCACAATCGTGATCCCAGGGTTTTTTGACTGCTATTTTGGGGTTCAATATTCTGTGAAAGCTGCAATCCTTAACAATGGTGTTAAAAACACATTTAATTGGTGCTGCGCTTGTTAAAATATCTTCACATGTATCATTATTACAGATGGTCATATTCTTTGAAGGAGAAAACGTCCTCTTTTTTACGGCACGAGCTGCATAAAGTGGGCAGGTTTAAAGGTCCCGTTGAAAATGGCAGGTCAGGGAGAAGCTAAGTGCCCAAGTTAAATGAAAAGGATTGCGGGGGGTGGGGGGAGGTGTTCGGAGGTCGGGTGGAGATGGGGTCAGACATCGGGGGTTATGTGGGGCGCGGCATTGGACAATGGAGGATGAGCATGCCAGGCATTCGGTGGGGTGGGCATTGGGAGGCGGGGTGTAGTGGGCCGGAAATTCGGGGTGCAGTAGGCGTCGAACATTCAGGGGCTGGGAGGTTGGAATTTCAGGGGGTGTGGGTTGGACATGGGGTAGGTGGGGGATCGGTGGGGGGGTAACAGCTGGGCCTGCGGGGGTGGTGTCGGGTGAGGAGCCCCATGCAGGTGGGGGGGGAATCCTATGTGGGATGTGGGGGGGTTTGGCAGGCAGATGGGGAATATCCTGGGGGGAGGGGGAGAGTGGTTAGTCAGGGGTGGAGGAGTCCCCTGGGTGTTGGGGATGGGGGGCAAAAAAGACCCGTGGGGGGGGCGGAAAATCGGTCTAGGTCTTTACAGTAGTTACCCAGAAGTTAGAAGGGGTTTTAATTCTTCTTACTTCTTCTGGGGAACTATTGGTATAACCCTGGCAGAACCATCTGAAGTTTGCGATTTAAACTGCATTTTTGGATGTTTCCCAGCACAGCGCAATTGTCCAGAGGAAATGTGCACTTCTGGGCAACTGTCATGTAAACCCTTACCTGGGAACTTTTCAGAGGAATTCCCCAGCGCATCTCGAGATAATCCCCCCAAATCTGAAGCTGGGGGGCTTGGAGGTTACGGCCCAATGTTGAGAGTTAGTAAGGGGCAGCCAGCACAGGTTTATTAAAGGCAAATCATGTCTGAATAACCTGATTTTGCAGTCTTTGATGATGAAATAGAGAGGGGTGATGAAAGTAGTCCCGTGGACATATATATGCGCTTTCAAAAGGCATTTGATTAAAAAAAACCTGTGATAAAAAAAAAGACAACAAAATTCTGAAAATACAGTGACATGGTGATGAAAGGGCGGTGGTAATTTGCGTATATAAGTGACTAAGGGATAGAAAGCAAAACATAGTGGTGAATGGATGTCTTTCTGAATGGAACGAAGTATTGACTGGGGTCTCCCTGAGGCTACACTTCAACCTTTGTTAATCACAGAATCACAGTGCAGAAGAGGCTCTTTGGCCTATCGAGTTTGCACTGACACGTGAGAAACACCTGACCTACCTAATCCCATTTACCAACACTTGGCCCATAACCTTGAATGTTATGACATGCCAAGTGCTCATCCAGGTACTTTTTAAAGGATGTGAGGGACCCTGCCTCCACCACCCTCCCAGGCAGCACATTCCAGACCGTCACCACCTTCTGGGTAAAAAAGTTTTTCCTCACATCCCCCCTAAACCTTGGGTATAAGGAGTGCAACTTTGAAGTTTGCAGATGAAACAAAACATGGCAACATAGTAAATTGTCAGCAGGAAAGTGGCAGACTTCAGAAGAACATAGGCAGCCTGGTAAAATGCGCAGATTGGGCAGATGCAAGTGTGAAGTGATGTGCTTGCAAAGGAACAACACAAAAATGCAGTAAAATCTAAATGGTACCATTTTGGGGGCCGGACAGGTGGATGCAAGAGCAGAGGGGTGCATATTTACAAATATTTGAAGGAGGCAGAGCAAGTTGATAAGATGGTTAAGCAAGCTTATCAGATATTTGGCTTTGTAAAGAGAGACACTGAGTACACAAACAAGGATCACACTAAACCTTTCCAAGTCACTGGCAATGCCACAGCTGGAGAATTATGTACAATTCTGTGAATCACACTTTTAAGAAGTGAGTCAAAGCTTTGGAGAGGGTATAGAGGAGGTTTTATCAGGATACTGTCAGGAATTAAGGACTTCAATTATGTAGAGTGATTGGAGGAACTGAGATTGTATAAAGCAGAGAGGCTTAAGGGGAAACCAAAGAGAAATATTCAAAGTCATGAGGAGCTTTGATTGAGCAAGTAAAAGAAAAGACTTGCATTTATATAACACCTTTCATGACCACCAGACATCTTAAAGCGCTTTACAGCAAATGAAGTACTTTTTGAAGTATAGTCACTGTTGTAAGAAATGCGGCAGCTAACTTGCAGTAAGCAAACTCCCACAAACAGCAGTGTGATACCGAGTAAATAATTTTTTGTTATGTTAATTGAGTAATAAATATTGGCTAGGGCACTGTTGATAACTCCCCTGCTATGTGCCATATATTTGAAATGGTGCCATTAGTGGATCTTCTACATCCACGAGAGCAAGCAGATGGGACCTCGGTTTCATGTCCTGTCCAAAAGACATCTCTGACAGTGCAATGCTCCCTCAGTTCTGCACTAGGGTGTCGCCCTTGGTTTTTGTGCTCATGCCCTGAAGAGGGACTTGAACCAGGAACTTTGTACTCATAGGCAAGTATATTACCAAGTTACAGTTTAAGTAAGGAGAAACTGCTTCATCTGGCAAGTGGGTAAGTAACCAAATATCACAGATTTGAAATAATTGTCGAAAGAATGAAGAGAGGAAATGAGAATTAAGGCGAATTTCCACACGCCTCCCACGCCCAGAGGGGGGATCTGGAATGCAGCACTGAGTGGTGGAAGCAGATTCGAAAAAAACTTTCAAAAGTGCACACAAAGAAGCAGCACTCATTAACAAAAATGAAAATAATTTATTGATAATTCACTAAAAAGTCTTGTCAGCAATAAAGCTAATCAAATACTGGGTTCCATCACACCATTTAATTAAATCAGTGAGATAGGGAACACACTGTATGCATTATGGAAACAGCACAGTAGATTGGCTAAATGGTCTATTCTAAATCCACATTCCTAGATTTTCAAAACACTAAACAGTAAATCTGACCAGAAACGGAGACAGAGTTAGCTACTTTCAACATTCAAAGGCATGTTTATACTTGAATCAGTGTTGGGTACTTCAGTAGACACTTGGATGTTAAAGTAGAATTAATTTGGCTGTTTAACAAGGTACTATTTATCAACGTTTCCACAACAATTTGTCACAAGACATTAAATTATCAAATATTGCTCATGTATGTCAAATAAAGGGGAACATGGGAGTTCTCCCTATGTCCTAGGCAATATTTACCCCTTCGATCAACACCTAAAACAAAGAATCTGGTCATTTATTTCACTGTCATTTGCAGGAGCTTGCAGTATGTAAATTACCTGCCACATTACCTATATTGAAATAATGACGACACTTCAAAAAAATGTAAAATGAAAAAAAGATGACTTTTGAAAGAAACACAATGCCAAAAGCAACTGAAGAGGTTGTTTCCCCTTGTGGGAGAGACTGGGGCCAGAGGGCATAATCTCAAGAGTAAAGGATCGTCTATTTAAGACAGAGATGAGGGGGAATTTCTTCTCTTGGCGGGTAGTGAATCTATGGAATTCTTTACTGCAGAGGGCTGTCGAGGCTTGGTCATTAAATATATTCAAGGCTGAGGTGGGCAGATTTGTAATCAGTAAGGGAATCAAGGGTTATAGGGAAAAAACAGGAATGTGGAGTTGAGGATTATCAGATCAGCCATAATCTCATTGAATGGTGGAGCAGACTCGATGGGCCGAATAGCCTACTTCTGCTCCTACGTTTTATGGTGTAAAGGAATTTATGGTTAGGGGGTGAAGAGAAAGACGCAATAGTCACAGGTCAGGCAAACTCAGGTGGACAACTGCGACAACTTCAATTTGCTTCCGACTCAAACTAGACTCGCAAGTTTTCCATTATTATTAGAGATTTTATCACAAGAGAGAGATAAGGTGCATCATGATGAACCAGCCAAGACATAATTAGCAGTCTGGAAAACATTCAACGCTCAGAAGCATCAGAATTTACTCAAATATTACACACCATTGGATCAAAAGCATTAAACATACACAAAATCCTTCCTAACAGCACCATAGGATTACCCACACCAGATGGACTACAGCAGTTCAAGGCGGTAGCTCACCACCACTTTCTCTAGGGTAATTAGGGAGGGACAACAAATGCTGCCCTTCTCATCCCATGACAGAAAAAAATAGAAATCCTTCACCTTCCACTTCATGCAGCTTAAAATGCAAGTCTCTTAAGTGCATAGAATTCTTACTAGTGAACTTGGCTTTCTCCATCTTGTTGTAATTGATGATGAGCAGAACTCTTGTAGTTTAACGTCCTATTATCCTCTTCCTATTCATCTACATTTAAAAGGCTCATGACAAGACCTCCCCAATATCATGGGGTAGGGATAAATTGAGGTAGCTGACCAAAGTGATTAATGAGAGAATAAGCCCACATCTCCCATTCCAAAAGCACACTTTGTAATAGGAAGTCACAAACACTTTTGCAAATTATGAAAAAGTTTTGCTATTTTAAAAAAAGAATCATTTCATTCAATCTAACTGTTGAAGAGCCAAGTGGTAAAAACTTTTCCCATTATGTTAGGAACAGAATAAACTGAAGCTGACAATGGGTAAAGAAACAAAGTAAAACATCAGGTTGTGATCTTATTTGCAATAGGGGCTAGGGCATGGCGACATGCTTTAATAGTGATTGTATAAGATGGTTCTGGAGAGACAGAAGGTATTTTTCCCACCTTGGGCAGGTTATTGACTTGCATGTAGAAGTTGACTGAATAGAGTTTACCAATGCGAAAAAAACCAACTAAAATGTTGAGGCATGAAAATTATTTAATTTTAATCTGTAAAAAGAAAGACTTGCATTTATATGGTACTTTTCAAGACCACTGGACACCTCACAGTGCTTTACAGCCGATGAAGTACTTTTAAAGTGTAGCCACTGTTGCAATGTAGGAAACACAGCCGATAGTTTGCACATAGCAAACTCCCAAAAAACAATGTGATAATGACGAAATAATCTGTTTTTGTGATGTTGAGTTGTTATTCAAAGTGTGTATAGCGTCAATTTCATTATTGTTTTTGTAATATACATTTTCTTTAGGATACCAGTAATGCAGTCCTACTTCTTACCCCACTGCCTGCATTGATCCAGTAACTAAGCCACCAGTTGTTAAAGGCAATGCTCCCCACGTTCAGGACAAAAAGGATCATCACAAGGAAAAATGCAAGAGGGCCTCCTGCTGCCTGGATGTATATTAAATACACAGACCACGGTATAGAACCTTTCGCTTTATCTTCTGATTGTATAAGCTGATCTAGAAACAGAATAAAAGAAAACATGTACATTAGCCACGAAATAGCTTTATAAAGCACAAGAAAATATATATTCTTTGTGAAATTGCTGCCGATCAACGGGATAACAAATTTCAAATCAGCAAAACAGCTTTAAAAATTTTGCGGGATTCCGACACGTTCTTTGCTGCAAATACGATACTTCATACTTTAAACCACAAATAATCCTAACAGATTAAATTGGGACAGAATTATTTACCTGATACTGCTGAAATAAAATGAAATATTTCTAACCATGATATATCAACTTTGTTCTTAACATCTAACACACTAAATAGTTAAATTTCCTACATTCTGATCATTTTAACTTATTTCTCAGTCTGTTTTAAGATTATGCAATGCATCTGAGGTCATAGAATAGATAGATTAGCCGAAGAGGAAGACTGGGCAAATCAGAAACAAATTGCCTTGTGAAATTTAATATTGCAGGAACTTATAACTCCTGTAAATGTTTGGTATTGTTGTTTCTGATTACCTATCAATTACTAGGTTATCAAACTGGTTTCCATTATATTACCTTGCTTATAAGTTTAGTGAAGTGTCCATTCGACTGCCTTCCAAAGTCAAGGAAGACTACATGCATGCACAAGATATAACCAATAAACCAAAATACCTGGGTTTTCTATTCAATGCCTGGATGGGCTAAAAATGACACACATATTGGGCACATAAAGGAGTCCTTTTATCTTGGGTACAATGGATCACTTACAAGAATGGTCTGAGATGCTGAACACTCTCTAAAGCTGTATGTCCTAAAAAAGGATAAAAACCCAAGAGTGCCAAAGTATTGTTTTACTTGAAGATTCCTAAAGACATTACTAATAAGTTTTGCATTTTATGTTTCACATTCAGAATAACCTAGTACCTGACTAGGTATAAAAGGTGGTTGGTAAGTGAATAATCAAATAGTAAATGCTAATTTTGAAAAAAAATTAGTCTGCTTCACAGTAAAATTATATTATTCATACTTGGAAACACTTATTTATTCCTGTCGAAAATTTAAACCGCACACAGCATTAGCAAACCAATTTGCCCACTACTGGGGGGTTGTGAGATAAAAGGGGAAGATTAAAACAAATCACAGAAATGTATGCCATTCTTGATTTTACAGGTACAAACCACAAACAGAAATTTTGAACTTTTTGAGAACACACCACCATTAGCTATTTTTAATTATGGATACAAGAGTTATTTCAACACAAGGTTAATCAATCAGACGATCCATTAACCTTCAACTATCAAATAACTTACTTCGACAGAGGCAAACCTCATCCTATTGTTTTGAGATACTATGCCAGATAGAAGTTCATACCTAGTCTGACTAGTCTAGTGTAAAGCTGAGTTGCTGGCTGGGCTTTAACTACTTTAGTTGTTTATTACTGCTGCCAACTTTTGTCACTGGACTGCAGTGGTTCAAGAAGGCCACCACCTAATCAAGGGCAACTAGGCAGATACAATAAATGCTGGCCCAGCCAGTGAAGCCCACATCCGTGAATGAATTAAAAGAAAAAACACTTTTGTTGAAGGTACTTACAGCACACTACCTTAGAAATTTTTCATTTGTTGTAACATATTTTTAAAAAGCATGAACCAGTTTTAACAATAGGAAAAAAATCGTTTAAGGCTACTGCAACAGTCTCTCGTTGCCTGTAAACAGAGGATTATTTCCTCATCTCCAGATGCCTTGTATTTTTTGGATCAAAAATTGTTACACTTGTTACCTTAATGTTACAATGTCTAACTGTTAGGCCACAGATACAAAACTTGACTTGATAAGCAACCACATCAAACACTGAAGACCTCCACAAATGAGGACTCATTCAACAGAAGGTCCTTCTTTCAAAGGAGGTATCCTTTTTTTGTTCAGTGGGTAAAGGCAGTGACCCCTATGCTGAGTATGCTAAGTAGCTGCAATTGGTATTACATGTAGCAATAAAAAATGAAATCACGTTGAGCTCTGATCAAAATTTAGAAAGGCCAGCAAGTCACCAACATCAAAATGAACACATTCCAAATTCTTCTTGGGGAAGCTATGCAAGACATGAATTTAGTGCACAAAATCAGCAAGGTATACCGGTTTAGACCAAGCCTTTGGCATGAGTGAGAGATAAAATGGGGTATTTCTGTATTATATAGTTAGGGCTGTAGTTAAGTGGCATAAACGGAATTTAAAACTTTGGATCAACCAGTGTTATTCCCAAGGCAAGTTCATGCACAACAGACAACAGCTAGTCTTCCACTGATCATAGTGGAGGCTAGGTCATTGAATATATTCATGGCCAAGTTAATCAGATTTTTGATTGATGGGGGGGTTGGGGGGGAGAGACAAGCAAGGAAATGGCATTAAGGCCACAATCGCAATCAGATCAGCCATGAGTGGGCTAAATGGGTTTAATGACCTACTCCTGCTCCTATTTCTGATCAGATTGTAACTAAGAAACCAGCCTGACTTTGAGGAATTATCTTTGTCAACACTACTGCTCAGAAATTAACTGTTCATTTCAAGGCTAGGAATAGTTATTTAGAAATGCTAGCATAGGCAATTAAACAGACCTGGGGATTGTCACATTTAACTACACTGACCAATTGAAGATGCTGGCAGCAAGAGAGTAAATATCCCTGTCAGTGGCATCGTGGACTAGTAATCCAGAGGTCCAAGCTAATGATCTGACAACAATGGTTCGAATCCCACCATGACAGCTGATGGAATTTAAATTTAATTAACAAATCTGGAATTTTAAAAAAGCTAGGATCGTTTAGAGAGACCATGAAACCATTGTCGATTGTCAGAAAACCTTTCCCATTTGGTTCACGAGTGTTCTTTAGGGAAGGAAATCTGCCCTGCTTACATGGTCTGGCCTACATGTGGCTCCAGACCCACAGCAAAGTGGTTGACTCTTAAATGCCCCTTGAAATGGCCTGACAAGCCATTCAGTTGCATTAAAAACCGCTACAAAGTCTACATAAAGGAATGAACCAGACGGATCATCCAGCATCGACCTAGGCACCGAAAACAACAACTGCAAACTGAGCCCTGTCGACCCTGCAAAGTCCTCCTTACTAACAACTGGGGACTTGTGCCAAAATTGGGAGAGCTGTCCCAGACTAGTCAAGCAACAGCCTGATATAATCATACTTACGGAAACATACCTTACAGACAATTTTTCAGACACCACCATCACCAAGCTTGGATATGTCCTGTCTCACCAAGAGGACAGATCTACCAGACGTGGCGACACAGTGGTATACAGTCAGGAGGGAGTTGGCCTGGGAGTTCTCAACATCAACTCTGGACCCCATGATGTCTCATGGCATCAGGTCAAACATGGGCAAGGAAACCTCCTGCTGATTACCACCTACTGCCCTCCCTCAGCGGATGAATCAGTACTCTTCCAAGTTGAACACCATTTGGAGGAAGCACTGATGGTGGTGAGGACACAGAGTGTACTCTGGGTGGAAAACTTCAATGTTCATTACCAGGAGTGGCTCAGTAGCACCACTACTGAACAAACTGGCCAAGCCCTAAACGACATAGCTGTTAGACTGGGTCTGCAGCAGGTGGTGAGGGAACCAACAAGAGGGAAAAACATACTTGACCTTGTCCTCACCAACCTGCCTGTTGCAGGTGCATCGGTCCATGACGGTATTGGTAGGAGTGACCACTACACAGTCCTTGTGGGGATGAAGTCCTGCCTTCACATTGAGGATACCCTCCATCATGTTCTGTGGCGCTACCATTGTGCTAAATGGGATAGATATCAAACAGATCTAGCAATTCAAAACTGGGCAGCCATGAGGTGTTGTGGGCCATCAGCAGCAGCAGAATTGTAATCAACACAATCTGTAACCTCAGGGTCTGGCATAACTCTCACTCTACTATTACCAACAAGCTAGGGGATCAGCCCTGGTTCAATGGAGAGTGCAGCGGAGCACACCAGGGGCAACACCAGGCACACTTAAAAATGAGGTGTCAACCTTGTGAAGATAAAACACAGGACTACTTGCATGCTAAACAGTGAAAGCACAACCAATGGATCAGATCTAAGCTCTGCAGTCCTGCCACATTCAGTCGTGAATGGTTAAACAACTAAGTGGAGCAGGAGGCTCCACAAATATCCCTACCATCAATGATGGAGAGCCCAGAACATAAGTGCAAAAGACACGGCTTAAGTATTTGCAATGATCTTCAACCAGAAGTGCCGAGTGGATGATCCATATTGGCCTCCTCCTGAGGTCCCTAGCATCAGAGATGCTAGTCTTCAGCCAATTTGATTCATTCCACATGATATCAAGAAATAGCTGAAGGCACTGAATACTGCAAAGGCCATCAGCCCTGACAACATCTGGCAATAGTAATGAAGACGTGTGCTCCAGAACTAGCTGTGTCCCCAGCCAAGCTGTTCCAATACAGCTATAAAACTGGCATCTACCCGGCAACTTGGAAAATTGTCCTGGTTTGTCCTGCCCACAAAAAGCAGAACAAATCCAACCTTGCCAATTACTGCCACATCAGTCTACTCTTGACCATCAGCAAAGTGATGGAAAGTGTCGTTGACAGTAGTATCAAGCGGCAGTTACTCAGAATCAACCTGCTCACTGACACTCAGCTTGGGTTCCACCAGGGTAACAGCTCCTGACCTCATTACAGTCTCAGTTCAAACATGAACAATACAGCTGAACTCCAGAGGTGAGCTGAGAGTGGCTGCCTTTGACATCAAGGCAGCATTTGACAGAGTGCGGCATCAAGGTGCCCCGGCAAAACTGGAGTCAATGGTAATAAGGGGGGGAAACTCTCCACTGGTTGCTGTCATATCTAGCACAAAAGAAGATGGTTATGATTGTTGGAGGTCAATCATCTCAGTCCCAGAACATCACTACAGAGTGCCTCAGGGTAGTGTCCTAGGCCTGACCATCTTCAGCTGCTTTATCAATAACCTTCCTTCCATCATGAGGTCGGAAGTGGGGGTGTTCGCGGATGATCATGCAATGTTCAGCAACATTCGCAACTCCTCAGATACTGAAGCAGTCCGTGTTCATATTCAGCAAGACCTGGACAGCATTCAGGTTTGAGCTGAAAAGCGGCAAATAACATTTACACCACGATGTGCCAGGCAATGACCACCTCCAACAAGTGCAGGTTAGAGGCTAGGAATTCTGCAGACAGTAACTCACCTCCTGACCCCATAAAGACTGTCCACCATCTACAAGGCACAATTAAAAAAAAAAATTCATTTACGGGATGTGGGCTTCGCTGGCTAGGCCAGCATCTATTATCTATCCCTAGTTGCCCTTGAGAAGGTGGTAGTGAGCTGCCTTTTTGAACCGCTGCAGTCACTGTGGTATAGATACACCTACAGTGCTTTTAGGAAGGGAGTGCCAGGATTTTGACCGAGCGACAGTGAAGGAGCGGCGATATATTTCCAAGTCAGGATGCTGAGTGACTTGGAGGGCAACTTCCAGGTAGTGGTATTCCCAACCATCTGCTGCCCTTGTCCTTCTAGATGGTAGTGGTCATGGGTTTGGAAGGTGCTGTCTAAGCAGCCTTGGTGAATTCCTGCAGCGCGTCTTGTAGATGGTACACACTGCTGTTACTGTGCGTCGGTGGTGGAAGGAGTGGATGTGGTGCCAATCAAGCGAGCTGCTTTGTCCTGGATGGTGTCGAACTTCTTGAATGTTGTGAGAGCTGCACTCATCCAGGCAAATGGAGAGTATTCCATCACACTCCTGACTTGTGTCTTGTAGACACTGGACAGGCTTTGGGGAGTCAGGAGGTGAGTTACTCGTCACACGACACCTAGCCTCTGAATTGCTCTTGTGGCCACAGTATTTAAATGGCTAGCCCAGTTCAGTTTCTGGTCAATGGTAACCCCCAGGATGTTGATAGTGGGGGATTCAGTGGTGGTAATGCCATTGAACATCAAGGTGTAATGGTTGGATTCTCTCTTGTTCGAGATGGTGATTGCCTGACACTAGTATGGCGCGAACGTTACTTGCCACTTGTCAGCCCAAGCCTGGATATTGTCCAGGCCTTGCTGCATTTGGACATGGACTGCTTCAGTATTTGAGTCGTCGCGAATGGTGCTGAACATTGTGCAATCATCAGCAAACATCCCCATTTCTGACCTTCTGATGGAGGAAAGGTCATTGATGAAGCTGGTTGGGTCTAGGACACTACCCTGAGGAACTCATGCAGTGTTGTCCTGGAGCTGAGATGACTGACCGCCAACAACCACAGCCATCTTCCTTTGTGCTAGGCATGCTTCCAACCAGCGGAGAGTTTTCCCCGATTCCCACTAACTCCAGTTTTGCTAGGACTTCTTGATGCCACACTCAAACGCAGCCTTGATGTCAAAGGCAGTCACTCCCACCTCATCTTGGAAGTTCTGCTCTTTTGTCCATGTTTGAACCAAGGCTGTAGTGAGGTCCAGAGCTGAGAGGCCCTGGCATAACCCAAACTGGGCGTCAGTGAGCAGTTACTGCTGAGCAAGTGCAGCTTGATATCATTGATGATGACCCCTCCCATTACTTTACTGATGAGAGAGAGTAAACTATGGGGCGGTAACTGGCTGGGTTGGATTTGTCCTTGCTTTTGTGTACAGGACATACCTTGGCAATTTTCCACATAGCCAGCTAGATGCCAGTGCTGTAGCTGTACTGCAACAGCTTGGCTAGGGGCACAGCAAGTTCTGGAGCACAAGTCTTCAGTACTATTGCCAGAATACTGTCAGGGCCCATAGCCTTTGCACCATCCAGTGCCTTCAGCTATTTCTTGATATCACGTGGAGTGAATCGAATTGGCTGAAGACTAGCAACTGTCATGCAGGGGACCTCTGGAGGAGGCCGAGATGGATCATCCACTCGGCACTTCTGGCTGAAGATTACAGCAAATGCTTCAGCCTTATCTTTTGCACTGATGTGCTGGGCTCCTTCATCATTGAGGGTGGGGATATTTGTGGAGCCTCCTCTTCTTGGGAATTATTTAATTGTCCACCACCATTCACGACTGGGTGTAGCAGGGCTGCAGGCCTTAGATCTGATCCAAAAACAAAAAACACTGCAAAAACTCAGCAGGTCTGACAGCATCTGTGGGAGAGAAAGACAAAATTAACATTTCGAGTCCGTATGACTCTTCTTCAGATCTAAAGGGAAGTAGAAATGTGGTGAAATATTAGATCTGATCCATTGGTTGTGGGATTGCTTAGCTCTATCACTTGCTGCTTATGCGGTTTGGCATGCAAGTAGTCCTGTTTTATAGCTTCACCAGGTTGACACCTCATTTTTAAGTATGCCTGGTGCTGCTCCTGGCATGCCCTTTTGCACCCTTCATTGAATCAGGGTTGATCCTCTGGCTTGATGGTAACGGCAGAGTGGGGGATATGCTGGGTCATGAGGTTACAGATTGTGTTCAAGTACAATTCTGCTGCTGCTGATGGCCCACAGCGCTTTATGGATGCCCAGTCTTGCTAGATCTGTTCAAAATCTATCCCATTTTGCACAGTAGTAGTGCTACACAACACGATGGAGGGTATCCTCAATGTGAAAGTGGGGCTTCATCTCCACAACGACTGTATGGTGGTCACTCCTACCGTTACTGTCCTGGGCAGATGCATCTGCAGCAGGTAGGTTAGCGAGGATGAGGTCAAGTATGCTTTCCCTCTTGTTGGTGTCCTCACCATCTGCCACAGACCCAGCTATGTCATTTAGGACTCGACCTAGCTCAGTCAGTAATGGTGCTACTAAGCCACTCTTGGTAATGAACATTGAAACCCTCCACCCAGAGTGCATTCTGTGACCTTGCCACTCTCAATGCTTCCTTCAAGTTGTGTTCAACATGGAGGAGTGCTGATTCATCAGCTGAGGGAGGGCAGTACGTGGTAATCAGCAGGAGTTTTCCCTGTCCATGTTTGACCTGGTGCCATGAGACTTCATGGGATCTGGAGTTGATGTTGAGGACTCCCAGGGAAACTCCCTCCTGACTGTATACCACTGTGCTACCACCTCTGCTGGGTCTGTCCTGCCGGTGGGATAGGACATACCCAGGGACGGTGATGGTGGTGTCTGGGACATTGTAAGATATGATTCTGTGTGGGTGACTATGTCAGGCTGTTGCTAGGCCTGAGAGACAGCTCTCCCAATTTTGGCACTAGCCTCCAGATCAACTTCCAGAGTTTAAGGTCTTGACAGCTGAAAGCACAGTCAACAATGGTGGAGTGATTAAGCAGGAATGCTAAAGAGGTCAAAAGTAAGCAGGCATCTCAAAGGGTTGTGGGGCTGTAGTGACAGAAATAGGGAGGGGCCAGGCCAGGCCATGGGGGGAATATGAAAACAATAATGAGAATTTTAAAGTCAAGATGTTGCTTGACCAGAAGCCAGTTTAAGTCTGCCAGCACAGGAGTGATAGGTGAACAGAGCTTGGTTTGAGTTAAAACACAGGGCAGAGTTTTGGATGACACTTCAATTTTATGGAGGGTAGAATATGCAAGACCAGCCAGGAAGGTGTTGAAATAGTCAAGTCTAGAGGTACCAAGGCACGAATGAGGGCTTCAGCAGCAGATGAGCTGAGACAGGTGTGAGGTTTGGCACTGTCATGGAGGTGGAAATAGGTGATCTTAGTGATGGTGCAAATGTGGTCAGAAGTTCATCTCGGGGTCATATATTTTTCAGGGTTTGCCACATTATTTTTTTGGGTTTCACCACACCAGCATCTTTCAAGAATGAAATATTTTCCAAAGTCCAATTCTGCAAGCAGGGTCAACAAAAGAGAGAATAATCCCGAATGGTGTAATTAGCACCCTGTTTATAATTAAGAATGAGACCTTGAAATCAGCTATATAATTTTTTACCCACTGCCAAAAATAGAATTTAATTCAGTGCATTGACCTGAGGAAGGGCTGATGTTTGAGGAGAGTGACACCATCACACTCTTCCCCCCAATCCATTATTGACAACTGGCCATGTGTTCTATTCCCGACAGGTCACGCAACACTTCCTGCCGCCATATTTAAATCTGGTTAGCGAGCAACAGATCAGTGGAATCCGAAGCCCCTTTTGTTGGCATCAAATGGGTCAAAAATTAATCAATGTGTCAGTGGATACTTGGTTAAGCTTCACCTTTCATTCTTTATTTGGCTGACTGCTGTTCAGACAAGACAGCCATTTACAGAAACAAACACAGCATGGGCAGCTGATCAAACAGTCCACTGATGCCAAGAGCTTGATACCGACTCAGAATCCTGGGGCATCACTCACGCAAGGTGTGAGAGGCCATAAAAGTTGACCTTTTGTGTGGGAAGTGAGCCTGGTGCTTAGGTGCATTTCATGTATGGTGATTCACCTGATTTGTGTGTGTGATCATGCTGTGTGCAAAGTTGCTGCTTTTTTAAAAAACCACATGACAGGAGCTACTCTTAAAATAGGTGCCTTTTGTCGCAAGGGGTCTATGGGGTGGGGGAATGAATTTCTTCTTCGTTTTCAGAAATAAGCTTTAGATAACTTGCTGGGTTTACTACTTCTATTAAGGAGAAATCAGGTTACCAGTTTTCCCTGTATATATCTGTCTGACTCTGGTCTTCATCATCTTCATGAGAAGGTAGAAGAACATCATGTGATTTCCATTGGCACATTTCACAATAAAAGGGCCACCCACTTACCCTGAACATAGTATTTCAAGACATGGCATATATGAAGGTGCAGATCTTGGTTCATAACAGACACAGTCCAATTATGGAAATCACCCATTTCCTGTGAACACAGCTAAAAGTGTTCAGAGAAAACACCAAAACCTTCAAACTGTTAAGTACTAGGATTCAGAGAATTCATGTTTAGTAATTCTTGACAATCCAAAAGCTTTTAAAAATCTTCTCTAATAGGATAAGTACAGAAAGGAGGCCCCATGGACAATATCCTCAACAATAAAAAACAATTAAGGAACTTAGTCAATAAACCTTTCCAATGACAACCTGTCTGCAGATTGTGACTATCTGGGAAAAGGAAGATTGCATTTGACCCATCCTTCAAATGAGACATTAAACCAAATCCCAGTCCATTTATTTAGGTGGGGATTAAAGATACCCCACCAGTTTTTGAAGAAAAACAGAAAATTCTCCAGGTTTCTTGGGCAGCTGACTGACCAACTGGTCACTTATCTTATTGCGAGACAGTGCTGCCACAGAATGTATTATGTTTACCCACTGAACTTTCACTGCATTCCAAAAGTATAGCTATATTCTGACATAAGGTACTTATTAAATGCACACATTATTTGTTACATCTTCACAGTGTGACTCTATGTCGACACTGAGGAGATCCACTGAAATCCAGGTACTGGATTTGAGAGTTCTTTTGACATCTGAAAAGTCAGTAATTTTTTTTTAAGTGACAAGCACTATAAAGTTGTTTTGCAGTTGAAGAATGCACTTCAATGCCATAAACTTACCAGTGATTCAATCCTGCCCTTTGCCACTTTCCCTCTAACATTCTGCTCAAGACCAACCTCTGACCAAGCTTTTGGCCACCCCTGTTGAGATCCCTTTCCTCGTTCAGAAATCTTTTTTAAAAATTACATTTCTACGAAAAGCCTTGGGACGCTTTTCTATATTCCATTAATGACATTATAGCGGATGTTATGATTCACCTGCTGCCTTATTTGTGTTTCTTTCCTTCTTCACAGGTCCAGTCTGGCCTTTCTCTTGAGGTTTCTTTAAGGAATTGTTAGTTTTATTTTTGTTGTTTACCTGAAAAATAGTCAAAGACATGACATTCGAAAGCAGAATGGAGACAAGCTAAGGCTCTCACTTTTGTAAGTACTTTACCATATGCAATTAAGTAGTGATTCTCATCTAATCACATGTGCAAGTTTATAGAACATGAATCCCATCATGAATCCTCATACTAAATTCAATAAAACAGGAAACAGATTACATCCCGAGAAATGTTTCTTCACATTATTTTTTTAAAAAGCTCAGCCATTTCAAATCTACAAGTAAATAGCAGTCATGTCTTTTTAAGAAATTTGGACCCGACCTGGTCAGTTGACCTCCATTCTGGTGTCTATAGCAGCCTCTTTCTTGGGCCATGACCTTATCATGACTGAAGAAGCTGATAAGCGAGACCCTAAGAGCAATGAGCCTTTCACAATAACTAAACCAAATAGAAAAAAAAGATACCAGGGTGGGCTGCTGAGAGGAATATTTGCATATCGAAGATGAATTTACAGTCCTTGAAAGGAAGAAAACTACACCTGGTGTGTAAGTCATCTGGTCTCTTTTTTGATTCAACCTTCACAACAAACAACATTATACCAAATGGTGCAGATGACTGATGGTAGGACTTACGGACTTGTACCTTTATGCTGGCCTATTAGTTTAGGAGTCCCAAAGTACTCCTTGATCTTAGCACTGACAGAAAAAGGTTCATATGTAGTTTAAAGAACAATTCCATGCATTTTCCCTCTCTACCAAACTGAGTGGGCCTCACCAAGGAGATAGCACCTGCTGCTTGTCAAGCTTTAGACTCAAAGAAACCATACATGATAGCCAGACACTAGCCCGATGATAATTAAAATGGCTTGGTGATCTCGAGAAAGAGAGACAAGTAGTCTGAGGATGCAGAAAATGAAGTTTGAAAAAAATGGAATCATCCTCAGCCATGTCAAATCCATAGTATAACTTTAATTTTGGCCATATCAATTTATTTTTACAATTGCATGTGAATAAGGTGTAAATAGACCAAAGCTATTTGTTAATTCACCTATGAACATTAAGCTCAATTGGCTGTAAGTACTTTACCTTATTTGTAGAATTAAACCTTGAATAGGTGAAGCTTTGCTCATGAGAATATTGTCTTAAATTTGATTGATCTTGCATAAATAAAATTATCTCATTAACATGTCAAATCAAGACAACTTCAGATCACCTGTGCCACATTTCTTTTTGGATGGGAGCTGTCGTGATGACTTTGCTTGTCCCACTTACACCTCCTCCAGAGCCATTTTTTGCTTTTTGTCCTTTACCATTTCCTTTTGCCTCCAGGGGTCCATAAGATGTTGGAGGAGTAGTAGGCCATTTGGCTCATAGAGTCCGCTGTGCCATTTAATGAGATCATGGCTGATCTGATAATCCTCAACTCCACTCTCTTGCTTTTTCCCCCATAACCCTTGATTCCCTTATTGGTTAAAAAGGTGTAGGAGCAGATGTATGTACCATTATCCCTTTTGCCATTTAATCACTCTCATACTCCACCCATTACAGGTCTTCTCTTTTGCTCCTTCCCCCTCCTTAACTTTCCCTGCCTCTGTACTTGCTTAAAACCCATCACATCTCTTTTTCTAATTGTGATTAAAGGTCATCGATCTGAAATGTTAACAGTTTCTCTCCCCACAGAAGCTACCAGACCTGAGTATTTCCAGCATTGTCTATCTTTATTTTAGAACCAAGAAAGCTTGATTACTTCAAATTTACCTAATGTAAAATTGACAGAATCCGTTCATGATATTTTTTTTTTAAATCCTTTACAAAGTGAGGCTTTAAACATATGACACACAATGGATCTACTTAATCTAAATATAGAGGAATGTGCTTTTCTCCATGAAGGCTGAATAAAGGGTACAAGATGTTGTCTGCTATTCCACAGTTATTGACTTTTAAAAAATTTTTTAATACTGACTAGTTGAACTCCCAATGTGTTTCACCCAGGGAATTAAGACTGATTCCAGTATACAGGTTTGAAAGCGATGAAATAAATAGGCACAGGAGGGGTTGGCATGGAGCAGTGAGAGATGGAAAGGGAGATGGTGCAGTGGGAAAATAAAATGATGGAGGGGAGGAATCAACTAAGACAGACAAAAGGAGGAAAATAGCAATCGGTAAGTAAAACAATAAGTGAATTAATACAAAGGGTATTAACAGAGCAGCTTCACCTGAGTACAGATTTCACCAGAGTGTTAAGGGAATTCAGTTTAAGTGTGGGAATTTGGTTGAAGTGTGGGAATTCACTGAGGTGTGGATAAGAAGTGCTGCTTTATATATAAAAAAAAACAAATAGGGTTAATTTCGGATGGTGGGCTACGTTATGGCAAAGATTACAGAGATGGCAGGGTAGATGATGCTTTGCAGTTGTAACATGTGGGAGCTGGCAAATTGCAACAAACACATCTGCAGCTGAAGGAATTTTGGCTCAGAGTTGATGAGCTGGAGACTGATCTTCAGACACTGCAATTCATCAGAGAGGGAGAAAGTTGCCTGGACACTGTGGTCCAGATTAAATACTTACATTATAGAATAGAATGAAAGAATGGCAACAGCAGAGAAGACAGCCATTCAGATTCAGAGACAGGAGAGTGGGACTGTGAGTGAGGCAAATATGGGGGTCCAAAAGGGAGCACCGGAGGAGCCTCAGCCCCTGCATTTGTCCAAAAGGTACAAGGTTCCTACAGCCTGTGTGAACAAGATCAGGGACTGCAGGGAGAATGAACAAACTGATCAAAGCTTGATACAGGGGCTATTCAAGGTAAGGGAGCAAAAACAAATGTAGTAGGGGTAGGGGACAATATAGTTAGGGAGTATACACTGTTCTCTGCAGGCAGAAACACGAACCCAAAGGCTGTGCTGCCTGCCCATTGCAAGGGTCGAGAGCATCTCCTCGGGGCTGGAGTGGGAGGGGAAGATCCAGTTGTTGTGTCCACAAAGTCCTACCTGTGTTGTTGCTACCTAAGAAAGAGGTTCTGCTGAGGAAATATAAGCAGTGAGGGGCTAAGTTAAAAGGTAGAACCACAAAATCTCTGGATCACTACCTGAGCCACGAGCAAACTGGGATCGGGTCAATAAGATCAGAGTTGAATGTGTCACTCAAATAACTGGTATATGAAAAACGAGTTCCAATTCATAGGGCACCAGCACCAGTACCAGTACCGGAGATAAAGGGAGCTATTGCACTGGGATAGACTTCACTTCAGTCGGACTGGGAACAATCCCCTGACAAATTAAATAACTATGCTGCAGATAGGGCTTTAAACTAAATAGCTGGGAGGAGAATTCAAGCGAGGGGGTATCTGAAAAGTAAGGACAAGGCAATAGTGCAGAGTTTCAAGAAGGGAATGATAACCAGAATGTAACAGGAAGGAATGAAGTGTACAAACATAAGAATGTACCAGCAACTAGGGTCAGAGTAAGAAAAAAAGGGGTTAAAAAGACAAAATTCAAGTCTCTTTACCTGAATGCACGTATTCAGGTTGGCAAACTGTAACTAGTGGAGTGCTGCAGAGATCAATGCCAGGGCCTCAACTATTTACAATTTGTATTAATGACTCAGATGAAGGGACTGAGCATATTCGAGCCTAATTTGCTGACGATACAAAGGTAGGTGGGAAAGCAAGTTGTGAGCAGGCGACAGTCTGCGAAGGCATAAAGATAGGTTAAGTGAATGAGAAAAAATTTAGCAGATGGAATATGATGTGCGAAAACCTGAGGTTATCCACTTTAGTAGGAAAAATAGAAAAACAAAATATAATTTAAATAAAGAGAGACTACAGAATGCTGCAGTACAATGGGATAATACATTAACACAAAGTTAGCATGCAGGTACAGCAAGTAATTAGGAAGGCAAATGGAATGCTGGCCTTGATTGCGAGGAGGAGTATAAAAATTGGGAAGTCTTGTACAACTGCACATGACATTGGTGACAGCATACCGAGAGTACTCCATACAATTTTGGTCTCCATATTTAAGGATATATTTGTACTAGAGGCAGGTCAGAGAAGGTTCACTAGGTTGACTCCTGGGAGGAAATTGCTGTCCTGAGGAAACGTTGAGCAGGTAAGACCTATACTTTTTGGAGTTTAGAAGAATGAGAGGTGATCTGATTGAAACATAGAAGATCCTGAGGCAGACACAAGGAGGATGCTTCCCCTCAGAGGAATCTAGAACTGCAGGGTATAGTTTCAGAAGAAGTCCATTTTAGACAGAGTGGGGAGGAATTTTTTCTCAGAGGGTCGTGAATCTTTGGAATGCTCTACCCCAGAGAACTGTGCAGGCCGAGTCACTGAATATATTAAAGGGAGAGATGGAAAGATTTTTGAACTACAAGGGAGTCAGGGTTATGGGAAATAGGAATTGGGGTCAGGTCAGATTAGCCATGATCTTATTGAATGGTGGACCAGGCTAGAGGGTCCACATAGCCTACTCTGGGTCCCAGTTCTTATGCTCTTATGAGAAACATCAATTCTCAAGTTTCAGCCTTTAGGCTCAGACTAGAAAATTTTTTCTGCGCCAGGAACTGCGGGATGTATGGTTGATTTCTGTTTCAGCCTAAATTGTTGGTTGCGGGGTGGGGGAGGGTGTACGAGAGAGCAGCTGCAGTTGAAGAGTCCCTGATCAGTGAGGGGAAGATTCCTGCAGACCTAGGGCATGAAGAATTTGTCATACACTTTGTCTGTCCATGGTTTTAGAGTTCTTATCCTGGTCCATCGAGAAGGCCAGACTATTACTATTCAGACTTGCATACTTCAATCCCTTTGTTACTGATAATTCATCTCTTTAATCCATTCTTGGGCATCTGATTGCTCAGCACTGGTTGTTAGTGAAGTAAACTGCTGGCACCTCTGCTTGGTGTGGTGTGGAGTGGGGTTGATTTATGTTTGCCACAATTTATGCTTAGTTGGGAGTGCACTGAAATGTGTTTGGCAAGGGTTAGCGGCGGGGCGGGTGGGTGGCAGAGAAAAAGAGGAGGGGTGTGTATTTGCGTTTCCTCCAGGGTTTGGGTGGGATCAATTTTCTTCAAAGGATGGACAGTTGATCTCTGCTCCCTGGAGAGAGAATGAGAGGTTGTCGCTGTTTTCCCACCAGCTCTGTTCATTGTGGGTTATGTGTTTCCTACTCATTTTGTCGGGGGGGGTGGGGGTGCGTGGGGATGGGGATGGTCGTGGTGGTGGTGGTGTTAGAGGGGAGGCATAGAGGAGGGATTTTCTTTTGCTCAGGAGGGGCTTTTGAACTTTGGTTATTGTTTCATCCAATTTTTTCCACTGTGTTTCGTTGCCATGGAAGGAAGATTTATTCGCTTGATGATTTTGCAAACAAATGTTCCTATTTTATCCTATTTTTCTTCTACCACCCAGTGCAACTTTTTAATCAGTCAGCCTTATTTACTCATTGGTTGCCATGTTGTTTAGTGCAACTGTTACCACTTAAAGAGATTTCCAGAAACCGATTTTCTTCCACCTCCATGAGTCCTTCTATGCTATTACATTTCTGATGACCAGTGGCATTCTTTAAAATACCAAAATACACTTTCCTAGTTTTCATTTTAATGTTTGCTGATCAGTTTTGTTTTGAAACTTCCTATTCTTTATTCTTACACATATCTTGAGTGCCCCGGCCCATAATTTGTTTCCTAAATGGGATATATTGCTTATTTGGGTATAATGGGGCAGCACATAATGGTACAATGTGTACAAGTTAAGATCACAACACCATCTATTAGCATAGTATCTAGAATCTAAAGAACAGCCACCATTTTAACAATTAATAGATCAGAATGCAAAGGTCTTACACATCGTTTGCACTCAAAATGTTTTTAAAAACAAAATTACCTCAACATGTGGCGTGTCTCCCAGCTGTAGATTGTTGAACATTGCTGCATAATCACCATTCAAGATCATTAATTCTTCATGAGACCCCCTTTCAGTTATACAGCCATCCTTCATTAACAGCACCTCATCACAGTCCACCAAATACTGCTCAAGTTAGACAGAGAATCAATTAATCCCTTTATGCATTTTTACAGCTCTCTTACTTAATATTTTGATCAACCACAAGTTTGCAAGTATGTCCAACATTGTGTTCCATAGTTCTATTTTACTGGTTAAGGCCAAATGTAGATTATGGTACAGGCCTATGAACACTATATTAATTCAAATTCTTCTCATCAATCCGCAACAGACATGTTATTTTCTTTTTGCTAAACTGATAAACAAGGCAACTTACCAGCTTGCAATATTTATACATTCACCCCTGCAACTCCAAGTTGCCATATTCTGTTTTCCTGCTTCTTCCTTTCCATCATGGCCCAGAGTCCCTATCCTCCTGTCGACTTCCATTACTATAACAAAAGGCTTTTTCCCCCCAAAACTGAATTTAAATTTGACTTTTGTGAATTTTAACATTTTAAAAATTATAATTACCAGATAACTTTCCTTTGAGACATATTCATTCTTTAAATCAATTTTGACCACTACATAAATGTCAGATTTGCCTTTGACAATCACATTAAAAGAAAAAAAAATGCACTCTTGGCAGTCAGTCTGATTTGAAACAAGCCTACAAGTACATATCCAGAATGAGCAATGAAGGTTATGTGACAATAAAACTAAAATTAATACAGTGCAAATATTACAATGAGCAATGAAATTGATGGAATACCATTTGATTCTAATATACTCGAGCCATATCAGGAGGTAGCTTTGAGAAGGTTTAAAAGACTTCCTCTGCTAAGTTATATCTATCATTGTTCCATGTTCTTCTCAATCTCCATATATAAACTGATGTTACGAAATGCAATTCCAAAACTGGAATGCTGCTCTTTCAAGGAAGCTTATAGTAATTAAGTTTTTTTCACTCTGGGTTGCAACGGCAAGATTGCAATGCCTAGTAAAAGCATGCAAAATACTTTAAGTCACCACACTACAAATGGTCTCAAGCAGATCTTGGCAATTAATGTTTAAGAATTAGCACTCATGAGTTAAGCATGCTGACTTTCGCTGATGGAAAATGCATTAATGCAGATGCCCTTCGCCATTCAATTATCCAAGTACTTCATAACAGGTTGTTCAAAATGAAACTAATGTGTGTCTAGACCAACAAAAATCCTTTATCTAACTATATGATAGATTAATTCCCTGGTACATGCCAACCAGGTAATATTCCCTCGAATGAATTAATTAGAAGCAACAGATAAAATTCTTGCACCAACATTTCCTTCCAATATCACACATTTTTCAAGAGATCCCCAATTATTAGAAACTACTGAGTATTTTGGTGCATAGCAAGGTTTAACATGGGTGCCATTTCCAACCGTCAACTTAAAGGGCAACTCCAAGTTCTGTTACACAAAATTTATCCTTGTAAAGATGAACTCTGTATTTTAAGAGTACAACAATTAATAGCAATTTACATAAAAAACATCATGTTGATCTACAGATTTATTTCTTTTCCCATCAGCATCTTTCTTCTGCAAACATTGAGATTTATACAAGTTGTAATCACAATAAAACATTCTCTTCGTTGTTGCTGATGTGAATGTGGAAAGACCTCTTAACCAGAAAAAATTAATGGAACTATGTCTTGGCAGTCTCAAAAACTCTCTCCTCTCACTCTGACATGCACCAGTTATCAGAAAGAAATTGTGTAACTATACAATGTTCAGCGTATATAATACTGATAAAGCCTGCATTTATCAAAAAATAAAATTCATAATAGGAATCTTAATTCATATTTTGTGTGCCTACTTCAAAGATTCTTGCTATTTCATAACAACAGCAGCTCCTTTACTCATAATGCAAGTTACCTGAAGCTGGTGGGTGATAAAGAGAACAGTTTTCCATTTCAGCTGCTTTTTAATAGCATTGTTAAAGATGTGGTTTCCTACATGAGCATCCAGCGCACTGAGTGGATCATCCAAGATGTAAATGCTCCTGTCACTGTACAAAGCACGTGCCAAACTGATCCTCTGCCGTTGTCCTCCACTCAAATTAGCTCCATGTTCTCCCACCTGAATTCCAACCAAATAGCATTGTACCATTAGGCCACAGAAATAAAATTCTGGCTTCAATGTTAAGTCAGCAATACAAGCATTCTGATTTGAAGATAATCCCCAACTTTACCATAGTTTCAAATGAGTGAACACGTTATCATTCCTGGTTCAATTACTTGTATATTGTCGAGACAAGAATAAACAAAGATTTTTATAGCACTCCATCCTTTTACAATTTCACAATACT
Organism: Cetorhinus maximus; assembly: GCF_964194155.1. Classification (NCBI taxonomy): domain Eukaryota; kingdom Metazoa; phylum Chordata; class Chondrichthyes; order Lamniformes; family Cetorhinidae; genus Cetorhinus; species Cetorhinus maximus. The sequence continues at coordinate 65,998,139 of NC_135897.1, read as the reverse complement.
TACAGGTGAAAGCTTAACATTAGACGTATAGCTGAAAATGTTCTAAAGCAATGGAGTATTTTCAAATTTCTTTAAACGTTATTGTCTCAATTTGTTAGTCAACATATGAAAAATAGAACAAACTTGCATTTATGTGGCACCTTGCACAACCTTAGGACTTTACAACCAATTAAGTACCTTAGTGGTATAGTCATTGTAAGGAAATCAATTAGAGTTTTTCATTCACCTATTAGTTGTTTTTCTGCAGAAATAATAGCCCGTAACTTCCAAGCTCCCCGACGTCAGATTTGGGGGTACACCAAAGATGCGCTGGTGAATCCCTCTGGGAAGTTCCCAGGCAAGGATTTGCACAACAATTGCCCAGAAGTGCACACTTCCTCTGGACAATTGCACTGTGCTGGAAGCCATCCAAAAATGCAGTTTAAATTGCAAACTTTAGATGGGGTTACATCAATAGTTACTCAGGAAAAGGTAGAAGATTTAAAACCTCTTATAACTTCGAAGTAGCTATTGTAAAGACCCAGGCCGATCCCACGGGATTCTCCCACAACCCTAACTCCCCCCGACATGGGACTCCCCCAACCTGCAAGGAATTTTTTGATGCTGGCCCCAAGCAGCAACAGCAAATGGAAGTGGCAACATAATTTTCAATACCAGGTAACTAGATATTTATTTCTACTAATTTCTGCGGGCCAGCACTTTCCAATGTTAGTTGGAGGTTACGGCCTACTGATGCAGTGGCAATATTACCAAGATAGTTTGATACCTCCAGATCACTGAAGGCCAAACTTGGGATGATTTCTAATAGGTTATGGAGTCCATTCAAGTCTTAAATGATATTACAGCTGGGTATTGCATAGCAGGATAAGAGAAACATTTGAGCACAAGTATGCGCTTTAGCTCAAAGTGACTAAAGATTTATTTTAAAATAAATGATGTCATAAGCATTTTGAACAAAGACCTTTTATCAAAGGATAGGTCAAAGGCCAAAGGAGCATATCCACCACTGGGAAACAACTGCCGAAATTTTCCAGCCCCGCAAACCTCCAACCCCGGGCGGGTTCCCCCATGGCTGGGCCAGTGAGCCATTGAAATCTCCATTCACATCAGCGGGACCAGGAGTTCCCATCGGCGCGAGGGACTGGAAAATCCCAGCCCACGTCTTAGGCATGCATATAAAAAGGTCATGATAGCTGCATTAACTTAGCACCTTTAATGTAAAAACAATCCCCAAGATGTTTCAGAGGTTGAACAAAAGTTTAGAAAGATATGTGAAGAATATCTACAAGATATGTAATCTACCTTCATCTTTCTCACATGTGCCAAATAGTAGTTTTGGCTCAAAAACAAAGCACCAGCTTTTAAACCAAATATAGTTTTATGTGCTGCAATTAAATCTAAACAGCAGTATTTCTCAACTACGAGGATTGCTCCTTGTGGGAATCTTGTACATGCTAATGAGAAACTGTTTGAAAGGTACCAAAGCAGTAGCTGTGGAATGGCTGGAATGACCCTCAACTTGCCTTGTGGCCTTCTTCCTGAAAGATAGTGGTGTAATTACACTTGATCAATAATGTGGCTATCCACTCAATCACCATTTTCCCTCATGTTCTTGCATCAAAGGAAATAAACAGCTGAGACTGCTTAAATTCCACTGTAATAAACTGAGCTTCTTCAAGCATTTATATAATAGAAGGAAAATTGCTGTCTGAATTGTGCAAAGAATGACAAGGCGGCAAATTCATCATTCAAATGCAACTTGGAACGAACCTTAGTTTTAAAAGGTTAGAGCAAGTCCAAAGGGTTGCCAGGCAGAATAACAAAACTTGTGACAGATTTACAAACAGGGCTCAGTCAAAACAACTATGAAGTCTTCTTACACATAAGGAACTTGAAATCATATGTGGGAACATAACCAGTGACCTAAAATAGAACTCAACAAGGTCTTGTTATGCAACGTTTCCAAATAGTTTGTTGAAAATGAGACAGGAATGGGGATATCTAGCAATCCAAATATAAATAGAATCATTAAAGGCCATAGCACAGAAAGAGGCCATTTACCTCACCATGTCTGTTCCAGCTCTATGAAAGGACTATCCAATTAGCCACATTTCCCCGCTCTTTCCCCAAGTTTCTACTGAATCTGCATCCACCTCCCTCAGGTTGTAGATTTTAGATAATAACAACTTACTGCATAGTTTTCTTCCCCTTTATGTTGCCTCAGGTTCTTTTACCAATTACTTTAAATAAATGTTTCTGTGCCCTCTTAGCACTGGAAAAGGTTTCTCAGTCAAAGTGATGATTTTGAACACCTCCATTAAATTACCCCTTAACCTTCTCTGCTATAAGGAGAACAATCCCAGTCTCTCTAATCTCTCCACATAACTGAAGTCCTGCATCCCTGGTACAATTCTAGTAAATATCCCAAGAAAGTAGGAGCACAAGAAATTGGAGCAGGACTAGGCTATGTGGCCCATCAAGCTACTCTGCCATTCAACATGATCATGGCTGATCTTTGGCATCAGTTCCACTTTCTCACCCTCTCCTCATATCCCTTGATTCTCAGAAACCAAAAACCTGTCTGCCTCAACCTTAAATATATTTGATGATGGAGAAACCACAATTCTGAGGTAGAGAATTCCAAAGATTCCAAGTGAAGAAATTTTTCCTCATCTCAGTCCTACATAATCGGCCTCATATCCTGAGGCTGTGCCATGATTTAGATTTCCCAACCAGGGGAAACAACCTCTCAGTATCTATGCTGTCAAGCTCCTTCAGAATATTATGTTTCAAATGAGATCACGTCTCATTCTTCTAAAATCCTGAGAATATAGACCCAATTTGCTTACCCTCTCATCATAGAACATCCTTCTTATCCCAGGGACTAATCTGGTGCACCTTCGTGTGCTGCCTCCAATGCAAGTATATCCTTCCCTAAATGTGGAGACCAACACTGTACACAGTTTTCCAGGTGTGGTCCCACCAAAGCCCTGTGTAACTATATAAGGGCTTCCTAATTCTCTTACAATAAAGGCCAACATGCCATCTACCTCCTTAATTGCTTGCTGTACCTATATAGTAACCGTGTTCCTTGTACGAGTACACCCAAGTCCCTCGTAACATCAACATTTACAAGTTTCACACCTTTTCAAAAAATATTCTGCTTTCCTATTCTTAAGTGAATAACCTCACACTTCCCCACATTATACTCCATCTGCCAAACTTGTTGCCCACTCACTTAACCTGCTCATATCTGTCTGCAGCCTTTGTGTTCTTCTTACAGCTTGGCATTCTTACCTAGCTTTGTGTGGTATCTTAGATACATTACTCTCTGTCTCTTCGTCTAAGTCATTAATATAGATTGCAAATAGCCAAGGACCAAGCACTAACTCGTGCGGCACTCCACTAGTCACAGCTTGCCACGTGAAAATGCCCCATTTATCCTCACACTTTATCTACTGTCCGTTCACCAGTCTTCTATCTGTGCTAATGTATTACCCCAACTCCAAGAGCCCTTATCATGTGTATCAACCTTGTGTGTGCCACCTTATCAAATGTCTTTTGAAAAATACAAATACGCAACATCTACTGGTATACAACATCCTACCGGTTGCATCCTTAAAAAACTCTAATAAATTTGTAAATCACAATTTTCCTTTTGTAAAACCATGTTGACTTTGTCTGGTTATGTTATGATTTTCTAAGTGTATTGCAAAGACTTGCTTAATAATAGATTTTAGCACTTTGACTGATGTCAGTCTAACTGGCCTGTAGTTCACTTGTTTCTATATTGCTAACTACCAATCTGCTGGGATCATTCTAGAATCTAGGGAATTTTGGAAGATCATAGCTGCAGAGATAGATAGATGTACAGGCTAACTCTTAGAATTCTAGGATGTAGGCAATTGTCCCTTGTTTCTCCAGTGCTTTATCTCTGTTGCTATTAATTATCTTACTTTCCTCTCTCTTTTTAGCACCTAGGTTACCCTCTATTTCTGGTATATAACTTGTATCTTCTACTGTGAAGATAGACAAAATATTTTTTCAATGTCTCTGTCATTTCCTCATTCTCCATGTTAATTTCTTCTGTCTCTGCTTCTAAGGGACCAACATTTACTTTAGCTACTCTCCTTTTTATATACTTGCAAAAGCTCTCAACATCTGTTTTTATATTCTTGTCTAGTTTACCATTTTTTCCCCCCATTTTTAATCAGCTTTTTGCAACCTCTCCAAGGTCATCGCATCCTTCTTGAAGTGTGATCCCCAGAACTGGCCACAGTACTCCAGTCGAGGCGGCCGAACCAGTGTTTTATACAAGTTTAATATAACTTGTTTTTATACCCTCTATTGTGCCTGTATTTATACAGCAAAGGAACCAGTGTCTTTTTAAACAGCTTTCTCAACTTGTCCTGTCACTTCTAAAAATTTGTGTACCTACTCAGAGCTCTCTGTTCCTGCACAACCTGTAAAATCTTCTCAGCATTAAATTTAATTTGCCACGTGTCGGTCAATTTCACCAGTTTGTGCCCTCCTGAAGACTGTCACTATTCTCTTCATTGTTTACCACATTTCTGAGTTTCATGTCATCTACAAGCTTTGAAATTTTTTAAAAATTCATTCATGGGATGTGGGAGTCACTGGTAGGCCAGCATTTATTACCGATCCCTAATTGCCCTTGAGGTGGTGGTGGAGAGCTGCCTTCTTGAACTGCTGCAGTCCATGTAGTGTAGGTACACCTGTAGTGTAGGTACACCCACAGTGCTGTAAAGGAAGTAGCTCCAGGATTTTGACCCAGCTGCAGTGAAGGAATGGCAAAAAATTCCAAGTTAGGATGGTGAGCAGCTTGGAGGGGAACTTCCAGGTGGTGGTGTGCCCATGCGTCTGCTGCTCTTGTCCTTCTAGATGGTAGAGGTTGTGGGTTTGGGAGGTGCTGTTCCAAGGAGCATTTGTGAATTCCTGCTGTGCATCTTATAGGTGGTACACACTGCTGCCAATGTGCGTTAGCGGTGGAAGGAGTAAATGTTTGTGGATGGGGTGCCAATCAAGCGGACTGCTTTTGTCCTGGGTGGTCTCAAGCTTCTCGAGTGTTGGAGTGGCACTCATCCAGGCACGTGGAGAGTATTCCATCACACTCCTGATATATGCCTTGTAGGTGGTGGACAGACTTTGGGGAGTCAGGTGGTGAGTTCTTGCTGCAGGATTCTTAGCCTCTGACCTGCTCTTGTGGCTGCAATATTATACGGCTAGTCCAGTTCAGCTTCTGGTCAACAGTAACTCCTTGGATGTTGAGAGTGGGGGATTCAGTGATGGTAATGACACTGAATGTCATAGGGTGATGGTTAGATTCTTTCTTGTTGAAGATAGTCATTGCCTGGCACCTGTGTGGCACGGATGTTACTTGGCATTTGTCAGCCCAAGTCTGGATATTGTCCAGGTCTTGCTGCATTTGGACATCGACTGCTTCAGTATCTGAGGAGTCGTCAATGGTGCTGAACATTGTGCAATCATCAGCAAACATCCCCACTTCTGACCTTGATGGAAGGAAAGTCATTGATGAAGCAACTGAAGATGGTTGGGCCTAGGACACTACCCTGAGGAACTCCTGCAGTGATATCCTGGAACTGAGATGACTGACCTCCAACAACCACAACCATCTTTCTTTGTGCTGGATGAGACATCAACCAGTGGAGTGTTTTCCCCCTGATTCCCATTGACTTCAGTTTTGCTAGGGTTCCTTTATGCCACACTTGGTCAAATGCTGCCTTGATGTCAAGGGCAATCACTCCCACTTCATCTCTCGAGTTCAACTCTTTTGTCCATGATTGAATCAAGGCTATAACGAGGTCAGGAGCTGAGTGACCCTGACAGAACCCAAACTGAGCATCAGCGAGCAGGTTATCGCTAAGCAAGTGCCGCTTGATAGCAGTGTTGATGACTCCTCCCATCTACTGATGATTGAGAGTAGACTGATTAAGCGGTAATTGGCCGTGTGTGTTCAGGACATACATGGGCAATTTTCCACATTGCTGGGTAAATGCCAATACAGTAGCTGTACTGCAACAGCTTGGTTAGGGGCACAGCTAGTTCTGAAGCACAGGTATTCAATACTATTGCTGGATTATTGTCAGGTCCCATAGCTTTTGCAGTATCCAGTGTCTTTTGCCATTTCTTGGTATCACGAGGAGCAAATCAAATTGGCTGAAGACTGGCATCTGTGATGCTGGGGGCCTCCAGAGGAGGCCAAGATGGATCATTCACTTGTCACTTCTGGCTGAAGATTGTTGTGAATGCTTCAGCCTTATCTTTTGCACTGATGTCCCCATCATGGAGAATAGGGATGTCTGTGGAGCCTCCTCCTTGTTTAACTGTCCACCACCATTCACAACTGGATGTGGCAGGACTTTAGAACTTAGATTGGACCTGTTAGTTGTGGAATCATTTAGCTCTCCCAACGCTTGCTGCTTATGCTGTTTGGCAAGCAAATAGTCCTGTGTTGTAGCTTCACCAGGTTGACACCTCATTTTTAGGTATGCAGGTGCTGCTTCTGGGATGACCTTCTGCACTCTTCACTGAACCAGGCTTTATCCCCTGGCTTGGTAGTAATGGTAGAGTAGCGGATATGCCAGGCCATGAGCTTACAAGTACTTGGTTGAGTACAATTCTGCTGCTGATGGCCCACAGTGCCTCATGGATGCCCAGTCTTGAGATGCTAGATCAATTCAAAATCTATCCCATTTAGCATGGTGATAGTACCACACCACAGGATGAATGGTATTCTCAATGTGAAGACGGGATTTCATCTCTACAAGGACTGTGTGGTGGTCAATCCATAAGACCATAAGACATAGGAGCAGAAATTAGGCCTTTCGGCCCATCGAGTCTGCTCCGCCATTCAATCATGGCTGATAAGTTTCTCAACCCCATTCTCCCGCCTTCTCCCCATAACCTTTGATCCCCTTACCAATCAAGAACCTATCTATCTCAGTCTTAAATACACTCAATGACCTGGCCTTCACAGCCTTCTGTGGCAATGAATTCCATAGATTCACCACTCTCTGGCTAAAGAAGTTTCTCCTCATCTCTGTTCTAAAAGGTCTTCCCTTTACTCTGAGGCTGTGCCCTCGGGTCCTAGTCTCTCCTACTAATAGAAACATCTTCCCCACGTCCACTCTATCCAGGCCTTTCAGTATTCTGTAAGTTTCAATCAGATCCACCCGTATCCTTCTAAACTCCATCGAGTATAGACCCAGAGTCCTCAAACGTTCCTCATATGTTAAGCCTTTCATTCCTGGGATCGTTCTCGTGAATCTCCTTTGGACCCTCTCCAGGGCCAGCACATCCTTCCTGAGATACGGGGCCCAAAATTGCTCACAATGTTCTAAATGTGGTCTGACCACAGCCTTATAAAGCCTCAGCAGCACATCCCCGCTTTTATATTCTAGTCCTCTCGACCCTTCAGTGCTTCCTCCATGTGGTGTTCAACATGGGGGAGTACTGATTCATCAGCTGAGTCGAAGGGGGGGTGGCTTTGGTAATAAGAAGGAGGATCCCTTGCACACGTTTGACCAGATGTCATGAGACTTCATAGGGTCTGGAATCGATGTTGAGGACTCCTTGGGCAATTCCTTCCTGACTGTGTACCACTGTGCTACCGCATCTGCTGGGTCTGTCCTGCAGGTGGACAGGGCATACCCGGGGTGGTGATGCTGGTATCTGGGACATTATGTGTAAGGTATGATTCTGTGAGTATGACTATGGCAGGCTGTTGCTTAACTATCTATAAGACAGCTCTCCCAATTTTGGCACAAGCCCCCAGATGTTATTAAGAAGGACTTTGCAGGGTTGACAGGGCTGAGTTTGCCGTTGTCGTTTCTGATGCCTTGGTCAATGCTGGGTGATCCGTCTGGTTTCATTCCTTTTAGACTTTTTAGCAGTTTGACACAACTGAGTGGCTTGCTAGGCCATTTCAGAGGGCATGTAAGAGTCAGCCATAGTGCTGTGGGTCTGGAGTCACATGGAGGCCAGGTAAGGACGATAGATTTCCTAAAGGACATTAGATTATGCAGTTGCGCAAAGCTGAATTTGCCTACGTGAAATCAAATAAAATTAGGTTTTAAACCAATATGGTAGGGAAGGTACTTCAGAATATGCAAATCAAAAGAAACACACTAACTAATTACACAGAATACCATTACACAGACTTTTTCCATTTGTACTGTAACCATTATTCTTGGTTCTATCCACAGCTTGGGTCACTCGCCTCCCTGCCAGAAGGCTTTGGTTCAAACCCTACTCTTTCACTTTAACAGCTAGCCATCACTTCAGAGCAGTCCAGAGGGAATGCTGCATTTTTGGAGGGACAACCTTCAGAATAAGACATCATTTACATCTTCAGGTGGACACGAAGGGTCCAATGGTACTATTCAAAAAACAGCAAGGTTCATGTCACGTTTATTGTTTCTCCCTCAACCATATCGCTCAACAAAAAAGTAATCTATTGGTCTTTCAACTGATTTATATCCAATCAGCTGCCGTGTTCGCCTATATAAGGTTATTGTTTTTAAAAACTTAATTGTAATGTGCCTGAGGAAATTATGAGATTCTATATTATTCCACAAGTGCTTTCTTCTCTAATGGATAGCTTGCATTAATTAACTGATTGATGTTAGGGATCCTGACTAATAACTTTCAATAGCCAGGCCATCAAAAGAAATGTTTTTGCATTTGGTGCAACATTTGGTCCTGCCCAAGCAAGGCAAGGGAAATATTCTGGGTCTGCAATAAAATCTGTCTCTATTTAAAAACCATAAACATTTACAGCAGAGGGTCATTTGCAACAACAACCTTTATTTATACTGTACCTTTAACATTAAAAAAAATTTCAAGGCGTTTCACAGGAGCTTTACAAAACAAAGTATGACACTGAGCCCCATAAGGAGATATTAGGTCAGAAGAAAAAAGCTTGATCAAGGTGGTATGTTTTAAGGAGTGTCTTAAAGGAGGAAAGTGGAGTAGAGAAGCCCAGAGGTATAGGGAGGGAATTCCAGAGATTGGGGCAACTGAAGGCACAGCCACCAATGGTGGAGCAATTATAATTCGGAATACACAATACAATTTAGAGCAGCGCAGATATCTGGGGGGTTGTGGGGTTGGAGGTGATTACAGAGATAACAAGGGGCAAGGCCATGGAAGGAAGGATGAGAATTTTCAAGTCAAGACATTGCTTCATGGAAGCCAATGTAGGTCAGTGAGCACAGAGGTTTAGGGGAACTGGATTTGGTGCAAGTTAAGACACGCGCAGATGGCTTTGGAATGACCTCAAGTTTACAGAAAATTAATATTATTTCATATTGTGTAAAATGTAAGTAAATTAGCAGTTAAATACGCAACATAGCTAGATTAGAAACACTAGTACTTATCATACCTCTGTCATATCCCCATGGGGTAATATTGCAAGATCCGGTCTCAGGCAGCACGCAGCAAGCACATTGTTGTATCTGGGTTGAGGACAGAGCTACTTTAGTCGCACTTAATAAATTAAATTTCAGTGAAGAACAGCCACAGGTCAACAAAGATTTCTGATATTCACAAATACAGGTTAAATACTACACTTCAAAAAAATCACTAATAAATCAGGTCAAATATTAACAGTTGCCAAGTATTAAAGCATTAATGCAACAAGCAGCAATTCTTAAGCTATAATTTTTTTTTTAGGGTAGCAATTAGCACTTTTAAAAATCACTGGATCGCATGCTTGTAATAATGCAGCAGTGTTGAATTGTTTAAAGCTTCCAGTTTCCAAATAACGCAAGGCAAGTTACAATATTTTAATGGTGTTATCACAGACTTATCAGATTACCTGGCAAGTCTAAATCAAAAATAAGTATTTTGAATAAAAACAATGATTGACCAATGGCACGTTATGAAATGGACTTTATAGATGATGTGCAAAATAACAATCAAATCCAATGACAAAAATTATTTTTAATTTTGAAGTTCATAGATTAGTTTAATGAAATAAATAGAAGCCTGAAATCTGCAAAATTCTACATGAATAAATTTATAACCACCCGTCATATTGACCTGTGGTTCTTCAAATTGAGAATTCAAAGCTTAAATTTCATGGCAACCATGTTACTGGCTGCATAATCAAGATCTGTGCACTATCTACAGGGAAACCCACAAAAAATGGACTTCTTAAAAGAACAGGTGTTAGATGGTTATCTTTGCCTTGAAGGGCAAACAGGAACAATGTTCATCATTTGGGTGCTTCTGTTCCAGTGGGTATGTAGGTGACTGCTACCGTGATCTGCACCCAGAAGGTTCTGCTGCAAACAGGATAGGATGCCGCAGATGATTGGGATCAAGGTTTCCCCTCCTGGCATTTTCTATCTGCCTCTGAAATGTACTTGCTTTTGAAGGAGGCCGCACTGCTTTTTCATTTGGTTGTGCTAGTTGCACAATCCTGGGCAAGCTTGTTCCAGTACTCAAAGTCAAAACTCTTAAGGAAAGCCTTCAGAGAGTCCTTGTAGTGCTACCTTTGACCACAATGAGTGCATCCCAGACTCAAGCTCTCCATAGAAGATTCACTTTGGTAGACAAGTATCAGGCATTCTGGCTACTTGACCAGCCTAACTCAGTTGCGACTGTTTCAATATATAGCATCAATGCCTGGCATTCCAGCTCGGGTGAGCAATTCCGTGTCTACTATTTTTCCCTGCCATCTGATCTTCAGAAGCTTCCGAAGGCAGCTCAAGTGAAAGTGATTGAGTTTCTTGGCATGATATTGGTACACAGTCCAAGTCTAGCATGCACACAGCAGAATGGGCAGGACTATTGTTCCATTGACTTTCAGTTTGGTAGATATGATGTCTAAACTACGTGCAAAGAAGTGCAGTCCAAAGAGTTGTTTCATTTTGAAAGTTAGAGCTAAACTAGTTTAAAAGCATTCAGTGAACCCTGAAAGGCTACGTTGGCATGCAGATGGGTGGAGTTTAAGAGTCTCTCTGTTTTCAATTTATCTGTGTTTGCGCTGGGGGAGTAAGTGTTCTGAAGCAGGGGAAGAGGCTCAATACCAAAATGTTGCTGCTCTTAGTAGGCTCCAGGCAGTTAGTGCTCAGAAGTTTTGGGGAGCTGAGAAGGTGGTGGAAGGTCACTGGTTCCATGCTGGAGAGGGTTAGGGCTCAGAAGTAGCCCTGAGAGCCATTTATAGCTTGGTGCAGATGGAGACTGGAGTTCAGAGAAAGCCGGGGTATTACCAGTTTAGTGAAACTAGTAGTTTGCAAGATTTGGAATTGTGCTGGTAATTAGAGGCAGGAGTGCAGCTTTGTGAATCCCATGGAACGCAGTCCTTGGAAGAGAGATTGAACCATCGGGAGGTAAGCAGTCGTTGAGGCAGTCTGAATCGGAGAGGCTTTGAAGGAATTCAGAGGCTAGAACTTAGAAAGTGAAAAATTGAAATTCCTCATCAGGGAGACAGAGTTTTAATGAGATATTGTGACTCACAGTGGTCACTGACATCTGGATGAGTTGCTGAGAAATATGTGGTATCTGACTTGGGCGCATCTGCCATTTAACACGCAGTGTGGTGTGTTCAACAGGCAGTTTGCCTGTTAATTCATATTGCCTCATGTTAATTCTGAATGTTAGAGTATAAGATAGATATTGTAAATAGTTTTACTTCTCTGACTTAATATAGTAAAATTTATTTTGTTTGTTTAAAACCATGGAATCTTGTAGCTTTTTTCTCCTAGTGGGTAACTGGGATTTCAAACTGTGTCTAAACAAAATGATACTGGTCCCTAACAGGTTGTTAAGATTCACTTTGGTAGACAAGTATCAGGCATTCTGGCTACTTGACCAGCCTAACTCAGTTGCAACTGTTTCAATATATAGTGTCAATGCCTGGCATTCCAGCTCGGGTGAGCAATTCCATGTCTGGAACTGGTACAACCAGATCATAACAGATTGTTAAGCCAATTAATGGGTGTCTGGCCAACTTGTAAATTCTGCGGCCTGGAGAAGGCTGTGTTTCATGTTATTGTAGGATGTGAGAGGGTGCAGCACTCTTCTGTTATCGGAGGAGACTGTTCCTCAATTTCTGGCTGCATGCTCTTGATTTTTTTGGTCATCCGGTGTGGAGGCAAACAGGCAGATCAGGAGACCTCATTGTGGGACTGCACCTTGGCCTGGCTAAGAGTAGGTCCTGGTAGCCAACAGTTTAGGGGGTTGACTGCCTGCCTCCTTTTCCACAGCTATGCCCATGTCCTGCATCTCCCTACGCCCTGGAGAGGGAGCATGTGGTGTCTGCCAGTACAGCTCAGGCCTTCCAAGACCAGTGGGCAGCAGGAGGACCCGATTGCATCACCATCCCCAGGAACATCACTTTAAACTATCCTCTGAGGTTTTGGTTTTTCTGTGACAATTTTTCAGTGGTGGCTCTTTCAGAAGAAGCACACCTAGTTACTGGCAGCTTTCTGGTTGGATCAAAAGTAGTTTCAAACTTGAACCTCATTTGCCTACAGTAGACTGGAATAAGCCAAAGGTTCTGGCACAGTTAGAGGATGCTTACAAACTAAGCAATATAAATTCAACATCCTGCCTAAATATTTCACCATGTATTGTTGATACTTCCAGTCCTCCTTCCTTTTTTCATTTGAAAGGAAAATTATGCATGAATTTACTAATACTTCACTTACTGCAATTATTAAAACTCTTCCCAGTCACAATGTTCAAGAAGTCTTGGAGTCAAACTTAATTAGTACCTTATGATTAGTATTTACACAGCTGTAACAGCAGACTACTTCATAAAATCCTGCACCATCTAATTGAGTTTCCCCTTCTCCATATCAGCTGCACATTTTTTCTTTTGTCCAAGTAACTCACTGACACCATTACACTTGGAATATTTACATATTTTACCAACATTTTTCATTTCTAAATTCTTACCTTTCTTCATTGAACGATTTGCTAAACAGAATATTCTCTCTAACAGTGGCACTTCGAATCCATGCTTGTTGGGCCACATAAGCAAAATCTCCATCAACTGCAATACTTCCTTCCATCAGGGTCATCTGGAATATCAATGAAAAGTCATGTTTCTTTTCATGTGGGGGTGGGGTGAGGGAGGTGGGGAAGAGAAGTGGGGCAAGCAAGTAAAGGAGCAAAAAAAAAAATACCCGCTATCTTACAATCACAATATTTTCCATTCACTTTTGTCTTCTCCAGGTTTCTTTTCCCATCCCATAGATACTACATCTCCTGCTCCTGAGGACAAAGGTATGCTTTCATCTATGCCACTCATACCAGCCACCTAAAGTGTAACTACCTAGCACCACAGCACTCTGTTCCAAAGCATTCTTAAACTTCCTTAATTCAAGGATTTAAAGAAAGGCATTATAAACATTCTGTGTAATCCTAGAACATTAAAAATGTGCATTTCTAGCAAAGGCTGCTGGATAGCAGTCAATTTTGGCCCTGATTTTAACCCATTTAAAACTTGTTCACTTATTCAGAGTTAAAATCGACCCAAAGAGTGGTCTATAGTTCCTCTACTATCACTGCAATTGAGATTGACTAACTCGGTAGGATTGGAGATCAAACCATAGGGCCTTCTTGATCCCTACAGTTAAACTGTTCATTGCCATAATCATCTGAACTGTCAAGTGCTTAATAATTGATCTGTCACTGGAAGTGGAAACCTTGCTGATGGCAGTTAGTCTGTAAGCAAGATCATTACATTTGCTGAGGGAGCACGTTTGCTGTAATGGTTGAAAAGATGAGAATCTTTTACTCCAAAGTTATTTCATAAGCAACAATGAAGGAGAAACCAAACGTATGAAACAAAATTTTGCAGATTTTACAATGAAGTCAGTTAGTCCTTTACCTCTCTCCCTGAAAGACAAGTCAACCAGTGCTACTCATGTTTCTTAAATCTGGAATACCATTTCTGAACAAACAAGCTTTAAAAATTGTCAACTGACTCTCAGTCCCAGAGATTGTTCCACAAATACATTTAACATTTGGTGCCAAAAGTGTTCTTTTTCTAACCTGTAACAACGTAAATTTTTTTCCTGGAATCATGCAGCCCACTGTGCCTGTAGACTCTTTAAAAGACCTACCTAACTAGTCCCACTCCTCTGTTCTTTCCATATAGCCTTGCAAACATTTCCTTTTCTAAGTTCATATCAGATTCCCTTTTGAAAGTTACCATTGCATCTGCTTTCAAAACCCACCAATCTTGAATTTCTATTTTATTATCTAAATTAAATTACTTGCTTATCATTCATGATTTTATAAAATGTTTCCCCCCCGCCAGTCTTTCCCCCAGGAAAAGCAATTTTACGCTGTCCAAATTTCTTCATTATTTAGCTAGCATAATCCTGTTCACTTTTCTTTGAACTATTTCTAATGCATCAATATCCTTTTTAAAGCAGAACAACCAAAGCTGCAAACCATACTCCAGATTTGACCTCACTATTTCTGTTTAAGGCAAAGTTAACTTGTTCTGACATAAGGCAACGACCTCCAGACCCATTCCCATACTTAATTTTATTTTTTTTAAATAGTTATCTTATACTGACCAGATGCTTCAAGCAATGATCTATGATTGCTCCCTAAATTCTTTTCAGCCTATGCCAATTAATATCTTTTCACATTATACAACCCTTTTGCAATATCCACCATGCTACATTTATCGTTCTGCATTATTCCAGCAATTTACATACTTGATCCATTTTATAAAAAAATTTCAACTCATTCTTTGTCTACTTATTTAGCTTTGTCTTATCAAATGGATCGTGAACACGGACATCCTCTTCAATATCGTGCATAAATGTTATGAGCGACAAAGTTCTAGATTCCGGTGGGCCACCAATGATTACTTTGTTCCCCGGACAAAGCAGCATCACTTATCAATAACCTTTGTTACTTGTTAAGCCAATGTTCACTATTCCACAAATCTTAACTTTCCCTAGTCGTCTTGCAAGAGCAGCTTTATTGAATGCTGTTTGAAGTGCCAAATAAACTGCATCTAATGGATTAGTAATCAAGCAGCCTGGACTCATAGTTCAAAGTTTAAACACCACCATGGCAGCTAGGAATTTAAACTAAATTAGTTAACTAAAATCAGGAATAAAAAGCTAAAATCAGTAATGGTGACCTTCTAGAGCTAAATTCATTAAAGCTCATCTGGTTCATTAATGTCCTTTAGGGAAGTAAATCTGTCATCCTTATCTGGTCTGGCCTAGATATCATTCCAGACCCACAGCAACGTGGTTGATTCTTCACTGTCCTCTAAAATAGCCCAGCAAGCCACACAATTGTATTCAAGAAGGTGTCTCGCTGCCATATTCTCAACTGCAATTAGGGATGAGCAATAAATATTGGCCTTATCAGCTAAATCCACATCCCATGAATTAATTAAAAAAAACCCCGTCACCTCTTCAAATAATTTCAGTGGGCTTGTCAGAGGTGACTTGGATTACTTCTAAAATTAAACTGTTTGTTCCCCAGGCTCTTTAGATATTTATTTACAGCATTTTTATATAATGTTTTCAGTTCCAGAGTGCTGGTATAACCCATCTGTAATTACCAATCACATAAAATAACATGAAGAATTACAAGGACAATTGATTCCATGATTAAATTACTCATCCACTGTATGCTTAATTCTTGTTGATGCAGGATTAAAAATGTTTACATTCAAAGCCAGGACAATGATGAAAATCTTTTACGAAGGATGTGAAGATAATTGTGGAGTTGTCATATATAAAAGCTCCAAGAGTTTAGAGGTTGAAGGAGCAATGGACCCGAGGGTGTGTTTGCACAAATCACTGAAGGTGGTAGGGCAAGTTGAGAATGTGGTTAATAAAGCATACACAATTCTGAGCCTTACAAATAGGGGCGCTGAGTACAAAAGCAAGGAAGTTTTGATAAGCCTGTATAAAATATTGGTCAGCCTCAGCTCGAACACTGGGACATTAGGAAGGATGTGAAGGCATTAGAGAGGGTGCAGAAAGGATTCATGAGAGTGGTTTGAGGAGTGAGGAATTTTAGTTATGTGGATAGATTTGAGAAGTTGAGCCTGTTCTCCTTGGAGATGAGGAGATTAAGAGGAAATTTGATATAGGTGCTTAGAATCATGAGGAGTATGGACAAAGGAGGCAAGGGAAAAACTGTCTGTGTTGGCGGAATATTCAAGAACCTGAGGGCACTGATTTTAAATGAATGGCACAAGCAGCAACGCCAACACAAGGGAAAGGTTTTGTACCTAGCAAGTGGTTAGGATCTGGAATGCACTGCCTCACAGTGTGGCGGAGACATTTTCAATTGAGGCCTTCAAGAGAGAATTGGATAATTAACTGAAAAGAAAGCATTGCAGAACAACAGGAAAATGGCAGGGGAGTGGGTCTAAATTATTTGCTTTACAGAGAATTGTCACGGATACAATGAGGTGAATGGTCTCCTTCTGCGGTGTAACCATTCTATAATTATCTACCATTTTGTACATTTAGTCCAAAAGCAGTTTTAAAAATGCAAATCAATATGACTATTTGATAATCTGTAAAACATTTAGTGAGTCAAAACTTTAAGATACATCACCTGTCCCAAAACAGCAGAAATCAAGGATGTTTTGCCAGTTCCCACACTGCCACAGATTCCAACAAGCTTCTCCTGTCAGAAATTATATTGACCAATTCTTAGTACTTCAGCTACAGGCATTGTTGATAAGCACAGGTTTGAAAAATGAATTTTCTTTAGCATGAAATTAGAATTTCACAGTGAATTAGACGGCAAGATCTTGTAATTTATGTAATTGGGTTAAATATTTAAAAATAAAAATGTAAAATATTATAAATCCTCATTTCCTGTGACAAATTACCTTTGGAAATTTTTTCTTACCTTTTGTATGCGAAGGTTGATATTGTACAGAGTTTTTTGTAGTCTGGGATTGGTCAAAGAAGTCCCTTTATTTTCATCTGGGCTGGGTTGTTCATCACTGTCTATTAGAAGATGTCCATTCTGTTCAGTTAGTGGACCATTTTGCACATTCTGCTGTATTTTCTTTTTCTCTTTCTTCACTTTGGTATCTCGCTGGTCTTTTTTCAACTTGGGAGTCATCTTGGGTGAAGACTGAGCACTGGATTCTGGGCAGTCCCAAGCCAGAGTAGCACTTTTCAGCTCTATGGCGATTTGAGAACATTCTGGCTTTTTTCTTATGATGTGAAACTCTTCCATTAGAAATAAACTCTGAACAGGTTGAAGAGGTGTAAAGTTATGACATCTGGTCAATGGAGGTTAAGCCAATGGCACAGGCAGCAATACACAGCAGCAGGCTAAAGAAGAAGCTTCTGAAGAGCAAACGGAGCTCATTAGTAGCAACTAAATCCAGGCCCAATTACAGCCTGGCAAGACTCAAATGGATGGAACGTAATTAAAAATGATAGACTCATGTTGGTTTTTGTTCATTATAATAAAGTAGTAACTCATGCTTAAAATGTATTAAGAGCTCTGCTCTTATAACAAAACTTTTTTTTTTAAAGTGAATTATTAGCAAAAATATATATATTTAAAATAATTTATTTCTGTCATTGTGCTCAACGTGCAGAATCTTAGGGCTATGTAATGGAACATTTTCCCTCAATGCCCAGTACCAACTCAAAGCACTCTGCCACATGAACAGCAAACTCTCTGTTCTGCCCCATAATGTGGCTCAACAGTGACTGAAAAAAGACCTCCTAGCCCACTATAGTGCCATTTTAATTTAACACATAAGACATTCTTACTTTCTTTGTTTTCAGTGTATTATCAGGCTGCCAATTTACAGGTGACAAAATCAATCAAATTCCACTTTTTTTACATGATGTTATGGGATTTTCACTGTTCTGGACAAGTGTTAAGACATTTATATTGGTAGTAGGCTACCAAGAGCCTATATTCTTATTCAGCCCCCTCATCAGCAAATCTCAAGTGAGAATAACCATCTTATCCACCCTTTCTCAGGTGAGATTGGACCTCATTCCTTCACTTGTTTGCAGGCATCAAATGTGACCTACAAGCAGAAATGTATGGAAGGAAACTTTTCTTATTAATTTATAAAATCAATTTGGCAAGGGTGAATAAAATTATGAGCTATGATGCAGATATAAAACTTGAGTATTCATTTACATGCTCCAGCTGTACTGAAACAAAATCACTGATAGCTCATTATTGAAGGAGACAGCCTATCACTGACTGAGCATAGAGCATGAGCTTTGAGCCAATAACCCATTTTTCAGCATGCACATATTTCCAAATCACCCTACTGAAACAATTATGTACTGTTGCTATCTGGAATGGTATCAAGTATTTGGAATTTACCTACAATAAGGTTTTGATGTGGAACAGTACTTTGAGTTTATCCATTACTTAATCCTTACCCCATCTCAAGCTGGTAATTCATGCTGAAGTATAGTGGCAGCAGCAGTAGCCATCTGGCATTTCGCTGACATCCTTATCCTCTATTTGAGGCTGACCAGTGACCATGAGCAGGCAACTGGATGAGAGGGGTTTTACTCTCATATGTAGTGCTGTCCCCACTCAAGGGCAAATATGTACAGTTCCAACAGGAACTCAAAAACAGTTAAAAGCAAGAACATTAATTAATGCTTTCCCAGCCCGGGAACAACAAAACTATCTAAAGCACCATGGTAAAGGTCAGGCACTTCATTACAGCAATTAAACTTGGGATTGTTCTGTTCTATATAGTATACCCTATGGTACATTTCCCACTTAAAACTGTTAAGAAAGCTTACGTTACACATCTTTGATATAAAAAAAATGTACAAGGCAAACCTTAGTTACACTTTTAATCACAGACTGAATTTGAAGTTCACTTGCAGATGAAATTGACAGACTTAATCGATAAATTACTCAAAAGTAAAATACCTCAATTTGAGTATTAGATAAGTGAATAACTCAATTTACATCCATATTAAATCAAACACACTACTGACCAATCTAATTCATTTGTAATTTAAACCCCAAATGCAAAAACTGTCTACAGACTTATCCGGAAATTTCATTCCTCAAAATCAATTTATTTACTTTAAAGGCAATGTATTGTAAAGCATTAACATGTTGACGCAAGAATGATTTAACATTGTAATCATGATTTAAGCTGTTCAGTAAGTTAATTTCACCAAAGGTGGAAAATTCAAAAATGGAAAGTTCACATCTCAGCAAAATTCACTTGCATTTTTGAATTCAGCAACAGCAGAAGCTTTACTGAACACAAATTTTTGAACCAGGTTCATTTTTCCAAAGCACAAAATCCCTGGATGCGGCAAATTTAAAGAAATTTTAAGAAATGTCATATCAAAATAACTAATTATTTAAACTCCAAACTTCAGTAGCATGCTTTAGTCAAAAGCTACAGAAATGCCGATTTTCGAAATTACATAACTATTCAATGTCACTTTAGACAGTACACTGTCCTACACAAGCCACTGTAATGACTGGTACCAATTTGCATACCTTGTATACATATGCAAAAAAAAATCATAGAAACTTATTTTATCACTTTACGCAACAGCCACAAAGGCTGTCATTGTTAAAGGTGTACATAATACAGCATTATTAATACAATCCAAGTCAACATATTATGTCCAAAATCCATTTTATAAATGTCTATTCTGCTCAAAGTTAGCCCCTCAGTTTTCAGAATTAAAAGACAAAGTCACTTTATATAACCACACAATGTAGCTGAGACTACCCAACTACCTGAGTTTCAGAAGATAGACCTATTCAAAATCATGAAATCAAAGCAGAAATAATGAAGGAGAGTGATTTGAAATGCTTTCTTGAACAGAAAAACTTGTGGTCCCAGGTTCTTTACATTCTAGAAACAGGATAAACATTTTGAAAACACATAAAAGTTGACATCAGGAAATTTTATGTACTTTGGAGCACCTGGAATGCACCCAATGATAGATTTCAAGAAACAATGAAAATATAATTGAACTGTGAAAGCTATTTCCTAAAGAACGTTTGAAAAGCGCTAACTTAACTTCAATGTTCCAAATAAGCTGCACATGTGCATGGCCACGCAGCAGCCTGGAAGGTACAGCACCGGCCGTATTCCATATAAAAACCACATGTGTGCAAAGGTGCAAAAAATTTAAAAGGAACACACATTGAAAAATCTGACCACCCAAAACAACAAAATTTTTAAACAGAATTTCAGTTCAGGCCATTGAAGCTTGCTGTATTAGAATCCATGTATTATCATGCCATCTTTTTGATCTCCTACTTCAGGAGACATTGGCCAGGATTTTCCAGCCTTGTTGTGGCAGGACCCATCACGGGGCATTCGGCGTCCCAGCCAAAAGTCCATTGACTTTTCGTGAGACCAGACGATCCCCGTGGTGGGCGGGGCCAGAAAATGCCACTCCATGGGAGGAAAATTATAAGCAGTACTTAACTATCACTAGAATCCTCAATCCTGCTCAAGAAGTAAGCTCCTTTTAAAAAGGATTTTTTTAAAAATTGTAGTAATTGATTTCAGAATTATTCCAAGTTTAGATTGATAGGTGTTGAAGATTGTACCAAATATTGTATAGAAACACAAATTATGAAGTTCAATTCTTATTCTATTCTTTTAACAGAAATTGGATGTAGCATGTTGGACCATCCATAGTTCATCCACTCAAAAATGACCTAGGTCACATAGGAAAATGCTAAAGCCTAGGTTCTGATCAAGAAACTACCATGCTAAAATGAAGTTGCTGGCCTAATACTCAATGACCAAATGCTGTTGTGTAACCTTTTATGCATCCAGTGTTTCAAATTTATCCTCAACATTATGAAATTTGATTTTTTTTCCATTCAGAACAAAAAGCAGAAAATATAATTAGTATTATAAATAATGTTGCTTGTGATGCACTTAAACAGATTCCTCTCCTCCCTCTGAAAACCTAGGAAGCACCAAACTTTAGATCAACTGAACCTTAAATTCAATAGGGTACTCAAAATAATAATTTTATTAACTTTTCAAAACAGCATGATTACCAAGACTATTAATAAAACACAAGGCAAATGCAGAGTAGTTAGCAGAGAATTATTTCAACAAAGCATGCAACTAGTGCTAATGTACCAGGTTTCTTTTTCTGGACTGTTGTTACTAAAGGACTTAATAGGTGAGACAGATTTAACTCCTTTGAGAAAATGTGACCAAGTCCTTAAAAACAAACATTCAATTGGTGTTGCTTAATTGAAAAGATTATCTGTTTGTACACATACCTATAAGTATTAACCTACTAATAAAAGTGCACTTCCATTGATCTGAAAACAAATAAGCTGGATTCATTACACCGTGAAGCTGCCACCTAGGTATCTCAATATATCCAACAGGATTGTATGCCAACATGAAACCCATCATGTTGACGAGAGACAAGTTTTCTAAAAATCGATACAAACATAACAGAATACGGAAGAAGATTCTTTTCAACTGAATAAGGATGGTCTGCTTTTTAGATGCATGAATTTTAGTAAAAATTCCCAATATAAATGGCTTCTAAAGATAGAATAGTAAACCTTTGAAATGGGTTTGTACAAACTTTCAGTACTTCATTTCCTATCCCGCACCAGAAGAGAACATTTCTTGGATATTCTTTTTTTATTATTATTTATGGGATGCGGGCTTCATTAGCCAGCATTAATTGCCCATCCCCAATTGTCTTTGAGAAGATGGTGGTGAGATGCCTTCTTGAGCCACTGCAACCCATGTGTTATATGAACACCCACAGTGCTGTTGGGGAGAGAGTTCCAGGATTTTAACCCAGCGACAGTAAAGGAACGGTGATATAATTCCAAGTCAAGATGGTGTGTGACTTGGAGGAGAACTTGGAGGTGGTGGTGGTCCCATGCATCTACTGCCCTTGTCCTTCTAGATGGTAGAGGTTGCGAGTTTGGAAAGTGCTATCGAAGGACCCTTGGCAGGCTGCTGCAGTGCATCTTGTAGATGGTACACACTGCTGCTACTATGCATCAGTCGTGGAGGGAGTGAATGTTTAAGGTGGATGGGGTGCCAATCAGGCAGGCTGCTTTGTCCTGGATGATGTCAAACTTTGAGTGTTGTGGGAGCTACACTCATCCAGGCAAGTGGGGAGTATTCCATCACAATCCTGACTTGTGCCTTGTAGACACTGGACAGGCTTTGGGGAGTCAGGAGGTGGGGGTTACACACTGCAGAATTTCCAACCTCTGACCTGCTGCTGTAACCACAGTATTTATATGGCTGGTCCAGTCCAGTTATGGTCAATGGAACCCCCAGGATGCTGATAATGGGGGATTCAGTGATGGTAATACCATTGAATGGCAAAAGGGAGATGGTTAGTTTCTTTCTTGTTGGAGATAGCCATTGCTTGGCACTTGTGTGGCACGAATGTTACGGCCACCTATCAGCCCAAGCCTGAACGTTAAGGTCTTGCCCATATGGACATGGACTGCTTCAGTATCTGAGTAAATGATGCTGAACGCTGCGCAATCATTTGCAAACATCCTCATTTCTGACCTTATGATGGAGGGAAGGTTATTGATGAAGCAGCTGCAGATGGTTGAGCGTAGGACACTATCCTGAGGAACTCATGCAGCGATGCCCCGGGATCGAGGTGATTGACCTCTGATAACCACAATCATCATTTTTGTGCGAGGTATGACTCTAACCCATGGAGAGCAGGAAATTACGGGCCATTTAGCCTAATATCTGTCATCGGGAAATTAGGTGACACAGTTTAAGAACAAGAGGTCTCCCTTTTAAGATCAAGATGAAGAGAAATGTCTTCTCTCAGGGGGTTGGTAGTCTGTGGAATTCTCTTCCACAGAAAGCAGAGGAGGCTGAATTCATTTAATTAATTCAAGGCTGAGTTGGATAGATTTTTGACAAAGTAGTCAAGGGTTATGGAGGGCAGACAGGAAAGTGGAATTGACACCACAACCAGATCAGCCATGATCTTATCGAATGGCAGAGCAGGCCCAAAGGGCCTAGTGGCCTTCTCTGCAGTCCTATGTTCCTATTAAAGCTATTCATTACTAGTGCCATTTTAAGTAACAATGCCATGGAAGACTATTTACAGTAATGAACCACATTACATGCAAGGAAGGTTCAATTCTGAAGTGTATCTCCAAATTATAATGTTGAATAAAGAGGGTAATTATTTACAAACTATTTGCTGTAAGGGTTGTAATGTTTATATTCTAAATTGACTCTGCCTTATTGACAGTTACTTCAACTAACACTCAGTTTTTATTGATTTCAGCTTTCGTATTTAAATAGCAAAATAATTACTGGTGTCCTGTCCTATAGGGCCAGTTATTAGAAGACCAAAATTTGGATAACATAAAGGGTACTTTCAAAGCAACACTTCCATTTAAATGATTTCAAAAGGCAAACTTTTTTTTAAAAAAACACCTCACCTTGAATCTATCCACAGCTACAGATGCTTCAGAGAGTGATTTCACAGAGAAAGGAGTGACTTTAAGAGAAAACGTCATAGCATTGAAAACTGTCACCACGGTGAAAGCCTGGAAAAATAACACAAGATACCAAAAGACTGAAACTTTGAAGTACATAAATTAGATGAACAGATGTTTAAATACTGAAACCAGAAATACACAAACATTTGCGTCGGACTGTCTCTATCTTAACCAAATTTAAATTCTACCATCTACTTATAAAATTACTTTGGCTATGTATAGGGTATTCAATAATAAATCTGACATGCAAAATATGCAATATTCCTACCACATCAACACAGCACTGCACTCCAGGACGCTCTTTATTAGCTCCTTGTCCCCAACTCCTCTTCTAAAATCTCCTCAAAATATATGTATTTGATTAGATCTGACAAAGAATCGCTACACAAAACATTAAGCTATCCTCTTTTCAGAACATGGCAGTCCTATATTTTTATTTCCATTATTGTTTTTATTTATAAATTTGCAATGTTTTGTTTTTACTCGCTATTTCCATATCCCCGCCAAATATCTGACATATATTTATTCACAACCCATCAGAAAAGCCAACAGAGCTACTCTTCAAACATTTTTAATTTTCATCATGCAGACTAACCTCTGCAGCTGTGAGATCATATCCCAAGAGCATGTGGACAGAAAAAGTTACCACACTGGCTATAACCACAACAACTGGAGCAACACCCACTGAGATGCTTTGAAAATATCCAGCGTACTCCAAGATTTGGCGTTCTTTCCATCGGATTTCTAGCAAATAAATAAAAGTTGAAAGTAGTCAGCAAAACCAAACATATTTAAATGCAAAAGTTAGTCAACCACCGAACTACTAAGACTTAGAATAGAATCATACAATGGTTACAGTTCAGGAGGCAGTTATCTGACCCGTTGTGTCCATGCAAGAGCAAATCAGCCACTTCCACTCCCCACAGCCCCTTCCCCTTAGCCCTGCAAATTTTCTCTATTTACGTGCTTATCCAATTCTCTTTTGAAAAGAGAAAAAAAAGGGGCAGAACTGCACTTCTATATAATTTTTCATAACCACTGGATATCTCAAAGGGCCTTACAACAAATAAAGAACTTTTGGAGTGTAATCACTGTTGCAATGTAGGAAAGCGAGGGCCAATTGGCAGACAGCAAACTCCCACAGACAGAAATGTAATAATGACCAAATGGTCTGTTTGTGATGTTAATTGAGGGATAAAAATTGGCCAGGACTTTAGGGATATTTCCCATTCTCCCCTTCGAAGTAGTGCCATGGGACATTTTACATCCACCCGAGCAGGCAGATGTGCTCAAGCCCTGGAGTGGGGAGTGACTCAGAAGTGAGAGTGCTACCAACTCAGCCATGGCTGACACACAAGCACGATGACTGAATCTGCTTTCACCATGCTCTCAGGCAGTGCATTCCAGATCCTAACTATTTGCTGTGTTAAAAAAAAAATGTTTCCTCACGTCGCCATTGGTTCTTTTGCCATTCGCTTTTATTAGGATCCTCTGGTTCTCAACCCTACCACCTAAGGGAGCAGTTTCTCTCTATCTAATCTATCTCTTCGTGAAAACACAAGCCCTTTGTTAATTCTGCAATTATCTCTAATTTCATGGTTCTGTTAACACACAATACATGAAGAAAAGCATGTTATGCAATTTGTGGAAAGCATTTCAAAAGGTAGTTACTATGATGAGGGGTATCATGCACAAGATATATTAACACAAAAGTTCAAGTTAACTATTTAATGACATATGGCACTAAGCTCAAAGGAACATTAATTTTTCTCATTTGAATAACTGCCTGTATTCATTTATATGCATAGGTTAAACAAATAAGGAATAACAGTTAAAGTTTTAAACTTCAAAAAGAGAAGGCTGAGAGGTACCCTGATAGAGGTCTTCAAAATTATGAAAGGTAGACATAGGGAATGTGTTTCCACTTGAGGCAGAGGCAATACCAGAACTAGAGCCAAAGATATAAAATACTCACTAATATCTCTCTATGGAATTCATGATAAACTTATTTTTACCTAAAGAGTGGTTAGAATATGGAACCTGTCACCACACGAGTAGTTGTGGCGAATAGCAGAAGGGGAAGCTAGATAATTACAATGGAGAATGGAATAGAAGGCTCTGCAGATAGAGTTAGTTGGTAGGGTGGGAGTAGGCTCATGTGAAGCATATACACCAGCAAAGTCTAGTTGGGCCGAATGGCCTGTTCTGTGCTGTACATGTAAGGATTAAATCAAAACACTGGGCTTATACCAGAAGGAAGAACTGGCAGGCATCATCAACATATCTCCTATTCATAAGAATTAGGTGTGGGAGTAGTTATGCTGAAGCTCAAGGGAAACGGCACTTTAAGTTGTAAAGGAGGTGGAAGTAGCAAGTTCAAATTCACACTTGCCTCATGCAATTAATATGGAGCAACAGTTGGTAAATGGAGATTTGACGTGATTCGGTCACAATCTAATGGAGTGTTGGACGAGACTCAAGGAACTGAATGGCCTATTCTTGCTCTTATAGTTCATATGCTCCTTCCGCAAGTGTTAATTATTAAGTCTATGAAAAAGAGCTAAGAAAAGGTGGATCAGTCAGGTAAAATACACTTTGAATTTTTTAACAAGCTATACTCACTGAGAATGCTCTGTGAAAATGCCTTCACCCAGGCGTACATTTTAATAAATTTTATGCATGAGATTATTTCATTCATCCTTTGAACGCGCTCATCAGTCACAGAAACGCACTTCCTTCTGAAGTGTACAGTCAACCTGGACACAAACATCTTTCACAAAACAAAATAAAGTTTCAATATAGAAGGACATGTCTTCAGACTTCCAATAGCTGCAAGAAATTGGTTCCAACAGATATTACAAATAAAGCTTACATTTTTTTCCATCACAGCTTACTCAAGTTATTGACTCATACTTTGCCACTGTAATGACAACAAAGCTGTCACAGCTGAAATTGCCAGCAACTTCTGGTATCTGCACATGCAGTTAAACGTGGAAATCCAGAAGCTGCTGTCAGGTGATTCCATGCTTCTCCACAGGTTGTGCTGTATGAAGCAACATTCTTTGAAATCACTTAGCTGGCAAGAACTTCCCCTTTTAGGTTGTCATATCAGTGTTAGAAAATCCTGACAAGTTAAGCCTCTTTAATATTTTCAATGGTACACTAAATCATATCTAGTGCTGAAGCATCTCGCTGACGCTGGGAAACTCATTTTTTATGTAATCCAATGAGTACATCCAAATCTTTTATTTGGCTCAATGTAAATTTATAAAACATGAAGGAGAATTAGTGCATTTTATTTCCTGGTTTACTCAGAATTCTTCAATTTGATTGACTGCCTGGCCTGCTTGATAACATTTCTGTTGCTGAACAACCAGAGATCCCCTAGACTTAGTGCCAGATTCAAATTAACTTTGGGACAAGTGAAATCCATCCTAGAGAGATCGCTAGATCTTTGTGGGCAGCTTTCTTCAAAGTCAGTGACGGACACTGTTGTTTCACCATTGACCACAAAATCTCGGCCATTATTCTTGATTTAGTAAAGCCTTCTGTTCACAGAGTAAGCAGTGAAGTAGAGAGGAGAATAAGAATATGGGTATACCCCAAAGAATTACAGAGGGAATGGAAGATTGGAACGTTAAACATGATTTGTTTTTGATTCATCTAGATTCTTATTCTTTCTTAATTCTCACGCCTTCTATATACTGAACACAAAAATATACCAGGAGAAATATCCTCTTAAATGAGATGAATCCACTGTCGATAGAATAAACCCATATACCACAAAATATATCCTTGCTGCAGTTAGAGCTTGTTTAAGGCTTGAGGCCTGTTTTAAGATAGAAGGGGCTTCCTCAAAATGATTAAAAATAAATCCTTTTTTAAAAAAAAAGTAGGAAAGGTGTTGAATACAGGCACCACAAGAACAGCAGAAACCTCCAAGAAAGGTGTTCAAATACTGAATTACCCTCAAGTAAAAAATGTCCAAACTTATAGATGCTTAAACCATAGTTACAGCAGCAGAGGTTATTACTTTTATTTCCAATTTTTTCCCTATAACTAGAAAATGTGCCATAATTCAATTTATAACTATTCTTCAATTAAACTATTTTGTTTTAGGAAGAGGTCACAACTCACCATAGCTGGATAGAAGAGTATGAAGACCGCAGAACCAAGGAAGGCAGTGGGACCAAGCAATGTAGCGTTATAAATCATTCCCAGAACTGCTACAAGAGGCCCTCCTGCTAACAAACTTCCTACTGCAGCAGCTTCAAACAGTCGCTGTCCATCGCCTGAACAGATGTTGATAAGCTGTGGGCAGGAAGAAAATCGAAAGACTAGAATGGTTCGACAGATGAGACACTTGATTCCTGACATTAACAAAATATATTTTTGCTGTTAATTTTTTTAAAAGTGCCATACTCATATAGACATTCAATATCTACCTCACTACTGTCTTTGCTCATTTGCTTTTACCCATGTTTTAGAAGAATAAGAGCATTATATTGCAATGAATAATGTGTTATTTTTCTTCCAAATTGTAACTTGTGCAACTTGGTATGTCCTTTAAAGGCCCCAGAGTGCATTTGTTGCATCATGTTCAGGTCAGCACCAGTTCTGGAAAATTATTCAATCAATTCAAGATTATTTTTATATACACTTTTAGTGTAACACATATTTGCATTTAACATCCAGAGATGCAGCAGTTCCAATATACATTTTAAAATTATATTAATGACTTGCAATTGTGTGCACTTTTTGTCCAGAAGCCTTGGTTTCTACTGTCATGCATTTTGAGCAATGTTTTTTATGACAATATTTACATCCTAAATAATTATACAGAAATTTTGATTAAGAAAAGCTACAAACACTGCAAAGTTAATCTGCCTGTCATACTGTAGCTGTAGGCCTGCTTCCACTTGTGCTGCTGTAGTGCATGTCTCCAAGCTCCATGCACCATTTTCTTTTTACTGCAATTCTGTACTTACCTTTCCTTGAAATTTTATACATTCCTGGTCAGTTGAAAAATAAATCTTTTCACACTTCAATACTTGGGGAGACTACATCCTGACCGCCAAACCTCAACTATATGCCACCCACTCCCATATCCAGCTTCGGCCTTGCTTTCTTTCATCACTGGCCACATCCCATTTTGCCCCTACACCATAATTCTTATTCACTTTTGAGTCAGAGTTTGCTACCTGAGATTTTTCTGCTCCTGCTCTAACATTCATTCACTCTGACTCTCAAAATTATTGCAGCCCTCTGTCCTTGTAATAATTGGAGATAAGACTGATTTTGGCCTGCAACAACCTAAAATTCAATACTTCAGGTCTGTGTGTTAATCTATATGACTCTGGTTCTATCAAACCAACTAACGCATAACTGTTCTAACAAAATCTGCAGTGTGAACATACCTCACCCAGAGATTTCTCCTTTATGTTCTTAAGTTTCAGAATCTTGTCAAATGCCATGGT
Source organism: Cetorhinus maximus (assembly GCF_964194155.1). Lineage (NCBI taxonomy): Eukaryota > Metazoa > Chordata > Chondrichthyes > Lamniformes > Cetorhinidae > Cetorhinus > Cetorhinus maximus. Next base: position 65,969,148 of record NC_135897.1, on the reverse strand, counting down.
AAGGACAGCTCCTCGAAGCCTGGCAGCGGTGCGGTAGTTCAATGCCCAGGTCATTGCCAATGACCAGGAACGGACTACTTCTATCATAAACAATCCAAGACTTAACAACAAGCCATACTGCATATTCGGCTCACTCAATGCTGCATAGTCCAGGATACGCTTCACAAGAAAAGCCTGGAAAAGGAAAACGTTGGTATGAATGTGAAAAGTTATTGTAATTGTTTGCAATTTAAAGAAAACTATAACGGATAGAATATATATATATATATTTATATATATTGAATGTTACATTGCTTATTTTACCATGTTCCATTGTGACAATCTATCAGTGTACCTACAGTTGACTGAAGAATGAAGTGGCAGTGTTTGAAAAACACTCCTGAAAGTAAACAGTGGGAGTTTAATCATACTAGAACAGGAGAAAAACAGATGATACATTTACATTAGTATACTTCTTGGTTAATGCGTTACCTTGTTGAAAATACTCACCTCCCATAAAAATATACTGTACCGATGTCAATAGTGTGAATATGCAGACATATAACTTAAAGGAGGAAATGGCAACCACAAGAATGGCAACTTTATCACATCATGAATTCAACTCACATTGAGGGGGACAATTTTATTTGAGTTCAAAAAATATAACATAACAAACAACTTTAATAAAAGCCCACATATAAATACAAAAAGACTATGCATAAATTGGATGCATTAGTTACAGTCAAATTGCTACATTATGGTCATAACAAAATACATGTTATCTGCATTACTACAGCCAATAGTATATGAATCTACATAAAATCCCCAGCCGTGGCTGATGTGTAATTATTTTAACAAAGTAAATCGCCAAGTCAACCACCTTTTACAGAAAGGATTTGCAGAAGAGTGGAAGTCTCAGAGCACCTACAACACATTACTTAACTCATGATCTACATTTACAAAGCAGTGTCTACGTATGTCATTTTTCTTTGGAAGGGAGAAATCAGTAGACTCAGTACAGAGTTCACTACAAGATGTAGATTCTAAGAAACAGTTAATCGGAACAGAATTTTCTGAATTGTGCCAAGAATTAGATGGTGGGTGACCCATGATCATTTTGAATGACTAAAACACATTTTTGAAAATGTAATGCCAATTATATGTAAAGATTGCACACTGCACATAAAATGAAATGTAATATTCATTCAAACCCTATATAGTTTTAAATATTCTTCTTATTCCAATTTCTACATCTTGTTAGGGTTTGACAATCCCTTTTTGTACTACATGCATTCAATGCTTCCACTGCCAGTGAAGTCACCGGTGGGGAGGGGGGGGGGGGGGGGGGTGCATGGTAGATAAAGTGTGAATAGAAAGAGGAATAAAAGGGGGCAGAGACATGGCAGCAGATCAGTTATTTCTAAAAAGAGCAGTACAGTTTGACAATATTTCAGCTGTGCATTAAAATGTTCTCATTTGGAGTAGTGAAGTAAGTCAAAAGGAACGTAATTTGTTTGAATTTAACCTTTATAATTAAACTTTTTTTTTCTCAGGCATCTTTTCTTTATAATTAATCTGCAAATCCTGGATATTTCAAGGTTTGAGAGAGAAACTGAACTGTACAATGTTCCTTGCTGCTCAAATGTTAGTGATCCCATAGTCTTTTGCTATATCGGGGTTTTTGCAAACAAGAACTGAAGGCAGTCACATTTTCATCATGTGCATCATTTACTGAACCAGCAACGTGCAAGCTTGAGATTGTAGTTGTTGATGCAATCACTCTAAATTCACCTGTGGTTCCATTCATTGGCATGAGGATTTGCCTGACGACTGTACTTTATTACTAATAATAACAATACTAGCATATTCTCTAACAGTCATTATAGTTCCTTTTTTTACCCCAACTCACTACCATTAACTGGCTATACAATGACTGCTACCTCAAAAACGTTACGAAAAATTAAAACCTGAAGCCTAGTTCTGGTTTTGACTGGTTCACCCAGTTAACAGTATTTTAGCAGGTAATTTCTATGTCTGGAACAGTAGTGGCTACATCAGTAACTGTCCCTTTTTACCTACTAATGTTACTCTTGCTAGCATATTTAAATGTAGGCACAGCATGAATGCTACACTGCAGTCCTATACACCACACCCCCCGTTAACCTGCTCACTAGGGAAATTACCCCTCTTCATGCAAGAAGAAATGTGCCTTCAGCCCTCGTTACTAACTTGCATCAATGACTCAAATTAATTTGTACATTAATAGTTCATTTTCCTTCAAAATATATTTTTGCATATACAAATAAAATACATCAAATTGATATTTATAACCAAAATAGATATTTTTAAATATGAACATTTCATTAACTTAAACAATAATCCATTCCTTTTTCATCAGGCCTGCGACAGAAATTTGAGGTGGTTAAACATTTGTCTGATTTATACAAAGGCTCATTTTAAAAAGCTGCAGTGTACAGAAAGTCAGCAAGTATACACACACAATTATCCAAACATCAGAATTCTGAGCACTGATTCAGGATAATTTAAAATCAACTTTCTTTGTAAAGATCCAGAAAGGCATGAAAACAGCTCTGGAGAAATCACAGAAATTCTTTTGATGTCCATCAGTTCAAGCATAGTCTCATTAACAAATCAAATATACTAGCTTCATAAACAGTGCCAGTTTGCAAGTTAAATATTAACTGCAGTCCCAGCAATTCTTTCACATTTAATCCCACAAGAGGATCAAGCCCTAGTTAGAAAGTTGCTGTAATGCTGAATCACTCATCTCATTTTCACTCTGTAGCTAATTGGATCATGTTATTCTTTTCAGCGGCGATTCACCATATGAAAACAACTGTCCATTTCCTGTATTGCACACCAAGTCAAATTCAAAATGGCTGTTCTTGCCAACTCTCCAGTCTGAAAGTGTAAATTCCGGCTGAATGTACAAAATTAAATTTGTAATAATTTAGATATTACTCCTCAGCAACTGTAAATAACAAATTAGTGAAGACACAGAAAGAACAAATCTCCATATGTGTAGGCAGCCGAACAGTGCTCAGACTGTACAACAAAACTTTGTAGAGGAAGACAATAGCTGCACTTTCTCAGAAGATTCTTCATCTCAAGCCTTAAGTAGAACTAGCTTATCATTCTTGCTTACAGGCACCATACAAGCCTGATCCTAAATTGAGAAATGTGATGCTTGCCATATAAAAAAAGTGTTAACAATTCAACATTTAAAAAAAGACAAAATACTAATAAAAGCATTTGCACGCAGCATGCATTGGATCATTTCCAAATAAAGTTCAGGACAGTCACTTTTTTTTTCCCAGGAGGGTTACTCTACCACTTACATTATTCCCCTTAAAAACTGTGACTGACAGAAATAAGTTTGTAGTTTAGAATTAGACATATTTGTCAAGTTTCTCTTCTTCCACAAAGATTTTCTTCCACTGAAGTACTAAAACCTGGAAGGAATTGCTGATACAACATAACTTGGCAAAATTAAAAAGTTGACTGGGTGACTTTAAATGGCACTCAACACATTATTTGTAATCACTACCTTACCTTAGAGCATGGTGACCATTTCCGTATGACTTCTCATTTCATCCAAAAGCACCTTTAAATGGCAATCCTGTGAATGCTAAGAATAGCTTCTGTTGTGCATTTCACTACAGAGACTCCTGATTTGTAAATAAATTATAATTATAGAGAATCCTGAGCAGCTGAAAATGCACTGATTTTTTTCAAATCCTCTCCCCTCTTAACCCCTTATGTATGGTCAATAATTCTAAACTGTCCATTGACAAAAATAGTATTAAGATCCAAAGGTATTCCAAAAAGATTGTTTTTAAATAGGATTTCACAATTCTAAGTAACTTCTTCTAACCACCAGGAGGGGACAGACTTGACAAGAATTATTCAAAAAACACAAGATGATCAACAGGCTTTCCTCCATCTCCCATGAGTTTCCCATCCTACACGCGAAACAAAGCAAATACTGATTCACAGGGAAATATTAGTTGCAACAGGAAAAGCCAAACACTAAAACTCAACAAATTACACAAAGTATCAAGTAAGGACCCCGTAGGTTAAAAACTACAAATTTCCAGTCAAGGAAAGAGTACATAAGAACATAAAAAAAATAGGTGCAGGAGTACACCACACTGCTCACCATTCAATATGATCATGGCTTATCTTCATCCTCAACTCCACTTTCCAAATCACTTCATTCCCTGCAAGACTAAAAATCTGCCTATCTCAGCCCTGAATATATTCAGTGACGGGGCATCCTCAACCCTCTGGGGTGGAGAGTTCCGAAGATCCACAACCCTTTGACTGAACACATTTCTCCTCAACTAGTCAATTTCCGCTGTACCACCTCCTTGGAAAGTATGTCTATCCTTAGCTATGGAGACCTAAGCTGTACACGGGACTCCTGGTGTGGTCTCACCAAAGCCCTTCACAATTGCAGCAAGGCTTCCTTATTCTTGTACTCCAATTTTGCAACCAGATTGCTGTATCCAACGGAACAGTCATATGTTTACAGCTTTGTAAGAAAAAAATCTGAATTGCCCAAATGGTCAACTGTGATGGTTCAGAAATTACAGAACTTTTCCCCACAAAGGCAAATTTCTCCAATGCCAGAATAGAAACCAGCCAGGAAAATCAGTTGTATCCTTTGAAGGACAAAGGACAAACATTAAAAACTTTTCCCCTGTAACTAATAGATACAAAATTTAAAGGCAAAAAGTGATCTTTGAATCATTACTGCTGAACTTCAGCAAAAACTGGCAATGGTAGCATAGTGCTTATGTAATTGGACATCTGTATTACTTATCCAGGGACACGAGTTCAAAACCATGACAGCTGAGGAATTCAGATTCAAGTAATTAACCAAATTTGGAATTTTAAAATCAATAATGGTGACCATGTAACTACCAGGTTATTGTAAAATCCCATCTGGTTCACTAATTTTTTTTGCGGGGGGGGGGGGGGGGGTAGGAAATCTGTTGTCCTTACATACAAGCCTTTCCAGGTTACTCCAGACCCATAGCAATGATTCTTTACTGCCCTCTGAAATGCCCTAGCAAACCACTCAATTGGCAAGAAGGCAGCTCACTATCGCCTTCTCAAAAGCAATCAGAATTGGTCAGTGAATGCTGGCTTTGCCAGTGATGTGGACAGTGTGTGAATGAATTTTTAAAAAACGTGGTTCAGCAGATAACTGCATTTCAACCAACAACAAAAAATTAGCTGCAAAAAAACTCCCTTATTAGCAAGATATTCAAACGTTAGCAACAGATTTAATTTTGTGTCTATGGATTTATACTCTAAAGCTAACTTCAGCTCTGATTAAGCTCTGGGTCATGGTGCACGGCAATAACTTGCATTTACATAGTGCCATTAATGTAGCAAAACAAGAGTCTTTGAAGCATTTTTTGACAATGATCCACAAAAGGGCCGGTGACCAAAAGCTTGGTCAAAGAGGTGGATTTTACGAAGTATCTTATTCAGCATAGGTTTTGTAGGAGTGTGAGATAAGAAAAAAAGCTCAACAATATCGAAGTCAGCAAAAATGTCTTTCTACTATGAGAATGTATTCCATGTGATAGAGGCTAACAACCAAATAGGCTCCTCTTACTTCTGTCATATACTACAAAGCTGTGCTCCACCAGAGTTTTAACAAATATTTTCCACAATACTTTCAACAGTTTATACAGACTTGAAGTCTTATATAGAAGCTTAGAATTTTCACAGCTCTGAAAACAGTTTTTTCACATAACTAAACAGATTAAACGAATGCATAAGCAGGATTCATACATCGTTCTTTGCATTGAAAGACATTTAAAAGTGCACCATTTCTCTCCAACAATTGGCTCAATAAACAGCCGTTTCCTGATATTTCAACTCAGCTCGCTTCGTTCAACTCAGCTCGCTTCAACTGATTTGTAGTGGATTTTATTGCTTCAGTAAAATGGTCAAAGACCCATCATTAAATTTCTAATGTTAAATCTAGTTTAGGTAACTCTTCATCTGAAAATAATAGAGTAAAATAAATACAAAAGTGTTAATAGGCAGTGCTGAATGTCAATAGTTCTGTTCACATGTCCCATAATAGTCTTAACAACATAATGAACTCTATAGGGAAATGCACAAAAGCTCTTCTCATATTTCAGAAAGACTTGTATGTTTGTTATTTCAATTTAAAGCGTTAGAAAGTTGTGGGAGAGATCATACAGACCAATATAAAATGACACTCAAAACAGCACTGTTTCTCTCTCTTCCCAATACTTCAATTCAAATTGACTGTTGAGAGCAGACAGTCTTTCAGAATGTTCAAACTGCCCTAACAGAATTCAAAGCAATTGTAAGAATAGTTCAGAACCACCAATTAAATTAGCTTCCTTAAATAAACCTAGATGATATATGCAGAACTCCATGTATCACTATTAAAAAAAAGTAGCAACAAATGAAACTTGAAAGTCAGCTGCACCCTTGACTGCAGCTTTTTATAAGCTGTCAACATATACAAGCCAGTTAAGTATTAAAAATGCACCATCCACTTCTGGTAAAGCTGTTTCCCTCAGTGCCTACACCAATTCCAAATTGAAAAGGGAAGTAAAGTGCTCTGAGGCATCTCCAAATAGTCATAGATCCATTCAGTTACAAGAAGATGTACAACAGCATGCCACTCACTCCTTTATAGCATAGTCCTTTACTTCTGGGTTAACATTGAGCTTCCACTCAATATCTCCCCCTATATGTACTTTAAATAGAAGGCAAAGCAAACCTGATACAAAAATAAATGTTGTTCTTTGGTTGTCACTGCAAAAAATATGCTGTAAGCACAAGTACCAACTAATTTGGTCAACCTGCAATTGACAAGATTCACACCTGTCAAACATCATTAGAAATTAGAATTCATCAAATTTGCTTGTTATATTGTTGGGCAAAACGCTAGTGACTAAGTACTTCATTTAACGTTTACTATTTAACGTCAGAGAAAACTTTTCCCAATCTACAAATGGAGGTTTGCGCAATTCGAGACCATTTTTAATTACCAGAGCCAAAAGAAAGAGACATATTGTTTTAAATAAATTTCTTCTGTACCTGACTTGCAAAAAGGCAAAAATCTTTAAATAGATCCAAATGCTAATGACAGAAGGGTATCTCCAGGGCAATTTATAATGGCAGGCTAGCTTCTTCTCTTCTGGTTTCAGTTAATTTTTTGACTGCCTAAATTAAGCTACTGCAAAATATCTAAATAGGTTTTTTTTGTAAAAAAGTAGCCTGATTAACAGTGTAATTTCTAAAATAAGCTGCTCTTATTTAAATAGGAAACTAGATTCAGTTTCAAACACCACAATCAACAATATCTTACAATTTCAATTTTAAAAAGTTTGCTCAGTGGACAGAAATCGTGTGAATGAGCTTTTCAAGCTTCCCTCCACACACCCCACTCCCTTCTCCTTAGGTCTACATTACAGTTACTTATTAGGCTCCTATTTGTTTTCAGTAATAGATTAAACTATATTTCAAATGAGATTCCCAAATCAGAGGGTATAGATTGCACACAGAGCAGATCTTGAAAACAAACAGTTCAGCAGTTCTAATAAAGTCCTGCCAAGTTTTTAAAAATATGACATTGTTCGCCCCGCAAAAATAATTGCCAGCCCTCTAACAGTAACTATACTTTTCACTTATAACCATGTTACATCCCACAGTAATATATCAAACTCAGGCACTACCCTAAAGCTTGCCTTTAATTCAACATCACTGGCACTGCTCCCCTCCTCACCCCCTACAAAAACTACCCTGAAGTCTCTTCTACTTATTGTCCCTTTTCCCACAACTAGTTGCTTAACCAGAAATTCAACCCAGTTCAACTCTCCAAACCCCAAAACTCAGCCAATTACTCCCAATATTGCCAGATCCTCTTGTTTTATTTCCCAGCCTCCACCTTCCCCATCCCAGTAAAATTCATACATACTGTACTACATATTTCTGGAGAGAGCAGCTTTCTGCAGGAGGAGATTCCTTTTCCACAGAACTTTAAAGATGTCCTTCCAGAGCAAAAACAACATGGTTAGAAGATGCAGTTCAAATGATGTTACACACACACAAATTCCCAAAATTCATACATTCACATAGCTTATTAGCATGTCAGGCAAAATATGCATACTGGATATATACATTTTGCTTTCCCTTAAGTCATGTCCCATTAATTCAAATAAACAAAGCTGTTCATTTTCTTTCCTGCAGTATTTACTTGCCTTGCACCAGACAAATTTTCCATATACTGCATTAAAAATGATTACAGATTGAGTCTTAAATGAACCCAAGTTAAAAATCTGATGCACTTTGAGGTTTACTGATGTACCTGACTGATGCTGAAGTAAAAATTTACTCAAATACTCCAAAAGCAAATTTCCTGCCTAAAGAAACAAGACATTTATCAATTTAAGAAACTAGATCAACATCATTCTTACACTTTCCAGTCCAATTCAAATGTGGTTACCTGTCTTTCTCCTTTCACGTGAGGTAAATTCAGTATCTGTATAAAACATCAAATGACTTAGCAGTTCCAGCAATACCTTGTTATTAGATTTACAATTGACGTGCAAAGATGCACGGCAAATCGTATAGTTGACTTAATAAAAATGATTCCAGATAGTAGTAGTTTTACCTTCACGCCTTCTATCCATCTCCAACAACCTCCCTCTTTGAAACTGGTTGATGTACAATTAACAACTTAATATAGTGCAGTGGTAATTATTTTGAAGCAAGGTGTGATAAGGAAAAGGAGAGAGCAGTCATATTGAGACCCATACCACCACTAGAAAAAGTGCTCTCCACTCTCTTCCTTACCCAAAAAAATGCACATGTGCAAAGCTAATAAAATTTTAAAAGTGCCAAGGTAACTTACTGGTCCACAGAAGCCAGCCACCATTGTAACCATCAAGCAGATCATAGAGATGACCAGCCGTGTTTGGCAGAATCTCCAAATCACTGTGTTTAGTGAGGCATTGTCCCGGCCACATTCTTTCAATTCTGTTTGCCACAGTCGTTCTAACCTGCAGAAAGGCAATATATGCAGAAGTTGAGTATTTGAGCAATAAATAAAAAACTGCTATTCAGTCACTCAGCATTCACTTTTTTTTAAGTGGTACAAATGCTTGTCCAGCTAGCGAGAGGAAAATATTTCAGTTACAAAAGAAGTACAAGAAATACGCATGAAGTGTGGTTGCAACATTTCAGTTTCTAGTAAAATCTAAAAGCTTTAGTGTTAAAATATTCTGATGTTTTTACATAAACCCACCAAAACAGTTTATTCATGTTGAAATGAAAGCTTAACTTTGAGGACTTTTACTCCAAGCTTACATTAGCTTCAGCCTTATTATTTATACAAATCAAAGAGTTGTCTCAGCATATTTTTGCAGTGTATTATTGAATTGAAGTTGTTGACAACCGCCCACAAATGGAGTCCAATATTCATGATCATTTCTAAAGTTCCACTTTAAGGCTCAGATCTTTTGAAATACAGCATATAACCAATCACACAGTTTCTCATTGCACAGAGCTCAGCATATTGTAGAAAAATAACAAACAGCTTGACTGAAAGTGCATCACCTGGGCAACAGTTGAACAATACTTGAAAAGGAATATCAGGGTAATTTTCATCTCACTGTTTGGTTCATACACCAGCAGGGCAGATCACCCACCCCTGACAAAAGATACCTGATTTGCATTCCATTGATTTCAGTGGAAATGAAAACCAGGCAGCTTCTAAATGGAGCAAGTGATCCACTCTCATGAAGTTGAAAATTATCCCCAAAGCACAAAGGGGAGTTCAGCTCAATGTGCAAAATACCAATATAGTACAGATGTTCTCGATTTTGATTTCGATTTCCTTACCATTCAATCCTTTGGAGTCACAATGAAGTTCTATTTTATGTTCTTGGTTCAATTGCCTGATTGGTCGTTCCAAACATCTGTACCTGAGTCATATTAATCCTCTCCCTTTCATAATTTTCAGTTATCTCACTTCACGTCCTACGATGTAACTTTACTTACCATCTCAGAACTTAAGACCATATATCACAGCAAACTCACTCCATCTCTCAACACAAACAAAAGATTTAATGAGCTGTTAATAAAGTCAACACTTCACTAGTGTTGCCCTACAGAAACTGAATTATATAAATTTTCCTGATTAATCTTGTACTGCATGCGAGAAATAGTATTTACAAAAACAGCATTATAACATGTAAGATGAAACTGTATGAGCAATTATACAAACAGACTTGGTGAATATTTGAGCAATGTACACTATAGGAGAAACAGGAGCTGGCCAAAACAAAATCTTGAGGATTTTGCAAAATGCCTCATGGGTGGTAAGTAGACAAGAAGGTTCCACAAATAGCAAATAAGATGCAACTTAAGGAGGTGATCTTAGTTGATGGATCAATGTTGTTCAGGATCCTGGGTGAACTCCCTGTATTTCTTCAAAAAGAAAAGTTTGATCTTTTATAACCAGCTGAAGCAGAGCTTCACATCTCATCTGAAAAATGGCACCATTAACAACACAGCAACCTGTCAGCACTACACAAAAGTGTCAGCCTAAATGACATGTTCAAATCCTGTGTAATGTAAAAGAGCAAACTGTACATATAACACATCTGTAGTGAATAATCTAATATCTCACTGCAAAGTATAACAGCTATCCTATTCAAGTAATTCATCAACTTGTAATTTGGGAATTCTTTGCTTTATTTTGTTCATTGTGTAGTACTAAGAATAAATGCATTTTATGTTAGGATAAAAAAAAGTTGCTAAATGAAAGTATTTTGCCACCAGACGTCATACAATCAAGTTTACTGCACAGGTCAAACCTCCTAGTTCACATGCAAGCCTCACTTTTTTCCTATGCAACGAGCCAGATAATTTCTGCAACCCATGAATTGTCCAATTTTGGGGAGCAGGAAAGGTTAACAAATTTTGTTTGTGATACCGCAATATAAAAAGTGAAAAGAAAGGCAATGCCAAATAACTATCCCAAAGGGATATGTCTTGCAACAGTATTGTTTAAACACATCTCGATTCAAGTAGTGCAATACAAAAATGTTCAGAGGTCAGTTCAGTTCTACAAGAATCATAATAAAAATATCTACTTGTAGATTAAGTTTTCTGCCACATTAAGATTCATATCTACAAAGGACCACACATGAACATATTAAAAAAACGTAGTGCGGCAGGAATTAAAGATAGACGGAATATCAGTGAGCTTTAGGATATCATAACCATACCTTCTACTATTGACTTCAGAAGATTCATATTTCGACAGGGGCCAAACGTCTTCTAGAAGGAGCTCCCCTTTTTTATAAGCTGTGAAAGCCAAAGGCGTCAGCCAACTGAAGGTCATGAATGAGAAGAAGCCAGTGTTGTCCACAGGATGCTGCTGTCTATGTATGAAAAGTAGGCTGTATCAATAGAAGCTAATAGAAGGATGTATCCATCAGACCCTGTTCCCCTTATGCAAACTGTCCCTTCTTGCCCTTCAGATGAGACTGTAATTCAAGACTCTGCCTGTTCCTATGGTTCAAGGGAATGTTGAGTATTCTGAGGTTCTATCTGAAGCAGAGCAAGGAGTACCCTTGGTATTACATGATGTTTACAGTGCAAAAGGAGACCATTCAACGCATTATGTCTGTGACAGCTTATTGACTGAATGATCCAAAACTTATCCATGATCTCTCACCAAAGTCAGCTACCTTTCTCTGTGTCCAATGTAGGTCAACCTGAAAGATGCAACAACTTCTGACTCAACTATTGTGTGACAAAGAATTAAATGTATTCACAATTCTCTGCAAAATTAAAATTTCTCCTTGCCTAGTGAAGATTTAAAATTGATTGCCCTTGTCACTGACTTTGCATGAAGGAGGATGCATTGCGCTAGTCATTCTTTCAAGGCCCTTCATAAATTTAAAACAATGTTCTATTAAATGTGTTCCACCTTTTTGGCTCCCATGGAAACTTAAAAATGCCCCAAGTTACTTCTCTAAATAGTTTCTGACCCATGAATATGCACTGCATGTTACCAACAACTTTAATGTACTTCTATAACAAAACATTCAAAGCTGCACATGGTACTCATTCGTTTATTCATAACATGGGACGTGAGCATTACTGGCAAGGCCCGCATTTATTGCTCACCCCTAACTGCCCTTGAGAAAGCGTTTTTAAGCCACCTTTTTGAACCACAGTTCTTGAGGTGTAGGTACACCCACAGCGCTGTTAAGTTGGGAGTGCCAGCATTTTGATCCAGTGCCAATGGAAAAATGGCAATATACTTCCATGTCAGGGTGTGTGACTTGGAGGTGAACTTGCAGGTGGTGATGTTCCCATATGCCTGCTGTCCTCGTCTTTTCAGGCAGTAAATGTTGCAAGTTTGGGGGGTGCTGTAAAAGCAACCTTGGCAAGATGCTACTGTGCATCTTATAGATGGTGCACAATGCAGCCAAGGTTCATGGATGGTGGAGGCAATGAATGGTCAAGGTGATAGATGGGTTGCCAATCAGGCAGCCTGCTTTGTCCTGGCTGGCGCTGAGCTTCTTGAGTGGCAAGTAAAATGTTCCATCACACTCCTGACTTGTGATTTGTAGATGTTGGAAAGACTTTGAGTAATCAGGTGAAACACTTGCCACAGAATACCCAGCCTCTGGCCTGCTCTTGTAGTCTTCGTGTTTATATGGCTGGCATAGTTAGGTTTCTAGTCAATGGCGATGGTGGAGATTTGGCAATGGTAAAGCTGCTGAATGTCAAAGGGAGATATTTAGACACACTTCCTGTTGGAAATGATCATTCTCTGGCACTTGTGTGGTGAGAATATTATTTGCCACTTATCAGCCCAAGCTTGAATACTGTCCAGCTCTTAATGCATGCAGGCATGATGGCTTTTTCATCTGAGGAATTGAGAGTGGTGCTGAACACTGTGCATTATCAGCGAACATCCCCACTTCTGACCTTATGATGGAGGGAAGGTCATTGTTGAAACAGCTGAAGCTGGTTGGGCCTAGGACGCTGTCCTGAGGAACTCCTGTTGTGATGTGCAGGACCCGAAATGATTGTCCTCCAATAACCACAACTATTCTCCTGTGTGCTAGGTATGACTCCGACAAATGGCAAATTTTCCCAATGATTTCCATTGACTTCCACTTTACCAGAGCTTCTTGATGCTATATTTACGTTGCTCTCATGTTAAGGGCAGTAACTCTCACCTCACATCTGGCATCCACTGTCCATGTTTAGGCCAAAGCTGCAATGAGGTCTGGAGCTGAGCATTCTTGGCAGAACTCAAGCTGAGCATCGGTGAGCAGGTTATTAAATGCTGCTAGGTAACACCATTAACGACATTTTCCATCAATTTGCGGATGACTGACAACAAACTGATGTGGCACTAATTGACCTGATTGAATCTGTCCTGCTTTTTATGGACAGGACATAACTGGGCACTTTTCCACTTTATCAGTTAGGTGCCAGCAATTTATCTGTATGCCAACAGCTTGACTAGAGGCACAAGTCTTCAGCACTGCAGCCAGAATGTCATTGGGGTTATGGCCTTTGCTGTATCCAATGCACGCAGTTGTTTCTTGATATCACATGGACTGAATCAAATTGACTGAAGACTGGCATCTATGATTGCAGGCACCTCAAGAGGAAGCACAGGTGGATCATCCACTCAGTACTTCTGGCTGAAGATGGTTGCAAACACTTATGTCTTGTCCTTTGCACTCATGTGCAAGGCACTGCTATCATTGAGATTGGGGATGTTCACGGAGATTCCTCCTCCAGTTAGTTGTTTAATTGTTGGCCACCATTCAGGACTGGTTGGGGTCAGATCGCATAGCTTTAATCTGATCTGTTGGCTGTGGAATTGCTTAGCTTTGTCGACAGCATGCCACTTCTGCTGTTTAGCATGCATTCTGTTGTAATTTCACCAGGTTGGCACTTTTTTTTTTATATATAGGAAAACTTTGTATGCTCTTCTACATTGACCCCTAGCTCAACGGTAATGGAAAGAGGTATGACAGGCCATGAAGTTAGGTTACAGATTGTGGTGCAATACAATTCTGTTGCTACTGATGGCACACAGTACCTCATGGATACCCCGTTTTCAGCTGCTAGATCTGTCCTGAATCCGTTCCATTTAGCACGGTGGTAGCCACACAACATGATGGAGGATGTCCTCACTGTGAGGGCTTTACGGAGATCACTCCTGCCAATATTGTCACTGACAGATACATCGGCAACAATCAGGTTGGCAAGAATGAAATTAAATGGTTTTGCCCTCGGATTAGTTCTCTCAGTACCTGCTACAGGCCCAGTCTGGAAACTATGGCCTGCAGAACTATGTGAGTTTGGTCAGTAGTGGTGCAACCAAGCCATTCTTGGTGATGGACATTGAAGTCCCCCACCCTGAATACGTCCCATGTCCTTGCTTCTTCCAAGTGATGTTCAACATGGAGAACTGATTCATCAGATGAGTTGATAATCAGCAAGAGGTTTCCTTGTCCCCATTTGGCCTAACGCCAAGAGGCTTCTTGAGGTCCAGAGTCAATGTCGAGAGCTCCCAGGACCACCTCCTCCTGACTCTATAACACTGTGTCACAACCTCTGGTGGGTCTGTCCTACTGGTGGGACAAGACATATCCTGGGGTAGTGATGGGTTGGCTGAAATGTATGATTCTTTGGAGTTTGACTACATTAGGCTGTTGCTTGGCTGGCCTGTGGGACAGCTCTCCCAATTTTGACACAAGTCCCCAAATGGTAGAGAAGAGGACTTTTCAGGGTAGACAGGGCTGGGTTTGCCTTTGATATATCTAGTGTCTAGGTTGCTGTCAGGTAGCCCATCTGTTTTTATTCTTATTATAGTTTTGTACGTCAATTTTGATAGAACTGAGTAACTTGCTAGCCCATTTCAGAGGATAATTAAGGGCAGCATTTTTCCTGCCCGCTGATGGCAGACATGAGTGGACAATATGGCACCATCAGTTTCATGACAGCAGGAAGGCAGGTCCTGATTCTCCACTCAGCCTGCAGATGGCGGGCCACATTTCCCACCATGGGTTGCTGGTAACCTTATTGTAATACGTCAGTATATCATTATCAGGCCACCCTGCCAGGTTCTTGCACTCCTGCTTCAGGGGCGTCGGGGGGTCGTCGGGGTTAAGTGCTGCCCCTGCCTCGGAGACCACTTCTGAGGGTGAAGGGGAGTGGGGAGGCAAGAGTAGCCTTGTCATTGAGACGACTGGTGGCTGGGGAATGGGGGGTGCTGATGGTGATGGTGAAGGGCAGCCCTGCTGTTGAATATAGCGCACAAGCATTTGCGGTGGGGGGGATGGTGGGGGAGGCTGTAAGGGTGGACAAGGGGAGTGACCACGCAGTCAGGAAAACTGTAGAAAGTGACCATTCCTCTGCAACAGAGGCACTTCAGGCGCAGCCACATTGAGATGATTGGGGTCGGGCTCCTAGTTATCTGCCCACTCAACGCAGAGGCAACAGAGCGCCACCAAGTTCTGCAGAGCTCCCCACGCCCAGCCAGCCACCCACCTCCCCCACTCCGCAGCACAGGCTGAAAATTCATGAGCACTTTAGTGGACTGCAGAGCAGTGGGACGGCACACGTCGTACAATCTCCTCGCTAAAGCTGGCCATGTAGCAGTCACTGCTGAAGGCGCTCACAGTCCCTTGCAATGTCAGCATCCTGGTTTGGACCAGTCTGCCCCATGGTTCAAGCTAACAGGGCATGCAGCGCACTAATCTCTGGCCATCCAGGTGGTGGCCAGCACACTCTGGGAAGCATTAAGGGGCTGTCACACTTAACCAGGACAGGTTCTTAGTACACTCATGCTAATCACGTGTCTCTCTCTTTTATCCTGCAGGAGGAGTACATCAGGATCATGGAGCCTGGTGAACTAGCTATATGTCTGATGACCTACAGAGCATAAAGAAAATGGATGAGAGAGCAACTGAGGCACCTGGCTGCGCAGAGGCAGGAGCAGCAACCTTGGAGAAGGGGCAGCTGGGGCTCCTGCACAAGCCGCCCAAGAGCCACGGCGAGCCATCGCAGGCCGGTGCCTAGCGACACTCAGGGTCTATAGACGCTGCCTTTCATTCCTGCAGATGACTGAGAACCAGTGTCGCCGAAGGCTAAGAATGTCTAGGCAACTGGTCACTCACATCTGCCAGTTACTGCAGGATTTGATGTCATGGGTACATGGAGGGCATCCACTGCCAGTAGCTGTGAAAGTGACTGCTGCGCTCAATTTCGATACCAGTGGCTCCTTTCAGGGCTCCACAGGTGAACTCTGTGGGATCTCTCAAGCCTCCACCCATAATGCATCCATGAGGTCACGGATGCCAACTTTGCGAGGGTACACAACTTTGTGCATTTCACCCAGGGCCAGGACAGCAAGCATGCAAGAGCAACTGGATTCGCCCAGTTCTCTGGTTTCCCCACAGGTGCAGGGAGCGATTGACTGCTCTCATGTGGTGCTCAGATCTCCATTGCAACATATGGTGAACTTCATTAACTGCAAGGGGTTCCACTCGCTGAATGTGCAGCTTGTGTGAGACTACCAGAAACGTATCCTGCAGGTGTGCGCACAGTTTCCAGAGTGTGCACACAGTTTCCAGAGTGTGCACGATGCCTACATCCTCAGTCGGTCACAGATCCCTGGAGTCGTCCAGGATCAACATAAGCTGCATGGATGGCTCCTCGGGGACAAGGCCTACCTGCAGAGGCCGTGGCTGATGACACCCATGCAGCGGCCTCAGAATGCAGCAGAGCAACAGTTTAATGAGGCTCATGCTGCAGCTTGCAACTTGGTGGAGCAGACTATCAGGATGCTGAA
Source organism: Cetorhinus maximus (assembly GCF_964194155.1). Taxonomy (NCBI): domain Eukaryota; kingdom Metazoa; phylum Chordata; class Chondrichthyes; order Lamniformes; family Cetorhinidae; genus Cetorhinus; species Cetorhinus maximus. Next base: position 65,952,248 of record NC_135897.1, on the reverse strand, counting down.
GGTGAGGTTCCAGTGCCTGGGCCGGTCTTGTGAAGCCCTGCAATACAGCCCGCAGAGGGTATCACGCATCATCATCGTCTGCTGAGCCCTTTACAACTTGGTGCTCCAACGGGGAGACGAGCTGGCTTTGGAGGAGATGGAGGAGCTGCACATCTCCTCCGATGAGGACGCTGCCACTTGGGATGAGGCTGAGGAGGTCCTCGGAGGCAAGACCAAGGAGGTCCTCAGAGGTGACGATGACAGATGATGCCCTCGCATTGGTTGACAAGGCAGATGCGCTCAGGAGGTCCTCATAGCTACTAGATATGAGGAGGATGATGACGACATCACACTGGAGAACATTTGGCTCCAGTCTGGATTATGGCAGCGCAAATACCCTCTGTGAGAACGCTCCTGTCATGGAGATGCAGTTGAGGCCCAAATAGTCGCACAATTGCAGGGGGACGACCACAACACACATTGAAGATACTCCATAAATCTTCTCTCAGCCTCTGAGAATGTCTGACTCCTTTCTGGCCATGGGCAGCTCGCTTGTGCTCCACACTCAGGGTCATATCATAGAGATGCAGCCATGAAACTTTAGAAGCATCTGATGCTTTATCCTATCATGCTGAGCCCTTCAGGAACTGGAGCACAGCATCAGTGGTCACAGATGCTGAAGAGATGGGGTTCAGCCCCTCGTTAAAAGGTTCTGAGAGCACACCAAGAGAATGACAGAACTCAGTGGCGCCTGCCCACTACATTCTGGCAACAATGACAAGCACCGCCGAGGTGCAGGCATCAGTAATGTCTCCAGGGAGTGAGAGGCTGGACCATCACTTTGGTCTGAAGGCTGCACAGAGCACAGGGAAGAGACCCTGGACTGAGACACCTGCCTTTATCTTCTGCAGAAAGGTTTCACATCTGAGTGACACGAACACTGCTCATCAGAACAAGGAGCCAAAGACAGGGAGGCATTCTTGCGAGTTTATTAACAATAGTGAACAGTATGTACAAGTGATTAACACCCGTGCCGAGGCTGTGCAACTAATTCTCCTTTGACCACGTGTATATAGGGTGTTGTAGGCTGCACTCCCTTTTCAGTTATCTAAAGAACCTTTTATTACTGTTTTGTTTGCACTTCAGCCCCAAGCTCCTGATCTACGGGCACCCGGTGCGGAGGGGGGCCGGGAGGGAGGAGGACCACCCGTGAACCTGCTCCTGGGCCTGGCCAAGTTAGCTATTAACAGGTCCAGGCAGTGGGCGATCGAAGGGGTCGTCCCACCCGACTGTCTGCCGCTCCTCCACAGCTACGTTCGCGGCCGGGTGTCCCGAGAGAGGGAGCACGCAGTGTCTGTCGGCACCGTCGAGGCCTTCCGTGCCCGGTGGGCACCGCAGGAACTGGGGTGCTTTATCGACCCTCTTAATCACATATTGGTTTGATATTTGTAAGTTTCCTTTAAATTTTGTGTGTGTTACAGCTACCCTAATTTAGGGGCTGTGTTTATTTTGTCCGATTTTGTTAATTTAGTTTAATTGTTTGACCCCAAAAAGAGTTAATTCTCCTTAACTTTCCATACCCTGCCGCTATGTCTTGGTGCTCCCCGGAAGGCCACAGCAGAGGTGGAGGCAGCCTGCTGACTGCGACGCCCTGTCTGTGATGACTTTGGCAGGCGTCCTCCCAAGGGCCCCGGCCTGCTTTCAGGATCCTGTGTGGCAGTGGCACCCTCCTCAGCCTGCGGAGCTACAGCTACTGAGATCGCAGGAAGAGGGGAGTCGCCTAGATGGATAGGCCCGGAGTGCGCACCTACGGATCCTCCTCCCTATGGGTGCCCACAGGCCCCAAGCTGACCCCTTGAGGAGCAGGGGCAGCTGGAGTGAGATCAACCTACCCGGCACCCCTCTCACGTACACACTGTTGGAGGCCAACCATGGCATCAGCGATGTAGTTGAGCCTGCGCAGCAGTGGAGGAGCGAAGTCCTGGACAAAGGTCTCTATGGCGGCTGCCATCCTACCAGTGTCGACCTCAGTGCATTGATATGCCAGTGCTATTACCTCAGACTGAAGGTGGGCGGACTCCTCCGTCGTGCCTTGCAATCGAAGGAGTGCAGCGGACATCCCCTCCAGATGTTCCCAAGGTTGCCTTTGCAGCTCCAACAACTGTGACATGACAGAGTCCAGAGGCTCGTCATCAGCAAATTTCTGGCCTTCAGCAGTCCTTTGGATGCCGGACACCTGGGAAGTCCCTGCTGCTCCCTGCTGCTGCCTGCAGTGGATCAGACAGTGCGATGTGTTCACCAGATTGTGATCCCTGGCTACTCTAAAGCTAGGTCCCAACGAGGTGTGTCTCTCTGCACTGGAGGAGGGTGTGGGTGAGCGCTGTGATGGGACTTCAGGGAGGGTGCCTCCAGATTCCTCTCCAGAGGCTTTTCTGGGGCTTGATTGGAAGCCCTGGGTAATGGACTCTGTCGGCTGTTTGGCAGATGTGCCTGCGAAAGCAAGGGGAGATAATTAGTGCATGTTAGTGGCCTGTGTCCTCTTTCACATTGCTCATGGCATGGTTGTCTGATGGATGTTGCACTACTGGATCCTCACTTTTCTTTAAAAAAATTCATTCATGGGATGCGAGCTTCGCTGGCTGGGCCAACATTTATTGCCCATTCCTAGTTGTCCTTGAGAAGGTGGTGGTGAGCTGCCTTCTTGAACCACTGCAGTCCATGTGCTGCAGGTACACCCACAAGACTGTTAGGAAGGGAGTTGCAGGATTTTGACCCAGCAACAGTGAAGAAACGGTGATATATTTCTAAGTCAGGATGGTGAGTGGCTTGGAGGGGAACTTCTAGGTGGTGGTGTTCCCATCTGTCTGCTGCCCATGTCCTTCTAGGTGGCTGTGGTCGTGGGTTTGGAAGGTGCTGTCTAAGGAAGCTTGGTGAATTCCTGCAGTGCATCTTGTAGATGGTACACGCTGCTGCTACTGTGTGTCAGTGATGGAGGGAGTGAATGTTTGTGGATGTGGTGCCAATCAAGTGGACTGCTTTATCCTGGACGGCGTCCAGCTTCTTCAGTGTTGTAGGAGCTGCACTCATCCACGCAAGTGGGGAGTATTCCATCACATTCCTGACTTGTGCCTTGTAGATGGAGGACAGGCTTTGAGGAGTCAGGAGGTAAGTTACTTGTCTGACCTCTGACCTGCTCTTGTAGCCACAGTATTTATATGGCTAGTCCAGTTCAGTTTCTAGTCAATGGTAACCCCTGGGTGTTGCTAGTGGGGGATTCAGTGATGGTAATGCCATTGAACATCAAGGGGCAATAGTTGGATTCTCTTTTGTTGGAGATGGTCATTGCCTGACACTTGTGCGGCGTGAATGTTACTTGCCACTTGTCAGCCCAAGCCTGGATATTGTCCAGGTATTGCTGCATTTGGACATGGACTGCTTCAGTATCTGAGAAGTCATGGATGGTGCTGAACATCGTGCAATCATCAGCGAACATCTCCAATTGTGACCTTGGTACAGTAGCGCCGACCTCACCGTCAGCACAGGACTGGTCCAGGTCCTCACTGGCCAGTTAGATGGCTCTGTTTTCAAAGTCTGTGAAGGCTTTGATTTCAGGCATTCCGCCACCAGTCTGCGACCTCTCTCTCTTGTTGCGTGCCAGCTTGTCCTGCATGGAAAGAGATTTAGAGAGTGTAAGCAGGACGCCTCCGAGCCAGATGATAAATGTACCTGGCCTGTGTGGGTGGTGGGCGGTCACATGGATGGGATGAGGACAATGATGGTGAAGAGTGTGACTGGTGATGTCCCTTGAACTGGCAGTGAGTGAGGGCTCTGTGATGGGTTTGAGAGTGTGTGCGTTGAAAGTGATGAGAAGAGTGACTTACCCTGGCAGAACGGAGATCATCATTCATCCTCCTGCAGCATTGGTGGCTGTCCTCTTCTGAAGGGCGTTGGCACTGACCACTGCTGCCACCACCTCCCAAGCTGGATTGGTCAGGTTGCTGCCCACCCTGCAGCCAGAGTGGGGGTACAGGACATCCTGGTGGGCCTCCATGGCACTCAGCAGTCGCTCAAGGGGCCCATCATTAAAACGGGCTGCAGTCTTCTTGCCTTTGGGGGCATTTGGCAGCAGTGGTGAGCTGGAAGCAATGAGCGCTGTGCTTGCAGCTGGCCTATAAACATGTCGCCCGGCGTGATGCAACGGCTGGGTTATGGCGGGCGGGCAAATGAGGAGCCCGCCCACCATGGAAATGGCGTGTTTCCCGGGAGTGCATAAATAATGAAGTGGGCTCAGAACGATACGGCCTGAAAACCCGCCATCGCCAGGCAGCACCGTCCGCTACCTCAGTTAAGTGCAAATTTGGGATAATTCCGCCCTAAGAGTCAACCATATTGTTGCGATTCACATACAGGCAAGATCAAGTTAAGGGTGGCAAATCTCCTTCCCTGAGGGGTATTAATGAGTTAGATGGGTTTTTACAATAACCTGGTAACTGAAACTAGCTTTTCATTTCAGATTTATTTGATTAACTGAATTTAAATTCATCAGGTGCAATGGCAGGATGTGAACTCCTGTCTCTGGGTCCTTTGCCAGGGCCTCTGGCTTAGAAGTCAAATAACATAACCATGATACTACCATATCTTTAATTGTGGTCTAACTATTGCACTGCACAACCTTAACATTCCACTCTCCTTTAGCAATCCAAATTATTAAAACCTAAAATTTTATGGTCTTCTTAATGGTTTTATCTACCTATACATGCAATTTCCATAAATTACACAATCGCAGTTCTAGGTCTCGATAACTCCACAGCCTTTTAAATAATTTTGCTGCTTGTTCTTCAGTTCCTCATTTTTCCTACCAAAATGCATTACCTTAACACTTATATACATTATAACACATTTGCTTTCAGTCTATGCCCTCCTGAAATCCTTGAAGGTCCTCACGTATTTGCCAAACCCTCTAACGTCTCTGTCACCTTAAGGTTATGACTCATTATGACAAACACTGTATCAGGGAGTTGGGGGGGAGGGAGGAGAGAAGGAAGGAGGTCACGTAGTAGAATTAATATACCTTGCTGAATGATATTACACAGCAGAGAAATTTTTGAAAAAAGAATTTAACTAAAATAAAAACCTTTATACTATTGCAAATTTCTCTCCAATTCTATTTTATATCAAATTTCATTATAAAATCTCTTAGTTTTAGGATTTAAAACCCATATGCTGTTAAGTTACACAGGAAAATACATGTAAGAATGTTAAACTATAAATGTATTCAGCACATATTTCAGAAAAACTGGATATACAATGATGCCAAGTTCGCATTACTAAGAGGCACTCACTTAGAGGTGTTGCGAAAGGGCTTCAACAGGTGTAGGCTATGGTGATATTTTCCCTTCTGATTTTTCTCATCCTGAATTTGCATACAGGAATGCATTGAGACATCCAGTGACAGCCCTTCCACCCGGCCTGCTGTCTCCAAAGCATCTTCACACGACTCTCTCTTTCATTCAAAAAGATGGAAGGAACAAGAGAAAATAAATTAATAGCACATATATTGGGAAACCTGAAGCCATTGTCTTTGGTCTCAGCCACAAACTCTGTTCCTTAGACACAGTCCAAGGCTGAAATCAGACTGATTGCAACCTCGCTGTCCTATTTAACCCAGAACTGAGCCTCCGATCCTAAAACATTTCCATCACAAAATCCACCCACTTCCACCTCCGTAATAATGCCCATTTCCGTCCCTACCTAAGCCCTCGGCTGCTGAAACCTTCAGGCATAGTTACCGCCAGGCTCTTGGGCTGCCTCCTATCATACACATTCCATAAACTTCAGCTCTTCCAAACTTCTGCTGCCCATGACCTGATTCACATCCTCCCATTAATACATTACTTCTGTACTCACTGATCTACAGTGGTTCCCAGGCCAACATCGCCTTGATTTTAAGATTCCCAACCTTGTGTTCAGGCTCATCAATTCCTCACCCTTCCTAATCTCTTCACCCTCCTCCAACAATACAACTCGAAGATCTTTGTGCTCCTCCAATTCTGGCTTCTTGTGCATTCCCAATTTCTACATTCCCTCCACTGTTGATTAGTCCTTTATCTGTTAAGGCCCCAAGGTCTGGAATTCCATCCCTAAACTCTCCAACTGTACCTCTCTCTTACTTTCTGTTGCTCCTTAAAACCTACCTCTTCAACCAAGTATTTTACCTCCTGTCCAAATTGCTCCTTATGTGGTTCCATATCAAACTTTATCTTATAATGCTCCTTTGAAGCACCTTGGCATGTTGTACAACAATAAAGTCACTATCTAAATACAATTTGTTTTTGTTGGCATTGAGCAGAATACACTATCCCTCCCTACTGGAGAAGAGGTGACTCTTAACATTTTAATCCAATCCCTTTGTTTTAGTGCAAATCTGAAAGGCAAAGGAATCAGGTTATTTGGAGACACCAAGATTCAGACAGTAACTGCTTATCTAACTCAATTTCAGTTCTTCAAATACAAATATCAAACTTTGTCCAATTATGATGTGGGAAGGGAGAGCAAGGGGGGAGGGGAAGAAAGGGGGTGGAAGGAAAAAAGAGGGAGAAGAAGGGAAAAGAACAGGAAGCATGAGATAGTGAGCAAAAAAATGAAGGCCAATATAAGGGTAAAAGGACAAAAGGACATTCCAGTTATTTTTGTTTGGATTTTTTTGTACGTTACATAAACAAAAGGTTAAATGCTTAAATTATACAAAACAGGCTACAAACTGAATTTTAGTGACTGAAGAGGCAGTCTACTGCAGGTTACTGTAATTTTACACAACTTGCCTTCCTATGATGCAACCTAAGTTTCTACTTCCACTTAAAACCTTGTAGTCGAATTGAAATGCACAACTCAGTTATATTTGTCCCACAGTTGGGCCTATGTCGTAACCAGACAGTAAAGGCTCAAAGATCAGTGAGTGAACCACTCAGTTCAACTGACCCATTCTAAAGGACTTCCATATCTTTCAATTCTGAATTAACAGGGAGGGAAAGAAAGAAAGACTTGCACTAATGTAAAGCACTTATCATGGCCATCAAACATCTCAAATCTCTTTACAGCCAATGAATACTTTTGAAGCATAGTCACTGTTAAAATGTTGGAAATGCAGCAGCCAGTCTGAGCATAGCATGCTCCCACAGCAGCAATGGCTGGATAATCTGGTTTTTTTTCTGTTGCTGATTGAGCAATAAATATTGGCCAGGACATCAAGGCTAATTCCCCCACTCTTTTTCAAAAGAGCGCCAAGAGATCTTTTATGTCTTCTACCTAAGAGAGCAGATGGGGCCTCCGTTTAACATTTCATGTGAAAGATGGAACCTCCAACAGCGCAGCATTACCTCAGTACTGTACTGGAGTGTCAGCCTTGACTTTTGTACTCAAGTACTGGGTCTTAACCTCAGAACACTGACTCAAGAGACGATAGTGCTAATTAAACCATGGCTGACAGAAAGGAGAGGAGAGAAACTAAGAAAGGGAAAGAAAACAAAGCAACGAACATTTTGTGAAAGTCAGGAGCAACTAGCATTGGGGTTAACAGGTCAGAGTACCAACACAGCAGTGTTGAAAGAACAGAAGTAAAATAAATCAAACAAAATCGAGGTGATTTTGCCTTCAAAAGTACAGCTTGCTGCTTACAACAGATCAAAATGTTCTGGCTTAATAACAAATGTTGAAACTTGCTCAAGTTCGAGTTAATTGATTACTTTTGTGGGGGGTTGCAGGGGTGCAGGGAAAGAACTGAAACTTGCTGTAGAATTATTAATAAAATATCAAGGCCAAAACTGTTTTCCTCCTGCATCAAAATGATCTAGAAGTGTTTTCTGTTTGGAACAGAGTTACGTAAAGATAACAAATAGAGTGCAGTCCTGGTACTCAGTCCGATATCTCAGAGTGTTTGAACAATATTGATGGTGAGTTGGTGTAAATTCAGTAACCCTGACTTTAACCTAACCCACCTGGAAGTGGGGTGGTTTCAAATTGGATGCCCGTTTTACTCCTGCGCACTCCCCTCAGTGGATTTTAATCTCTATTGAAGTAAAAATCAGGCGGGATGTAAAACGGGTGCACGACTTAAACCCTCCCCGTTCACGCTTGGCAGGTTAGATGTGAAAAAAATTGGGGTAATTGTTTGAGTTGTTCAACTCAAGTCATCTGTAGGTTTACCTGAAAGCTCAAAATTAAAGGGAAGAAACTGGTACTTTGTACTTTTAAGTAGATTTCTGTTTTCCATATAGACACAAACCATAAACAGTTCCTCGGTGCTAGATAATCTGAAATTTTAAAAATTAATTTATGGGATGCGGGCGTCGCTGGCTAGTCCAGCATTTATTGCCCATTCCCAATTGCACTTGCTGTGGTGGTGGCGAGCTGCCTTCTTGAACTGCTGCCTTCTATGACGAGTCCATGCGGTGTAGGTACACTCAGTACTGTTAGGGAGGGAGTTCCAGGATTTTGGCCCATCGACAGTGAAGGAACGGCGATATACTTCCAAGTCAGGATGGTTAGTGGCGTGGAGGGGAACTTCCAGAAGGTGCTGTTCCCATATGTCCTTCTAGATGGTAGTGGCCGTGGGTATGAAAGGTGCTATCTAAGAATTCTTGGCGAGTTCCTGCAGTGCATCTTGTGTATGGTACACACTGCTACTACTGTGCGTCAGTGATGGAGGGAGTGAAAGTTTGTGGATGAGGTGCCAATCAAGCCAGCTGCTTTGCCCTGGATGATGTCAAACTTCTTGAGTATTGTTGGAACTGTACTCATCCAGGCAAGTGGAAAGTATTCCATCACACTCCTGGCTTGCTCTTGCAGCCACAGTATTTATATGGCTAGTCCAATTCAGTTTGTGGTCAATGGTAACCTCCAGGATATTGATAGTGGGGGATTCAGTGATGGTAATGCCACTGAATGTCAAGGGGCGATCGTTAAATTCTCTTTTTGGAGATGGTCATTGCCTGGCACTTGTGTGGCACAAATGTTACTTGCCACTTGTCAGTCTAATCCTGAATATTCTCCACATCTTGCTGCATTTGGAGGCAGACTGCTTCGGTATCTGAGGAGTCACAAATGGTGCTGAACATTGCACAATCGTCAGCGAACATCCGCACTTCTGACCTTATGATGGAAGGAAGGTCAATGATGAAGCAGCTGAAGGTGGTTGGGCCTAGGGCACTATCCTGAGGAACTATTTGTATATGGCAGTGAGTATACATTTGAGATCGGTTTCACTGTAATTAGTTTAACATAGTGAACAACCTGGTTTACACAGCTATTCTGAAATGGAGGTTAAAAAAAATCCAAGGGTAATTATTCAAAAAGCAAATACATTCTCTGAGTATCACGGTCAACATTTGTTCCTTAAGTAGCACAACTAAAACTACTCATTCATCTCACGGCTGTTTGTGGAATCTCATTTTGTGCAAACTGGCTGCCCTGGTTGACTATAAAACAGTGACAACGCTGCAAAAGTAATTCACTGGCTAGAAAGCACTTGGGGATGTGAAAGGTATGATTGAATTCCAAATTCTTTTCTTATTTGCAGTGGGACACATCACTTCAACAGGAGCCTTCTCTTTATGTCCTAGTTTTTATTTATTAACACATTCTCAACTACCTGAACTAGCTGCCAGCATATCATGCTATTACAAATCCAAAAATTATGATTCTGTCACTTTAAATCCAAGACAGCTTCCTGTGCAACTCTAGCCCAACTAGAACACACAATGGCCCAGATTGCGCAGTCAGCATTGAATGAATAGTGCTAACCATTCATACGAACATACAAATTAGGAGCAGGAGTAGGCCACTCGGTCCCTCAAGCCTGAACTGATCTGATTTTAATCTCAATTCCACATTCCCCCCTACCCCCGAGAACGTTTTACCCCCTTGCTTATCAAAAATCTATCTACCTCTGCCTTAAAAATACTCAAAGACACTGCTTCCACTGCCTTTTGAGGAAGAGAGTTCCAAAGACTCACCATTTTGGCATGGTTAGAAAATTGGTTGGCTGGCAGAAAACAGTATGCATAAATGGACCTTTTTCTGATTAGCAGGATGTGATGAATGGAGTCCCGCAGGGCCTGTACTGGGGCCTCAACTTTTTAGAGTTGTATCAATGACTTAGAAGCACAAGGGGTGACTTGATTGACTTATATAAGATCCTGAATGGTCTCGACAAGGTGGACGTGAAAAAAATGTTTCCTCTCGTGGTTGAGTCCAGAACTAGGGGACACAATTTTAAAATTAGGGGTGCCCTTTTAGGACAAAGATGAGAATTTTTTTCTCCCAAAGGGTTGTGCAACTTTGGAACTCCGTCTCAGAAGACGTTATAATGCCTTTAACAATAGCTTCTAACATTTTCCCTGTGACAGATGTTAAGCTAAGTGGCCTGTAGTTTCCTGCTTTTCGTCTCCCCCCTTTTTGAATAAAGGAGTTATATTCACGATTTCTAATCTGATGGGTCCTTCCCCAAATCGAGGGAATTTTAGAAAATTAAAAACAATGCATCAACTATCGCACAAGCCACTTCTTTTAAGGCCCTAGGATGAAGTCCTTCAGGACCCGGGGATTTGTCAGTCCACACTTCCAACAATTTGCCCATTACCACTTCCCTAGTGATTGTAATTTTCTTGAATTCCTCCCTCCCTTCCATTTCCTGATTTACAGCTATTTCTGGGATGTTACTTGTATCCTCTATCATAAAGACTGATGCAAAATACCTGTTCGATTCATTTGACATCTCCTTATTTTCCATTATTAATTCACCAGCCTCACTTTCTATGGGACCAATGCTCACTTTGTTTACTTTATTCTTTTTAAGTATCTATAGAAATTCTTACTGTCTTTATATTTATAGCTATACTTGCCCACAAATTTCCTATGGACTTTTGCATTGGAACTTGTGATGACTCGAAATCCAAAATAGCATAGCACCCTCAACAGAGAATCCTAGACTTCGTAGATTAGAGCAAGCACTGTGCATATCCTTAACCAATGATTGAATGATCCTCGCTGAGGCAGAATCTGGAGTAGGAACTGCATTTTGGATAGTAAATTCAATGCCAAATCATGTGCAAAAAGTGAAATAAAGCGAGAGATATGAGACAAAGAAAAAGTAAAAAAACTCCAACAATAACTTAAAAACTGCAGGAATGAGACTCCACGTTTGTAAAAGTTAATTTTCAAAGCCAGAGAGGGTGATTTCACCAATTAAGACACATTTCACATGCAAACGTTCGAGAGAAGGGGCGCGGAGGCACACGGGCGGGTGCTCGAGAGAAGGGGTGCAGACATGTGGGCTCTCTCGCACACGCATGCGAGAATGAGAGCATGCGAGCGCACGTGTGCAAGTGAGTGAGTGTCTGTCAGAGTGAGAGGGAGAATGTATGTGCGAGCCACAGCGAGAGAGAGAGATTCCTTCCCCTCCTCCGTCCCCTAAAACCTATCCAGAAAGGCCGGGAAAGGAGGAAAACCGGGGCTAAAAGGCAACCCCCTTCAGACCCCCACTTTCATATGAATTGCACTGAGGCCAGCTCGAAGCTTGCGCCACCAGATGTGAACACAACATCATTGTTAGTTAAACCCAACTCCTTAGCTCGACCCTGGTCCCTACCCACTTCCCTTGTGATCAGGATTTGCAGCCTTGTCTGTCTCTCTCTCTTGCTCCACTTCTTAACCAAAAAAGCTATCAAGCTTTTCTTGGTTAGCTCTGCTACTTGGCACTTGTAATACTTGTTAATTACTTTTTTTTTTAAGATGATCAATTTATTGCTTTGACATTTTTTTTAAAATTCATGTTTAATGTTGTGCCAAACCTTATCTTTCTGAAATTTTCTCATTGGCCCCTTGAATGCGAAAAAAATTGAAACATGGCCACTCATGCAAAAAGGTTGTACATCCCAGTATAGATTCAGTTGCAGTACAGAAGTGTCCATATCAGCAAGAGTAATTCAGCTAATCTCACTCCTCGCCCTTTTCCTGTAACCTTGCAAATTTTCTCTCTTCAGATGCTTATCCTATTCCCTTTTGAAAGCTACAGTTGAATCTGCCTCCACCACACACTCAGGCAGTGCACTCCAGGTAATAACCACTCGTTGCATTAAAAAAAAGTATTTTTATGTAGCCTTTGGTTCTTTTGCCAATCACCTTAAATTGGTGTCCTCTGGTTCTCAATACCTCAGCCACAAGGGAGTTTCACTCTATCTGGTTCCCTCATGATTTTGAGCACTTCTTATCAAATCTCCTCTCAACCACTTTCTCAACCTACCTTACCACCTTTAATGATTTATGCAAATATACTGCCAGGTCTCTCTTTTCCTGCACATCCTTTAGAATTGTACCCTTTAGTTTATATTACCTCTCCTCACTCTTCCAACCAAAATGTATCACTTCACATATCTCTATTAAATTTCATCTGTCATGTGTCATTCCACCATTCTATGTCCTCTTCAAGCCTATCACTATCCTCTTCACAGCTCATAATACTTCCAAGTTTGTGTCATCTGCATATTTTGAAATTGTGCCTTGCACACCTAAGTCTAGGTCATTAACACAGATCAAGAAAAGCAGTGGGCTGAGTACTGACCCCTGGGAAACACCACTGTATACCTTTCTCTATCCAAAAAACAACCATTTACCACATACCACATCTCCTCACTTCCTGTTGATGATCTTTCATCAGAACAGGAGGAAGATAGAAATGTTAAGAATTTTTAAGCCACATTTTAGGTTTTGTTTTGCTGGCTTGTTTCTTTTTTTCTTTATCCCTTCATATTACATTCAGATGGCTGCTTGTTATGATGTGGCAGGTGATGTGTGCCAAGCAGACCAAACCCACAAGAGAAACTTGGCCATGCTATAACAACGGTTTTGCAATTTATATTTATTAAGCTGAATTTGCGCACTGAATTCAGAAGTAATGAGTCCATTAACGCCTTTAGGGAATTTTAAAACTAAATTAAAACATTTATTAACAAAAGAAAAGATTTCAAGCACATACATAAGATTACAGTTACTTAATACTACAACAAATCCCAAAATCTCAACTACACACCCCACATTAAGGCCACAGTCCAAAATAAATTTTAAATTTTAAAAAAAGCCACCAATTTTACCATCGCACCCACTCAACAGTGGAATTCCAAAGGCTTTCCTCCACCTTCTGGTTACTGGACATGGCAGACTTCTGCTAAAAGTGGCTGGAGGCTTCCCCAAGGCTGTTTTACATGGTCCTCTTAAATCTTACATGGCCCCACAACATAGCCTTCCATTCTCTTTATATATGTTTCTCTCTCTTTAATCTGTAAATTCCATTGTTCTATATGTCTTTGGAAATTTACTTTTCCCATAATATAAAATTCTTTCACGATGCCAATATGGTCAGTACCTTTGGAAAAAATAAACCGTGCTTGGCCTTGCTTATCTCAAAAGTTGTAAACATCCAATCATCCCTTTGAAAGCTAAACAATTCCTCACTTATCTAAAAATGCACATTTCCTTCACACCCTACATGCTAAGATGTCATCCATGTTTACTCATTAGCTTTTCAAATAGCTTTTATCCCTAACTTCTTTTGAAAATTTCAAGCTTACAGTCTATCGGTTTCTAATTCAACTAAATCAGTTACACAGACAACCATCCACACTCACCCATAAACCTACTTCATAATAAACCACAATAATATAATGAAAAAGAAGTTAGTTTCATGACATGTTATACAGCTATTCACACCTCATCTGGGTACAACCTTTGTTTTTCAACTATATGCACCTCTCCTGCCCTCGAACCTATTAAAGACCTTCCATTTTGTTCTAAAACAAAAAACTACTGCGGATGCTGGAAATCCAAAACAAAAACAGAATTACCTGGAAAAACTTAGCAGGTCTGGCAGCATCGGTGGAGAAGAAGAGAGTCGACGTTTCGAGTCCTCACGACCCTTCAACAGAACTTCTGTTGAAGGGTCATGAGGACTCGAAACGTCGACTCTCTTCTTCTCCACCGATGCTGCCAGACCTGCTAAGTTTTTCCAGGTAATTCTGTTTTTGTTTTCCATTTTGTTCTTCCTGACCTTCCAACCCCCTACTAGTTTAAAAATGCTTACATTTCTATCTTCCTTCTGCTCTGATGAAAAGTCATCAACCTGAAGTGTTAACTCTGTTTCTCTCCACAGATGCTACCTGACCAGCTGAGTATTTCCAGTATTTTTTGTTTTTATTTCAGTTCTCCAGCATCCGCAGTAGTTAGCTTTTGTATTAGTGCCCCATTTCCTGTCACTCAGCCAACTTTGTATCCATGCTGCCATTGTCCCTTTATTCCATGGGCCTCAGCTTTGCTGACAAGTCTATTATGTGGCACTTCATCAAGCCTTTTGAAAATACATGACACCAATATCAAACACACTACCCTCATCAAAAAACTCAATCAGGTTAGTTAAAAATGGTTTACCTTTAACAAATCTTAGTTGGTTTTCCCTAATTAACCAACTTTTGTCCAAGTAACTGTTAATTTTGTCCCAGTTTATTATTTCTAGAAGTTTTCCCACCACTGAGGTTAAGTTGACTGCCTATAATTGCTGGGTTGATCCTCACACCCTTTCCTGAACAAAGGTGCAACATTTGCAATTCTCCAGTCCTCTGGCACCAACCCCGCATTTAAGGAGGACTGGAAGATCCTGGCCAGTGCCTCTGCAATTTCCACCCTTTCTTCCCTCAGCATTCTCAGGCATATCCCATCTGGTATTGGTTGAAATTCTCAATAAATTTGGCACATGTATATTGAAACTGATGTTTATAACATTGTTTGAAATGATGCTTAATTGCCAGTTTGACTTGTTGGTAGTCGTAACTTTTACCCAAGTCAGAACACTGATGTTTCAAGCACCCGTGCAAGCCTTGGCTTGAGTGATATTTCAGCTGCTACAAGTAACACTGTATTTTTATCAGTGCTATTTTTAAGGCAAAATATTAAACTCAGCTTGTCTAATTGTTCAGGTGGATGTAATGGGTCCAAATGTCATTTTTGCCCCCTCCATAGAAAAGCACAGTTCTCCTCATGTGACGAATAGACATTCTTCAACCAATACCACCAAAACCAATTAATTCTTTTTGAGACTGCGCAAATTCTGTCATATTAATACATTCGCTTTGGTTCAGTGATAGCATGCTTGTTTTAGGATTTGAGGACATAATCCAGGCCGACAATCCAGTGCAGTTCTAAGGAAGAGCTACACTGTCAGAGAGACTGTCTTTCAAGCATTGCGCTAACAAAGGAAAGTTTCCTGCTCTATTAAGTACAAACTACAGAAATGTCTGCCCTATGGAGACATCTGTTCAAAATCACAACTTTACCTTGTCAACTTTCTGGAGAACAGTTATCTGTGTAGTAACCGCCCAACCACCAAATTTAGTTCCCTCTTTTATCAGTTTGTTACATTATAAACTCTTAAGGCTCTAAATTCTATCAACTGCAATGTTTTGGATGCTGCCTTACATTTGTAGTCACACTAGTAAATGTAGCTGGAAAAAATAAATAGTTTTCAACAGCACAAATAATTTATTGCTTAACCATAAATCAAGATATTGAATGCAAGGTATGTACAACATGAACATTAAGATAAAAGCAAAAAACTGCAGATGCTGGATATCCAAAACAAAAACACCAGGAAAAACTCAGCAGGTCTGGCAGCATCTGCGGATAGGAGCACAGTTAACGAATAGGTGGTTATCTCCACCTATCACTGGCCCTCTATCCAGCTCTTCTTGTCCCACCCCCCCCCCCCCCCCCCCCCCCCCCCCCGCCTTAAACCAGATTATATTTCACCTTTCTTCTATTTTTACTTTGTTGTCAAAGGTGATAGGTGGAGATAACCGTTAACTGTGCTCCTATCCGCAGATGCTGTCAGACCTGCTGAGTTTTTCCAGGTGTTTTTGTTTTTGTACAACATGAATATGTTGTTCATATCCAACATGCGTCACTGATTTTATTCAAGGCTGACAACGGAGTCAGGTTTATGGGGGGCAGACAGGAAAGTGGAGTTGAGACCACAATTAGATCAGCTATGAACTCATCGAATGGTGGAGCAGGCTCGAAGGGCTGAATGGCCAACTCCATAAGGCTTATGGTCCTATGTTCCTCTGTAACAATTAGGACACTTGGTACAGCACATTCTCTAATACAATGTTATACTCAATACAAAATGCATGGATAGCTGTTACAGTATTAAATCAACGTAACAGTGTGAATAAGATGTTGGCTAAAGGACAGAAAACAAAGTATTTTTAGACTGTTGTTATACCCTGAGGTCAGTGTGAGGATCACTGCACCTCTTTATCCATGTTTGGATTTAGCTATGGGGCACATTATCAAAATCTGTGCATGACACAAAAATAGGTAAGTATTTTCAATTGTGAAGATGGCGTTAAGTGATTTCAAGAGGGCATTCACAGGCTAATAGATTGGACAGATAAAGACAGGGTGAATTCTTAATTATGAAAAATGTGAGCTCATACATTTTAAGCCAAAGGACAGGGTATAGACACTGGATGGTAAAACTTCGAAAGATGAGCAAAGATTTAGGAGTTCAGATAGACAAATCCTTACAAGTGGGACGAAAAGTTGATTATGCTGTAAAAAAAAACCTAGACTTCATCAATTGAGCAAAGAATACTAAAATAAGTCAGAGCACTAAGCCTCTAAAAAAATCAAAGACAAGGGCAGATTGCCATATTTGGACACCTTACTTTAGAATGTCCAAGTTGGAAAGAAAATGCAGAAGACATTTATTCAGATGACACCACAATTGAGGGTTTTTAATTAAAAAGTTGGTGGGAGGGCGAAATTTGAAGCACCTTTCATAAGAATGGAAAAAGTTAATGAGATCTAATAGAAAAGCTAGAAATTAAAGGGAACGTCAATAAGGGAAGTAGAGATAAACTACATGTCAGTAATTTGACTGCATTGCAAAAATGACAAAGGGAGGAGCTAGGGCTTTTTAAAAATCCAAGCCAGAAAAGGTGGTGGAAACAATTACATTCATAAAAAGGGACATGAATATTTGAAAATAAAGTTATTAAAAAACTTATGGAGAAACATGGATATTCCAAGAGCCAATGCCAGTACAGTGGGCTGAATGGCCAAAACTCCATGATTTTATAGAACAAACATTGACATTGAGCCTTGCTTTTGCTCGAAAATTCTGTAGTCCTTTAAGTTCTATGAAAACAAAATTATTCAGTTCCCATTTCTTATCACGAACTTCTTTACCCAGAGAGCAGTGAAAATGTGGAACTTGTTACCACAGGGGCTGATTGAACTGGATAGTATAGATACATTTAAAGGAAGGCTAAATAAGCACGTGAGGGAAAAGAGAACAGAGGTGTATGGTGAGATACAGCTGAATGAGGAAGGACAAGAAGAGTCTCGAGTGGAGCATAAACACAGCAAGGGCTAGTTAGGCCAAATGGCCTGTTTTTGTGCTTTATATTCATTGCAATTCTATGTAAAAAGACACAAACCATTCTCAGTCCAAAAATCTGCAAGTTAACCCCACATACACAAAACAGCATTAAAGCCTCTTCATAAAGAAAAGCATAAAAGTCTAACCTGGGTTTCTGCTTGTTCCTTGTAGTTTTCCAAATGCTGGGAATTTCTATTTGCTGTTTTACACACAGGCTTGGAGATTGCATATTCTATTCCAACGTCAATATCCCTCATGTTCACATGCTTTTGAAATCAGGCCAAGATTTGTTGATGTGTTTTCGTGCTTTCAAGTAAACATAAAGAAAAACAAGCAAAATGAAAACTATACTTAAAATAATAATCAAAAAACAAACATGCTCAAAAACAAAAAGAAGAAAAAGCATCAACTACTCAGTAGGTTAGGCAACATACACTAAAGGGCAGGTCAGTTAATATTTCAAGTCTTAAGCCCTTCCTCATGACTACATGCCTAAAGCAAATTGCTTTCTGTGTAAACACACCACTCCTCGCCCGTCCCTGCACAGAAAGGAGGGTGCGGCACTAGCGCTGTATTTCCAGGGCTAATATCTTGTGATTCAGTAATTCAAATACAAATAGTATTCTATTTTTTCTTCCGTCACACGGCAGGGTAACTCGGGTTCCAGTACAATTTTGTCACTATTTTAATGCAGTTTAATTACGATAAACCAATCCATACTTTTGGAACTCTACAGTAATTTCAAGTTTTTAAAAATTATTTAATTGCTGGGCTAGGCTTAGCCCATTGTCAATTCTTTGGCCTTGGGTTCGCCTTCGCTCACTCCAAGTGTCCATCATTCTCAGCACTAAATGCAGTTCAAGTACCGGTACCCCTTACCCAGCGTCCAAAAATCACAAGGACCTGATGCTGGAAACTACAATGACCTTTTTTGAAGTACACAGATCAGTCAACATCCGCTCAGGGAGTAAAACATGTCATGACATTTCAGGTGTATCCTTCAGAAGAACTAATGATTATGAGAAAACCTGAATTTTAATAATAAATGAAAAGTAGAAAAATGTAGGAAAGGCTGTTTTATTTCAGACTTGCAGCATCTACATCGCATGACGCAAAATCTGGAAAATCACTGTGTCCAGTGCACCTCCCTTCCCGAGCTTCTCGGATACGGGATCCAGTACTTTGGATATATTGCTCCTGGGTATTGACCTCCCTGCTGATAGAAATAAATCTTCTCTATCTAAGTCCTTCATGATTTTATACAATCGCCCATCTGGTCTAAAAAAAACAATCCCAGCCTATCCAATCTTCCCTCAAACCTAAAATTCTCCACTGGTGGCAACATCGTTGTAAATCTCTTAAGTATCCTCTCTGCTGCGGGCACATCCTACCTGCAATGCGATGGCCAGAACTGCACACATTACCTCGGCTGTGGGCCTAACTAGGGTCTTGTGCAGTACAAGCGTTACCATTCCACCCTTATATTTTACGCCTTGGCCAATAAAGGAAAGTGTCCCGTGTGCCTTCTCAACCACCTTATTTACCCCGCCAACACAAAAACAGAAACAGAAATACCTGGAAAAGCTCAGCAGGTCTGGCTGCATCGGAGGAGGAGAGCACAGCTGACGTTTCGAGTCCTCATGACCCTTCAACAAAACTAAGTAAAAATAGGAAAGGGGTGAAATATAAGCTGGTTTAAGGGGAGGGGGGGGGGTGGTGTTGGGACAAGCAACTGTGCTCTCCTCCGCCGTTGCTGCCAGACCTGCTGAGTTATTCCAGGTATTTCTGTTTCTGTTTTGGATTTCCAGCATCCGCAGTTTTTTTGCTTTTATTTACCCCACCTACTACCTTCAGGGACCTGGTGGTCCCTCTGCCCTGGTCAGTATCTCCTACCTGTGTGCATTCTCTTATTTTGCTTGCCAACCCCCCCACCCCCACCCCCCGTTCCCCCCCACCCCCAACCAAAAAAAAAAATCATGAATTATGGAGCTACAAATTGAAAAGATCCGAGTATTTTATTGAGAGACAGATGTAGCTGCAGATAGATAGTTAGATAGATACCTGCTGCTCTTCGCTGCGCCTATTCCTTGTCCCGCGGTTCCAGCCAGTGATCGCCTCGCGCTTTCCGCTCCTCCTAATTTCACTCGCGCGACACAAAATATCCGGTTGAATTTTCCACCGGTTTAATTTTCATCCGGAGGCTAAGAAGCCGCTCTTGGCTCGAATTCCGCAGTTGTTTCTCAACTGTTTTTCTTTTTTCTCTCTCCTCTCTTCGCCCTCTGGTCTTGGATTCGCTGTCGGGTGTTATTTCTTATGCCCCCTTCCCTCCTCTGAGAGTTGTAATTTTATTCGATGTAATTTTAAACGGCGTTTCCCGGACTGATCAGATTCCGGGTAAACAGCATTCGTTAATAATTTTTCTTTAAAAATCTGGTCGGCCACCCCAACTCATGCTCCGAGGAAGTAAGCGTTTCATCAAAAGTCTCCGCTCTCTTTTCCCCTCCCGTTTAACGTCTCCTCCCGTGAGAAATTCTGCAGCGGGAGGGCGGGCGGGCGGAATAAATCACTATATCGGGACTAAGTGCGTCAATCTGACGGAGGATCGGGCCCCGAGGTACGACGGGAATTGTAGTCCTCTTCCGGTGACCCCTTTCGCAAGGAAAAAGACGTGGAGTCTCCGAGGAAAACTTCATCACCCCGCAAGCATCGCTCTCGAGTTGCATCACCATATTGGCCACGAACGCGGGGCCGCGCTCGGCGCGCGCGGCTGCGGGGAACGCGCGGAGTCCGTGGGCGGGCTGGCGGGTGCGCGCGGCGGCGGCGGCGACTGCAGCAAAAAAAAAAGCAGCAACAGCAGCAGCAAAGGCGGATTCCGACTGCACAGAAACGTGCCGGGATGCGATGTTGTCAATACAGCTCCTTTCTTCCTCCCCCGAAACCGCAACGCACTGTGCGCACCGAAACTACTTGTCTGGAATTGCTTCAAAAAGTGAAATACTGCGGATGCTGGAAATCCGCATTAAAAAAGAATCAAATGCTGGGAACACGCATGCAGCATCTGTGGAGAGAGATAATTAACGTTTCAGGTCAATAAGCTTTCATCGGATTCAACTGATTAAAAAAATCCCATCTACAGTTGAGTTTGTTGGTCAATCAGGTTGATGAACCCTGGAAATTACTGCCAAGCTACTGAGAAATCCACCCAATTTGGGCTTAGACATAAGACATAGGAGCAGAAATTAGGCCAATCGTCCCATCGAGTCTGCTCTGCCATTCAATCATGGCTGATAAGTTTCTCAACCCCATTCTCCCCGTAACCTTTGATCCCCTTACCAATCAAGAACCTATCTATCTCGGACTTAAATACACTCAATGACCTGGCCTCCACAGCCTTCTGTGGCAATGAATTCCATAGATTTACCACTCTCTGGCTAAAGAAGTTTCTCCTCATCTCTGTTCTAAAAGATCTTCCCTTTACTCTGAGGCTGTGCCCTCGGGTCCTAGTCTCTCCTACTAATGGAAACATCTTCCCCACGTCCACTCTATCCAGGCCTTTCAGTATTCTGTAAGTTTCAATCAGATCCCCCCCTCATCCTTCTAAACTCCATCGAGTATAGACCCAGAGTCCTCAAACGTTCCTCATATGTTAAGCCTTTCATTCCTGGGATTCCTGGCTTCTAAAGTAAACAAAAATGTTGCTTGTACACAACTGGCCAGACCACAAATATGAAGCAAAAAGAAATGCCTTATGTCTTTGTGCCTCTTTATTAGAACAGAGGCATTAGTAGGCCTTTTAGCCCATCAAACCTGTTCTGCCATTCAATTAGACCATTGCTGATCTGTACCAGAGATATAAACAAGGTTTTAAAATACAAAAGAGATAGAGAGCAACAACAGAATCACAGATGGGTTAATCAATCTGCAAATTGTTTGTTGGAGAGCTATTACATGCAAAAAAATCATCAAATGATATGCACAGCTGGAACAAGTGAAGAGAGCACTACTGGAGCACACACTTCCACCACACTGTGTCAGCTCAAAGTTATTACATTAACAGAACTCTTCCTTGAGGCTTTTCCCTGCCTGGTTGATGCCCTGTAACAACAAAACTGAAGATAGTAATCTTTTTATGATCTCACTGAGGAGGCTTCAGGCCAATCTACATACAATAACCTGCTCTGGAAACTCTGCTAACATTTTGACAGCTGTGACAAATTCCACCACAGCCTCTGATACATTCCACAACATTCTAAAACAATCAGCAACATTCTAAGTAAAACAATCCAGATCCACAATTTCACCAAAAATGAACCAATTCTTCCTTGGGCCATATCCTATCTGTGCACCAAGTTTTATGGACATCTATTAGTTTATGAGATATGGTGTTTACAGACAAACAGACTATCAAACATGACCTCAGCTTGCCTTCAGTATCAGAAGTAAAAACAATTAGGTAATGTGGACTGGGGTGAAATGGAGGCAAAACAAAATATTTGAAAAGAAGGAGAAAAAACACAAGCTACAATTGCAGGTCAGAAATTAAAGCAAGTGGACAAGAGGAGGCAATGGCGTAGCGGTATTGTTGCTGGACTAGTAATCCAGAAACCCAGGGTAATGTTCTGGTGACCCAGGTTCAAATTGTGGAATTTGAATTCAATTTAAAAAATCTAGACATAAAAGTCTAATGATGACCATGAAGCCATTGCCTATCATCGTAAAAACCCATCGGGTTCACCTTTAGGGAAGGAAATCTGCCATCCTTACCTGGTCTGGCCTACATGTGACTCCAGACTCACAACAATGTGGTTGACTCTTAAACACCCTATGAAGTGGCCTAACAAGCCACTCAGTTGTATCAGGAATGAAACCAGACGGACCACTCAGCATCGACCTAGGCACTGGAAACGACAATGACAAACTGAGCCCTGTTGACACTGAAAAGTCCTCCTTACTAGCATCTGCGGGCTATTGCCAAAATTGGGAGAGCTGTCTCACAGACCAGTGAAATCATCCTCACAGAATCATATCTTACAGATAATGTCCCAGGCATCACCATTGCCATCCCTGGGTATGTCCTGTCCCACTGGCAGGAAAGACCCAACAGAGGTGGCAGCAAAGTGGTATACAGGTGGGTGGGAGTCACCCTGGAAGTCCTCAACATTGACTTCAGACCCCATGACGTCTCATGGCATCAGGTCAAACATAGGCAAGGAAAGCTCCGCTGATTACCAAGGACTGCCCACCCGCAGCTGATTAATCCTCCAGATTGAACAAGGGCACAGAATGTGGGTGGGAGGCAATGTCTATCACCAAGACTAGGTCGGTAGCACCACTACTGACCGAGCTGGCCGAGTCCTAAAGGACATTTCTGCTAGACTGGGTCTGCGACAGATGGTGAGGGAAAAACATACTTGACCTCATCTTCAACAACCTGCTTGCCGCAGATGCATCTGTCCATGACAGTATCAGTAGGAGCGAACACCGCACAATCCTTGTGGAGACAAAGTCCCATCTTCATGTTGAGGATACCCTCTATCGTGTTGTGTGGCACTACCACTGTGCTAAATGGGATAGATTTTCAACAGATCTAGCAACTCAAGACTGGGCATCCATGAGGCGCTGTGGGATGTGCTGATGGCAGCAGAAGCAGAATTGTACTCAAACACAATCTGTAACCTCATGGCTCAGCATATCTCCCACTCTACCATCACCATCAAGCCAGGGGATCAGCCCTGGTTCAATGAAGAGTGCAGGAGGTCATGCCAGGAGCAGTACCAGGCATACCTAAAAATGAGGTGTCAACCTGGTGAAGCTACAACACAGGACTACTTGCATGCCAAACAGCACAAGCAACAAGTGATAGACAGAGCTAAGCGATCCCACAACCAACAGATCACATCTAAGTTCTGCAGTCCTGCCACATCCAGTTGTGAATGGTGGTGGACAATTAAGTAACTCATTGGAGGAGGAGGAGGCTCCACAAATATCCTCATCCTCAATGATGGGGAAGCCCAGCACATCAGTGCAAAAGATAAGTCTTAAGCATTTGCTACAATCTTCAGCCAGAACTGCCAAGTGGCTGATCCATCTCGGCCTCCTCCAAAGGTCCCCAGCATCACAGATGCCAGTCTTCAGCCAATTTGATTCACTCCACATGATATCAAGAAACGTCTGAAGGCTCTGGATAGTGCAAAGGCTATGGACCCTGACAACATTCCGGCAATAGTACTGAAGACGTACTCCAGAACTTGCCATGCCCCTAGCCAAGCTGTTCCAGTACAGTTACAACTTTGGCATCTACACGGCCATGTGGAAAATTGCCCAGTTATGTCCTATATACAAAAGGTAGGACAAATTCAACCCAGCCAATTATTGCCCCATCAGTCTACTCTCGATCATCAGTAAAGTAATGGAAGGGGTCATCAACAGTGCTATGAAGCAGTACTTGCTTAGCAATAACCTGCTCACTGATGCCCAGTTTGGGTTGCTCAAGGGCCACTCAGCTCCTGACCTTATTAGAGCCTTGGTTCAAACATGGACAAAAGAGCTGAACTCCCGAGGTGAGGTAAGAGTGACTGCCCTTGGCATCAAGGCCACATTTGACCGAATGTGGCATAAGGGAGCCCTAGCAAAACTGGAATCAATGGGAATCGGGGGGAAAATTCTCCACTGGTTGGAGTCATACCTAGCACAAAGGAAGATGGTTGTGGTTGTTGGAAGTCAGTTATTTCAGCTCCAGGACATCTCTGCAGGAGTTCCTCAGGGTAGTGTCCTTTGCCCAACCATCTTTAGCAGTTTCATCAATGACCTTCCTTCCATCATAAGGTCTGTATGTTAGCTGATGATTGTACAATGTTCAGCACCATTCACGATACTGAAGCATCCTCAGATACTGATGCATCCACGTCCAAATGCAGCAAGGCCTGGACAATACCCAGGCTTGGGCTGACAAGTGGCAAGTAACATTTGCGCCACACAAGTGCTAGGCAATGACCATCTCCAACAAGAGAGAATCTAACCATGGCCCCTTGACATTCAATGGCATTACCATCACTGAATCCCCCGCTATCAACATCCTGAGGGTTACCATTGGCCAGAAACTGAACTGAACTAGCCATATAAATAGTGTGGCTACAAGAGCTAGGAATCCTGCGACGAGTAACTCACCTCCTGACTCCCCAAAGGCTGTCCACTATCTACAAGGCACAAGTCAGAAATTTGATGGGAGACTCCCCACTTGCCTGGATGAATGCAGCTCCCATAACACAAGCTTGACACCGCCCAGGAAAAAGCAGCCCGCTTGATTGCCACCACATCCACAAACATTCACTCCCTCCACCACCAATGCACACTAGCAGCAGAGTATCATCTACAAAATGCACTGCAGGAATTCATCAAGGCTCCTTAGATAGCATCTTCCAAATCCACGACCATTACTATCTAGAAGGACATGGGCAGCAGATAGATGGGAATGCCACCATTGGAAGTTCCCCTCCAAGTTACTCACCATCCTGATTTGGAAATATATTGCCGTTTCTTCACTGTTGCTGGGCCAAAATCCTGGAACTCTCTCCCTAACAGCACTGTGGGTGTACCTATAGCACATGGACTGCAGAAGTTCAAGAAGGCAGCTCAGCACCACCTTCTTCTCAAGGGCAACTAGGGATGGGCAATATATGCTGAGGCCGTGAATTAATTAAAAAAATTAAGATATAGTTCAAGAAAAATATTTGTCCATAACTGTGGGCTAATGGCTCTGATGAAGGGTCCTCCTTCACTTCAACGTCAACCTGTCTCTCCTCTCCTCTGATACTTTTTGCGTCAACATTATCCAAACATTAATTCCTACCTCCATTACCAATTGCATTGTCCACATTTATGCTGGTCTTATGACAAAAAATGTCAACTGACATCTGTTTTTCAGAGTAATTCATCACTGTGCAATCCGGACACTAGATACCCACAAGCTGCTCAAAACTTTTCATTTGCTATTTTAACCCCAATAATTGAAATTTTTAAGATTCAATATAAGTGTTTGAAAAAAACAAAAAGTCTAAAAACACACATTTCAGACTAACATGATTGAATCTATGCTTTGTTTTTTAATCTTTTAAGTTTTTATTTGAAGGCCTTAGCCTCTATCAATGGCTGGGATTCAATATAATACTTTTACCCTGAGCTATAAAGTGAATTGAAATTACATAATCTGAATATATGGAGTGCATCTAATTTCCCATATGTGTTAGGACCACTGAGTCGGCTTTTTTCCTTAGCTTCAAGTAGCTTTTGATCAAAAAATATTTGAAGAAGATCTAAATGAACAATCTGAAAACCTTTATTCAAATAAAAGTTAAATTGTGTTTTTTTGAACAGTGTATTTTCTTTAACAATGTATTACTTAGAAAAATGACATTATTGATTACACATTGGTTATGTCTTTTATTTTTTTGTTCCACAAATTTCAGAAAGTACATTAAGCTATTAAAGGCTCGTCAGGATGCCTGATGTTGGCTGTGGAAGACCTAAGCTGATTTTAAACACCAAGACTCATTTACATCCTACCAACTGTTTATCTGCACAAAACAGGTTAAGAGGCAGATAGTTAACTTGGACAAGTGAAATTTACCAAGGTGTGTCGAGGAGGCCATTAGGGCCATTTCATGTATGGAAAGCGAGCAGCACCTGCCTGCACAGCACAGGTCCCAACCACATGTAATCCTGGTGCTCCTAGCCCCATTGAGGTAAATTCTAATTTAATTTAGAGGATCTGCTCTTCCACCACACCAGGCTTTACTGAATGTGGCACCAATAGTGGGCACCTCACTCAGTAAAATGCTGTTAGAGTCTGGTGGACCTCAATTAGCATACAGTATATTAAGGAGACTTCCAGCTGAGTCAGAGGGAGAACCTTAGCCATCTGAAAAAGGACCCAACAAGCAGGAATGGAGCACGTAAATCTTTTCAGTTATTCTAACTGCATACAAACCACACCACTCCCACTCAGTGGGGTGGGTTAAATTCCCCAACATGCCTTCCTTCTTTGACATTGAGTAGCTGAATTTTCAAGCAACTAATCTCCAACTATCTCATCTGATACTAGTTATGTTAACAATTATATCAGCCTGATTATCACCTGTTATGTTCATGTTTAGAAAATTCTAATTACTAATTGCTGTCAGACACAGAGATGAAGAAACATGCACAGTTTCAACTTTGCCAGGTGTGTAAAATAGGTGGTAGCCATCAACTTTCCTTTTGCTTTACCTCTCAATTCCCTATCTATCTCCTCTTATTGGCTCCATACCCCTTCTCAGCTTTCCCATTGCCCTTTCTTTGTCTTCTCCAACCCTTCCTTAACAACCTCTATCCTACCTTCTTTGGTTGAACCCTACTCACGCTTGAGTCACCAACCTCCCCACCATGCCCCACCAGTGTAGTTACCTGTCCATGTTTACCTTCACCAATCAACTCAACGTTTAGTGTTTATAAAATTACACATAAAACATTGTGTCATGAAAAATATTCCGCAAACAGTAAAAGAAGGCAACGAGAAAGGTGACCCTGGATAGCTGAACCTTAGACCCAAAACGGAAGCGGGGGAAGGGAGGCTGAGCCCCAAGTCACGGATAGGTTAACAGATTCAGGTGTCCTAGGTTCATATAGGTCAAAATGGTCAAGTAGTTGAGAACCTTTGCCTGGTTCCTATGTTCCATCACGAAGGACACAATGAAGATTTCCCACAAGTAGAAAAGGCAGCAGAGCTGACAAAACAGGTCAATTATTTATTTTATATTCCACCCAATAGCCAAATCATGTAAGTAACGCAACATAACTAGTTTATTTCAGCAGATACCATTAACAATGATAATGGGAAAGGTCAACTTGAACACTTTGACAAAAATGTGACAATAAATACACAAATGGAGCAGAGAAGAAATGCATGAATATGCAAGATTTAAAATATATTATTACTGAGTCTCTCATGGAATTGCATACAGGTAGTTTCCAGGTGAACAGTTACAGCACAGAAGGAGGCCATTCAGCCTGTTGAGCTAGTTTCGGCCCTCTGCAAGATCAGTTTAGCTAGTCCCACTCTTCCGCTCTTTCCCTGCAGCCCTACAAATATTTTCCCTTCAGCTTCCCATCCAATCTCCTCTTAAAAGTCATGTTTGAATCCGCCTTTAGCACACTCCCAGGCAATGCATTCCAGATCCCAACCACCCACTGTGCCAAAAAGGTTTTCTCCATGTTGCTTTTTCTTCCTTTACCAATCACCTTAAACTGGTGTCCTCCGATTCTCAACCCCGCTGCCAATGGGAACTAACAGGCTTTGCCAGGATAATTGAACAATAATAGCCAGACATAATTAAGTCCCATTTTGAAGTCACATCTTTTGCCATTATTTTTACATTTCTGTTATAAATATCTATGTCCACACAAGGAATGGAAACTGCTTATGTTAATGTGTCACATTATAATTATACCCTACTGCTAATGGAAGGACTGAATAGAAGAAGTTAACAAGAATTTTTCACAAATATAAAATTTGTAATATTTTATTATAGTTGAACAGACGTGGTTTTGCATAAGTCAGGCATGGCCCTGATTTTGCTGTAGCACTTTTCATTACCTGGAAAACTAACAGTCATTTCTGGCATCTGCACATGCACAGTGAAAAGTAGAAATCCAAAATTTGCTGTACGG
Source organism: Cetorhinus maximus (assembly GCF_964194155.1). NCBI lineage: Eukaryota > Metazoa > Chordata > Chondrichthyes > Lamniformes > Cetorhinidae > Cetorhinus > Cetorhinus maximus. The sequence goes on along the minus strand of NC_135897.1, from coordinate 65,924,080 downwards.
CACACCCTGTTCCTCTACATTGTGTGCTGTTGCAGTCTTTGTCATTGAATCTGCACATAAATCACGATTAAGGCATGAGCTTAATTTGTTACCCTTATCACACCAAAGACCAGTGAAAAACTTAAACCTTGTTCCATCGAGAGTAACTGAGTTTTTAATGGCATAGTAAGTCATAATTATTGTTGAACAACATCCTTGACCCTGAAAAGTTGATTTTATAAGTTTGGAGTCTCATTTCATCAGATTTTTTAAAAAAACTGTATTTTAAAAAGTTTTTTGTTTTTCTATTTAAGTTCCTTCTTTAATCCAATATCTATGTTTCACTTCTTATTTTTATTTTTTGTACAATCATCTAAATGTCATTTATAATTCTTTTTTTTTCTGTCGGTGAGGATTCTTCAACCTGAAATGTTGATCAGCCTCTCTAATGCTTTCCCTGTTCACAGACATCACAGATGTCCTGTAGAGAGTGCCAAATTCAAATTGACACCAGGGAAGAGGAAGTCTGTGCTCTAGAGCCACCTAAAACTTTATAGTCAGCTTTTGCGAAGAGACCAATGAGCATACTTTCATCAACTTATCATGCAAAAATTTAAAAATCCCAAACATGCAAAGACGCAAGGGCAGGTCTGATGAATGACATTTGCAGTTAGATGCCCTGCTACAACAAATTATGGCCCAAGGTGTTAGTGAAATGAGGACTATGCAGGAAATAGGAAATTAGGAATGCTGTAATAAAAAGAATATTAAATAAAAAGATTATGTGGAAAGGGAAGAAAAACATATTGACGAATTGGGGGACAGTCCTGGCAACTATTATGATGTGTGGAATTTCTTTTTAAGAAGCTGTGAGAAAAACAATGTAAAAATACAAAAACTAAGAGTGGGACTGAAAAATACAAACACCGACAGCATGAGTTAAGAGAAACAAGTGGAAATCAAGTCGGCAAGAAACAAAAACAATAAAAGTGAGATTTAAAAGGAAATAGCAGAGATGTGGTTAAACAGAAACAATCAGAATGACAGTGAAAAATAGATACAATGGTGGTTTAAAAAAGGCTGACAATAAAATAAGCCCGCAAACATTAAATGGTACTAGCAATGAATGTGAAATTCTAGTTTGACCAAAAATCCCTAAAAGCAGGAGATGAAAGGAAGCAGCACAGCTACGAAAAAACAGAAACACTGGGAACAAAACAGCCCAAAAGAAAACAAACAAGGTCTTCAAAATACACAACTACCAGGAGAAAATGGTGTTGTTGTCGATCCACCAGTCTGACAGTGGAGGTACACTTGAAATTTATATTCTAAAATTAATTCGTCTGACACAAAAAATACAACATTCATAATAGAGATATAAGCCAAATGTAGGGAGTATAGAGGTACTCTATAAAAGAAATTACAGGGTAAAAGAGAAACTATGGTTAAAAATTAGCAGCATGAAAGGGAATCGAAAAGAGTTTTCTAAACACATAAACAGTAAAACAGTGGTCAATTGGCCTATAATTTCCTCCTTTCCGTCTTCCTTCTTTCTTGAATAAAGATGTTACGTTAGGTATTTTCCAATCTGCTGGGATTCTTCCAGAATCTAAGGAATTTTGGAAGATCATAACTAATGCATCAATTATCTCTGCAGCCACTTAAGGATGCAGGCATTCTGGTCCTGGAGATTTGTCAGCCTTCAGGTCAAATAGTTTACTGGTATATATCATAGTTTTTGTGGCTTTTATTAATGATTTAGACTTAAATGTACATGTCATGATTAAGAGGTTTGCAGATGATACAAAAATTGAAGAAAGCTGTAGACTTTAGGAAGATATCATTGACTGGTCAGGTAGGCAGAAAAATGGCAAATGGAATTCAATCCAAAGTAGTGTGAGGTCCTGCAGCATCTGCAAATTCCCCTCCAAGCCATACACAATACTGACTTGGAAATATATCACTGTTCCTTCACTGTCTCTCTCCAAAAACCTGGAACTCCCTTCCTAACATCACTGTGGATGTACCTATGCCAAATGGACTGCGACCATTTAAGAAGGCAGCTCCACAGCAGCTTCTCAAAGGCAGTCAGGGATGGGCAACAAACTCTGGCCTTGCCAGTGATGATCACAACCATGAACGAATAAAAAAGATTGATGATGGCAAACAAGACAAAGGAATACACAATAAATTGTATAATACTGAGAAGTGTAGAAGCACAGAGGGACCTTGGAGTGCATGTCCACAAATCCATGAAGGATGCAGGGCAGGTGGATAAGGTGGTTAAGATGGGATACTTTCCCTTATTAGCCCTTCCTCCATCACACTCTCCCCATCATTGCCTTCTGCCATCCATGGACTTGGTATCAGGTTGTAGGTTCAAGTCCTACTCCAGCACTTGAGCACAGAAAAAAAATCTAGCCTCACAATCCAGTGCAGTACTGAGAAAGAGCTGCACTGTGAGGTGAAGTCCTTTGGATGAGACCTTAAAATCAAAACCCTGTCTGCCTTCTCAGATGGACATTAAAGGTCCCATGGCACTATTTTGAGAAGAGCATGCATGTTATCTATCCCTGGTTAATTTTTCAGGTTGAGACGTTAACTGTTTCTCTCTCCACAGCTGCTGCATGACCTGCTTTCATTTCAGATTTTGAGCACCCACAGTATTCTGATTTTCGAGTTATTTCTGATGTCTTGGCCAATATTTATCCCTCTGATCAACATTGCTGTCGGTGGAAGGCTTGTTTTGTGCAAGATGACGCTCTGGTTCCTACATTACAACAGTGACTACACTTCAAAGGTGGCTGCAGAGTGCTTTGAGGTGTCGGGAGGTGGTGAAAGGCAGATTGTAAATACAGGCATTCCCCAAATCTTTCCCTCTTTCCACAAATTGGCAAGCTGAATGAGGGAAAAGAACATGACGATGCGCAAGCTCAAGATGGAAATAGCAGAGCACATGCACATGCGCATGCGCGCGCGGAGACCGGAGGGCAGTGGCGGTGAGTGCGCAGGCGCAGGCCCGAGCCGCTGGCACTGGGTGAAATGTCTGCCTGGTTTCACCTGTCTGCTCAATGCGCCACGTTACCTCTCACTTAATCCGAAGAAACTTCTGGAGGCAGTATGCCGAAGAGTCTAGTCGGCGGGAGTTAAATTGCTGTTGAATATGAACAAGGACCTCATGCGCCAGTCGGTGGGTTATCACGGGCCCACTTTGTTGTCCCTTCTGAAAAGTGAACAATATGAGAACACAGACATTCAGAGCGTTTCGGCCGAGTTCTTGAAAACAGCGCTTCATCACAGGTATACGACACGGTCCCTGTTTAACTGAGCTTCAGCATTAACCCCACTACTTTAACCAGCAGCTCTGCAAGGAGCCCTTTACTGTCGACCCCCCCCCCTCCATAATTAATCTGCTGCATAAAATGCTAACCATCCAAAGTGAACCACTGTAGGCCTCTGTGCTTGTTTATTTTGTGTCTGCGTGTCTGGAAGGTCGGGCAGCATGAAATGCGATTTCATCCACCAGTTGTACGCGGGTCCAAACCTGACGAGTATCAGTCCTGTGGAATTTTAGTCGCAATTTTTATTTTAATTGTAGCCTATTTTAGTGAACGTCAAATGGATAGAAATAGATTTGCGAGTCTAGGTTAAAACTTTCTCATGAAAGACTTCGCTTTCGCTATTTGAATCTGTACCATCTTTTTGCAGTTAAGCTGGTCTTCCACCTTTTCTAGTACTACTAAATCGCCATCTCAAAAGAAGTATTCGTCCAGGCATGAGTGTGTACTGAAACAATTGGAGGCTGGAAGGTTGATATGTGTCAGTAGAAATGAAGAAACATATTTTATCCTTCATGAATAATTGGGACCCCTTGCTGCAAAATATGTTTTGGAAAAACAAATAGTATTGTAGTTGACAGACAAAATGTCTCTGGTTATTAAATGTATGCCCTTATGTAGAATCGAAAGTCTCATTTGACTCCTAAGCCTGTGCTGAGTTTGGTGACATCATGTAATCAGCAATAAAGACAATATAGTTGGCCTCTGTGCTCCCAACAGCGATAACAACTCGCATTATGTAGCACCTTTTAACAGAAAACTATCAGGTGTTTCACAGGAGTGTCAAATAGAATTTGATATCAGGCTATGTGGGAGGTTATTGGGGCAGATGACCAAAAGCTTGGTTAGAATGCTAGGTTTTAAGTAGCATCTTGAAGGTGGAAAGAGATTTGGGGAGGGAATTCCATAACTTAGGGCCTCGGTTGCTGAAGTCATGGCTGTCAATGGTGGAGCGATTTTAAATTGAAAATGTTCAAGAGGCCACAGATAGTAGAGGTTGTAGGGCTGGAGGAGATTAGAAATAGGGAGGGGTGACACCATGGAGGCCTTGAAAACAAAGATGAGAATTTTAAATTGAAGTGTTGCTTAACGAGGAGCTAATGTAGATTAGTGAGCACAGTAACAACAGGAATATTAGGCTAGGGATTTCACTGTGAATCATTGGCTTTGACATTGATGACTTTGGTGTCATAACTGACTTTTTAAAAACTTGCATCATTGTTTGCCTTGTATATGCAGTGATACATCTCTGTTCATGTAGTTGATTTGCCTTGATCCACTTGTTCTGAAAAGTGGTCTAGTCAGAGAATTATGCTCAAATTTTTCATTAAAGCAGGTTGTTTCCTTCAGGAGGTATTGTGCCTTTTCCTGAAGTTTTGTACATGCTGAATGTAGTACTACTTTCGATTATAAAAGCTAAATTGGAATCTTCCAGGGGGTATTTATAACCTTCTGTATATCCAGGAAATAGTTCTTTCCAGATAGCAACAGAGAAATTGAATGAACTGACCTTAATAAAAGTATTTGATTATAGCACCCATTTGAATACAGTTGTAGAATCTGTGAAACAGGAAAGTAATATGTAAGAATGGAGAAAGTACTGAAATTCCAAAGTTAACTTTGTAGTGCACTGGCTCTTTTGGAGCTTCCTACGTTAAAGGCACTACGCAAATGCAACATGTTAGTTACGATCTGCAAACCAAGTCATACTGAGGCAAATGGGATGAAAAACATTTCCATTTTGTTTTTGCTTTGGTGTCATTTAATGTAATTATTATTGTAGTCCTAATTATTTTTTCTGCCCCAAATGCAACTGCAAGTGTGCTTTCCTAAGTGTCATATTTGAAGATGGTTAACAGAACTTTATTGGGACAGCTGAAAATTAGATATATGAATTTCAATTATATTGTCATCCTATGCTCAAAGATACCTCTGGGTGACGTTTTACCAAGTGCTGTGGAGAGGGTAATTAACTTCCAGTGTTGAAGTCACACTTTCACGCTATTGTTCAGAATGTATTTATTATAAATATTTTCAGATGTTTTACTTTCATGTTTAGGTGCTTAAGCCAGTGACCTATTTTTAAGTTGCAGGTTACATGATTGTTGGTTTGATTTGCTAAGTCAATTTGTTTCCTACACCTCTTTACTTTTAAATTTGGCCATATATACCCGTCACCAGCAACTAGAGAGCAGCCCTCTGACCTGGCTTCAATTGACAGTAGTAGTAAACAACAACAACTTGCATTTGCGTAGTACCTTTTTTCAATTTGAATTACTATCCGAAGCCACCAGAGGCCCAATCAAAAATGTACACAAAGCCAAAGTGGAATATATTAGGAGGGATGGATGAAAGATTGGTCAGAAATGTGTTTTAAGGAGGAGGGTGAAGTGGTGAAGCTTAGGAAAGGAATGTTTAGGACATGGAATCCAATGATCAGCAGTAGAATGATGTAAAGATGTCAGAATCCAACTACAGAGTTTGAGGCTGATTCTATTTCTCGAGGTTACAGAAAAGAGGAAAAGAAATTGTGAATGGACTTGAATACAAAAGTAAGATTTTAAATTGGAGTCAGTGTAGATCAGCAAGGTCACCTGTAATGGGTGAGTAGGTCTTGTTGTGAGATAAGATACAGGAAGCAGAGTTCTGAATGAATTTGAGTTTATGGAGAATGAGGTGGGCATGGGATGAGCTTTGATATAGTTGAGTCTGGGGTGACAGAAGCAAAGCTAAGTGTTTCAGCAGGAGGCGGACTAAGTGAGATGTCACAGAGATGAAATTAAACTGTCTTTGTTAACGAGTGGACTTTCTTTATCCTTTCACGGGATGTGGGTGTTGCTGGCTAGGCCAGCGTTTGTTACATATGTGAGGAAGATATAATTTTCATAATGCTATTGGAATTTATTGTAAGAGTGTGTGTGTGACTTAATTGAATTAAAGGGGGAGGCGATGGCGTAGTGATATTGTTGCTGGGCTAGTAATCTAGTAAGCCAGAGACCCAGTGTGATGCTCTGGGGACCTGGGTTCGGATCCCGCCACGGCCGATGGTGGAATTTGAATTCAAAGTCCAATGATGATTGTCGTAAAGACCCATCTGGTTCACTAATGTCCTTTAAGGAAGGAAGTCTGCCATCCTTACCTGGTCTGGCCTACATGTGAGTCCAGACCCACAACAGTGTGGTTGACTCTTAAATGCCCTCTGAAATGGCCCAGCAAGACACTTAGTTGTATCAATCAGCTACAAAGTCACAAAAAAGGAATGACCACTGCATCGACCTAGGTACCGGAAAAGACAACGGCAAACTCAGCCCTGTCGACCCTGAAAATTCCTCCTTAGTAACATCTGGAGAGCTGTCTCAAGCAACAGCCTGACATAGTCATCCTCACAGAATCATACTTTACAGATAATGTCCCAGACACCACCATCACCATCGGCAGGACAGACCCAGCAGAGGTGGTGGCACAGTGGTATACAGTTGGGAGGGAGTTGCCCTGGGAGTCCACAACATTGACTCTGGACCCCATGACATGGCATCAGGTCAAACATGGGCAAGGAAACCACCTGCTGATTACCACATACTTCTCCCCTCAGCTGATGAATCAGTGCTCCTGATTGAATACCACTTAGAGAAAGCACTGAAGGTGGCAAGAGCACAGAATGTACTCTGGATAGGGACTTCAATGTCCATCACCAAGAGTGGCTCGGCATACCACTACTGACCGAGCTGGCCGAGTCCTAAAGGACATAGCTGCTAGACTGGGTCTGCGACAGGTGGTGAGGGAAAAACATATTTGACTTCATCCTCAACAATCTGCTTGCCACAGATGCACCTGTCCATGACAGTATCGACCACAGCACAATCCTTGTGGAGACGAAGTCCCATCTTCACGTTGAGGATACCCTCCATCCTGTTGTGTGGCACTACCACTGTGCTAAATGGGATAGATTTCGAACAGATCTAGCAACGCATGACTGGGCATGCATGAGGGCCATCAGCAGCAGCAGAATTGTACTCAAAACACAATCTGTAACCTCATGGCCCAGCATATCCCCCACCCTACCATTACCATCAAGCCAGGGGATCAAACCTGGTTCAGTGAAGAGTGCAGGAGATCATGCCAGGAGCAGCACCAGGCATACCTAAAAATGAGGCGTCAGCCTGGTGAACCTATAACACACAGGATTACTTGTGTGCCAAACAGCATAAGCAGCAAGTGGTAGACCGAGCTAAGCGATCCCACAATCAATGGATCAGATCTAATCTCTGCAGTCTTGCCACATCCAGTCTTGAATGTGGTGGACAATTAAGCAACTCACTGGAGAAGGATGCTCCACAAATATCCCCATCCTCAATGATGGGGGAGCCCAGCACATCAGTGCAAAAGTTAAGGCTCATGCATTTGCTACAATCTTCAGCCAGAAGTGCCAAGTAGCTGATCCATCTCGGCCTCCTTTGGAGGTCCACAGCATCACAGATGCCAGTCTTCAGCCAATTCGATTCACTCCACGTGATATCAAGAAACGTCTGAAGGCAATGGATAATGCAAAGGCTATGGACCCTGACAATATTCTGGCAATAGTACTGAAGACTTGTGCTCCAAAACTTGCCATGCCCCTATTCCAGTACAGCTATAATACTGGCATCTACCTGGCTATGTGGAAAATTGCCCAGGCATGTCCTGCACACAATGTAAGACAAATCCAACCCGGCCAATTACTGCCCCATCAGTCTACTCTTGATCACCAATAAAGTAATGGAAGGGGCCATCATCAGTGCTAATAAGTGGCACTTGCATAGTAAAAACTTGCTCACTGATGCCCAGATTGGGCTCCACCGGAGCCATTCAGCTCCTGACCTCATTATAGCCTTGGTTCAAACATGGACAAAAGAGCTGAACTCTGGAGGTGTGGTGAGAGTAACAGCCCTTGACATCAAGGCCGCATTTGACCGTGTGTGGCATCAAGGAGACATAGCAAAACTGGAGTCAATGGGATTCGGAGAAAACTCTCCGCTGGTTGGATTCATACCTAGCACAAAGGAAGATGGCTGTGGTTGTTGGAGGTCAGTCATCTCAGCTCCAGGACATCACTGCAGGAGCTCCTCAGGGTAGTGTCCTTGGCCCAACCATCTTCAGCTGCTTCATCAATACCCCTCCTTCCATCATAAGGTCATTGATGAAGCAGCTGAAGTTAGTTGGGCCTAAGACAGTACCTTGAGGAACTCCTGCAGTGACCTTCCTTCCATCATAGTGTCAGAAATGGGGATGTTTGCTGATGATTGCATAACGTTCAGCACCATTCGCAGTTCCACAGACACTGAAGCAGTTCATGTCCAAATGCAGCAAGATTGGGACAAGATCCAGGCTTGGGCTGACAAGTGGCAAGTAAAATTGGTGCCACACAAGTGCCAGGCAATGACCATCTCCAACAAGAGTGAACCTAACCATCGTCCCTTGACGTTCAATGTCATTACCATCATTGAATCCCCCACTATCAACATTCTGAGGGTTACCATTGACCAGAAACTGAACTGGACTAGCCATATAAATACTGTGGCTACAAGAGCATGTCAGAGGCTCGGAATCCTGCAACGAATAACTTACCTCCTGACTACCAAAGCCTGTCCACCAACTACAAAGCAGAAGTCAGGAGTGTGATGGAATACTCCCCACCTGCCTGTATGAATGCAGCTCCCACGACACTCAAGAAGTTTGACCCCGTCCAGGATAAAGCAGCCCTCTTGATTAGCATTACATCCGCAATCATTCACTCCCTCCAACACTGATGTACAGTGGCAGCAGTGTGTACCATCTACAAGATGCAGTGCAGGAATTCACCAAGGCTCCTTAGACAGCACCTTCCAAACCCATGACCCTACCATCTAGAAGGACAAGGATAGCAGATAGATGGGAACACCACCACCTGGAAGTTCCCCTTCAGGTCACTCACTATCCTGACTTGGCAATATATCGCCGTTCCTTCACTGTCGCTGGATTAAAATCCTGGAACTCCCTTCCTAACAGCACTGTGGGTGTACCTATAGCACATGGACTGCAGTGATGCAAGAAGGCAGCTCACCACCACCTTCTCAAGGGCAATTAGGGATAGACAATAAATGCTGGCCCAGCCAGCGAAGCCCACATCCCGTGAATGAAAAACGAAAAAGGGCAGCTGGTCTGAAGGCTTTGACGTAACAGAAGATAAGTTAGGTTTGAAATGTTAGATAGGTAAACATAGGTGTAAAGGGAACATTTGCATTGTTAAATAAACCAGACTAGATTGAATTCCAAAAGAGGGAGTGAAATATTATACCTCGCCAGAAGAAGATAAGAAACAGTGTTTATTTTTCCTAAAGATTACTGGTAATATTGGTACTTTGATGGATTTTTATTATAAGAGATGTAAAAGCCCAAAGACATAGTGAAACAATGGAAATTTGCATTCAGAGTGGAAAATATGTATGAAGTAGAGAAGGCTGTGTGTAAGGGAAGGCATTCTGAGATCTAAAACAAGTGTGAAAAACCTCCAGCATCTAAGCCTCAAGCTGCTGCCTACAAAAAACTGAAGTTAAGAAAATTCACTTTGAATTGGATTGATCAGGGTATCATGTTTCTTTGCCTGGGTCTTTTAAAATCTGTGCCTTCCTGTTGCGTTTAACTAGGGCATTTAGCAGTTATCATAGCAGTAATTTGTAGATCTATGCATGTACTTTAAATCTTTTCTTCTATTAATAAACTTTTCATTTAGTTTTGTAAGAAACTTATAAGACTCTGTGTTCTTATTACTGCTGAATTCAAGGCACGCATCTCGAAATTTATACTAATTGCAAAACAGTTGTGGCAGTTGTTTCAAGTTTCCCTTTGAGATTTGAGCTTCTCAGCATTTACCATCAGCTGTGCCATAACAGTCTATCGCTAAATGTCCTTGAGAAGGTGCATGGTGTGCAAAGTTATGCTTTTGACTGAATAGTGCTCCAGAGTTATTAACAGTCTTGTTTATTCTGTGACAGTGGCTGGGGTGTAATTGATGGCAAGGGTGCAGAGTTATTAGCAGAGTTAAAGGCTTTTGTCTTTCCATTAACCTGATAACTTTGTCTGTGACTCCAGAGTCTCAGTGCAGGAGTGGGAAAAGATGTAATTGCTGTGGCTGTGATTGGATAGATAGGAGTAGAACCAACTGAGGGCCGACATTCTGAGCTGGACCGTGGAGGAGATATGTTGGAAGGTAGTGTGGATGACTGTGTCAAAGTTACAGAGATTTTGAGGGGAAGTGCACAGTGGCCCCAGTCATTAGAAGATGCTGTGGTGGTGCAGAAACCTGATTGGTGAGCTACAGACAGATATGGGGGAAAAGATGAGCATGGATATCGCAGTCTCTGGGAGTTGTTTGCAAGATGTGAGTGATCCAAAGTTTGGTTTTTAAAAGTGGGAGGGTGCGGTGGGAGTAATTACAGCAGTTTGGAAAGGGAAAAGGACTGTGTCATGAAGCTATTATTGGATATAATATTATTGGGAAATATTTTCTTTCAAAATAGAGTTTTAGTCTGTGGGTGTGTCTTAATTGGATTAAAGACAGCTAGTCTGGGTGCTTTGATGTGTACTAGTTTTGAGATGTAAAGAGAAAGGTGGAGTATATTTGCATTTTTTGAATAGAGCCTTCAAGAAGGTGAGTGAAATCTGGCACCTAGCTAGCAGAAACCAAGCAATGTTTATATTACTAATAAAATTGGTACAATGAAAGGGGTTTTATTGTTTGAAGAGGTGAAGCTCAAAGAGGCTAATGATACAATAAGAATTTACATTCAATGAGATGTGCTGGATATAATCAATGGCAGTTTTGTGTATGAAGCAATGTAAGATCAAAGGAGCTGTAAGCCTCCAACTGTCTTGACAGGAACCAAAGTGAAAAGAACCTAATTTTGAATTCGTAAGGTGAAAATGCTTTGCCTGATGCCTGGTTAAGTCTATGGGTTGCTGTTGCCTTAATGGAGATTAGTTTGGAAATTTGTTAAAAGTTATGAAAGTAGTAATTTGTAGCCATGTGTATATATTTAACTTGTGTAAGTTAATAAACTGTTTCATTTAGTTTAATATAAAACCTCTCGAACTGGTGGTCTGATTCCTGAATTTAGAGTTGCATCTCCAACATACCACTTAAAATATAGGTTGTGACAGTTGTTTAAAGTTTCCCTCTGGGATTTTTAAATAACTCAGCTTTACCAAAAAGGCTGTCTCATAACAACTGAGGAGAAGGCACCATTTACCACGTGAGCCAGCTGGGGATCAAGCAGGGAAGTTTGGGTCTCTGTAGTTGAACGAGAATAGGGTCAAGGGAGCAGGAGCTGGTTTTCATGGACTAAGTCAACCCTGGCTATAGCTTAATTTTCCACTTACTTCCTGCCACACCATGGTTGTTAAGCCTTATTATTTGTTTTTTTTTAAAACTATCTTGTCACCGTGACCAGTGCCAGGAGTGATCTAGATAGTATATACTTTCCTCACACCAGCTGTCCTTTTGTCATTGCAGCTCCTTTCCAGCAATTATTTTTTGGTTACACACTTTCCACAGCCATCCCACAAGGCTCATTGCACTTGCCATGCAAAGTAGGTCAAGCTCAACTTGAGTAAACTCATACAGAAGGGATTAGCTAGACATTGAAAGCTGTAGCATCTTGTTTAGTTAAAAAAATAAAATTAGTGGTGGTAATTCCATTTTGCCATAAAGCAGGACCTTCTTGGATCTTTTTCTGTATTGAAAGTGTTACCCTTTTGACTATGCCTGATTTTTCTCGACTACTTATGTTTATTTCTTACCTTTTAAGTTGTCAGGTCACGTTTATGGTAAGCAACTTGTTGCTGAAATATCTTTGAGGAGCTTTGAACTGATTAAATCCTGCTTGACTGGCACCCCATGCACAAACAGTCACTCCCTCCATCACTGATGCACAGTGGCAGCAGTGTGTATCATCTACAAGATGTACTGCAGGAACTCACCAAGGCTCCTTAGACAGCACCTACCAAACACACAACCACTACCGCCTAAAAGGACAAGAGCAGCAGACACCTGGAACACCACCACCTGGAATTCCCCCTCCAAGTCACATACCATCCTGACTTGGAAATATATTCACTGTCGCTGGGTCAAAATCCTGGAACTCCCTCCCTAACAGCACTATGGGTGTACCTACAGCATATGGACTGCAGCGGTTCAAGAAGGCAGCTCACAGCCACCTTCTCAAGGGCAATTAGGGATGGGCAATAAATGCTGGCCTAGCCAGTGACACACATCCTGTGAATCAATAAAAAAATTATAGGCTATGTTTAGAGTTGGGGAACTCAGACTTTGGATGGTGCTCAAAGCCCTGAGACTTTTGAATTTTTCTGCACTTGTTAATTTACGAGCATGTTATTTTTGTTGCTGCATACTAATAGAAATAGATTATCTGTGGTGAAAGTGCTGTTTCTCTTTGGGTAGTTGACACTATGAGAGATTAGCACAGGGAAGTCTCTTATTATTTACAAGAGGTCCCCCAGATGGAAAGGTTTGAAAACTCTGGTGAACAAGACTGTAAATCAGACTTTGAAAAGTAAAATACTGCAGGTGCTGGAAATGCGAAATATAAACAGAATATGTTGGCAATACTCAAAGTCGGGCAGCATCTGTGAGTGGAGAAACAGTTGATGTTTCAGATCAATGACCTTTCATCATTACTGGGAAAAGTTAGAGATGTGGTAGGTTTTGAGCAAGGGGTGAATGGGACATGGTCAAAAGGAAGGTAAACCTGATCAAACATGAGAGGGGAAATAGAAATCAATGAAGATGAACTAGGTAAAAGGGATGAACAGAAATCCAATCGGAGAGAAGAGCAGGACTTCTTCAAGGTAGGCATTTCTGGAAGGGAAGTGGCAGTGAATTAGACACTAATTGAAAAACAGAATAATAGGGATGCTGGAAATCATTGTTTAGAAAGTCCAGCTGAAGTCTGCATTCTTTTGAAAAGGAAAATGTTAAATTTAAACAGTTGAATAAATGAATAGGGGAATTTTTAGCTTGATCTGGTGTACCAACAAACTTTACTAGTGGGTGACTTGTTTGTACCTCCATTTATGGCTGATGATAAAGGCACCAACTGGACTGGTGCATCCTTGTTAGCAAAAAACTTTATTATCAGGCCAAAAAATAACAAGGTTTCTTCCATATATTGAAACAACATGATAGACAATGTGCTGAAGCATGATTTATGCAGCTTTAGGTTACATAACGTAATTTAGCCTTTTTATATTTTGCATGCATGCATTCAAGTGTTAGATTTTTTTGAATGAAACTGTTAATCAGTCAGTTTGTTGAATTTCATGGTACATCAGTGTGTAAATCATTCAGCAACATTATGGTTAATTGGATAACATCACAGCACAGAGAGTAATAATGTTTTTAATGCACTGCACTATTGTTTTGCAGAAGGGATAGAAGAATTGATAATATAGCTATACAGCAATTTATTGCAAGAAAAGCAGACCTTCTCTTTGCTCCATCATGGAAGTCAACGGCCAGTACTGAACTGAATGACGAAGAGACGGAAGGTAGCAAGCACATGAAGTTATCTAGACTTTGTCATCTATTTTTGTAGTGTTTTCTTAATTTAAAAAATTGGGATGTTTCTTTATTCAGTTTTGCCTGTAAGAAATGCATACAGATTTGATCAATATTTTGATTACTAATTTTTTTCCACTTAAATTTTCTGAAAGATTGTTAATTTTTCTTTCTTGCCCTTGCACATTTTCCTGACTGAAGAAGGGTATACCTGTGCTATTGGTGCCTTGAGGTGAATGACGGGGTGTCTAACAGCATTCTGGGATCACCTCTTAGTGAGCAGGTTGTGGATTCAAGTCCTACTGCACAGACTTGAACACATAATCTAGACTAGCACTTCAGTACAGTACTGAGATGCCAGCTTTCGAAAAAGACGACTGCCACCTCAGTTGGACATAAAAGATCCCGTGGAACTATTTGCAGAAAAGCAGAGAAGTCTTGGTCAACATTTATCCCTCAACCAACACCTAAAATAGATGATATAGTCATTTAGTTCATTGCTGCTTTTGAACTTTGCTGTGTGCAAACTAGCTGCCACATTTCCTACGGTTTAACAAGTTCTTCATTGGCTGCAAATTGCAGTCAAAAATACAGTAAAGTTCAAAATGAGTTCTGAGGTTGTGAAAGGTGCTATATAAATGCAATTTGTTTATTTCATTTTCTTCTAACCTATTTGACTTAAAAGAAATAACTGTAGGACGTCTGCCACCGAGTGATTGAGGCAGAATGCTTGCTCAAAAACACTCTGCCCTAGTTCCAAAATGGCACCTTCTGCAGGAAGATATACAAAAGGCTGCTGTTGCATTTTGTCAATCTTGTGTGACCTGGAGAGAAGTGAAACAGGCTGGATTGAGAGGTTACTGTAATTGTTTATAAGTATACTTCGGAATAAAATTTTAAAATAATTTTAACCATTTAAATTAATTAACTTTTTGCAATAAATTATGCTCATTGCATGCAGACTTTGTTTTAGTGATATAGTGTGGTTATGAGTTTGCATCGATTTATGTTTAGAACCCCAAACACTCCCATATATCTTGAAGCCCTTATTTCTTTTTTAGATTATTATGCAATTATGCCTCCTATGGAGCAGCTAATGGAGGTTCCAAGTGATGACAAAAGACAGTACTTTTTCCGTGATATTGAACGTGGAGATATAGTGATTGGGCGAGTTGCATCCATTCGTGATTTTGGGTTCTTCATGACATTAATCAGCCTTGGAGGAGACCTTAGGCGGGATATTGAATCCTTGGAAATAACAG
Source organism: Cetorhinus maximus (assembly GCF_964194155.1). Taxonomy (NCBI): domain Eukaryota; kingdom Metazoa; phylum Chordata; class Chondrichthyes; order Lamniformes; family Cetorhinidae; genus Cetorhinus; species Cetorhinus maximus. Next base: position 65,908,910 of record NC_135897.1, on the reverse strand, counting down.
TAAGACATTGCAGCATGTATTGTTACTATAAAAGCTTAGGTTTTTGGAAATGATGTAATTAACAGTTGTAACTGTATATGTTTGAGAGAGAAAAGGGAATATTTATTGACATCACCAGAATTATCCACAGTCAGAAAATTAAAATAACATGCTTTCAAGATTAAATTTCTCTCCAACTTATTTTGGCTGTAACTAGAGTTAAAACAGAATGCATGAGCAGCATTGTGATGAGATTTGTATCCTTTTTATTTACCATTACCTCAGCTCATGAACAGCACAGTCAGAGGTGAGTAATGGTCAACACAATGACCCCAATTGTCCTGAGGCTTCTCATTGAGTATCCTCCATATAATGTTTTTTCGAAGATTATGTGTTACTACCTGGTTAAAATTATTCAGGGAGAAAAAAATCACAATTAGTTGATTTTTCTTTAGAAACATGTGAAAGTTTGAAACCTCAGCACCCAGCACTGATCTTTAGGTTAATCAAACAATCTTTTAATTTGGATAGAACAGTTTTTAGGAAATGCAAAATGCACCATAGAAAATTGAAAAATGTATTAATTACATGTTTAAAATTATTACAGGCACTTTGCCCAGTAAGAGATGTGCCTTCACATGGAAAACATGACGATCCTTTATCTTACTTTCAAGTAGGAGATCTCATAAGAGGTACTGAAAGTTGGTGATATTCATTGGAAAATTGTTGCTGATTGGAATGTGTCTCAGCTTTTGTACATGCATCTCTTCAATCTGTTTTACAGCGGTTTTAAAAGATGTTGATCGTTACCATGAAAGGCTTGCAGTAACTTTGCATCCTTCAGCTCTTCCAACTCATCTTTCGCATTGGAAATTGGGTGTCATCAGTGGTGAAGATCTTCCTGCATACTACAGGTACAAAAGTGCAACTCTTTCCCTCTCCCCTACCTTCACCCCAAATGATAAATAGGAAGTTGACACTTATATGTTCCAATATATGTGTGTGAAGTTTATCTATCTTCCTAAGATTTTGCTTAGGATGTTTGCTGCAGTGAAACTCATTATACAAACACTTACCATGGGAATTCCAGTATTAAAATATAGTCTTAGACAATTAAAAAAAACTCAATTAGCTATTTGAGTATCATAATTTCAAATTTTTCTTTGAATTGTCTTTATTGTCTTTTACTGCCGTCATTAATTTCTTTACTTGAAAGGGGTCAGCCTCTCCCCAAGGTTTGGATTTGAACTTGATATTTTTACCCCAGCATATGGCTTTCTTAAATGAATGCAGAATGTGAAATATGTATAATTTCCCAGGACCTGTTAGTATCATATGTTACGATCCCCATAGAGCTCGATAACTTTTTAAAAAGAAAGGAATCCCCATAACGCTAATTGGAAAAAAAATGCTGCACAAGATTTCACTTTTTAAAACTTCTACCGTAACAAACAAACTGAAATCAAAATTCAACCATTAATTAACTGGTCAAGGATATTCCAAATAAAAAGGTAAATTTTGCTGTCAATAGTCAATACAACAAAGATATGCCTTACGTAGTTACAAGCACTTGCATTACTTCCCGCACAAATATATCACGTGTAATCTCAGTCTTTGCAAGTCAGCCTCCATTTTGTTGGATCTCTTTACTTACTATCCAATTGTTTTGGTTCTTGAGTTGCGTTCACCAGCAGCCATATTTCGCCCGAATTCCCTGGACACAGCTGACACAGACAAGGCGCATGTCTATGAACCCCCACTCACTTGTGTCACGACAGTGCTGCTGGTGCACAATCCCCAGAGACTTCCTTCTCCCACCTCTTTAACTGGCCTTGAGGCCTCTGGCACCATTTCAACAATATCAGTGGGTATTGTCCAATCCATAATCCCGCGCTCTTCCTGTCTTCAGTGTTCTGTCCTTTGCAATTGTATAGCACACTTAGTATCACAGTGTCTGCTGTATTCTCAGAAACCTGCTTCAACACCAGGATCTGTTTGAAATCTGCCAAACACAGAACTATTCTGTTTGGAGAGAGCCTTGCTTGTTTTTACCTTGCACAAATTCCCCAGTATTCTGAACTGCCAAATATTTAGCGAAAGCAAATTGCTAAAGCCATGCTATAACCTCTTGATTTGCTGAGTTTCAGGTGATTAGTTGACCACTTAGTTTGTAGAGGGGAAACTCCAGGGCACTGTACATAAGGGGTTTGCACTGGAGCCTTAGTGGCAGATGTTGGCCTTGGCCTGTTCTGAACCTGCTCTCTCCTTTACAAGTTTTGCCTGCCAATCTTTGATTCCAGTTTACCCGGGACAAATCCATTCTCATCTCACTGTAATTGGTCTTTCTCCAATTTCAGTAATTTTACTCTGGATTGCCCCTTGTCCTTTTCCATAGCTAACCTAAACCTTATGATTTGACGATCACTATTCTCTAAATGTTCCCCTACTTGACACTTGTAGTTTCGAAGTATAATTATCATGTAGAAAAATATGGCAGCCAATTTAGCTTTGACCTTGTGATAAGAGCAGTTCAATATTAGCGTTCAGTATGTCATTTGCTTCTCTTTTTTGATGTCAACTTTTAAAGGTAGTTGATAATGTCATTTTCTGTTTTCATTTTCCTGGCCTAGCTAATACAAAGATGTTGACGACCACACTGAAAATTCCTACTACTGCTCTTACTTTTTTAAAATATTTTTATTTCTGTCTGCAGGTGTAATTCAACTCTGGGTAATCCTATTGCTGAGACATATGACAAAATTTTACACTGCACACTTGGATTTGCTAATCCATCAACTGTTGAATATTTGCTGGGCAAACTTGGAATTAGTGAAATTGAATCTCCATCTCTGATGAGAGGATTGCAGAGGTGAGGCTTGAGGCTGAGTCAAGAGTTGCAATGTCTGTTGAAACTGGGAACATATTTTCAGTCCCAAATGCTTATCAGCCTTTGACCTTCCAATCCAACTTAACCAACCAAAGTCTTAATTTTGTCTCCTTCATAGACGAATGACAAAGTGGTTTAAAATTGTTTTGATTACTTAAACAACAGCACTTTGTTTACATAGCATCTTTAATAAGAAATATCATCCAAGGTGCTTCAAAAATGGGTATAAGGAATTGCACACTAACCCAAGAAAGCTAAATGGAAAAACTGGGTTTTGCCAACATTTTAAGCAAGAAGTTTAGGCTGAAGTTTCGGAGAATAAGACCATGATGGCAGATGACGCTGATACCATTGGTAGGGCAAAGTCCTGCAGAAGAGGAATGGAGAATTTGAGAGGTGACATAAGGCTGTTGAGGTTGCAGAACCAGGATTGGAGAAGGTCATGGAGGGATTTATAGATAGATCTTTTAAATATAATGTGTAGAAGGACGGAGAGCAAGTGCAAATCAATGAAGGTGGGGTAATGAGTGGGAGACAGGATGTTAGTGATGTAATGTTAGGCAAGTTGAAGTGTGTGGATGATGTGTCCAGCAAGGAAAGGATTAGAGCAGGGCTTTTGAACCGGGTATTGGGAGAAGTATTATGGGGGTATGCTCAATCTTCAGCTTCTTTCTAAAATGATTTCGGCTTGACAATCACGTACTGGCCTATAACTTGTGATCTCTGGGGCGTTGTACTCGGGAGGCACCCCAGAAGATGTGCAGGGGGACCCCCGGAAGTCCTCATGCAAGGACTGCACGGGAATTGCCCGTGAAGTTCAAACTTCTGATGAGCAATTATCCTGCACCAGGAATCATCCGAAACTCCGATTTAAATCAGAGACTTCAAGATTGTTCCCACTGTACTAACCGAATAGTTATCCAGCAATAGTTAGAAGAATAAAAACCATTTTGAATTCCTGGGTAATTATAGTTCTGTTCTCCCCCCCCCACCACCACCACCAAACCTCATTACCCATCCTACTGACCATTCGTCCACCCCCCCCCTCCCCCCGATTCCTACCCACTTACCTTACACACTTACCTTCTCCCTGGCTCCTCAAAGTAGCTGGAACCTTTAAGCTTAACTGCTTAACAGCAGCTACTGATGTAAAAAGGGGGCATAGCTTCACTTCCTCCAACTCTGCTGCCCTAGACTGAAGGCCTCAGGAACCTGCTCCACTGCACTTTTCTCACCTAGCCCAGGTCGGACGAGGAAGGTGCAGCTCCTGACTAAGGTAGGCAAAAAGGAGCGGAGTGGCAATTTGATTGCCACTCCTCAGAAGTTCTGGCCCAGTGTTGCATTGCAGTGCTACAGAATCACTAAACTTAAGTTGATAATAAGAATTTAATGCTGCTGTTATATCACAGCTACTATTTAAAAATGGTGTAGGTCAGCAGTACCAAGTTATAGTGTCAGTACCACATTGCTTTCAGATCAAATGAAGTTAGAACGCTGGGCATACATATGTAAACACACGTGATGTTCCACCAACTGACCTTCAAATACTGGTGAAATTTTTAAAGTTGGAAAAGAGCCAGCTGGTCAAAAGGAAGATCTAGGTTGCTGGGAGTTTTGTGAACTTTAAAATATTAAAAATATGCTTTTCACCAGTTAAACTGCAACTTGTGTGAAGCCCCAAATTATCAGCGACTATATTCTTACTGTGGTCTCAAATGTAGAGCCAAAATTATAACCGCTTTTGATTTTCAAACCTTATGCACTTGCTATTTTACTGCGAAGCCAAAACCAATTAACAGCAGTACAAAATATACAATTTAACTACAGCATGGTTTCTGATTTAATGGGTTGTAAAAGAAAAACCTTCTTGTTCTGCCCAGATACTGTTCCTGCATAACAGTTCCATAGAGATTCTGTTGGGTTTAATTGATACTTAGCAAAGTTATGACCATTTCTTGAGCTTCTTGTTTGTTTATCTCGAGGGTAGCATTTGAAATTTCCGCCCCTGAGTTATGCCTTAACAGTGTCACTTGTAACTTAAAATAATATGGCCGTTACTTTCAAGTATGAAGTCTGATGATCCTTTCCTCCTTTTAACAGCAAAAACTTTATAGGGGATGATTATGCTGCAGCTTTACGGAAAAAACAGTCAGCATCTTGGGCATTAAAGTGGTATGTATTTACAATCTGGTAAACTTAAAAGACTGAGAAACAAAGTAGCAATTATGATGACATTACTCAGCTGATATTAAAGAAGGAAACAAATTGGTTTGTGGGTTTGATGCCAATGAGGTAAGCAAAAGCAAATTTTTGTAAATTAGATGTTGATTACAAAATGTTCTGGTTGATTGTAGCTTGAGATCTATTAATGAAAACAATTAAACAGGATATTTTTGGTTATTCCCTGCTGTCATGTTTTAGGACTGCTGCTTATAGATCACTTGAATGCAAACATACTGTCAAACTTAATTTGTGTAATATCCTTAATAGGAACAGTGGATTGCAGGCCAATCTGCCCATTCATGATGTTGCATATGAAGGAGCACAATGCAAAATATCTGTTACCTTTAAAACCTCATGAATCTTTGAATCACTCAAAAATGCATTTATAACCTATGCTACCAGAGCAACTCTTTGATGCAAAGGAAGATCACAGATTCTTGTGAGGGGTAGTAAATTTAAAGTATGAAGCTATGTGAATTTTTACCATCACAATGCAGAATAATTCATATTCAAGCATATAGAGTGCTAATTTTATGCTATCGTCATTTCATTTTAAATATTTTATTTATTCTGATGAGGCTGCATCTAATAATGAACCCATATACTCATCTGCATTCATCAGATTTTTTAAAATTTGGTTGGGGGCGAGGTAGTCTTTTCAGTTCTGGACTTTGATTTAATTTACTGATTGTAGCTTTTAAATTTTAGTTGCATTTTTTGTGCTCATCAGAGGGGAAGCTGGACGGGAAATAGAGCACTTTTCCATTACCTCCCCGAATCAAGAAAAGCATAGCCATAAACAAAGTAGAATGGTCTCTACTGTATGCCAGACAACGGGCCTTTTTGTCAACCTGCACATACTATCTAATGCAACAGTATGACACTTGCACTTATCACAGTAGCTATCATAATGATTTCCTGATGTGAGATGGCCAGTTTTTGCTATGAATTCTAAGAATACACAAACTGCAGTGAAAGGCCGAGAAGCTCATTCTCATTCGCTTCGTGGAAGATATTCAATTTGCACTATCCTGGAATAGACCTAACCGTTTCAGTTTTCTTAGGGGAATAATTATGTGAAACTAACTGTGAAATTCCAAGATATTACACTCATTAGGTGGAATTTAATGTGCCCCCACACAAGCGGTGAGTTTGGAGGTGGGTAGGGTTTTTGATCAGGAGAGACTGTGCAGAGTGGGGATGCCGCCTCCTTCCCTCTGCCTGCTTAAGCCTGGGGCGGAAAGGCTCATTGATCACCTTCCTGCAAAGGCCTCATCCCACTGATACTCAACCAGCAGTGGGTGGGGGAGTCGCCAGCCAGGGAACCGGAAAGGGTTTGCTTGTGGGTTTATTTGCTCCTGGTGGTGCTGATGCACAATATAGAACTGCTGGCCTCTGGCTGGTGCACTTGGGGGAGGGTGTTGAAGGGTTTCCAACCCTGGGGTCCTCAATCCCAGGAAGGCCTCACACTGGCCATTTCTGGCGAGCTTTCTCCAATGGAGGTGACACGGGACTCTGGTTCTTCAGCTGGCAGGCGAGATCCCCGTCACCAACATTAAATTCCACCCATAGTGTTCACCTTTGAGGTATTGAATTCCACAAATGGTTTATCCATTACCTAACAACAAATAAACCTTCATGTTGAACTTCTAATTATCTTCCTTCTCGTTGTACGCCAAATATTTATTCAGCTCATTTCTTAAGTTAATCAGCACAGTGCTAACTGCTTTTGATTAATGTTTGTTCCACATGTCCACTTCTTGCCTTAGACTTGATAATATTTATACAGTCTACTCCTGTTAATTTGAATGAATATTTCTTAAACAGGATAATTTTGACCCAACAGTTGGAACTCAACAATTTTAATTTAAAAAATCAAAACACTATAGGAACTCTTACATGTAATAAAGCATCAAAACAGATATTAAGTGCCTGTGATCTAAACTTGAGCACTGAAGAGCTACGCAATGCAAAGTTCAGCTATTGCACAAAATACCTAAATGTGGCTTGATTCTTGTTTGCAGCATAATTATCCACAAAGCATTCAGCACCTTGCAAAGTTTCATTGATGGTTGATTATTTCCTTGGCACTGCATAGAATTGGTATTGTGGCTGTGGTGTGTATTGGTTCTTGCACTTGTATTAGTTTGCAGTGCTTGAAAGAGTGCACCAGTCATCCACGCCTTGTTTATTATTTCTGTGCATTACAGGAAGAATATCAACACCACACAAAAAGTGTGCGCTTTTGGAAATCACAGTCACAAACAATGTTTTCTTCAGTAATGTTCACGTAAACCATGGTGGTGATTTACTTTGCTGCTGCTTTACCATTTTCCATCCTGAACATTTTTCAGTGAAAGCTAGCATTCATCTGGAAAAAGGGCATTTGTAAAAGTTTTACAAATGTCGAGAATTTTATCATGCATCCAGTTGCTTGCGCTTTAAGTGGGAAAGTTGTTTGTGGACCTGGTTTTGATTATACTGTACGCTGGTTTGCAAATAAGCCGTGGAGGATGCAAAAACAGGGATAGTTCCAAATTCTTTGTTCACCTTTTCCAAAAAATTAGAGAATTAATAATAAAATATTATTAATAATAGAATAGATCGGGAAACTTAGTTGCTCTGGTCTACTTGAACCAAGATTAAACTGATTTAAACTGGTCAGAATTCATTTTAGATGGAATTTGAATTAACCTTTAATTCAAATTGAGAGGTTTGAATTTAGCAATGAATTTTAGGTGGAATTTCAATCTCAATTTAAAATTGCTACTTAATTAAGTGGACTGTACCCTTATTGTCCAATTCTGCGATCATACCCTAGATTAAATATCATTTTAATGTTTATATTATTCATGCCCCACATAGCAGACAAACCCAAAGCACACAATGGCTGTCAAATAAATATACACCACCCAAAGGCATTTCACATAAGACCCTTACATCTAACCATCATCTCCGTTGAGGCTCGACTTGGTGACCCTGTGATTTCGTACTTCTAGGATCTTCAGTCTCTGGGAACATAGCTGTAAAAGATTGATTAGTGAGACATTGTCCTTAATATTTTGCCCTTGTAATTAAGCACTCAGTAAATAGAAATTTCTTATCACAATAAGACTTCTAGCATATTTAGCAGTCATATATGTAGATGTTCTTCAAAATGCTGCAGATGAAATGCATCAGCATCATGAGTTTTATGTGAAACAGTTTGAAGAAATAAGTTACATGAATATTTGATTCTGTACTGACTTGGATTTGTTGCTCTTCCCCCACAGTGTCAAGTCTGGGGTGGAACATTTTAAAGCAGGACGTCATGTAGATGCTATGAATGAATACAACAAAGCTCTAGAAATTGACAGTAATAATGTTGAAGCTCTTGTGGCTCGTGGTGCTCTGTAAGTATGTGATAGGTTGTATGCTGTTACATATAAGATCCTGAGGGGACTTGACAGGGTGGATGCTAAGAGGATGTTTCCCTTATGGGGGGCACAGTTTAAAAATTAGGAGAATCCTATTTAAGACTGAGATGAGGAGATTTTTATTTTCTCTGAGGGCTGTTAGTCGGTGGAATTCTTCTCCCCAGAGAGCAGTGGAGGCTGGGTCATTGAATATGTTCAAAGCTGAGTTATTTTTTGATTGACAAGTGAGTCAAGGGTTATAGGGACGGGCCAGAAAGTGGAGTTGAGGCCACAATCAAATGTGCCATGATCTTATTGAATGGCGAAGTAGGCTCAATGCACCGAATGGAATGGCCTATTCCTGCTCTAATTCTTCTGTTCTAGTGTGTATTGTGTACAACAGCATCTGTTTGCCTGTACTGATCTTAATGCTGTTAAGTCTTTTTAAGTGTCACAGATATAGATCATTTGGCGGTTCAAAGGATAAACATGCCATTCGGTGTTGTGGCAAGTTGTGCAGACCATGGAAGTACCATATTTGATCCTTGGTCTGTGCTGAGTTAGCCATCCTCCAGTCAGAATAACACTGCAGGAGTTTTGCATTTAGCATTGGTGTCTGTTTTAGAGGGTCTAGGGTTTCTGCTTCTAATTGCCGCTTCATGATTCTTGTTTAAAGTATGTACATGAGTAAAAATTAAATTTTGTTCAGCTGCGATGATTCCGTCCTACAGTTCACTGGCACTTGCTGTTCGTGTTTTTACTTGAATGGCCAGCTGGTTGAAGTGTTGAAAGGCTGCCATAAGATGTAGAGCCATATCTCGCATGAATCACGCTCCAGTTGAGGAAGGGTAGGGGTGAAAAGCAAATCACAATTGTGCACATAGTTTGATTCTAGTATTTCTGTAATGGTGGTGAAACAAATCATTTTGTGAGTGGCATAGAAATTCCCTTCCCAATGTTTACAATTTTTGGAGAATAATTCTTTGATTTATGCATAATGTCATGTTGCATTTCACTCAAACTTTGATGTCAGGAATTTGCCATTTAATTTAGAATAATAGTTTTGGTTAAACCTGTGCCAGGAGAATCTATGCTGTGTGGCTCAGATTAATTGGAGAGTCCAAAGAACTAGAAGTGCTCCTCCACATGCCTTTTATTTTTTAAAAACATTGCAACTTAAGGGGCGAGATTTTACCATCGGCGAGCAGGGGTGGGGCCTGCTCGCCAATGTGTAAAATGACATGGGATGACGTCGGGCTGAACTCCCGACGTCACCCCGTCCCATTTAAATTTTCAGGAAGGCAGCGGTGCAGCAAAATCAGCTGCTTGCCCGCCGACCTGTCAATGGCCAATTGAGGCCATTGACAGATCAATTAAAGTACTTAGTGGACCTGCCAGTCCAACCTTAAGGTTGGCGGGCAGGCCAGGAGCCCCGGCGGCAACTAGAAAAAACATGAAACCTCATCCACCGGCAGGATGAGGTTTCATGTTGGGTTTTAAAAAATTTTAATAAACTTGTTATGGAAATTATGAACATGTCCCAACTCATGCGACATTGTCACATGAGGGGACATGTAAGGGAATTTTTTTTTCTCTTTTTAATATTGTTGACAGTAGAGGCGACCTCCCTTCGTCTCAGGGAGATGAATGTGCTCTTTCGTGCGCGTGCGCGAAAGAGCATACTCTCAATTTTAGGGATTCCCCCCGCCCGCACAGGGAGCACATAGCGCTTCTGTGCGGACGTCACGGCCCGCCCACGTAAAATGGAGGCGTGGATGGGTCAGCCCCGCCCACCCGACGAACAGAAAATTCAGCCCAAGGTGTGAGATGAGTGACTAATTCATCAATTTATGCCCATCTACATGGATTTTGTTAACATTTCTTTCTCCTTTTGTTTTAGTTATGCAACAAAAGGAAGTCTAAACAAAGCTATTTCTGACTTTGACTTGGCTTTGGAGACGTGCCCAACACATAGGAACGCAAAGAAATATCTCTGTCAAACTCTAGTGGAAAGAGGAGGCCAGTAAGTGCGGAATACATAGAATGGTTCTATTTAATAAAACTGATTGTGTTCGTCAATTTCTCACTGCATTGTACAGAAGGAGTCAAAATGTAGAGTGCACTTCAGATGAGAAGTGGGTTTGATGACAGGGTGGATTAATTTGACTACAGCATAGGCATGTAATTAGTTTCTATTTTAATGTCATACATTCTGTATTTATTTTTTATGTGATGCTTTGACTTTATATTATTCATAGTTAAGTAGCAAAAGTTCGGCCACTTTGACAAGCGGAGAAGTACAATTGGTTCCAGCATTGGAGCTTTTGTACAGTGGAGCCTGAGTAGCTGGGAGATATATATGGAAAAGAAATTGGGGTTTACAGTGCCATCATGGTTGAAGGATGTAATAATGGTGAAACAAATTTGCATAGGCAGTTTCTATTATAAATGTGTGTGTATGAATTTATAATGGTAGAAGTTGGTAATGGAAGACATTAAAATTTGAGCATAGAGTTTATTGCATGGCTGAGATTAATAAGTTTTGATTTGACTAGTTAGCAACAGGGACTAATTTCTTAACCATTTGTTGGTTGTTGAATCTTTGACATAGCAACCATGGAATCATTTATTAGACCTGTTCTATGCTACTAGGTTTGCTAATGACCTGCTTTCCCATGATTATGTATGCTGTGAAGAACATTAGAACGTGCAATTAAATACTCCTTTGTCCCTTGCTATTCATCAATATTTTTCACGATGTAAAGTGTTCAAAGATCCAAAGCGTACCATTTCTTTTTTAACATGGTGGCAGATTTTTAGCTTTGAAGTAATAATTGTAATTTCTTTACACTTTAGCTTGGAGGAGGGAGGAAAAGAAGGAAGCCAAATGTTGCTGAAAAAAGAGACATAGTTCAAACGAAAAACTTTGATACTCATCAGGATGCCAAATTTCGAAGGGAGCAACAATTTATATTTCATGAGTAAAGGGTGTTAATTGGTTAGCAAGTCAACTCTTGTCACATTGTTACCAAGGAGAATGCATCAGGGAACTATTGTCTCCCAGGCTTTTGTTTAATTCAAAAAAGGCATAATGCCTGGACATGTTTCTTTGTCTGTAGAGGACAGGTCACAATAAGCAGTGTACTGACCGTACTCAACCAGCCCATGCTTTCAAAACTCTGAACATGTCTAACGTTAGATGTGATTTCGTGATTGGTCAACACTTGCTGAACAATCCTGAATGTGCTAAGAATTACACAAACAACTAATTTAAAATTATCAGCTGGGTACGTAACTGGTTCATTTACACTTGCTAGAAGCTACATATATTCATAAGCAAGGACGTGTCCTCTGCAGGCAAAAGGAACATGTCCAGACATTGAGCCTTTTTGAATTAAACAAAAGCCCATGGGACAATAGTTCCCTGGTGCATTCTCCATGGCAATGTCTCAACCAATGAGAGTTAACTTGCCAACCAATCATCACCCTTATCACAGTATAATTTGCTGCTCTCTTTGAAATTTGGCGTTCCTACATCTGTTATGATGAGTGCAAGATGAAAAGCTTCAACAGCATGTCTGTTTTTTCAGCAATACTCAGGTTCTGTACCATCAAGCAACTAAACTAAATGTTGTACATTGCACTGAGGAAAAACTCACCATATGGATTCAGTTGGCCACCATAATTGAACTAACTTTACTTGCGTTTCACCAACAGAGGGAGGGCAGTGGAGAGGGCCATATAACAAAATGATCTTGTAATATACTACACTCCCTCTTGACTTTAAAAAAAAAACTTTAAAATGGTACATGTACATAATTTCCCAAAATACAATATGACTAAATCAACATTAGCAGTACCTGAAATTTAACAGGTTGGGTTGCATACTTGTCTTCACTGTAATCACAACCAAAACATATAAGACGGATACTGCCAAAGTAATTTACATTTTTAAGAAAAAAATTCCTTAACACCAGTATGTGTTTAATAAAAATATCATAATTTGACAAGGGGTAATGAAAAGAACAACGTTATTATCCTTCCTTCCTATGTACTTTCAATTAACCTATCTCGCTGCTTTTTCTTTCTGTCTGACTATCTCCTTCAATTTCCAATAATTTGTTCTCTCAACATCTCTGACTGTGTGTCAAATCTGAACTTTGACTTTGGGCTAATATGGAATACTGTATTGGAGTAATTAGTCAGTTTCACATCAGTTTTGCATAATGGAATGTGACTTGGAGACTCCTTGAATACTTTTCCTGAGATATTAGGCTGCGGCGTCATCAACAATGAAAGTAAGTTGCGAACTCTGACTTTCATTTCTGTCGTGGGCGCTGAAGTTTTGTCTTCAGACCTATTACTCTCATCATCCATAAGCTGTTTTTCATGCTCTCTGAGAGCAACTCTTGATTTTGCTTGATAACATCAACTTTTGTTTCCACATCTATCTATGTGCATTTGAGGATTTCAAGACTTCTGAACTAGCTTTTTTAGATCTACCATGATCTCGACCTGGTGCCTGGCTGTGACTTGGAGCTTTACCACAAACTGGACTCTTGCCTGCTGTCTGGATATGACTGACTTGCCCACAAGCATAGCACTTTGACTGGAAACGGGAGCATTTAAATGGTTGGAGGCTCCCATGGCAATGGTAGCATTAAATTTCTGACTGTGACACTGTGAATTTGGCTGTCATGACTTGGACCTTGCTGAAATCCAGTGGACCTCCCCTGCTTGCTCAGGAAAAGAACAAGCTTGTAATTTGCAACTATCTGTTTCTGCCATTTCCATGGCTGTGGCCTCATCAAAGGCCTCCTTGCACATCAGTTTATTGCTCAAAAGCTTGGCCTGGGTTTATTGTTCTTTCGGCCTCCTACAAACATGTCTGTAACATTGATTTTCAAGTTCACGCCCTACCTACAATGATGAGAGAGTTCCTTTAATTTGAGAATGTAATCTGCAACAGTTTCACTTGGCAACTGTTTGCTTTCATGGAATGCAACTCTCAGTACAATCTCATTCTTAGTTGCGCCATAATGAGTTCAGAATCTCATTAATTTCAGAATAGTGCCTAGCACTGGGTCTCACAGGCAACATTGGTTGGACTGCATCTCAAGAGCATTTGGCCCCATCACAATGAGAAAAACTTTTATTTTATCCTCATCTCCTATTTTATTTGCTCTCAGCCAAATATGTAACCTTCATTAGTAATTACATTGGTTCTTTTGTTTGAGTTGAATTCCCCACCTTGTCCCCAAATATGCCTTCAGTGCAATTTTTCAATTATATGCTGCTGTTATGACAGCTGGTGTTAATTGCTGCACAAACCAAATCCCAGAGGGAAACTTGGCTTACAGACACAACCTTTTTTGTATTCTGATAACGAGAAGACGTACCAACCTCAGCAGTAAGAGGTCCAGTAACACTTCTGGGGATTTAAAAAAGTTTAAAGTAAAAGTTTTATTAACAAAAAAATAAAAGAAAACTTAAGCAGACACGATTATAGTTACACAATTAAGGTTAGTCTTACAAAACATTCCCCCAAAAACACACTACTTGGTCAAGCCCAAAGTAACTACTTTCCAGGCAACACTCCCTTATAGATGTTTAAATATGAAATCCAGTAATATTACACAAGGTAAACTGTTGTAGTTTCAATAAAGGTGTACCACATGACCTTTACCCTCTTCCACCCTGGTGGAATCCACTTCAGAATAAAACTGCTTGCTGAAGCCCAAGTCTTTTCTGGGTTGACTGGATGGGTGATTCAAACTGCATCCTTTCCCAGCAGAGTTCCAGCCATCTCTAGCTCTCCAGCTCAACAATGAAAACCTAGCTATCCACAATAACTCTCAGATATCTTTTTTCCCTTTCATCTCAGTCCCATTGTCCTCACACCCCTTTGAAACTCAAACTCTTCCAAATATAAAATCTTTCATGTTTCCATCTTGTCTTTGCTTTTGGTTCAAGTAGTCATGAACTTCTTGTTTACGTATGGAACTACTGCAAGATGTAAACATCTTTCTTGATACCTCTGACTCCCCTTTGATATTTAAACAACCTCTTGACTTATCTAAAAATGCAAATGTTATATCTAACCTAAACCCCCAGACAACCTGACTTCTATCAAACCCTGCCCAGCTGAATTAAATCACACTCTCTCTCACACACATTCAGCCTTTGTTCTTACAGAATAACACGATATTCTCCAAAATATTAAAAAGAAACATCCATTCTTAGACTGTGCTGACTCACTGTACCCAGAGTGACCAGCCCTAGCTGAGCAAAAAAAAAGGAACACTTTGCCGTGTAGGAAAAAAATGGCCTGCTGAGACTCCAAAATCTGGGACAAATAGCATCCTGGGAAGGCCTGACCTGGGACGTGGGACAAAAGGCTGAATTACGGGACAGTCCCAGAAAATTCAGGATGGTTGGTCACGCTTGCTGTACCTGAACATGATGTACACATGGTGCAATCTTTTAAATTGTCCAAGTTTCCTCAATCAACTTTAGGAGTTCCAAAAATGTGTCACAATATTCTTTAGTCCTTAATTTCTCAAATGAAATGCAAAAGAAAATTCCATCCCAGCGTCATCACCATCTTTCCGTTGTGTATTGCACTGAGGGAAAGCTCACCGTGTAGATTCACAGTAGGCAGGCATTTTTGAACTAACTTTATTTACACCTCCCCAACAGAGAGGCAGCAGAGAGGGCAATATAACAACATTCTCAGAACTTGCAATACACTGCACCAAACCTGTATGGTGGAAGGGAAATTAAAGGAGTCATTTTGAGCTGGCTAAGTGGACTTGTATCCACTTGTGTTCAGGACTAGCTGTGATTAGGATTTTTTTTTGGAAGGGATGTTGTGCAAATCAACATTTGGAGTTAAGGTATTAGTTATCCCAGTGACCTCCAAAGTAATTTCAGAATCTCTGCAATGGCTCAGAGTAGTGATAGAATGAAGTTTAGTTTGCTATGGTGTCTTTGGTTGGAGCTTCTGTTTTAATGGTTATGCCTTGCTCACTGTCACTCGTAAGTTGTTCAGTGTTGACTGAAATTCTATATTCTGGAAAGGATTTGAATGTGATCACTTTCTGATGGCTCTTAAAAATCTTTTAACAGGTTAGAAGAAGAAGAAAAGTTGACAAATGCTGAGAATTGCTATAAGAAAGCATTGAAGCTAGATGAGACTTTCGGTGAGGCAGAGGAAGCTTTACAGAAATTAAGAAAACACATGCAGGTGATTTACTGGGTTCAGCATTAGGCTTAAACAATTTTGTTACTGTTTGATATGTGCCTCACTCATTCAGTAGAGATCTACAGGATGTTTCACCTTATTAACTAGAAGAAATGACCCATTTATGTGTGATGTGCCCATGTGTTGATGCATTCCAATGTGGACTGGTGGGATATGGGTTGCAGGCCTATGACGTACCACATGGTGAACTCCAGACCACCTCCTGGGCCATCCGTGGAGGTGAGTTTTCACTAAGCAGTAAAGGAATGCAATACTATATTAGTCAGTTTTATACTTGAGCAGTTCTTCATGACTAGCTCTGATTCAGAATTTTTTTGGAAAGGATGTTGTGTAATCAACTCTATGTATGCGACCCAAATCATCAATGTCAGTGATGTTGAGCTGTGGAGACTGCATTCAAGTTTTCTGAAAGACTCAGTCCAAAAAAGAATGAGTGTGCCTCGTTTTGGAGAGAAGTAATTTTTTTTCATTTAAAGAAGTGCATTATTTCAGGTTATAATCTCACAAAATGGCCATTCCTTTGAGACCCCAATACCTCCTTGTTGATTTTCATAATCCTCGTTAGGCACTCTACCTTGTTACTAAAATTTATCTTGACTTTAGAATTTTTTGTTACTTCGTCCTTCCATTGTTGGGAATTGTGATCCAAATATGAAACTTGGCAATTTAAAAAGTTTTCTTCAAGGCTATTCTCTCTCAGCTTCTCTGGAGTTTTCTATTCAAAATACTGTCCTTCCCCACTGTCTGAATTAGAGATATCCATGGTCATAAATCAAACTAATTGTCATTGAATAGCCATAATAAAAATAAAATACTGCTGATGCTGGAAATCTGAAATAAAAACAGAAAATGCTGGGAAAACTCGGGTCTCGCAGCATCTGTGGAGAGAGAAAGATAATTATTGTAAAACAAATTGCTGATCTTAAATCAGGAATGAATAGTTTCTACTTTCCTTTTTTAATGCAGCAATTTGACTTTAAAACCTGTGGGGATTTTTTTTGTCATTCAGCTGAGATTGGGATGTTAATGACCAAATTCTGATCTAAACTCGTGCTTAGCAATAAACTTCTGGAAAAGAAATTGAAATTGGATTCTTACAGAGATTAGCACTTTTTCTTCTTTCATATTGAAAACTTAAAATTGTTCTGTGTTGTACTTTAGACTCTTAGAACATAAGACATTCTCAAACCTACTATAAACTTAAGTAGGTGCTGCTTATTGCATTAATACTGTAGAACTAAAGTTTTCAGAACATTTTTTTCAAGGGCCTGCAACATAATATTTTAAAATAATTGCGATGTAGCTGAAGAATTAAGATTTTAAGGGAACTGGATCTACTCTCCAGGATGGGAATTTTGGAGTTTCATTGTTTATTTTATAGCCTCCAAATCTTCAGGTGTTGCTGCACAACATTTTATTTGTGATCCAACTATCAATTTGGGGGGAGGTTGACATTCCTGACCTTGATAAATGTGAGTAGCTCAGAGAGGGCAAATTTGAGAACAAGTGATAATTCCCCCGGTGGTTGGCTCAAATGCATGGCCTCAGAGTAAAGTGCCTGCAGTGCTCTTAGTCATGCGGAGCAGGAGCGCTAAAAGGAATTCAGAAAAAATATTCTATTTTGGCAGGAGAAATGTAATCAGACACAATGTGATCATTTTGTCAGTGTTTGTATGTATGTTTTATAGTGTTTTGAAGTTGACAAGTTTTGCATGTTTTTGTGTTAAATGCATCTGAAGAGCTATTGAAATGATTTTTTTAATCAGAAGTTATTTGAAGATTGAACCTATCAGCTTCATAAAATGGAGATCTCACTTTGTGTGACATTTCCACTTTAAATCTCTGCTGTACCATTACAGGTAAATTTCACATCTGTCAAAGCACTAGTAATGTGCGTGAGATGTTTAGATGTTTAATCTCCTGCAACATCTTAATAGGCCATCCCTTTAAGAGCTAAAAAAAAATGTTTTTAAGATTTTAGATAGCCTTCCAACCCTCTACTATCCAGCTAGGTGCTCCTTTTTCACAAGTATATTTCCAGGTTGTTCAGGATATGGTTCTAAGACTAGTCCAGTCCTCAAATGTTGCGAAGCCCCTTTATTGCCACTCTCACACACGTTCCGCCATTGGAAATGTTACTTTTAATGTTGTGCATGAAATTTCTTTAATGGAGTCAGTGAAAACACAAAACAGATTTCCATATTTTGCACTATTGCCAACATTTCTGCTACAATTATTGGCAGGAGGAACTTAAAACCTTTTAGCTTAATTTTATATGAGCTGTTTTCAGTTTGATAACCAGTGCTGGCTAAGAATTTTCTTGCATTACTGATTTTTTTTTTCCTTGTTTTGTTTTTGTGTGCATTTTCTTTCTGGGGCCTTGGCTGCTGAAATTCATACCACACCTGACCTGAACTGGACTCTGCTGCACAATCCTGGTTTGTACTTTGGTCATTGGGGAACAACTGGTGATGTACGGTGACTTTGGTGGTTTGTTTTAAAAACAAAACATATATTTTGGTAAATTGTGCAAAACCTTTGTTTGAATTGATCATAATTAAATTTGCGAATAATCAATAATTCCCTTGCTTTGCTATTTTTGCGATTTTAACCTTGTGCTTTATTATTTCCATTTTCTTTGGATTGCCATATTGGTCATCCATGTATTTTCTTGTTTTGGTTACTACATGCTGATATGCTGTTCTTTGCTTTTTCTACTGTATAATGTTAAACGTCCTCATTTGTACTGTTGTTTTCTTACCCGTAATTTGTTCCTGAATTGTTTTTCCTTCTAATTTAATTTTTTCTTTGTCTATCACTGCATTAATTGAATTTAATGTGTCCTTTCATTGCCGCTTGTGTTTTCCGCCGATTATTGACAAATTATAACTAAATTATACAATTCTTATACAATATATATTTGGTTATTCTGAATATGACTAACCTTTAATCTTTTAAAACTGGTAATGTGACACGGTTTTCTGGATACAAATGTGATCAATGGTGTTGCTGACTGAAAACTAAATCTAATTTTTGCCGCAATTTCATGATGACTGGGTATAAAAGAAATCACTTGAAAAGAAAGAAAAAGAAACTAGAGAAGAGGAGAAAACAATCGAGGTGTCAAGTGCAGAGAAATTGCGTAAGCTGTTAAAAGAAGAAAAGAGGTAATTTTCTAAACTGAGAGTAGATGTGCAGTTGTATGATGCCATGCGAGAAAATGAGGTAAACTGATGCTTCTCTGGATCGAGAAAGGTGGAATTAAAATCTATAAAATACTTACTTTGGCTGGTATTTTCAAATTACTTAACTTGAATTATCATTGTGAGTGGGCAGATACTAAGTTATGTTTAGTGAAGTTGAATATAAACATGAAAGTCACTACATATAACATCCATATAGCCGAGATCAAAAGATTGGATTTTGTAGCAGATACTGGTTGTGTTTGCAAATTGGTAATCCTACCTTTGGTCTTCCTTGCAAGTCTTTGAAGTCCAAAATATTACTACTTAGTTTATTTTAAAAGGAACAAATCTAAGAGGTTCAATTTAACTGCTTACTCTTGTGTCACTTATTTTTAAAAGCACACTCGGAATGGGCTACAGTAAGCCCTCACTTAAATTTGTGGTTGAATTCCTGAAAATCGCAACATTAAGTAAAACATAGGCTCCCGTAGGAATCAATGTTGAAACTGGAGCCAGATTCTGTAGGACCTTGCTTATCAGAAAAAAACATTAAAACATTGTAGCCTATAATTATTTTACATTGCTCAATGAAATAATGTTTAAAATACATTTTTCTTTTCTATTTTTAAATTTATCTTTCTACTTACAGTACCTCCCTGCTCACTGCTGAATCTGTTTCCTGAATAACCCACTCCCAGATCTTCCTGGTTGCTGCAGATCCTCTGACTTGCATCCTCTCACTGCTTCCCTCTGCTGGATCTGCATTCCTGTTCCCGTTCAAGATCCAGATCTGATCTGAAGCTGGAGCTCTGGGGCTGTGAACATGATGGTGCAGAAGTGCTGAGCTGGGACTGTTATAATCTATATATTTTTTCTTAAATGCCCCCTCTCGTTGCTTCTCTCTCCTGAACCCTTATTGTGAGTGAGAGCTCTGGAGATGAGTGGTGAGGCAGAAGGAGCAGCTTCTACAGTCATTTTAAAAAAAAACATCAATTGTAACAGCCCCAGCTTGGCTCTTGTGCATCATCTGGACCTGCATTTGCACAACCCCAGAGTTCCAGCTTCAGATCGGATCTTGAATGGGAACGTAGGTTCATGAGAGGAAAGCGGTGAGAGGGCGAGTCAGGTAGAGGGTGGATTGGGCACGGGGAGAGGCAGCAAGTCAGATGGTCAGAGAGCGGGAGAGGCTGCTCCAGAATGGCACCAATTGGGCCACATGGGAAACGATGTTAAAATGAATCTCAAGACACTCGACGAGATTACAGGCCACGTTAATGTACCAACGTTAAAGTGAAACAACGTTAAATGGAGCAATGTTAAGCGGGGACTTGCTGTATTTATGAACATACAAAAGAGGAGCAGAAGTAGGCCATTTGGTCCCTTAAGCCTCCTCCACCATTCATTAAGATCGTGGTTGATCTGTTTGTGTTTCGAGCTCCACATTCTGATCTACCCCCAATAACTTTTGATTCCCTTGCCTAACAAGAATCTTTCTACCTCTGCCTTAAAAATATTCAGTGACCTATCTCCACCGTCTTCTGAGGCGGAGTGTTCCAAAATTGCACAACCCTCTGAGAGAAAAAAAATTCTCTTCATCTTTGTAATAAAAGGGCAACCCCTAATTTTAAAACAGTGTCCCCTAGTTCTGGCCTCCTCCACAAGAGGAAGCATCCTTTCCACGTCCACCTTGTCAATACCGTTCAGGATCTTATATACTCTAATCAAGTCACCCCTCTCTGTTCTAAACTGAGTCTCAAGCCCAGTCTGTCTAACCTTTCCTCATAAGACAACCCGCTCACTTCAGGTATCAATCTAGTAAACCTCCACTGAACCGCCTCCAACACATTTACATCCTTCTTTAAATAAGGAGACCAAAACTGCATACAATATTAGAGAAGCGGTTTCACCAATGCCATGTATAACTGAAGCATAACATCCTTACTTTTATGTTCGATGCCTCTCGTAATAAAGGATAGCATCCGTTAGCCTTTTTAATTATTTGCTGTACCTGCATATTAACTCTTTGTGACTCATGCACGAGAACACCTAGATCCCTCTGCAGCTTGGAATTCTGCTGCCATTCTCCATTTAAGTAATACTCTTGCTTTTTTATTCTTCCTGCCAAAGTGAACAAATTCACATTTTCCCACATTCCATCTGCCATATTTTTGCCCACTCATTCAACCTATCCATATCTGTCTGCAACCTCATTATCTCCTCTTCACAACACACTTTCCTACCTACCTTTGTG
This sequence comes from Cetorhinus maximus, assembly GCF_964194155.1. Taxonomy (NCBI): domain Eukaryota; kingdom Metazoa; phylum Chordata; class Chondrichthyes; order Lamniformes; family Cetorhinidae; genus Cetorhinus; species Cetorhinus maximus. The sequence goes on along the minus strand of NC_135897.1, from coordinate 65,887,726 downwards.
TCACCTGCAAATTTGGCCAACATGCCTTCACTCCCCTCATCTAAGTCATTGATATAAATTGTAAAAAGCTGAGGCTCCAGCACAGACCCCTGCAGGACTTGTCACACCCTGCCAATCAGAAATAGACCCATTTATGCATACACTGTTTTCTGCCAGCCAGCCATTCTTCTGTCCATGTTAATAGGTTACCCCCTACCCCATGAGCTTTTATTTTCCGCAATAACCTTTGATGTGGTACCTTATCAAACGCCTTATGGAAATCCAAGTACAGCACGTCTGCAGGCTCCCCTTTATCCACCGCGTATGTTACTCCTTCAAAGATCTCCTATAAATTGTTTAAACATGGATTTTCCTTTCACAAAACCATGCTGACTCTTCCCGATTACCTTGAGTTTCTCCAAGTGCCCAGCTATAACCTCCTTTAATGATTGATTCTAATACCTTCCCCATGACAGATGTCAAGCTAACTGGCCAATAGTTTGCTGTTTTCTGCCTCCCTGCCTTCTTGAATAGAGGGGTTATATTTGCTACTTTCCAGTCTGATGGAATCCTCCCAGAATCTAGGGAATTTTGGATAATTAACACCAACGCGTCTCCTGCCTCATTAGCCACCTCTTTTAAGATCCTAGGATGAAGTCCTTCAGGATCCAGAGACTTGTCAGCCTGCAGCTCTATCTGTTTAGCTGCACACTGGAATGGCCTGCCAAGTTTTGATTTTTTTTCCCAGAAGTAGAAATGTTTTTAGTAACATTTAATAGTAGCAATTTTAACCAGTTCTTGCCTGCCTTGGAAGTCTATCCTCAAATGACAGTTAAATCTTCATTTCACAAATTGCACAACTCTTTGGAATTCCAACTTGTTTAGTGAACATCTTCTCATTTTAGTAGTGGCTACTTTTTTTTAAATCCAGAAGTTATTGTCTTGGATGCTAATGTCAGCAATATCTGGCATTGAAAGTAACAATATGAACATTGAACAAAAATTAATCTTGATAACTTTTGCTTCTGAATCATGCCAATTTTATAATCTATATGTTTTCAGGATGAAGAAAAAAAGAAAGAGGTCAACATCATCATCATCTTCAACTGATTCTTCAGAATCTTCATCATGGTCTACTTCGTCACCCTCACCTGAACGTTTTAGGAAACACAAATCCACAAAGAAGCGACGAAGGAAACGCTCTGATTCCTCACACAGTCAGAAGAGGCGCTTAAGTAAGAGTTCATGTGATGAGAAAGTTCATCATTCACACAACAATAAGAAAGAATGGTATACTCCTCCAGCTGATACTTCAGCTTCCTTTCTGAATCAGAAACAGGAAGTAACAAAGTTGCTGGAGAAAAATGACAGTTCAGTAGACCAGTGGTCAGAGATCTTGGAGAAAAGAAGGTACTGTTCAATTTCCTCATCATCAGTTGAAGTTTTAGATCCTCTTGGAGGTAGGTCTGAAGATAGCAGAGACTCTTCATATAGTTCGAGAACTCAAGATAGTTCTAGCCAGTACGATAAATGGCACAAAGTAGATAAAGGCAGGGAATTGTGTGACAAAATATCTAATGACCAAGACAAATTTAGGAAACGGGCTCAAGAATATGAATTTGGAAATGAATATAGTAGCAAAAAGTGTGATAAAAGCAACTGGAACTACTCTGGATCTTCGGGGCTAGAATATTCACACTTGTCAGGTGATAACTACCAACATGAAAGAAAAAATTCCTGGTTAAATAATTCTAATAGTAAAGATAAAAGACATGATTTTGGAAAAAGTGGAGATGGTAGAAAGGACTTCATACCTGAAAGTGGAGCTAGTTACAAGGACTGGAAAGGAGAAAGTGAAAGTGATAAAAGGGAGAATTCCAAAGATAACCCTCATAATCATAATTCTGCTCAAGGAAAGGCAGTGAAAAGCATGCCTCAAAATCTGCTGGAAATATTCAATCAGATTGCAGAATTCGAGAAAGGGAAAGAACATGGAGGGAAATGTAAGCAGAAACATAAATAAGTTGCCATAGGGGCATATTTTTCATATATTCATCATTTAATATCCTTGTGAAAGAAAGTTGGATATGGTTAATAAAAACAAGTAGGAGCAATGAATCCACTTAATTTTTAAGATCTTACATAAAGCATGAAGTATTATTTATTTGGATTGCAGAGATATAAGTTTTCTAATTTGCTATATGTTTTCTTAGCACATTGTGAATTCTTTAAGTTGCTTAATAATTTCTTTACATATTTATGTTGTCAGCTATTGCAGTGATCAATAAGAAAAGGTTAGTATTTGCTCTAATTATATGTCTGCATGCTTTCCTTTGAATTGGTTTTAAATGTGGTATGTTAGTGTTGGATTGAATATTGGGGTTAGTATTGTTTAAAAAAATAGCTATTATGTAGTGTCTGACAGTGGCGTGTGTGGGTTTTAAAAAGCACAAGAGATAGGCAGGCAATTAAAGCAAGTCAACTGTAGCTGGCAATATTTTTGTAAGATTATTAAGCAATATCCTCCTCCAAGCTGTACTGAGGAAACTCACTTGAAAATTTAAGAAACCAGGCAACAAATATGAAGCATTGTGGGTATTATTGGTGACATTCTAAGTTAAGGAAGGTAGGTAACAGACATGTATATAAGTTATAGCTGATTTGGAGAATTGGGCATTTGGGGGTGGAGTGAGGTTGGGGAGGAGGGTGTTGTAAACAAATCACCCATGTGAAAAATGAATTGTAATTGTACTGAGATTCAGTGTGGAATATTCGGCATGATGCACTTTCAAGCTTACCACTTATCCATGTTCATATCACTATCCAAGAGCACAATGTAGAAAAATATCCATAATGGCCTGGCTGAGTAATGTGGGAGGAATGAAAAGGGAGCTGGAGGAGAAGGGAGGAGAGAGTTAAAAGGCAGTACCTTTCCTACACACGCCAATGTCTTAAAAATGTTTTGTTATTTTCCAGTAATGTGTCACTAATTTTAATTTTGATTTTACTCTTGTAACGAGCCCTAACTTAATACACTCTGCATCCTGTAAATACCTTAAAATTACTGATTGCCTTATTAAAGTATGCATACTACAAAATACATCAATCATCTTTGATCCTTAATTAGTTACAGGTGTATTGTCGTTGCCCTATAGTGTCTCACTTCGCTTTGGGTGGATTAACTTTATTGTATTAAATTATAGCATTCTTGTGATGCAGACCATACTCTGCCATGTTAAAAGTTTACTTGCCAAAATGGACTGTTAAATTAAAAAATACACTTAATGTGTGCTAATGATGACAGCCATATAAAAACAAATAATCAAAATGTGTTTTCGTCTTTCATTTTATGATGATTAGTACCATGATTTTAGGGACCTGTGGAATCATATGTAACATGAAATGTCATTTGAATGCACAATAAAACCATTATTGCACTGAATTTAATAACTCTGCCAAAGAACACGAGCTGTCATTTCTGTGTTCATTGTTAGCAGTAGAAGTTTATTCTGCTATGCTTAATAACTTTATAGTTTTTCAGTTGCAATAGTACTGGTGATTGCAAATAGAGCACATTTTAATGATAAACTTTTATGAGCCAAAACATGACCAGCGTTTAAAAAGTATTTACAACACAGAAACAAGCCATTTAGCTGCACAGACCCATGCTGGTATTCATGCTCCACATGAGCGATGATTGTGAATGTGTGCAGTTCAGCATGTTAGAAACCCAATGAGATGAGAGAAAAATGTTGAATGCATTAGTTTAGTAGGCCTCATAAGTGTGAAATGCTGCAAAGCATAATGATAGAGTTGGAGAGAAATGCAGCAACTTAACACCATGTTTGGTAAATGAAAGTTAGAAGAAAGACTCTTGTTAGCACAAACTATTAAATGGTGAAATCTGAGCGACACCAAAGCCTCAGCAATTGACTTTGCATTGAAATGTTGCAATGAAAGTGTGAGTTTTCTGTTTTTGCCAATGAGTGATCTACCACACATCTCTGTAATCTCATCCAACCCTATAAGCCTCACATGATTTCTATGCTCTGCCAGTTCTGGCCTCTTGAGCATTCCTAATTTTAATCACTCCTCCATTGGCGACCGTGCCTTTAGTTGTATGTCCCTAAATCTCTTCACCTCTCTTTCCTTCTTTCAGATGCTCCTTGGAACCTGACCTCTTTGACCATGCTTTTTGCTAAATAAATGCAAGTTCTTGTTGTCCACATGTTAGTAACAGTTAAGGCTGGTGCATTCAGATATAAGTAAAATTTTTAAAGCATGCTAAGTGTTAATTACTACCAAACAGCCTTTCTGGCTTTGGTGATTTTAATTTTACAAGTGTGGAGTCTCATTTCTTCATACATTAACTATTGTTGTTGATTTTAAACAAAAAATAAAACTGTGGAGTTTTAATTTTCTTTGTCTTTTTTACCTTCCCTTAATCCCATTTTTCTTCTTTATTTCACTTTTTGTACATGATTTTACAATAAAGTAAATATTCTAATTTATGTTTCCTAGTTTGGACTCTGTGCCTCAATAAGGAGTCTTCAATCTGATTTTTTTTAATTTTTTCATGAGATGTGGGTGTTGCTGATGAGGCCAGCATTTGTTGCCTATCCCTAATTGCTCTTGAACTGAATGGCTTGCTAGGCCATTTCAGAAGGCAGTTAAGAGTCAACCACATTGCTGTGGATGTGGAATCGCATGTAGGCCAGACCCGGTAAGGACGGCAGATTTCCTTCCCTAAAGGACATTGGTGAGCCAGATGGGTTTTACAACAATCGATAATAGTTTCATGGTCACTATCACTGATCCCAGCTTTCAATTCCAGATTTTATTAATTGGATTAAAATTCCATGAGCTCCCATGGTGGGATTTAAACCTTGGCCCCCAAAGCATTAGCCTGGCCCTCTGGATTACTCATCCAGTGATATGACCACTACGCCATCGTCTCCACCACCACCAGCCCTATTTGATTGGTTGAAGAGCCCTGCTTATGCATGCTACAGATTTCTTGTAGAGGGTTCTGCACTGAAATGATCTTTTGGAACTGTAAGTTGCTGCTCAAAAGCCCACAATAAGTCTGGGTGGTAATAATGGCAGTAGGTTGCTGCTCAAAAGCTCACAATGAGTCTGGGAAGCAATAAGGGCAATGAGCAACGAGCTCTATTTCTTTACCACTACCTGCAAAATCTGGACCAATGATTGTACCAGTAACAGCTCACGCAACAAGCTGTCGCTCAGCCCCTCTGTCCAGTTTGAACACGTTTTTATACCTTCTGCTTGCTATGTGTTTAATTGTTGAATAGGAATATATACTTAATTGCAAAGGTCTAAACAAAGGGTCAAGCCGAGAAGGCACGAAGAAAAAATCTAAGAAATTTGTTTCTCTTTCTTGTTTACAATGTTTTTTTTAAAAAAAAGGACAAATGGCTGGACTGATAAAATGGCCGCAGCTGACCACATGATGGCAGTTCTAGAAGTTTCTGAGCTGTTTAAAAATGGACAAAGACGAACCTTTCAAGCTCCTGGAATGTGACTTGTATGACCATTCCAGCCAAGCCGACACAAAAGAACAAATAGACGAGATGCCTGCACCAGCCAACTCTGGACAAAGGCAGAGCTATTTGTGACTCCTCATCTCCAACATTGTGGTAATGGCTCCACAGTTACCTGCTCAAAACACAGTGGCTTCAAACAAGGGGCCTCGATAACGGAATGGCTTGACCCTAAACCACCCTGTTACATGACCGAGACTTGGGCTGTTTGAATCACTTTAATTATGCAGCTTTCAAATTCCACCTTCAATTGCTGTTTAACCTCAGAGATAACAGGACTCCAGGCTATAACAGCTTGCTTCTGACCTCCGTCTCTCTCAAAGCCTGGTTTCCAGAAAGAATCCTGCATTTTGCCTACAAAGTGAACTAATTCCCAGAATACAAGAATACTTTGCTGCATCTTCACCTGCCTCAGCTTTTAACTGAGCTCCTAGGAAAAAGACCAGGGCTTCTGCCAGACAAAGCCAACTGGAAGAAACTTCCTTGGAAAGTGACTGACTAGACTTCGGACTCACGTGAAACAATAATTCTTACTTTTTTGTGTGTGTGGTCTTTGCCCTGTACCTTATATTTCCCTTAACCCTCTTTTATTATGTGAATGTACAGGGATTACATAGTGAAACCCCCTCCCTGTGATTTTACCCTAACTCAAGTCTGCTGTGGGGTTATTGATGGAAGATTGCATCACTCCAAAACTGAGGGGTTGGGGAAAATATGCCACCATTTACAAATGGGGAAAATCAAAAATCAGAAACTCCTTTCTGTTTACAGACGGGTGGTGAGAGGAGAAATCAGGGCTGTTTGAAATTAAACCCCCTCCTGTCTGTAAAAAGTCAGAACTTTGGATTATTTCTTCTACAGCCATAACTTGAAAGCACAATAATTTGAATATATTTGAATCCATAAAACACAAGATTTTGCAATCCTTATTCAGCTCACATTAAATCTAAATTTAATTTTGTTATTATGAAAATTCAGATTTTTCAACTGTTTAAATTCTTGAAGATTAGAAATTCCAATTGCTGTATTTGGGAATAAAAAACAACTGGAAAAAAAAATCAGTCACAAGATTGTGAGCTGAACATGAATTTCAAAGTCTGAGCATGTGTCGGGCATTTAATTTTCTAAAATCTCTCAATTTTTTTCTCTAATTTATTGTACTTCTAAATCTATAGTTTTACTTTATGTAATTTTGAAAAAAACATGAATTTCAAAAGCTTAGTTATGACTTATTTAAATAAGAGGCTATGTCGGTCTGAGAATGAAGAAAATGGCTATTTGCTATTTGACTAATTGCACCTGTTATTGACTTTGTCTTATGTTCCATTAGCTTCAGAAAGTGTATTAAGTAGGGTGAGAAATGGGGTGGTGAAAGAGTCTTTGTTGCAAATGTTCAATTTGCGAAATAAAGTTTTGAAGCTAACCAGTGTGAATGCTATAAAGCTCATTTTTGGAACCAGTTCTAATTTCAAACATGAGGGATAAAGACAGAATTTCTTTCCTTTTTAAAAAGAATAGAATACTGACTTAGAAACAAATAGAACCTCTCAGGGCAACAGACAGGAATAGAGCTAGGAAGAAAATTGGGAGTTTGAAAGAATTAAGGATTCTTAATCTAAGGGTTAAGCAAGGCAGGCAAAGAGTTCCCACCCATATTCTAATTTGTTATAAAGTTTTGAAAATAAACAAAGCTATTGTGTGAAAAATAGGAAGGAAAGAAAGCAGTGAAGAGAGAAAGGAAACTGGTTAAAGATGAGAGTGCGCTTCTGGGCCTCTCATCACATGCTCAGGGATAGTTGTTGGGGAGGGTGGGGTACAAATTTTTTTCATTCATGGGATATGGGCTTCGCTGGCAGGGCCAGCATTTATTGCCCACCCCAAATTGCCCTTGAAAAGATGGTGGTGAGCTGCCTTCTTGAACCGTGGCAGTCCATGTGCCGTAGTACACCCACTGTGCTGTTAGGGAGGAAGTTCCAGGATTTTGACCCAGTGACAGTGAAGGAACAGCAATATATTTCCAAGTCAGGATGGTGAGTGACTTGGAGGGGAGCTTCCAGGTAGTGGTGTTCTCATGTATCTGCTGTCCTTGTCCTTCTAGATGGTAGTGGTCGTGGGTTTGGAAGGTGCTGTCTAAGCAGCCTTGGTGAATTCTGCAGTACATCTTGTAGATGATACACAATGCTGTTACTGTGTGTCAGTGTTGGTGGGAGTGAATGTTTGTGGATGTGGTGCCAATCAAGTGGGCTGCTTTGTTCTGGATGGTGTCAAGCTTCTTGCGTGTTGTGGGAGATGCACTCATCCAGGAAAGTGGGGAGTATTCCATCACACTCCTGGCTTGTAGATGGTGGACAGGCTTTGGGAAGTCAGGAGGTGAGTTACTCGTCGCACGATTTCTAGCCTCTGACCTACTCTTGTAGCCACAGTATTTATATGGCTAGTCCAGTTCAGTTTCTGGTCAATGGTAGCCCCCAAGATGTTGATAGTGGGGGATTCAGTGACGGTAATGCCATTGAATGTCAAGGGGCGATGGTTAGATTATTTCTTGCTGGCAATGGTCATTGCCTGGCACTTGTGTGGTGCAAATGTTACTTGCCACTTGTCAGCTCAAGCCTGGATATTTTCCAGGTCTTGCTGCATTTGGACATGGACTGCTTCAGTTTCTGAGGAGTCGTGAATGGTGCTGAAAATTGTGAAATCATCAGCAAACATCCCCACTTCTGACCTTTTGATGAAGGAAGGTTATTGATGTAGCAACTGACGATGGTTGGGCCGAGGGCTGAGTAATTCCTGCAGTGATGCCCTGAAGCTGAGATGACTGACCTCCAACAACCACAGCCATCTTCCTTTGTGTTAGGTATGATTCCAATCAGTGGAGAGCTTTCTCCCTAATTCCCATTGACTCCAGTTTTGCTCAGGCTCTTTGATGCCAAACTCGGTCAAATGTGGCCTTGATGTCAAGGGCAGTCACTCTCACCTCACCTCTGGAGTTCTGCTCCTTTGTCCATGTTTGAACCAAGGCTGTAATGAGGTCAGGAGCTGAGTGGCCCTGGCGGAACCCAAACTGTGCATCAATGAGCAGGTTATTGCTAAGCAAGTGCTGCTTAATAGCACTGTTGATGACCTCTTCCATTTCTTCACTGATGATCGAGAGTAGACTGGTGGGGTGGAGTTGACAGGGCTGGATTTTTCCTGCATTTTGTGTACAGGGCATTCCTGGGCAATTTTCTACATAGCTGGGTAGATGGCAATGTTGTAGCTGTACTGGAACAGTTTGTCTAGGGTCGCAGCAAGTTCTAGAGCACAAGTCTTCAGTACTACTGTGGGAATATTGTCAGGGCCCATAGCTATTGCAGTATCCAGTGCCTTTAGCTGTTTCCTGATATCACATGGAGTGAATTGAATTGGCTGAAGACTGGCATCTGTGATGCTGGGAACCTCCGGAGCAGGCCGAGGTGGATCATCCACTCGGCACTTCTGACTGAAGATTGTAGCGAATGCCTCAGCCTTATCTTTTGTACTGATCTGCTGGGCCCCCCCATCATTGACGATGGGGATATTTGTGGGGCCCTCTCCTCCAGTGAGTTGTTTAATTGTCCACCACGATTTATGACTGGATGTGGCAGGACTGCAGAGCTTGGATCTGATCTGTTGGTTGGGGGGTCACTTAGCTCTATCACTTGCTGCTTAATGCTGTTTGGCACGCAAGTAGTCCTGTATTATAGCTTCACCAGGCTGACACCTCATATTTAGGCATGCCTGGTGATTGGAACATTAAGGGTGAGGTGAGTGAGAAGAGGGAGTGGAGAAATTGAGCAGGTAGTTCAAAGGGGGCAGAAATGGAGATCGTGAGGAGTGATATGGAGGAGTGGTGATAAGGTGGAGGAATAAGGGAAATGATGGGAGTCAGAGAATGAAGACAGCACGATTGAGGCTGGGGTTTGAGGGAACAGAAAAGGAGCTGCTCAAAGCACATTTTCCCTGTAATGCTTGCCTCAAATTCAGCCTGTAGCCAATGATGGCTCCTTCCCCTGCTATTCCACCCATCACTTTCCACCCAATAACAAATACAAGATAAACAATAGAGAACTCTGAGGACAGTGGTTCTCTGTTGCATGCCCCCCTTACCTTGCTTCATAGCATATTCCTGCATCAGACCGTAACATTCACCTGCAAATTACACAGAAATCTTTGCTGGTACTCATCAATTAACTGACAAGCAACAAATTGTTCCATACCCACTTCCCCCATTTCAAATGAAAGAAGAAAGCATAAACTAATGAGCAGGAAAACAAAATAAAAAAGGACAGCTGACTTGTGTGTTGAAGTTGAGATGAACAACAGTTGGCGAAATCTGGCAATGTTTTATTTAGAATACTTAATTGAAAGAATATTTGTCAGTTCTTGCCTATAGCAATCATTTTTTTTTTCAGTTGTCTTTGACGCCTATGTTGCTGTTGCTTAATGCCTGTCCTTTTCAGTGGAAATAGTGTATGTTAAAGTAAGTAGAAACTGAAACTCTGCAGTGGTGGAACACAACTTGGGTTATATAGACCTCATTACTTGTGTAGTATGAAGTGCTTCCCATGTGTATTCACCATGTGATAGAAACATTGTTTTACTAAAGAAGTTATGTATTCATGTACCTCAAATAACATCTTTTACTTGGGATCACTTATTTAAAAATTCAGTAACTGGACTGGGGTCAAACCATAATCAAATTTGGGATCTGATGGTGGGGGCTATTTTTATGATGCAGGCTACTTTACTCGGGCCTCTTGTGGCAACCTGAAAACAAAGTGATCGTTTCCTGATTACACCGTCACAAAGGCCATGTTGAAGGCTAGTCTACTATCATGACTGTTTGTATGGTTTCATCTAAGAACACATGCCAGTCTGTGGTGACTTGGGTGGTGATTGGGAAAGTGGGGAGAAATATCAGGGTTGTTCTTCCTCCCAGTTCCTCTCGGGCCTCATCAAATCAACTGCTTCCTCCAATTGTCTGCTTTTTAAAAAAAAATTGGATAGCGATTGGTACTCCTTCTTTGCTCATCCTTTTCATGTACGTTATCTTCAGCTGGAGCTGATGACTCTTTTACTAGGCTATGTTCTACAGGAACCACTTTGGTACTTAATTCAAGTGGTCATTCTTCATGTGTGAGCCTAGACAGTAAATGGAGGCATGCGATTCAACCAGAGAGTACACCACAATTGATAATCCTGTCCTTAACCTGATGTCCATGTATGTCTTTCCAGGAGGGGCAGCTCAAGAGAAATTAGGGAGGAGGAACAACCCTGATATTTCTTCCCTGCTTTCCTAATCACCAACCAGCTCACCACAGACTGGCATTTGTTCTTAGATGAAACCATACAAACTAGTAAGATTCCAAATATGTAGTACAATCATGATGGTAGACTAGTCTTCAATGTGGCCTTCCCTCCGGAAAAGGTTTCAGGTTTCCACACGCTTTCTACTTGTAATGTAGATTTCTCTATAGTGGAAGTGGGAAATAATGTTCAGTGCAATTTGGAACTTGAGCCCAATTTTGCACCACTCAGACTCAAGTTATTACAGTGGTAGCACCGTGAATAATCTCTGGACTGACCCCTACATAGATTCAGTTCATAAACAAATTGTGGAGCACAATTATATTCCAAACCTTTCTTTGAAAATGTGTTTGGATGGTCATACAATTCATTTACCATTTCCAATAATAGGGTAGTTGCATAGCTATTTACTCCTCCTGAATTGGTTTCTTAAAAAAAAACCACAATGCAGTAGTAAGACTGGTCACTATTAAGTAAAATTGAAAACCAGGTTTGAATCTGTGAATTTATTTTCATTCTCAAGAAATTGTTACATGTACTGTTGGTTATACTGCACACTATGGACTTCTAAAATGTAATAAATTCTGTATATGGAGGAGTATTGAAGACATACTGCTATAATTTTTGTTTAGTGCTTTTAACCATTAATTTAAAATCTCTTAGTAAATCATAACTTCTTGATTCAGTCGGCTATTGGCTCTTATGGCTATGGGCACGAGAAGACCCACTTTTTACGCTGCTGGACCGAGTTCCCGGGGACAATGCAGTATGTGGTGGAGAAGGTCCAGTTAGACCCAGATCCAGATTAACTGTTGCCACAGTAGTTTGTTGACTCCGTGAGCCAGTACTGCTTCGAGAAGAGGTAAAAGATCTGGAAAAAGAAAAAAAAAAACTGCTTTTGTCCATTGGTTACTTCTGTTCCTGTTAATCTTGTGCTGACTGTAAAATTAAATTTCATAAAAGATAAATACATTCAAAAATACTAAGTTTGAATGGCCCCAACAGGTTAATCATTTCAGATCTGAATCCTATTTTGAATCAGTTAAGTGAGTGAAATTAGTCTTTTAAATCCAACCTGTTCAAAATATTCTTCAATCTAATTTGAATTGTATATGGGATGAGTTTTTGTGCCAGATGTCAGTTCAAAATGATATCCATATGTTACAGAAGAATGAACATTTTAGGCTATAATCACAGATTGCTTGGAACTAATCGATGGTAATGTGTTTGCAAAGTACTGTGCGGGACATTAGCAAAGGAACAACGTTCTTTGGATTTGAATCTAGTTCAGACAGATTTGGCTGACCAAGTTGTCTCCACTGTATTTCAGGGTCTCCAGAACCAAACTTTTCCACAAATAGTCTTGCACAAAGAAACCCTCTACAAGGATTGCTGGTTCAGGAAATGAAACATGAGAGCTCTTCTGAGTTTAGAATAATGAGACCGGAGGTTTATTTGGATTTAACCCTATATATAGTTCCGATGCCTTGATCAGCACAAATTCATCAAACACAAGAAGCCGGGTAACCAATAGATTACTGGCAGACATTGGAGAAATTCAATCTGGAAAAGATTAGAAGCTTTTCTTTACAAAAACTATCATCTTGTTTGCTGTGTCATTTTAGGTGTTTTATTAATGTTACAGCCTGTAATCATGGATTTGATATTTTTGTTTTAATAGAACTGCTCTCCATCTTGCTGTAAAATCCAGAATGTCTACATATTTGTCCAATAATCTTGTACTTGATTATATTGCAGATACATTCAGCCTTGGTTGCATTGTTGCCTCTGATTCAAAAGGTTCAATTCAAAACTTAAACTCATAATCTAGACTGACACAGTACTGGGCGAGTGCAGCATTGTTTGGCATTCATTGCTAAAGGAATAGAGTATAAAAATAGGGAAGTGTTGTTGCAACTGTACAAGGCATTGGTGAGACTGCACCTGGAGTACTGTGCACAGTTTTGGTCCCCTTACTTGAGGAAGGATATAGTTGCACTGGAGGTGGTTCAGAGGAGGTTCACTAGATTGATTCCAGAGATGCCTTATGAGGAGAGATTGAGCAATTTAGGCCTATACTCGCTAGAGTTTAGAAGGATGGGAGGAGGTCTAATTGAGGTATATAAGATGCTAAAGGGGATAGACAAAGTAGACATGGAGCGGATGTTTCCCCTTCTGGGGCATTCTAGAACAAGATTTAGATAGTTTTAGGCTAAGGGGTGGTAGATTTAAATCAGAGATGAGGAGGAATTACTTTTCTCAAAGGGTCATGAATCTGTGGAATCCACTACCTCAGAGTGCAGTGGATGCCGGGATGCTGAATAAATTTAAGGAGGAGACAGACAGATTTTTAATTAGTAATGGGTTGAAAGGTTATGGGGAGAGGGCGGGAAACTGGAGTTGAGGCCAAAATGAGATCAGCCATGATCGTAATGAATGGCAGGCAGGCTCGAGGGGCTGAATTGCCTACTCTTGCTCCTAGTTCTTATGTTCTGGAAGGCAGTCATACCTCTTAGATCAGGGTCATTGTTTTGGTCAGCAGTGAGGGACAGGAAGATGTGACTGTCAGTGAGTCAGGTATTGGGACTGAGCAGACAGTAGTGGAGGAGCCTCAGACTTTGTCAAAAGGCATGAGGCGCTCACAACTTGTGTGCATGAAAACGAGGTCTGCAAGGTGGATGAGCTGACTGGCCATGGCACTGTGCTACAGGAAGCCGTTCAAGCTGGGGGAGCAAAAAGAAATATAGTGGTAGTCAAGGACACTATAGTGAGGGGGATTGACATCGTTCTTTGGCAGCGAAGAGCGAGAGTCCAGACAGCTATGTTGCTTGCCGGTGCCAGGGTTTGGGATGTCTGCTCAGGGCTGGAGAGGAACTTGCAGTGGGAGGGGGAGGATCCAGTTGTCGTGGCCCATGTAGGTACCAATGACATAGGTAGAACTAGGAAAGAGGTTCTGCAAAGTCAGAATGAGGAGCTAGGTACCAAATTAATAAGCAGAACCTCAAAGGTAATAATCTCTGGATTAATACCTAAGCCACGTGCAAATTGGCATAGGGCAAATAAGATTAGAGAGACGATTGCGTGGCTCAACGACTGGTGTGGGAGAAGTGGGTTGCAGTTTGTGGGGCACTGGCATCAGTACTGGGGAAAATGGGAGCTGTACCATTGGGATGGTTTACACCTGAACCATGCTGGGACGAGTGTCCTCGCAAATTGCATAACCAGGTAAGTAGAGAGGGCTTTAAATTAAACAAAAGGGGTGAAGGATCAAGCTTGGGTAGAGGTAGCAATTCAAGGTGTAGAGTCAAGACAGGAGAGCAAAATAGTAATATGAGAAATGAGGGTCAGAGAATGGCAGGAAGAGACAAAGAGAAAAAAACCAAAGAATACATCAACAGTCAAGACTAGATGTTACAAAGGTAACAAAAAGACAAAACTGAAGGCTCTCAATCTGAATGTGCGTAGCATTCATAACAAAGTAAATGAATTTATGGCCCACGCTGAAGTAAATAAATATGACCTGATAGCAATTACGGAGACCTGGCTGCAGGATGACAAAGGTTGGGTCCTGAATATTGAGAGGTACACAGCACTCAAGAAGAATAGGAAGCTAGGTAAAGGTGCACTGTTAATCAAAGGAGGTGAAAGGGAGAGAGGAACTTGGCGAAATTGAAATCACTAGGGAAACGGGGTACTGAGCAAATGGATGGAGCTGTGGGCTAGCAAGTCTCTGTCCCGATGGACTATGTCCTAGGGTCTTAAAAGTGATGGCTAATGAGGTAGTCAATGCACTGATAATTGTCCAAAATTTGCTAGATTCTGGAAAGGTTCTATCAGACTGGAAAGTAGCAAATATAACCCCTTTGTTCAAGAAGGGAGGGAGGCAGGAAACTATAGGCCAGTTAGCTTGACATCTGTGGAGGGGAAGTTGTTAGAATCGATCATAAACGAGGTTATAGCTGGGCACTTAGAAGAGCTCAAGACAATTAGGAAGAGGCAGCATGGTTTTGTGAAAGGAAAATCATTTTTAACCAATTTATTGGAGTTTTTTGAAGGAATAATATGCGCGATGGATAAAAGGGAGCCTGTAGATGTACTGTACTTGGATTTCCAGAAGGCATTTGATAGGGTGCCACAGCAAAGGTTATTACGAAAAACAAAAGCACATGATGTAGGGGGAAACATATTAGCATGGATAGAAGATTGGCTGGCTGGCCCGCTGGCAGAGAGTATGCATAAATGGGTCTTTTACAGATTGACAGGATGTGACGAGTGGAGTCCCACAGGGATCTGTGTTGGGGCCTCAACTTTTTATGATTTACATCAATGACTTAGATGAGGAGAGTAAAGACATGGTAGCTAAGTTTGCAGATGATCCAAAGATAGGTAGGAAAGTGTTGTGAAGAGGACATGAGGAAGTTATAGATGGGTATAGTGACTGAGTGAGTGGGCAAAGATCTGGAAAATGGAGTTTAAAGTGGGAAAACGTGAAGTTGTTCTCTTTGGCATGAAGAACCAAAAAGCAGAGTATTACGTAAATGGAGAATGGCTGCATAATTCTGAGGTGCACAGGGATCTAGGTGTTGTAGTGCATGAGTCACAAAAAGTTAGTATGCAGGTACAGCAAGTCATTAAGAAGGCTAATAGAATGCTATCCTTTATTACGAGAGGGATTGAACATAAAAATAAGGATGTTATGCTTCACTTTTTCAGGGCATTGGTGAGACTGCACCTTGAATACTGTGTGCAGTTTTGGTCTCCTTATTTAAGGAAGGATGTAAATACATTGGAGGCGGCTCAGAGGAGGTTTACAAGGTTGATACCTGGAATGAGTGGGTTGTCTTATGAGGAAAAGTTGGACAGACTGGGCTTGTTTCCACCGGAGTTCAGAAGAATGAGGGGTGACTTGATTGAAGTATACAAGATCTTGAACAGCCTTGACAAGGTGGATGTTGAAAGGATGTTTCCTCTTGCGGGTGATTCCAGAATTAGGGGGCACTGTTTTAAAATTACGGGTTGTCCTATTAGGCCAGAGATGAGGAGATTTTTTTTTCTGAGGGTTGTGCGACTGGAACACTCTCTCTATCGGAAGGTGGTGGAGGCGGGGTCATTGAATATTTTTAAGGCAGAGGTAGATTGATTCCCTTGCCTAACAAGAATTAACAAGGTTATCAGGGGTAGATGGGAATGTGGAAATCGAAACACGAGATGATCAGCCATGATCTTATTGAATGGAAGAGCAGACTCGAGGGGCTGAATGATCTACTCCTGTTCCTATTTCTTATTTTCCCTGGAAAGATTATTAATGTCTGCATCTTGGTGGTGCTTGTCATTGCTGCCAGAATGTAGTGAGCAGGCGCCACAGAGTTCTCTCATTCTCTTAGTGTGCTCTTAGCACCTTTTAAGGACGGGCTGGCCCCCATCTCTTCAGCATCTGTGACCACTGATGCTGTGCTCCTGAAGGGTTCAGGTGCTTAAGATGGACAAAGGATCAGATGCTTCTAAAGTTTCATGGCTGTGATCCTGACCACAGAGCGCAAGCAATCTGCCCTCAGCCAGACAGGAGTCAGACATTCTCAGAGGCTATATGAGGATTTATGGAGTGTCCTCATTGCACGTCGTCATCATCCTCCTGCAATTGAGCGTCTATTAGGGCCTCCACTGCATCTCCAGGACAGGGGCATTCTCAGGGAGGGTATTTGCGCTGTCAGAAGCTAGACGAGTCAAACATTCACTGATGCGATGTGAGGATCTATGGGGTCATCTCACTGCATATCGTCGTCATGCTCCACAAATCTAGTGGCTATGAGTGCCAGCTGAGTGCACCTGCCTCATCTAGCCAGTGCGAGGGCCCCATCCCCAGCACTGTCACCTCCGAGGACATCCTCACCCTGATCCCCATCGGCGGCGACCTCATCGGAGGAGGCGTGCAGCTCCTCCATCTCCTCCTCAGCCAGCTCCTCTCCCCATTGCAGCGCCAGGTTATAAAGGGTGCAGCAGACGACGACGATGTGTGACCTCCTCTGCAGGCTATATTGCAGGGCTCCACCAGACTGGTCCAGGCACTGGAACCACCTCATCAGCATCCCAATGGTCTGCTCCACCAAGTTGCGAGCTGCAGCATAAGCCTTATTATAGCGTCGCTTTGCTACAGTCTGAGGCCGCCACACGGGTATCATCAGCCATGGCCTCTGCGGGTAGCCCTTGTCCCTGAGGAGTCATCCCTGCAGCTTCTGTGGACCCTGGAAGACTCCAGGGACCTGTGACCAACTGAGGATGTAGGCGTCGTGTACACTCCCTGGAAACCGTGCGCACACCTGCAGGATGCGTTTCTGATGGTCGCACACCAGCTGCACATTCAGCGAATGGAACCCCTTGCAGGTTGATGTAGTCAACCGTGTGATGCAGTGGAGACCTGAGCGCCACATGAGCGCAGTCGATTGCACCCTGCACTTATGGGAAACCCGAGATCTGGACGAATCCAATCGCTCTTGCATCCTGGCTGTTCTGGTCCCGGGTGAAATGCACAAACTTGTGTGCCCTCGTAAAGATGGCATCTATGACCTCATGGATGCATTTGTGGGTGGAGGCTTGAGAGATCCCACAGAGGTCACCTGTGTAGATTGAAAGCAGCTATCGGCGTAGAAATTGAGTGCCTCATTCACTTTTTCACGGCTACTGGAGGTGGATGCCCTTCATGTCCCTGTGGCGCCAAATCCTGCATTAGCTGGCAGATGTGACCAACCAGTTCCCTAGACATGCGTGGTCTTTGGCGACACTGGTTCTCGGTCATCTGCAGGAACGAAAGGCGGTGTCTATTGACTTTGGGTGTTGCTAGGCACCGGCCTGCGACGGCTCGCTGTGGCTCTTGGGCGGCATGTGTGGGAGCCCCAGCTGCCCCTTCTGAGGTTGTGGCTCATCGGCGGACTGAGCGGACAATCACGAACTGGTTTCATGCTGTCGTGAAACCGATCGCGCCATATTGTTCGCTCATGCCACTCATCATGCCCGAAAATCACAGTGTCTTCCAACATGGGCAGCCTTGGTGGGCATTCCTAAAAATTAGGCAAATTTACTCGCATAATACCCCTCACTTGGGTGAAGAAACTCTTGGAACACCTAGTGAGGTTTAAGAAGAAACCTTTGTGCTAGATTCTCCTTTAATTCACAGAATCACAGTTATTACAACACGGCAGGAGGCCATACAGCCCATCGTGTCTGTGCCAGCTCTAGGTAGGAACAATTTACCTCGTGCTACTCCGTGTCTTCTCCTCGCAGCCCTGCACATTGTTTCTTTTCATATAACAACCCAATTCCCTCTTGAATGCCTCAATTCAACCCACCTCCACTATACTTTCAGGCAGTATCTACTCTGTCCAGACCCCTCATAATTTTGGATACCTCCATTAAATCAGACAGCCTATCCTATACTACCACCTTAAAATTTTTAAACCCTTCAAGTGTCTGAATAGGTTCTCTTTCAGCATGACCTGTGTAGCATCTTGTTTTTTGGTATAGGTAGATGCCCAGTATTCATTTAATACCTTAGCCATGCTCCCTGCCTCCATGAGTAAATCCCCTTTTTGGTACTAATCAGTCCCAATCCTTTTTATCTTTATTTTCACTATTTAAATGCCAATAGAAGACTTTTGGATTCCCTTTTATATTAGCGGCTAGTCTCTTTTAATACTCTCTTTCTCTTATATGCTTTTTCACTTCCCCTCTGAACCTTCTACATTCAGCTTGAGTCTCGGTTGTATTGTCCACTTGACATCTGTCATAAGCCTGCTTTTTCTTTTTCTCTTTCTTCTTAATATCTATCACTTGTGTCATCTATGGAGCTCTAGACTTGTTCGCCCTGCATTTCCACTTCATGTGAATATACCTGGTCTGTGTCTGAATGATCTCTTTAAATGCAGCCCATTGTTTGGATACTGTTTTGCCTGCGAATCTTTGATTCCGTTTGGTCTTGGCCAGATCCATTCTCACTCCACTGAAGTTGGCTTTCCTCCAGTTAATTATTCCTACTCTGGATTGTTCCTTGTCCTTTTTCATAACCAACCTAAACCTTATGATACAAGATCACTGTCCCCTACTAACACTTGATCCACTTGGCCCACTCCATTCCCAAGAACCAGATATCGTGATGTTTTCTTTCTCATTAGACTGTAAACATATTGCTGTAGAAAATTTTCTTGAAAACGCTCTAGGAACTCTTTCCCCTCTCTGTCCTTTACACTACTACTCTCCCAGTCTATATTCAGATAATTAAAGTCTCCCATTATAACTATTCTCTAATTCTTGCACCACTCTGTAATTTCCTTGCAAATTTGTTTAGCTACATCTTTCCCACTGGTTGGTGGCCTATAGGCTAGACTGAGCAATATAATTGCACCTTCTTTGTTTCTTAGCTCTAGCCAAATAGATTTTGTCTTTGACCCCTCTGAGACATTTTCTCTCCCTCTCTTTCTCGCACTCGCTGCAATATTATCCTTAATTAATACTGCGACCCACCCCCTTCCCTATTTCCCTCAACACCTTGTATTCAGTAATGTTTAATACCCAGGCCTCCCGTTCTTTGAGTTATAACTATATCATATTTCCACATGGTAATCTGTGCCTGTAGCTCACCAATCTTATTTACCACACTCTTGCACATTTAAATTTAGTTCCCAAGTTCAATGCTTTCATACTTATCAGACCAGAGACTACTTTCAGGCATTCAGTTGTCTTAGAACACTTAGAAGATATCAATGGGATTAGACAAAGTTAACATGGATTTATGAAAGGGAAATCATATTTGACAAAACTACTGGAGTTTTTTGAGGATGTATAAAAAGAGCAGAATAGATAAGGGAGATCCAGTGGACGTGGTATATTTGGATTTTCAGAAAGCTTTTGATAAAGTCCCACGTAAGAGGTTAGTGTGTACAATTAAAGCACTTGGGATTGGGGGTAATATATTGGTATGGATTGAGAATTGGTTAGCAGAAGGAAACAGAGTAGGAATAAATGGGGCTTTTACGGAGTGGCAGGTGGTGACTAGTGGTTACTGCAGGGATCAGCGCTTGGGCCCCAGCTGTTCACAATGTGTATCAATGATTTAGATGAGGGAACCAAATGTAATATTTCCAAGTTTGCTGACGACACGAAACTTGGTGGGAATGTGAGCGATGAGGAGGGTGTTAAGAGGCTTCAAGGCAATTCGAGTGAGTGGGCAAATACATGGCAGTATAACGTGGATAAGTGTGAAGTTATCCACTTTGGTAGGAAAAACAGAATGGCAGAGTGTTATTTAAATGGTGATAGATTGGGAAATGTTGATGTACAAAGGGACCTGGGTGTCCTTATACATCAATCACTGAAAGCAAGCATGCAGGTGCAACAAGCAGTTAAGAAGGCAAATAGTATGTTGATCTTCATTATGAGAGGATTTGAGTATAGGAGCAAGGATGTCTTACTGCAGTTGTACAGGGCCTTGGTGAGACCATACCTGGAATATTTTGTGCAATTTTGGTCTCCTTACTTAGGAAAAGATATACTTACCATAGTGGGAATGCAGCGATTCCTGGGAAGGCAGGATTGTCGTATGAGGAGAGATTGAGCCAACTAGGCCGGTATTCACTGGAATTTAGAAGAATGAGAGGAGATCTCATTGAAACATATAAAATTCTGACAGGGATGGACAGACTGGGTGAAGGGATGATATTTCCTCTGGCTGGCGGGGGGGTTCTAGAACAAGGGGTCACAGTTTCAGGATACGGGATAGACCGTAATTTAGGACTGAGATGAGGAGAACCTTCTTAACTCAGAGGGTGGTGAACGTATAGAATTCTCTACCACAGAAGGCTGTGGAGGCCAAGTCACTGAATATATTTAAGGAGGAAATAGATTTCTGGACTCTAAATTTCTAAATTTAGAAATTGTAGAAATTAAATTTCTTCTTTTAGAAATTGTAGAAATTTAGACATTGCACTCCAATTCCTAGTCAATAATGTAATTAAAATCACACTATGTAACAAACCATGTCATAACCCTCCAGATTCTCAAAGAGACCCACTATCTTCATGCAGAAATTGATTTTCTTAATGGAGAGTTTTACCTGATCAATAAGGTGAAAAATTAATAGGATAAGATTTGATAACATACAGCCACTCCAGATCACTTGCCTAAGAAGACTGTATGATCTAGGCTCTTTTAACAGTGCAAGCATCAGAGTCAAGCCAGATCTTATCCTTACCCAATGGTGACAAAGTGCACTTGGGAGTGAACCTGTTTTTCTTCATGGTTAGTTTTCCTGGCTAAAGTATATAATTATTAGCATTCTTAAGGAAATATAAACCTACTTGGGAAGTTCTACCACTTTTGTACAACAGGATAAGCTTATAATGGGATGTCAAATTTGGCTACCCACTCAATGGCCCCCTGAGATGTCAAGTGGAGAAATGAGGCAACAAATCTTAGTGGACAGGTTGATGTAATGTATTGCGTGACAGTCGTACTTTGGACTGCCCATTTATGGATTGTAGCTGCCCAGTATGGATTTGTTTGAGCACTGTCCACTGTCTTCAAGGGAGATCGAAGCCAGGAACTTCTAGTCAATGATGTATGCTGCTGGGAGCTGATGACGTTGTGCTGTGATCTCCACCTGATGTCATCAAGACATAGAAACATAGAAAATAGGAACAGGAGTAGGCCATTCAGCCCTTCGAGCCTGTTCAGTCATTCAACATGATCATGGCTGATCCTCCATCTCAACGCCATACTCCTGCGCTCTCCCCATACCCCTTGACACCTTTAGAGTGCAGAAATCTATTTCCTTCTTAAATATATTAAATGACTTGACCTCCATAATCACCTGTGGTAGAGGATTGCATAGGTTCACCACCCTCTGAGTGAAGAAGGTTCTCCTCATTTCAGTTCTAAATGGTCTTCCCCTTATCCTTGTGACCCCTTGTTCTAGACCCCCCTAGCCAGAGGAAATATCATCCCTGAATCCAGTCTGTCCATCCCTGTCAGGAATTTATATGTTTCAAAGAGATCTTTTCTCATTCTTCTAAATTCCAGTGAATACAGGCCTAGTCAGCCCAATCTCTCCTCATGCGACAATCCTGCCATTCCAGGAATCAGTCTGGTGAACCTTCGCTGCACTTCGCTATGGCATTAAATTAGGGGTTGTTAATACAAAAAATTGAGACAGAATACAAGATGTTTGTGACATGATGACATAGTTACTAGACTGGGTCTAGTGGTGAGGGAACCAACAAGAAGGAAAAACATACTTGACCTTATCCTCACCAATCTGCCTGCCACAGATGCATCTGCCCATGACAGTATTGGTAGGAGTGACCACTGCACAGTCATTGTGGAGACAAAGTCTCGCCTTCACATTGAGGATACCCTCCATCGTGTTGTGTGGCACTACCACCCTGCTAAATGGGATAGATTTCAAACAGATCTAGCAACTCAAGACTGGGCATCCATGAGTTGCTGTGGACCATCAGCAGCAGAATTGTATACAACTACATAACCTGGCATATCCCCCACTCTACCATTACCATCAAGACAGGGGATCAACCCAGGTTCAATGAAGAGTGCAGGAGGGCATGCCAGGAGCACCACCAGGCATACCTAAAAATGAGGTGCCAACCTGGTGAAGCTATAACACAGGACTACTTGCGTGCCAAACAGCATAAGGAGCAAGTGATAGACAGAACTGAGCGATCCCACAACCAACGGATCAGATCTAAGCTCTGCAGTCCTGCCACATCCAGTTGCGAATGGTGGTGGACAATTAAATAACTCACTGGAGGAGGAGGCTCCACAAATATCCCCATCCTCAATGATGGAGGAACCCAGCACATCAGTGCAAAAGATAAGGCTGAAGCATTTGCTACAATCTTCAGCCAGAAGTGCTGAGTGGATGATCCATCTCGGCCTCCTCCGGAGATCCACAGCATAACAGATGCCAGTCTTCAGCCAATTCAATTCACTCTATGATATCAAGAAACGGCTGAAGAAACTGGATACTGCAAAAGCTAAGGGCCCTGGCAATGTTTTGGCAATTGTACTGAAGACTTGTGCTCCAGTGCCCCTAACCAAGCTGTTCCCGTACAGCTACAACACTGGCATCTACCTGGCTATGTGGAAATTGCCCAGTATGTCCTGTATACAAAAAGCAGGACACAACCAACCTGGCCAATTACCAGCTCATCAGTCTATTCTCCATCATCAATAAAGTAATGGAAGAGGTCATCAATAGTGCTATCAAGTGGTATTTGCTTATCAATAACCTCACTGACGCCCAGTTTGGGTTCTGCCAGGGCCACTCAGCTCCTGACCTCATTACAGCCCTGGTTCAACCATGGGCAAAAGAGCTGAACTCCCAAGATGAAGTGAGAATGACTGCCCTTGACATCAAGGCTGCATTTGACAGTGTGGCATCAAGGACCCCTAGCAAAACTGGAGTCAATGGGAATTGGGAGAAATCCTCCTCTGGTTGGAGTCATACCTAGCACAAAGGAAGATGGTTGTGGTTGTTGGAGGTCAGTCATCTCAGCTCCAGGACATCACCACAAGTGTTCCTTGGGGTAGTGTCCTCGCCCCAACCATCTTCAGCTGCTTTATTAATGACCTTCCTTCCATCATAAGGTCACAAGTGGGGATGTTTGCTGATGATTGCACGATGTTCAGCACCATTTGCGACTCCTCCGATACTGAAGCAGTCCATGTCCAAATGCAGCAAGACCTGGACAATATCCAGGCTTGGGCTGACAAGTGGTAAGTAACATTCGCACCACACAAGTGTCAGGCAATGACCATCTCCAACAAAAGAGAATCCAACCATCGCCCCTTGATGTCCAATGGCATTACCATCACTGAATCCACCACTATCAACATCCTGGGGGTTACCATTGACCAGAAACTGGACTGGACTAGCCATATAAATATTGTGGCTAGAAGAGCAGATCAGAGGCTAGGAATCGTGTGACGAATAACCCACCTCCTGACTCCCCAAAGCCTGTCCACCATCTACAAGCCACAAGTCAGGAGCGTGATGGAATATTCTCCACTCGCCTGGATGTGTGCAGCTCCCACAACACTCAAGAAGTTTGACACTGCGCAGGACAAAGCAGCCCACTTGATAGGCACCACATCCACAAACATTCACTCCCTCCACCCCGAGACACAGTAGCAGCAGTGTGTACCATCTACAAGATGCACTGCAGGAATTCACCAAGGCTGCTTAGACAGCATCTTCCAAATCCCATGACCACTATCATCTAGAAGGACAAGGGCAGCAGATAGATGGGAACACCACCATCTGAAAGTTCCCCTCCAAGTCACTCAGCATCATGACTTGGAAATATATTGCCATTCCTTCACTGTCGCTGGGTCAAAATCCTGGAACTCGCTTCCTAACAGCATTGCGGGTGTATCTACACCACATGGACTGCAGCGGTTCAAGAAGGCAGCTCATCACCACCTTCTCAAGGGCAATTAGGGATCAGCAACAAATGCTGGCCCAGCCAGCGAAGCCCACATCCCATGAATGAACTTTTTTAAAAAAGAATGAGTTTCAATATTGCTAAGTGTGCAGTGGGGCATTTTGGTGGAATAAGGACACTACATACTGGTTAGATAATAAGAATCCAAATGAGGTACAGGAGAAAAGGGATCTTGGGAAAACAGATACACAAATCACAAAGTAGTGATGCAGGTTAATAAGGGCAGCTCAAAAAAAATAAATGCAGGTAGTCATGAATAAATCCAATATGGAATTTAGGAGAAACTTCTTTACCCATAGGGTGATAATATTGAGTGTGCTACTACAAGGGGTAGTTGAGGCAAAGAGCGTACATGCATTTAAGGGGATGCTGACTGAGTTAGAGGAAGAGAGATGGGAGGAAGCTCATATACCCGATAAATGCCACCAGAAACCATTGGGGATGAATGGCCTGTTTTTGTGCTGTAGACTCATTGTAACTCGATGTAATTAAAGAATTTCCACCCCATCCCTCACCCCTATAAAAAGCCCAATTGCAGTCAGGGTCTTGATGTGCGAGGAATTGTGCCATAAATTAATATTTAAATAGGCTCTTATTTGGTCACAGCATGTTTGTCCAGAATTTAACTATATATGTTTACTAGCTTAACACTAACCTTATGGATGATCCAGAGCTGCGAACAGATGGTGTTCTTGAACTCTGATGACTGCTTGGTGGTGTAGGAACAGTTGGTAATGGTAAACAAGCCTAAATTAAAATATTGGCAATTAAGTTTTATTGAATTAATGTGTCTTAATGATAGCCTGGTAATTTTCTTAACAGATTTTCTATCACATTGTATAGTTCAAAACTACTTTATTACAAATAGAATTATTATATGAATACTAAACCAAATTATAGCATGGTTAGAATAATTGTTTTGTGAAATTTCAATCAATATTTATCTAATGTCAGAAATAGAAGGAAAGCCCATAGCTGTAATTATTATTATTAGATTACGTTTTGTTGTTTCTTAACTAAATTTGAATTTCAGAGGGAAATTATTTCATTATTATTAAACTAAGGTATTTGTATTATGCTGAAACTTTAAACCAGATTAAACCCCAGTCTGTAAATGCTAGCCCTAAACATAAGGATTCATGCCACTTCCTTTCGAAATTCAATACTTAAAATTGGAGCTGCACAATGTATTGATTTGTTTTACCTGGTCAAAGTAAAATTGAAGATCTGCAGCCAAACTTGGACAATCATCCATTGCATACGCTAATAGCTTATTCAATGACCTGTTAAAGTCTCGTAGTTCACGAAGATTGATATCTTGTTCCTCTTGGGTTTCTCCTGGAGTTTTCTTGGCAGAATGAATATCTCTGACTACTTTAGAGCACTATTTTGAAAATTGATTCAACATTCAGATTATTTCTAAAACAGTACAATTACACATCATCTGGGGTAAATAGTACAAGAAAGTAAATTTCACATAAGAATTTATCAGTGCTGAAAAATGTTTTAACAGTTATTTCCACTATAGCAAATTACTTAATTTATCAGGAAAAGGTTCAAAGGAAGATAATTGTGGAAAAGAGTAGCAGGAAATGTCTTTGTGATACAAGTAGTCACAAGAAGCAATGAAATGGAGAGAAATGGAAATAAAAAAAGGTTATTTGACAGTTGCTTGATTTTGAATTTGATAAATGCCTAGAATTTTCTAGCTTTGCTTGTCTGTTTAGTGTCTATAAGTACTGCATTTTCCACTACTTAAATCAAGTGTACAATATTATACAAAATAGATATTAATTTATTTTAAATGTAACCTTATTTTGCTTTGTCAAACTCCAACATTGATATTGGATATTAAGATTGTATGATGCTATGAAGCACAACTAATCATCAAGGTTTAAACAACTTGAAGAAATGCTAATTTGTTAAGTACAATTGGTTCAGAGCGTGAGAGCAATTTGAAAGAATGACATTGAGACCGTGCTACAAACAGCAATATTTAGATTTACACACGTGTTTTGTCACCCTTTCCAGTTTAAGTTTCTGATCCTCCAACTCCTTCGTAAGATGAACGGTTTTGTCCTGTTGCTCTTCAGCCATCAGATGGAGTGCTGATTCTTCCCTTAACAGATTGTCTAAGGTGTTTGTCATAGTCTGTGGGAGAAGCCACAAAGTAGTCTTTCATTTTGGGGGATGGGAGAGAGGATAATTGTAAAGAAAATTTTTTCATTTTAGGCTTATGCTTTTTGTGATTTGTAAAATATATCCAAATTGTTTACAGCTTTCTTTCAGCACTGAAGGAGTGCTGCGCTGTCTGTTTTATTCATTCATGGGATGTGAGCATGGTTGGCAAGGCCAGCATTTACTGCCCATCTCTAATTGCTCCGGGGTGCTGAGCCACGCCCTTGAATATAAGCGAGAGGGTTGCTAGACCATTTTGGAGATGGTTAAAAGGCATTGGGTCTTGGGTGACGCATATTGGCCAGAATATGAACCAGATGGGTTTTTATGGACAATCTAGTAATTTCATGGTCGCCATCATTGATACTAACTCTCTTTTTTAGATTCCAGATTTATTTAATGAAATTTAAATTCATCAGCTGTCATGGTGTGATTTTTAACTCATGTCTCCATTGCACTAAATGTGGTAGAGGGCGGGTAAAATGGAGTCCTACCCACCGACAAAAATGGCAGGTTTTCATGCCGTTTCATCCCGAACCCACCTCATTATTTATTAATTCCCAGAAACACGCTGTTTCCATGGCAAGCGGGATCTCATTTGCCTGCCTGCCATCACCCCGCTGTTGCATCACGCCAGCTGCCATCTTTAAAAGGCAGCTACCAGCAAAGCACTCAACACCACCACTGCTCGGGAGACATAGCCAGCAAAGGAAAAAAGACTGCAGCCCCCCCCGCTTCAATGACGGGTCCCTCAAGCAACTGCTGGGTGCCGTGGAGGCCCGCCGGGATGTGCTCTACCCCTGCTCTGGCACAGGATGAGCAGCAAAGTCACCAACCCGGCTTGGGAGGCGGTGGCAGCGGTGGTCAGCGCAAACACCCTGCAGAGGAGGACAGCCATCCAGTGCATCAAAAGGACGAATGATCTCCTAAATTCTGCCAGGATAAGTCACTCTTCTCATCACTCCCAACTCTCCCACTCACAAACCCATCACACATCCACAGGGCCCTCACTCACTGCCAGTGCAAGGGACATCACCATTCACTCTTTTTCTCTCACACCGTTATGGTCCTCATCCCATCCATGGGACCATTCACCACCCACACAGGCCAGGCATATTTATCATCTGGCCCGGCAGGCGTCCTGATACACTCTCCCCATCTCTACCCATGCAGGACAAACTGGCACACAAAAGGAGGGAAAGGTCGCAGACAGGTGGAGAGATGCCAGAGATCAAAGCTCTGACAGAATTCGAAAACAGATACATCCAGCTGGCCTGCGACGACCTGGACCGGTACTGTGCTGACGGTGAGGTCGGCGCAGTTCTACCAATTGAGGATCCAGCAGTGCAACAACCATCAGACAACCATGCTGTCCTCTTTCACAAGCCATTGCCATGCACTAATTATCTCCCCTTGCTTTCGCAGGCACATCTGTCAAACAGCCGACAGAGTCCATGACCCAGGGCCTCCAATCAAGCCCCAAAGAAACCTCTGAAGAGGAATCTGAAGGCACCCTCCCTGAAGACCCGTTACAGTGCTCACCCACAGCCTTCACCAGCGCAGAGACACACACCTTGGTGGGACCTAACTTTAGAGTCGCCTAGGGATCACAACCTGGTGAGCACATAGCACTTTCTGATCCACAGCAGGCGGAGGCAGGGACTTCCCAGGTCCCCTGCACTCGGAGGAGTTGGAGGCCAGAATGTTGCTGAGACCGAGTCAGATGATGAACCTCTGGACTCGGTCATGTCATAGTTGCTGGAGCTGCAAAGGCAAGCTTGGGAATATCAGGAAGGGATGTCTGTTGTACTCCTCAGATTGCAAGGCACGATGCAGGAGTGTGTCCGTCTTCAGGCTGAGGTGATAGCTCCGGCATTGCAATGCACCAAGGTCAACACTGGCAGGATGGCAGCCTCCATGGAGACCTTGGTCCAGGATGTCACTCCTGCAATGCTGTATGGGCTCAACTCCATCGCTGATTTCATCGTTGGCCTCCAACACAAGAGGGGTGCTGGGCAGCTTGATCTCACTCCAGCTACCCCTTCTGGTCACGGAGTCAGCCAGGGGCCCTTGGAGACCCATAGGGAGGAGGATCAGCTGGTACACATTCTGGGGGCCACCCACTCAGGTGACTTTGGGAGCGACCGGTCCATCCGAACCCCTTCTTCCTGTGATCTCCGCAGCTCCAGCTCCACAGGCTGAGGAGCATGCTACTGCCACACAGCAGGACCCTGAAAGCAGGCCAGGGCCCACCAAGTCTTGGCCTTCCAGAGGACGCCCGCCAAAGTAATCACAGGGCGTCACAGTCAGCAGGCTGCCTCCACCTCTGCTGTGGATATCCGGGGAGCACCAAGATATAGCGGCAGGGTTAGGAAAGTTAGGTAAAAGTAGTTGCACAGCCTGGCCAGGGGCGTTGATCACTTGTACAAACTGTTCACTGTTGCCAATAAACTCCTAACAATGTTTCCTTGCCTGTGGCTCCTTGTCCTGATGAGCAGTGTTCTTGTCACTCAGATGTGAAACCTTTCTGCGCAAGATGAAAGGCAGGTGTCTCAGTTCAGGGCCTCTTCCCTATGTTCTGTGCAGCCTTAAGACCATAGTGATGGTCTAGCCTCACAATCCCTGGACACATTACTGATGCCTGCACCTCGGCGGTGCTTGTCATTGCTGCCAGACTGTAGTGGTCAGGTGCCACAGAGTTCTTGCATTATCTCAGTCTGCTCTCTTCACCTTTAAGATGGGGCTGGCCCCCATCACACCAGCATCTGCGACCAGCGATTCTGTGCACCAGCTCCTGAAGTGCTGAGGTGCTGAAGGTGGACACGGCATCAGATGCGTCTAAAGTTTCATGGCTGCGTTTCTGAGATGGCCCTGATCATGGAGCGCAAGCAAGCTGCCCTGGGCCAGACAGGAATCAGACGTTCTCAGAGGCTATGTGAAGATCTATGGAGTGTCCTCACTGTATGTTGTCATCATCCTCCTGCGATCGAGCGACTATTAGTGCCTCCACTGCATCTCCATGACAGGAGCATTCTCACAGAGGGTGTTGCTGCTGCCATAAGCAAGACTGGAGTCAAACTTTCACAGCTGCAATGTGAGGATCTATGGGGGCACCTCACTGCATGCCATCATCATCCTCCACAAATTAGGCAGCTATGAGGACCTCCCGAGCGTGCCTGCCTTGTTGAGCCAGTGCGAGAGCCTCATCCCCATCATCGTCACCACCGAGGACCCCCTCACCCTCATCCCCATCGGCGGTGTCCTCATCAGAGGAGACGTGCAGCTCCTCCTCAGCCAGCTCTAGTCTCCATTGCAGCGCCAGGTTGTAAAGGGCAGCAGACAACAACGATGCGTGACACCCTCTGTGGACTCCACTAGACCGGTCCAGGCACCAGAACCTCATCTTCAGCATTCCGGTGGTCTGCTCCACCAAGCTGCGAGCTGATGCATGAGCCTCAGCATAGCATCGCTCTGCTGCAGTCTGAGGTTGCCTCACGGGTGTCATCAGCCATGGCCTCTGCCTTGTCCCCAAGGAGCCAACTTTGCAGCCTCTGTGGACCCTGGAAGACAGCAGGGATCTGTGAGCGACTCAGGATGTAGGCATCATGCACACTTCCTGGAAACCTGTACACACCTGCAGGATGCTTTTCTGGTGGTTGCATACCAGCTGCATGTTCAGCGAGTGGAAGCCCTTGTGGTTGCTGAAGTCCACCGAGTGGAGCGACGGAGACCTGAGCGCCGTGAGTGCTGTTAATTGCACCCTGCACCTGTGGAAACCCGAGATCAGGGCGAATCCAATGGCCCTTGCATCCTGGCTGTCCCTGTCCCAGGCGAAATGCACAAAGTTGTGTGCCATGGAGCAGATGGCATCCGTGACCACATGGATGCATTTGAGAGTGGCAGATGTGGGATTTCACAAGAGGTACCTGTGGAACCCTGAAAGGAGCCACTGGCAAGAAATTGAGCGCCATGGTCACTTTCACAGCCACTGGCAGTGGATGCCCTCCATGTCCCCTTGGCACCAAGTCCTGCAGTAAGTGGCAAATGAGAGCCATCAGGTCCCTAGGCATACGTAGTCGGCAACACTGGTTCTCAATCATCTGCAGGAATGGCAGGTGGCGTCTTTTGACCCTGGGTATCGCTAGGCACCAACCAGCCATGGCTCGCTTTCGCTCCTTGGCAGCATGTGCAGGAGCCCCTGCTGTCCTTTCTTCATTTGGTTGCTGCTCCTGTCTTTGCACAGCCAGGAGCCTCAGGCACTCTCTTCTCAGTCTTCCATGGTCTCTATAGGCCATCAGGCATACAGCTAGGTCACCAGGATCCATGATCCTGACATTGTCCTCCTGCAGCATGAAAGAGAGAGAGACGTGGTTATCATGGCTGTACTTAGCACCTCTCCTGGCCATGTGTGACTGCCCCTTAACACTTTCCAGAGAGTGCTGGTCACCCCTCGGATGGCCAGAGATGAGTGCGCTGCATGGCTGCCCTGTCAACCTGTGACATGGAGGACACTGGTCCAAACTGGAATGCTGAGATTGCAAGGGGCTGTGAGCGCCTCCAGCAATGTCTGCTACACGGCCAGCGTTGGCAAGGAGATTGTACAATGTGTGCAGTTCAGCTGCTCCGCGGTCCAATAAATTGGTGGCGGACTCGAGGTCTGTGCTGAGGGGGGAGGTGAGGGGGTAGTAAGGTATGGAGCGCTTGGTGGTCCTTTGGTGCCTCCGTGTTGCTTGCATGGGCGGGCAGGTTAGGAGCCTGACCCCAATCATGTCACTGGCTGCGCCTGATCTGTATCAGTTGAAGAGGCATGGTCAGTTTATGCAGGTATCCCTAATGTGTGGCCACTTCCCTTGCTTACCTTGCCCCCCACCTGGATTGCCTGTGCATGGGGTGTAGCACCAGGGTAGTACTTGACCCCCCACTGACAACCGTCACCTCCGAGACTGGCCAACACATACCCTAGACAAACCCCCGCCCTCAGCAGTTGCCTCCGAGGCTGGCCAGCACTTCCCCCAGACACCCCGCCCCCTCAGCAGTCGCCTCTGGGGCCAGGCATCAGTTGCCCCTGCCCCTCGGCACCCCTGAGGCCTGCAAACAACAGACGAGCTGTGGAGAACACTGCTGCTCACTCACCTCAGTTCCCCCAAAGTGAAGGCCGCCAAGTGCACATTGCCTGCGTGCTGTCGTGAAACATATCGGCGTGTTTTCCCGCTGACGTGGGCGGACGATACGGCGGGGTTCCAAAAGCCTGGTAGGATGGCCTTTTAATTAAATGCTGGTGCATTGCAATTAGCTCCCTACCGACCAATGGCGGGAAACGCGGCCCCGCCGTTTGCGGGCTGAGCAGTCGATCGTGACCTGCCTTCATGCATGCCACCTATCACACCCACCGCCAGAGGGCTCGGAAAATTCCACCCCTTGTCTTTCAGATGAGGTGTTAAATCAAGGCCCCATCTACTTTCAGGTGGGCATAAACCATCTCTTGGCATTATTTGAAGAACAGCTCAGGAGTCCGTCCAATGTCAATTTTTATTCCACCCAAAATCACCAGAATATTAATACAAGCAAAATTGGCAATCTGAAATAAAAACTTTTTCAATTTTAATGTAAGGTAATTGACCTGAAACTTTACGTGTTTCTCACTCCACAAATAATGCTAGACCTGTTGAGTACTTCCAGTGTTTTCTGTTTTTATATCTCAAAAAGTTGATTGGTAATATATCGTGCTGTATGTACCGCCTTGCTGTGTGCATATTAAGTACCACTTCTTCATTCATTACAATAGTGATTGCAATGAATAAGTGCTTCATTAGCTATGAAACGTTTTAGGACATCCTGAGATTGTGAAAGGTGCTATATAAATTTAAGTTCTTTCATTATTTCTTAATAGCCTACTGGAACTTTTTCATCCTTTGATAGATGGACTGATGACCAAAAAAATCTGCTGTACCTAATAAAATGAGCTTTGGTAAAAGCTTCAAACACATGGCTTTAAACTCTAGGTTTGCACTTAAGTGTATTTCTCAGGGGGTACTGCAATATTATGGATGCCATCTTTTGGATGAGATGTTAAACTGAAGCTCCATGTACCGTCTCAGTGGATGCACTAAATCCTATGACACTTTAAAAAGAGAGGTAGGGCAACTCTTGCTATATCCTAGCCAATATTTATCCATCCAACAACACCTTCAAAACTGACAAAATGAATCATTATCTCATTCTTGTTTCTGGGACATTGTTGTGCATAAACTGGCTATTGAATTTTGTATATACCACACCAGTTATATTTCAGATGTGTATAACTGACTATCAAGTGTTTTAGGATCTCCTGAAGGGATAAAAACACTAGAGGAATGCAAGTTTTCTTATTTCTTAATTGATCCTGATTAGCAATGCTTTTAGACAAGATTTTCTGCAGCCTAGCTCCTTCTTATCAACATATATACACTTCACTGTATTAAGAGGGACCTTGGTATAATTAATTGGTGTTAAAAAACAAGAAGTACAAGTCTCCACTGATGCTCCACTAACATATGGTAAGAGCTCATTTAGAAACTATTAACTGATCTGTACAATTTTAATTTAACAACCCCATCAAATATGAAACATTCAGCATGTTGGAATGGCTGTCTGTAGACATTTTAAGATTAATCACGCCACATTCTGTTGTATCAATCAATACTTGAAGCAACTGACAAGTAAGTGATTCCATGTCAAAATTTTAAATCTGTTTCCTTAACATTCTTGCAAGTAATAGTTCTAGCTACTGTAGACGCCTTCATTTATTAAGTTTTGTTTAATCAATGACATTCAGTAGAACGGACCATAAGCGTGAGCAGCATCAATTTGACAGTAAAATGCAAGTTGTTGATTCACATTTCTGAATCTTTTCTGGATTTTAAAAAGGAATCATTTACCTGCCAAGAGCTGTCATGAAAATATAATTTATCTAAATTTTTTTTTTAAATGACAACAATTTAATCACACTCCCAGTGTTGGAAACATCATTATTTAAAACCATTACTTGAATGTCCTCTTGAAGCTCTCGTATTTGTCTGCGTTTATATCTGTATTTTTCATCAATGGCCCTTTTTTGTTCCTCCAGCTTTAATTTATCCTCAAATTCTTCACCTATAGAAGTGTCAATTATTTGAAAGTGTTAAATTCAGTAATTATTGGTTTGTTTTTGAGGCAAATCAAAAGTATTGCAAAGAAAAATAATTTCTGTACAATAGAAAGGACCAGAACTCCAGGACTCTCCATTAAAATGACTGCAACATGAACTTGCTGTACTTGTTTTTTTTCCCATTCATTCATGGGATATGGTTGTCACTAGCTAGGCCAGCATTTATTGCCCATCCCTAATTGCCCTTGTTCAGAGGCATTTAAGAGTCAACCACATTGCTGTGGGTCTGAGTCGCATGTAGGCCAGACCAGGTAAGGACGGCAGATTCCTTTCCTAAAGGGCATTAGTGAACCAGGTGGATTTTTACAATCAGCAATGGCTTCATGGTTATCATCAGACTTTTAATTGAATTCAAATTTCACCATCTACCATGGTGAGATTTAAGACCAGGCTCCTAGACCATTTCCCTGGGTCTCTGGAGTACTAGTCCAGTGACAATACCACTATGCCACCACCTCTCACTAAAGACGGTTGGAGAAGTTGGGGTTGGTACTTAGAAGAGCAATTGAGCTTTTAACTGTATGGTTATTCCTGAACAACCTCTCTGGGTCAGAAACACATTTTACAAGTGCGGAGTTGTATTCCCTCAAGAAAATTAGTGTTGCAGCTTTAAATAACTAAGTTTTTAACTTTCTGCCTTCTCCTTTATTTCTCTCCCTTAATATTATCTATATTTTCCAATCTTTATTTTGCTTTTTGTACTTCATTTCAATCTAATTTTCATTTGCTACTTTATACTTCCTGGTTTGGGCCTTGCATGTTTCAGTGAGGATTCTTCAATTTGATAAAATAAAACAGATTATAATTGCAAGGTAGAAATCATTGTAGGTTATGTGAGGGCAAATTGATTGATTGATTATACCCATTTTTGTATCATGAAGCACATGCTTCAACTGAGAGGCCTGTGACTTGGCCAAAATTAGGCCTTGGATCTTATTTGAATAATTCAGATAAGCTGCTGGTGTCTGTTGCTCCTCCAGTGGCAGCGTACCCAATTCCAGCATCGGGTACATTCTGGGTGCAGGAGGCGTTTACGGGCTGGGAGAAGCAATCCCTCTGGCTCCACATTAAGCTTTAAAAATGTTTTAACTTGCATTTCGGCAGTAGTTATCCACACACCCTCTATTCAGGCAGCCAAATTTCCCAGACAGATCCAAAAATAGGCATGAGAGCACTCATTAATTTATGTAAATTATCTAATCCCTGTTTTAGGCCTGGCCTAAATGAAGGTCAGATCTATTTTAGGCATCCTTGGTGCACCAGAGACAGCACTGTAAATTTGCTGTTTTTGTCCCCCTTCTGTACTACGAACATACAAAACAGGAGCATAAGTAGCCCATTCGGCCCATCGAACCTGCTCCGCCATTCAATAAGATCATGGTTGATC
The DNA here is from genome assembly GCF_964194155.1 of Cetorhinus maximus. NCBI lineage: Eukaryota > Metazoa > Chordata > Chondrichthyes > Lamniformes > Cetorhinidae > Cetorhinus > Cetorhinus maximus. The sequence goes on along the minus strand of NC_135897.1, from coordinate 65,852,602 downwards.
TGGTCATGTTTCGAACTCCACATTCCCATCTACTCTCGATAACCTTTGATACCCTTGCTGAACAAGAATCTAGCTACCTCTGCCTTAAAAATATTCAATGACCCCCCTCCTCCACCGCCTTCTGAGGCAGTGTGTTCCAAAGTCAAACAACACTCTTAGAGAAAAAGGTTTTCCTCATCTCTGTCCTTAAGGGCAACCCCTAATTTTAAAACAGCACTCCCTAGTTCTGGACTCATCCACAAGAGAAAACATCTTTTCCACTTCTACCTTGTCAATACAATTCAGGATCTTTTATACTTCAATCAAGCCACCCCTCACTGTTCTAAACTCCAGTGGAAACAAGCCCAGCTATTACTGGAATGTTTACATATCCTCTATTGTAAAGACAAAAGCAAAATATTTGTTCATTTCATCCATGATCTTCTTATCTACTATTAACTCCCCATTCTCAATCTCTCGGGGATCAACACTCACTTTACCTATTCTTTTCCTGTTTAAATACCTATGGAAACTCTTGCTATCCATTTTTACATTTCTAGCTGGCTTCCTCTCGTACTCTAATTTCTTTCTCCTGATTAAGCTTTTAGTCATTCTCTGCCATTCTCTATATTCTGACCTGCCACTCATCTTTGTTCAGTTATATGCTTTTTCCTTAAGTTTGATGCTTTCCCTAACTCCTTTAGTTAACCACAGATGGTGGATCCTCCCTTTAGAATTTTTCTTTATTGTAGGGATATACTTATCCTGAGTATTCTGAAATATCCCCATAAATGTCTGCCACTGCTTCTCTAATAATCTATCCTCTAGCTTAGTATCTCAGTTAACATCAGGTAGCTCAGTTTTTATGTCTACATAGATGCCCTTATTTAAGTTTAAAATATTAGTCTTAGACCCACTCTTCTCTCTTTCATACTGGATGTAAAATTCAATCATATTGTGGTCACTGCTACCTAGGGGTGCCTTTACTCTGAGGTCATTAATTAATCCTGTCACATTACACAAAGCCAAATCTAATGTAATCTGCTCTCTTGGTTCCAGAATGTGCTGCTCTCAGAAACTATCTCAAAAGCATTCTATGAACTCCTAGAATTGAACACAGTGGGGTTTAACTTTTCACCCTATTTTCAGAAAATGGAGGGTAGTTCCAAAGTAACATTATACCTTATGCATCTCTTCCATTTTTCTCTAATTATTTTAATGAGACACAGCATGGGCAAAAATAAAGTAGGAATTTTGCATTGATACTACAATTTAAGAAAAAAAAACTTTCATTTACAAGCTGTGGGAAAGCACATACTTGTTTCTGTGACCCTGCTGAAAGATTTTTGGTATGTTGCATTTTGATTGTTGAGCAGCTGTAATGTATTCTCCAGGGCTCTTAATTCTTTTTCACCTTTGGAAATCTGAGCATCAAGCTCATCCCCCTGACTTTGAAGTTCCTCTCTCTCTTGTGCAGCCTAAATGCATTAAAGGAAAATGAGTAAAAAAAACTTGCATTTATATTACACATTAAATTTCAGAAATGACTTGTATGTTGTCATGGCAGCCATTTTGCACATAGCAAAATCCCACATACAGCAACAAGGGTGACCATTTATTCTGTGTGCTGTTGGTTGGGGAAGGAATGTTGATGAGAATTTCAGGAAAACATTTTCATCTTGAAACAGTACCATGATGTCCTCTTGAAACACTGGAACAGGCACATCGGACCTCAGTTTATTATTTCCATCTGAGAGACTGCGTTTCTGAAAAGGCCGCTCACACTCGGAACTGCAATGTTGTTTCTGTCTCTGTTTCGAATTCAATGATTGCAGTGCTTTCTCATTGCAAGTCTTTACTGAACTGACCTAGAACAGCAGTCTACAGAAAGAGTACCTCATGGCAGAGGTCACATGGCTACAGCAAGCCAGATAGGACAGGTAGTATGTTATGACACAGCAGGTGGTAAAGGCTGAGTTACTTAAAATCCTAGAGGGAAACTTTAAACAACTGTCATAACCTATATTTTCAATTGGTATGTATGAGATGCAGCTCTGAATTCAGGAATAAAAACCGCCAAGCCTCAAGGTTTTCATATACATTAAATTAAACATTTATTAACTTAAATTTAAACACATTCACATGTCTACAAATTACTACCATAATAACTTTTAAACAAATCCCCAAATTAATCACTCCCAGATAAATCTTCACCAAGGCAACAATAACCCATAGACTTAAACAGACACCAGGCAAAGCATGTTTTATCTTACAAATTCAAAATGAGGTTCCTTTCAATTTGGTTCCTTTACACCATTGTAGGCTTATAAGCAGCTTACATGCCTCTGATTCACACACAAGACTCTTTTCTGTATATACCTAGCCTTCCCTTTGAATGCAAATTCTCATTGTATCACAAGGCCCATTGAACTCCACCTCTTCTAACAATAAAACCCCTTTCATAGTACCTATTTTTTTAGTAATATAAACTTGGTGTCTCCTAGCTAGGTGCAAGATTTCACCCCCAGTCTTTGAACAGTTTATTCAACAAAATGCAAATGCACTTTCTACCTTACTGTTTAACATCTCAAAACTACGATATGTCAAAGCACCCAGACTAGCAATTAAGACACACACACTCACAGGCACAAACCATACTACAATTTCAATTTAAAATAATTTCCAATAACATTATATACATTAATATCTTCATGATTTAGTGCTGTTGCAATTTAAAATGCAAACATCCCTCTTCTTCATAATGAACAAAAGATCCAAACACCCACTTTTCCTAAATGAACAGAAGATATATTTGCATGCACGATCATATATAACTGAGTTACCCAAGTTACCCACTATACACCTGCTGATCTCATGCATTAACAACTGCTTGTTCTACTAGCCAGTCTCCACCTGCATTGCAGTCGTTAAATCATGCAGGTCTCTTAATGGTACGGGGAGGGGTTGGTGGGTGGGGCGGGGGGGCACCTAAAATCCAGCCGGTAGCCTTCCTGCTGTGTATCCGCCCACCCTGACCCTATTTGAAATTTTAAAGGGGGCATTGGAGGTGTTGGGACTCCCACCCAGCCTTGAGACTATTGAGGCTGAGGCCTTTTAGTGACCAATTAATGGCAGGGGTGGGCCCATGCAATGCAGGAAGCCCGGTAGTTTTAGCTGTCGGGCAAGGGTTTCTTGGACCCATTGGAGGCAGCCTCACCCTTTCAAGGTCATACTCCTCCCCACTTAACCCTTCTCTTGGCCTCCAGGACCCAGCTTCTCAACCTCGTTGAGACCCCCAAACATGGACTTACCTCGGCTTCTCGATGTGGGACTACCTGTAGTTCCAGCAATGGCCACCACTTCCGGCTGGCGCTGCTGAAACTACAGAGCCGTCAGCCATCCGATTGGGTTTTCTCCCAAGATAAGGGCAGAAATCTCACAAAGTAATTAACACTGCTCCCAGTGTTAAATTGCTGTGAGGCAATTGTCAGGATCGTGAGCTGGGTCCCCCAACAACTTTTTAGGTGGGTGGAGCGGGTTGTTTGAGGACTTAAGCGCCCTGTAAAAATCCAGCCCCTGGAGTACTTTGTGCAGTTTCGGTCTCCTTACCTAAGGAAGGGCATACTTGTCCTAGAGGGAGTGCAACAAAGATTCACCGGATAAAGGGGTTGCCTATGAGAGCTTGAGTACATTTGGCCCTTATTCCCTGGAGTTCAGAATAACAAGAGGTGGTCTAATTGAAACATAAAATTCTTAAGGGGATTGATAGGGTAGATGCTGAGAAAATGTTTTTCCTAGATGGGAAATTTGGAACATAGGATCACAGTCTCAGAATAAGGGGTTGGCCATTTAGGACTGAGAGCAAAGAAATTTCTTCATTCAAAAGGTGTGAATCTTTGCATTCCCTACCCAGGACGCTGTGGATGTTCAATCTTCAGTGTTCAAGATAGAGGGGGATAGAATTTTGGGTGTTAAGGGATATAAGGAAATAGGATGGAATGTGGAGTTGAGGTAGAATATCAGCCATGATCTTGTTGAACGGCAGAGGAGGCTGAAAGGGCCAAATGGCATACTTGGGTCAGATAGTCCTGAGTCAGCAGGCAGCACTGGGAAGGATGCCATTCTGCATTGCTCCTGTGAGTCCACTCACAGTGTATTGGGAAAAATAGCTTTGAGTTTTAAATATTTCATATATAGGAATTTTTCTAAATTGTGCAGATTGAGAAATCAAAATACTTTATGTTAAAAATAGTTCCAGCCAATGCTTACCAGATACGCAAAAGTTAATGTATTTGATTTTGAGGACTATTCAAAGAAATTAGTAGCAACTATTTTTGTACATGCAGCATACTTAAGAGAACAGGTCACTTTGGCTATGGTTCCCTGAGCTAGTCATCACTGGGGTTTTCTAACTTCATGTTTGGCAAAATGATTACCATGATTAGTCAACAACTCCATTATTGCTGTCAGGATAGTAGAAGGTGAAACAGATGGACCTTGTTCTTTCTTCATCTAAGAATTCCGATGTTTCATTTTGATCCTGATTTTGCAACTTCATAATGACCAATGTAATTTTTATATTTTGGATTCTTTACTGACTAATGAAGTTGTTCTCATACTGGGAAAAGTTTATAATCCAAAGGCTCATTTTTGATTTAGAGGCTGGAACAAGGTCTGTTTACAGTGTGGTGACCGCTAGGACATCAATGTCAATCCGCAGTTCCCTACACAGCAGTTTCCAATCTTAGCCTGGCAATCACAGGCGCAAGTCCTCAGGCAATTCGATTCACTGTGCGTAATATCAAGAAATGGCTGAAGGCACTGGATACAGCAGAATATCCCAGCTGTAGTAAAAACAAAAAAATGCTGGAAAAGCTCAGCAGGTATGGCAGCATCTGTGGAGAGAGAAATCGAGTTAACATTTCGAGTCCGTATAACTCCTCTTCAGAGCTCTGAAGAAGAGTCATACGGATTTGAAACGTTAACTCTTTCTCTCTCCACAGATGGGTCACCACAGCTGCTACATTTCAAATAAATAAAAGGGTCACCACAGCTGTGGGCAGCTGCTACATTTCAAATAAATAAAAGGGTCATCACATTGTGGAAGCTTTTCAGGGATACTGGGAAAAGCTAAGCCCACAATTACTGTTTAACATTATTTATAAGGCTAACATAGGCTAATGAGTTCTGCAAATGAGTTAACAGGGAATCTTTATGGTTCATGGTTTTGTGCTAATATTAGGAAGGTGACTTGTTAAAGGCCAGGCAACAAATGGTTAAAGGCCAGGCAACAATTGTGTTTTTTCTCCCAGTATGCGACATTTTTGATTACAAATATCATGTAAAGTTGTTTGCTTAAAACTCAAAATAAGGTCAAAGAGTACTGTCTTAATTAATGCAACTGATGATTGCTGTTTGTTTGTATAATTGAATAAGTAGAAATTCAACAGTTTGTAATCACCCTTACGCAATGGTTGCCTGGTGGAACCGGGGACAGATGGAGGAAGTGCTGAAGCAAGCAGATCTCAGAGGAGATTGGCCAAACTTGCTGTTGGGCGCTTTCTGTTGTCATGACGCGGCAGATGATGTGTACGAGGTGGACCAAATCCATGAGGGAAACTTGGTTGTGTTACCACAATGGTTTTGCAATTTGTATTTACTTCAAGATGCGTGCCCTAAATTCAGAAGTAATAAGTCCACCAAGACTTTTAGAGATTTTAAGAAAATTAAATTAAAATATTTATTAACAAAATAAAAGATGTCAAGCACATATATAAGACTATAATTACTACTATAATAATTCCTAAAATTCCTAATTAACCTTACTCCCAGTTACAACCCCTTTAAGGCAACAGTCCAAAATAAGTTTTAGATTTTAAACAGGCCCAGCAAATTAACACAATACCCTGGACAGTGGAATTCCAAATGGCTTTTCTCCAGCTTCAGTTTCTGTAGACAGCAGACTTATGCACGAATACTGGAGGCTTCATTAAGGCTATTTCACACACTTCTGTTAGATCTCACGTGTTTATACATGTTTCTTTCTTAATATGTAAATTCTATTGTTTCATATGTCTTTGAAACTGTATCTTCCTCACAATATAAAAACTGTCATGTTGCCACTATTTATTGTCAGTAACCTTTGGGAAAAATAAACACATTCCTTAGCCTTGCTTATCTGGCTAGTTGTAAACAGACTGAGATCCCTTTGAAATCCAAATCTCCCTTCATTTATCTAAAAATGCAAACCCCCTTCACACCTGACATGCTAAACTCATTAGCATATCAAGCACCTAGCTTCTTTTGACTCTAAAAGGGTCTACTTGACTTTAAATGAAATTAAATCACACACAGACAGACCCAACTATACCTACCCTCCCAAACTTACTTTACAATAAACCAGAAAATATTATGAAAATTATTATGTTTTCATGACACTGCTTTAGGTAGGGTTGCCAGGGGTTGCCAGCATTTTATCATTGGGTTTTTTTCAGATTTCCAGCATCCGCAGTATTTTGCTTTCATCCCAGCTGTAGTACTGGACTAGTGTTCCAGACCTAGCTGCACCCCAGCCAAGCTGTTCCAATACAGCTTCAACACTGGCAAATATGCAACAAAGTGGAATCTTGCTCAGGTACGTCCTGTCCACAAAAAGCAGAATAAATCCAACCCAATAAATCCAGTACGGCCAATTACTATCCCTCATGAACCAATCATGGACTGTCGCTATCAGGGAAAGGAGCCAATCATGGACCATGGCTATCAGAGAAAAGAGCCAAACATGGGCCGTTGCTATCAGAAGGGAGTCAATCAGAAAGTGAGTATATGGCAGGGCAGGAAGCAGAGGCCTATTTAAGCACGATGTTCGTCAAGTTCAAGGTCATTGCTGCAGCTGGACAAGGAAGGGGATAGCCTGGTCAGCTATCTGAAGGGAGAATGGACAAGGACAGATCAAGCACCCGATTCTGTCTGTTTCTCAGGGGAACCAAGCAACTAAAGCACAGGGTGAGCAGTCACTGGTATATGTATTATTGAACTGTAACAAAAATCAAATAATAAAGTGTAGTTGTTTTGGGCAAAGTCTCGAGTTTTGGGTCACTGATATCCAGAGTAAACCTCTGAACTCAGATGGTAGGAATAGCTTATATCTGCTGAGTTTTTCCAGCATATTTTTTTCCCCCAGATTTCCAGCATCCGCAGTATTTTGCTTTCATCCCAGCTTTAGTACTGGACTAGTGTTCCAGACCTAGCTGCATCCCAGCCAAGCTGTTCCAGTACAGCTTCAACATTGGCAAATATGTAACAAAGTGGAATATTGCTCAGATACGTCCTGTCCACAAAAAGCAGAATAAATCTAACCCAATAAATCCAATATGGCCAATTACTGTCCCTCAGTCTACTCATAATCATCAGCTAAGTGATGGGAGGTGTCATTGACAGTGCTATCAAGCAGACTTACTCAGCAATAACCTGCTAACTGATGCTCAGTTTGAGTTCTGCCAGGACTACTTGGCTCCTGACCTCATTACAGCCTTGGTCCAAACATGGACAAAAGTTCTGAATTAAAGAGATTATGTGAGACTGACTGCTCTTGACCTTAAGGCAAATTTGACCAAGTGTGGCATTGAGGAGCCCTAGAGAAATTGAAGTCAATAGTACTCAAGGGGACAAGTCTCCTTTGGTTGGAGTCATATCTAGCACAAAGGAAGATGGCTGTGGTTGTTGCAGGCTAATCATCTCAGCCCCAGGACATTGCTGCAGGAGATCTTCCAGGGTAGTGTCCTCAGTCAAACCATCTTCAGTTGCTTCGTCAATGATCATCCCTCTATCAGAAGGTCAGAGGTGAGGATGTTTGCTGATGAGTACACTGTGTTCAGTACGGTTTTCAACTCCTCAGATACATGCAGCGAGACTTGGACAACCATCAAGCTTGGCTTGGCATGCATCAAGCATGGGCTGATAAGTGGCAAGTAACATTTGCATCATACAAGTGCCAGGCAATGACCATCTTCAACAAAAGAGAATCTAATTATCTCCCCATGACATTCAATGGCATTACCGTGGCTGAATCTCCCACCATCAACACCCTGGGGGTTACCATTGACCAGAAACTGATCTGGATCAGCCATATAAATACCATGGCTACAAGAGCAGATCAGAGGCTGGGTGTTCTGCAACGAGTAACTCACCTCCTGGTTTCTCAAAGTCTTTCCGTCATCTACAATGCACAAGTCACGTATTTGATGGATTACTCTCCACTTGTCTGGATGAGTGCAGCTCCAACAACACTCAAGAAGTTTAACACCATCCAGGACAAAGCAGCTTGCTTAATTGGCATCCCTTTACCACCTTAAAGATTCACACCCTCCACCACTGGCACACAGTGGCAGCAGTGTGTACCATCTACAAAATGCACTGCAGCAACTTTCCAAGCCTCCTTTGACAGCACCTCACAAACCCGCGACTTCCACTTCTAGAAGGGCAAGAACAGCAGACGCATGGGAACACCAGCTGCAAGTTTCCCTCTTAATCACACACCATCCTGGCTTGGAGATATTATTGCTGTTCCCTTACTGTCGCTGGGTCAAAAAGCTGGAACTCATTTCCTAACAGCACTGTGTAGACTGCAGCAATTTAAGAAGGTGGTTCAAGGGCAATTAGGGATGGGCAACAAATGTTGGCTTTTCCAGTGATGTTAACATCCCATGACCAAATTGTTAAAAAGATTATTAATCTCATGTAAACTGAGAAAATTGAATAGTTCACTTTGACTCTTCTACACATCTCAATGGCTGGTTAAATATCACTGTTGATGGTCAATTCGTGGAATTAAATGCATGATGGTTCATGATATTACTTCCAAAAAAACTGACCATGTTTGAGCTTCAGTCTCTCCAGCTAGTTCATTTCAGCAGAAATGGTGATCAGGACACTATTGTTAGTCTCAGTGTCCTTTGATTAGGGAGGGTAAAACCCCTATTTCTACAGGGGGTGACTGTTGGTACTTAAAGGACACAATCAAGTTTCATGCCCCATGGTCGAATAAACTGCAAATACTGTTGATGATCAAACATGAATAACAGTTAAGTTTGTAGAGGCCATGGAACGAAACCTCAACAAGAAGTCAACACCTTCGGGGAGGATGGAATGAGTCAAACTGGCAAGAAAAGAAAAAGAGCTGTACAAAAACAGAGGAAAGTAAATTAACTGTAATTGTGTATATATTTAACATAATTAAAATTAATGGCTTTCCTTTGAAACTGTTTATTTTCTCATTGCATTGAAGTAATTACCAAAATAGATAATTATGGCAACATCCGTTCAGAGATTGGAGAAGCATCTATGGTTTCTTAATGGCAATAAAATTATATCAACATTTTTCATTTTCCCATATGCTATATTTGTAAATATATTATGTACTTTTTACCTTAATGACATAATATGCCTGAGATCGTTCTTCTTCACCCTCACGAGGTTTCATTGTAACCATCAAAAGTTCATATCTCTTCTTCATTTTATCAATTTTTGATAACCTTTCATGTAATTCAGCACTAATTTAAGAGAAAAGTACATAAAGTATGAAGCAAAATACAGTAAACACAAGTGTATTTAACTTTAAGGAATCTTTTATTGCAAATTTATAATTTTCCCGTTTAGTTTGCCAGCAGGTCCAGGAACATTCTAATTTCTGAAAAGACTGACTTTCCAAGTTCTCAGACAATGTAATTAAAACAGATATAAAACCTTAGATGTAAAAGACAATGATAAAACTGCTGAGATATCAAAAGTAAATAGTCGTTTGGTAGCACAGAACTTGAGTATCGCTGAAAAAAAAACGTCAAAACTTTTCGTCTTGCACTCATCAGGACATTCGCAAGTACCAAATGTAAAGTGAAGAACAATTTATACTTCATGAGAAGAGAGTGCTAATTGGTTGGCAAGTGGATTCTGATTGGTAGAGGCGTTGCCATGGAGAATGTAACAGTTAACCGACAGTTAATTGTCAAGCTTTGTTTAAATTCAAGCTAGGCAGGTTAACTCTGATTGGCCAAGGCATTGCCCTGGTGAATGAACCAGAGTATGGCTGTCGCCTACTTTGTTCAGTTGAAATAGGCACAATGTGTGTACGTGTTCTTTCTGTCGACAAAGAACAGGGCTCTGTGTATTAATATATGTATCTTCTAGCACGCTTAAGTGCGCCACACTGTGAGCCTGGCTGATAATCTTAAATTGGTTGTCAGCGTAATTCTTAGAACACTCAGGATTGTTTAGCAAATGTTGTCCAATCATGGAATCACATCTAATGTGTTTTGACGATAGTCATCTTTAACAAGCATGGCTATATCAACAATGCACGCCATTCTTAATGATGAGTCCAAATTTCTATTCTTTGGACCTGCCGCTCAGCATGACTGGATAGCCTTGCTTGAAAGCAAACTAAAAAGAATGCTTGTTGGACTTGTGTAAGCTGCCAGGTGATATATATGATAGCATTTGTCCTCACATATGAATGGAATGCCCAAGACATACAAAAGTGATGTCCCTTTATTCCCTATTTTATCTATGAGCAGTTCTGCACAACATAAATTGGCCAAATGGTTGGGCAAGTTCCTACAATGAGTTTTGAACAAATTTTCCACAAACACGGTGAAGGATTCCTTCACATTTGCAAAGATCATACAGGACTTTCATGTCGGCAGCGATGCTGTGTCCATGTGCTCATTTGACATTGCTAGCCTATTCATCAATGTACCACTCAAGGAAGCCATAGACATTTGCACTGCAGCACTATATCATGGTGATCTAGATCCAAAGTCATTGTGCAAATCAGTATTCATTGATCCCATGTACAATGCAGCTTGTGTAGTTGAGTTCAGTTTTAATAACACCATGTGTGCCCAAATAGATGGTGTTGCCAGGGGATCCCCTCTAGGCCCAGCTCTCGCAAACATTTTTGTTGGGTTCCACGAGAAATGCTTCTTTGGAATGACACCTAACTTCCTACCCCTTGCATATTTCCAATATGTAGATGATATGTAGATGTGTAGATGATACATTTGCTACATTTGAATCTGCAGCTGCATGTAAGAATTTCCCTACACACCTTAATGGGTTCCATCCTGTGCCAAAATTTACCTTCAAAATAGAGCAGTCAAATGAGCTCCCTTTCTTTGACGTGCTAGTTGAGAATCTACCATGGGTTTCTTTACTACCGTCTACTGCAAGCTTACCCTCACTGGTCAGTATATGAGTTGGGATTCCTACAGTTCCATGTGCTATAAGATTGGCCTTATTGTCAATCTCATAAATAGGGCCCAAACTGTTTGCTTACCTTGCAAGCTTGACGCTGAAATTGGGCACATCAAAGCCATCCTGTGAGACGATGGTTACCCTGTTCAGATCATTACTCTCTGTATATCGTGCAAACTCATGAATGGGCCTAAGGCCGCCATTTTCAGTCCTGAAAAGTGCCCAGTCTATCTCAGATTACCCTGGAAGAGTAAGGAATCTCAAAAATTTGAGCAACAGGTGAAGCTAGCCGGTTCACGCTGCTGCTACGCAGTAGCAACACGAGTGGTGTTTGCCACCAACAGGATGCTGCTGTCAAGCCAAGAAGATGCTCTGCCTATCACACAAATGAGTAATGTCATATATGAATTTCAGTGCCAGTGTGATGCTAGATATGTAGGCCATACGTTCCAAACACTGGCAGATTGTATCAACCAGCATGTCCTTTGGCTGTTTGCAAAGACAAGGTACTGACCATACCCAACCAGCCCATGCATGCTTGTTTTATCTCCTAAAATCTCTTTGCAGTAGCCAGTAGATGTTGGATAATGATTTCCATGATGAAATGCAAATCCTCTAGATTGGTGCCTTCAAATGGTATCCTTGAAAGTGTATCTGCTGTTGTCTGATACTTCCCTTAAACATACTCTGTTATGGAGTCATATCTCATTAATCTTAATCTGAACCTTTAGATTCTAGGTGGCATCTTCACAATCTCTTTCATGTTCAGAAGAGCAACTAGTAGCTTATGGTCTGTTTCAATTTTGAACCACAATCCCATCATGTAGTCTGAGAATATCTCACATGTCCATGTTGCTGCCAAGCTTCCTTCTCAATTGTAGCATATATTTTCTCCGTGACCTTGAGGCATAGTAAACTGGTCTACGTTTACCATCTCTCTGTATTTGAAATAATACTGCACCTAGACCTGTAGATGATACGTTTTCTGCTACTATGGTCAGTAGTCCTGGGTCGTAATTTGCTAAAATTTCAGAGGAAATTAAAAGATTTATTATCTTCTCAAAAGCATTTTGCTGGTCCACATTCCAGCACCACTGTTGACCCTGTTGCAACAACTGTCTCAAAGGCTCAATGACCTCTGTCAATTTGGTAGGAACTTGCCTACTTGGTTGACCATCCTGAGGAATCTCTGAAGCTCAGTAGTGTCTCTGGATTGTGGAAACTCTCTGATCACCTTTTTTTTGTGAGTCGATTGTTATTCCAAAGGATTGTACAATGGGATCTAGAAATTTAATCATAGGTTTGGTGAACTCACATTTTTCATTCAATGTTTGTGTTATGACCTCAGCCAGTGTTAATTGCTGCACAAACCAAATCCCAGAGGGAAACTTGGCTTACGGGCCACATCCTTTTTTCTGTATTCTGATAACGAGAGGACGTCATACCGATCTTAGCAGTAAGAGGTCCAGTAACACTTATGGGTTTTTAAAAAATTAAAAGTAAAAGTTTTATTTAAAAAAAAGAAAACTTAATCACATAAGATTACAGTTACACAATTAAGGTTAGTCTTACAAAACATTCCCCCAAAACTTCTGCTTGGTCAAATCCACAAGTAAACACCTTCCAGGCAACACTCCCTTATAGATATTTAAGTATTAAATCCAGTAGTATTACACAAGGTCAACTGCTGTAGCTTCAATAAAGGTGTACCACATGATCTTTACCCTCTTCCACTCTGCTAAGGAATCCACTTCAGAATAAAACTGCTTGCTGCAACCCAAGACTTCTCTGGCCTGACTGGATAAGTGATTCAAACTGCATTCCAATTCCAGCACAGAGCTTCAGCTATCTCAACAGCTAAAACAGCTACAGCTATCTCCAGCCATCTCCAGCTTAACAGCTATACAGCCATCTCCAGCTTAACAGCCAACCAACTCAATAGCTATCCAGCTACCCACAGTAACTCTAATATACCTTTTTCCCTTTCATCTCATTTCCACATCTCATTCTCACACAACACGTTGAAACTCAAACCCTTCCAAATATAAGATCTTTCATGTTTCCATCTTGTCTTTACTTTTGGATCAATAAAATATCATATCACCACTACTTGTTTACCTATGGACTCCTGCAAGATGCAAACATTTTCTTTTATACCTCTGACTCCCCATTGAAATTCAGAAAACCTCTCAACTTATCCAAAAAAAATGCAAATGTTAGATCTAACCTATTTACTTGTGCCTCAAATTAATACCTCTTATCCTTTTCATGTTTCTAAACCCCCAGACAACCAGACTCCTATTAAACTCTTGCCCAGCTTAATTAAATCAGGCACATACAGACATCCAGCCATCTTTACAAAACAACACAATAATCCCCAAAATATTTTAAAAAGTAACATCCATTCTCACATAGGCCTCCATCCTGTAAGATTTTCAGGACTGTTCTAACTCTATAATCATGCTCTTCTCTCATGAAGCCATGTACAATTATGTTGTCCATAAGGCATATTACTCCTTCCATGCCTTCTAGGGTTTGAGGCAATGTTCCCTGGAAAATTCCGGGAGTGGGCACAATTCTGATTGGTAATTCATTAAAGCAATAATGACCAAATAGTGTTATAAAAGCAGTCAGCAATCTGGATTCTTTGTCTAGAGGCAACTGCCAAAATCTCCTGTTTGCACCCAATTTGGTGAATAGAGTACTCTTGGCTAGTGTGGCAACACTCTCTTCCACTGAGGCCATTGGGATCTCACATTCCACTCATTTGTTTAGTTAAGTTAAATCCACGCAGATTCTAATTGACCATTTGGCTTTGGGACTATGACCATTTCTGAACACCATTTTGTTGGCATGGTTACTAGTGAGATAACCCCCTGCTGTAGCATGTTCTCCATTTCACCCGTGACTTTACCCAAGAGTGGGTGAGGGACTTTCCTCAGTGTGAAGAGGCAAATTGGTTTAGCATCAGTTCTTAGGGTGATATGGTACTCAGACTTCAATTTTCTCAAGCTTGTAAATAATCTTGGAAATTCATTCCTGAATGTATTGCTGTAATGCTCATTAGCAATTTCATCAACTTTATAGATTAACTTCAATTTTAAGCATGTCTTCCTGTGCAGTAAAGAAGATTCTTAATTCTGAATATTTTACAGAGGTTCAATGATTTCTCTATCTTTGTACTTCAATTTTAATATGTTGGCCAATGCCTTTCAGTGTAATCCAACTGGACCCTGTAACTTTATAGATGAAGGCTGTATTGTACTGTGCTTAAGCCATTTTACGTTGTTGGATAATACAGAAACTCCTGCCCCTGTGCCTAATTTTAAACTCTGTGGGGTGTCCGTCCACTTCAAGTTTAATACTCTAGCATTTATTTTCTGTTTTGTTTACTTCCCCTAGGAAAGTTATTTCCTATCTCTGTGATTCTTCCACTTGTTCTATGTGGTTTGGCTTTAATGTTATTTTCCTCCTTGTTGGAGGTTGTCAGTGCTTTAGATCGACAGTTTTAAAATGTCCTATTTTTCCACAGTTGTGGCACTCTGCTCCCCCTGCTGGGCATTCTTCCTGCTTGTGCAGGTTTTTCCCACAACACCAAGGGCATTTCAAGAAGGTGTAGGCATGCTTTTCTCTGTTTTCGCAGGCTTCTGCTTTGGTGTGCTTTTCCTCTTATGGCCTACATACTGATCAGCCTAACAAATTATTTTCCATGGGACCACTCCTTCTCTGCAAACAAGCACCCTATTTTGTTTTCTGAGCTCAGTTTCTCTTGCAATTTGCACTGCCTTGACTAGAGTTAAACCCTCTCTCATCTGCAAGAGATCTGATAGAGCTTCATATAAGGATCACAGAATCGTTACGTGCAGAAGGAGGCCATTCGGCCTTTGTGTCTGCACTGGCTCTCTGAATGAGCTTTATGACTCAGTGCCATTCTCTAGCCTTTCCCCCGTAACCCTGCACATTGTTTCTATTTAAATGATCATCTAATGCTCTCTTGAATACCTCGATTGAACCTGCCTCCACCATGCTTCCAGGCAGTGCATTCCAGACCCGAACGCTCATTGTGTGAAACAGTTTTCTCACATCGCATTTGCTTCTTTTGCAAATCACTTTAAATCTGTGCCCTCTCATTCTTGATCCTTTTATGAGCGGGAACAGTTTCTCCCTGTCTATTCTGTCCAACCCCCTCATGATTTTGAACACCTCTTTCAAATCTCCTCTTTGCCTTCTCCTCTCCAAGGAGAACAGTCCCAATTTCTCCAATCTATCTTCATAACTGAAGTTTCTCACCCCTGGAACCATTTTTGTAAACCTCTTCTGCACTCTCTCTAATTCGTTCACATCCTTTCTAAAGCGTGGCACCCAGAACTGTACACAATACTCTAGCTGAGGTCTAACTGGTGTTATACAAGTTCAGCAGAACGTCCTTGCACTTTTACTCTATGCCCCTAGTAATAAAGTCGAGGATACTGTATGCTTTTTTAACCGCACTCTCCACCTGTCCTGCTACCTTTAATGACACTCAGGTCCCTCTGCTCCTGCACGCCCTTTAGAATTGTACCCCTTATTTTGTATTGTCTCCCCGTGTTCTTCCTACCAAAATGAATCACCTCACACTTCTCCACGTCAAACTTCATCTGCCACCTATCTGCCACTCCACCAACTTGTCTATATGACCTTTTGAAGTTCTACACTGCTCTCCTCACTGTTTACAATGCTTCCAAGTTTTGTATCATCTGCAAACTTTGAAACTGTTCCCTGCACACCAAGATCTAGACCATTAATATACATCAGGAGAAGCAAGGGTCCTAATACCAACCCAGGGGGAACTCCACTACAAACCTTCCTCCAGCCCGAAAAATATCCATTAACCATTACTCGCTGTTTCCTATTACTCAGCCAATTTTGTATTCATGTTGCTACCTTTTATTCCTTGAACTGTAACTTTTCCCATAAGTTTGTTGTGCCAATAATGCCACATCAACAGCATTACCCTCATCAGTGCTCTCTGTTACCTCTTCAAAAAACTCCAGCAAGTTAGTTAAACATGGTTTTCCCTTAAGAAATCCTTGCTGGCTCTTCCTAATCAACCCACATTTTTCCATGTGACTATTAATTTTACCCCGAATAATTGTTTCTAGAAGCTTTCTCACCATGGAGGCTAAACTGACTGGTCTGTAATTACTGGGCTTATCCTTACAACCTCTTTTGAACAAAAGCATAGGGCGGAATTTTCCCATCCCGCCCGCGGTGGGTTTTGTGCCAGGCAGGAATGGAGAATCCAGTGGCAGGCCAAAAGTCGGAAATCTGACAGCGTAAAAACTGTTTGCAATTCTCCTGATGGTGGACTTATGGTGGGTTGGTTATCCCATCGAGTAGTGGCGTTCATTTGCATTCATTAACATGTCATAACTGCTCATTTAAACAGCTGCTCGACGGGATCTTCTCAGGCCTTTCAATATTGCATCACGCCAGTGGGAAATCACATCGGCCTCAAACCCGTTTGAAAAGGGGTGGCGTGCACAAGTCAGACTTCAGTTCGCTGGTAACTTCAAGGTGAGTGGAACATACATAGCCTACCTGCCATAATGCTGCGCCAGTCTTGTTGCGATGAATGCCACACTGCTGGGGCTGTTGGGTGGGTCTGCTCCTGCTCTTTGCCTACATTGTCCCGAAGAACATCACTGTGCTGTGGTACTCATGCAGGCCTCCACTTTCAGAAACTAGCACTTTAACCAGGGGTGGGCTGTAAGGCACAGGTAGGATTGATGAACATGAGGGGGTAAACGGGGAGGGAATGCTATAGAATGGCAGTGAGGGGAAAGGGCGAACAAGAGTGGGTCTTTCTGGGGTCGTCCTTTAACCTCCTGCTGCCACAGGATTGAACAGGAGTCTGCTTAAAAAGAAAGGAGGAAGACCTCCTTGCGATGAAAGCCACTGTAAGCCAATGGCTTCATTAGTGCTGTTAAAGGGCTACTCAGAATTCAGTGGTTTCACATCACAGTCGCTGTATCTCAAGAGGAACACATGGGAATGTAGAATTTGGGAATGCAGGCAATAGTGAAGGAAGCACAGCTGTATCATATATGGCATTCCATCAATGAAAACCTGTCACGTGTTCACCAGAATGGCACTCCTAATGGGCCAAAGGGCATCCACTCATTGACCATGAGCAACTGATTGGTCATTAATATGCCACATCAGAGATTGGAACACAGAGCTAGGTTGGGTCACTCATCTCACTTAAACTTTAGCATCCCACGCAGGGCTCAAGATGTTACATATCTGCGATGCCATCTTGATCACCTTGATGTGTGTGCTAGTCTCTCAGGGACAAGGCGGGTATCAGCCACCATGCAAGTAGGTCAGGAAAAACTGCGGACCCTTACAGTTTCCAAATGTGTCATCTTCTGAGCTTCACTTTCTTGCCCCTTGAATCATTAATGTTTTCAATGCTTCCTTTCAGAGAGAAGGCAAAAGCACATATGGATCCAAGGCTTAATGCTGCCTTTGTCAGCAGTCAGCATCCTAATGCAATGGAGGAGGCAAAGGAGGGAGAGGCAACTCTGCGCGCAGCTCCAGCAGGAGGGACATGGTCAAGCAGAGCCAGAGCATAAACAGGAGGATCAGTAGGAGAGATCCAGACAATGGGGGCGACTCGCCAGACCTAGGGTTTATCGTAGAAGAGTCTCCTATTTACAAATGAGTGAGAGGCAATGCCGTGCACGCCTGCGCTTGTCCCGAGATCTTCTGGTACTTCATGAAGACCTGGTGCAAAATGGAATTGGAAGGTATCCCCTGCCAGTAGCTTTGAAGGTGACCGCAGTGCCAAATTTTTTGGCCTCTGGTTCTTTCCAAGGATCAACAGGGGACCTGTGTGCATCACTCAGTCCGCAGGACATCGACACATAAAGGAGGTCACAGATGCCCTTTACAGGAAGGCTCATCATTATGTCAGGTTTGCTCTGAATGAAGATAGCCAGGCTGTAAGATTCACCAGCTTCACCGCCAGCTCAGGCTTCCCAAGAGTGCAGGGTGCAATAGACTGCACCCATGTGGCTATACGAGCTCCATGGCACCAGGCCCTAATGTTTATAAACCGCAAGGGCTATCATTCCATCAATGTACAACTGATGTGTGATCACCTGCAGCACATACTGCATGTCTGTGCATGGTACCCTGGGAGTTGCCATGACTTCTTCATCCTGAGTCACTCCCAAGTGCCTGAGATTTTCAAGAGGCCACTGTGTCTGCAGGGATGGCTGCTTGGGGGATAAGGGGTTGTGTGACATCACACGAGTGGTGAGGTTGATGGTTCTGGCCTGTCTCTCGCAAGGCATTTTGTGTCAGTGACTTGATTTTGGACCAACCTGATAATCCGCAGACCACATTTTCAGAACAACTGCTGCAGACTACCTTCCTTTTGCACATGCTAATTCACAACAATATTTATTTATTGTTCTCTGGGCATTTCACACACACGAACAACCAAGGATAGTCTTCAGAATTCTCATTTCTTTCTATATCTTTTTCGGATTTCTATTATGCTGAGGTCTATTCTTTATAAGCTTTGGCATCTTCACCAGACATGTGGGCCCCAGACTAGCTATTGAGAGTCCATCTCCAGATCATTGTTCCACATCCACAGTGTGATTCAATTCAATTTAATCCTTACTGCTATCATAGTCTACCATACCATAATCTATTGACCATTCTACTCACCAGCTGATTCTTTCATGGGGATTGGCCAGTAGAACTGCTAATAAAATTAACCAGAATATTGACTAGAATATCTAAATTCACTCCCATTGTCTCAAGTTGAAGGGGTAGGTGAGAGGTATCATTTCACAAACTGGTCCATCGATGCACACCATCGCTATCACTATTCCCCCTCAGTACTTGGCCTCTCTGTGAATGTAATGACTCATGAGGTAAACTTGATTTAATACAACATGCCAAGAACTTTCTGTTTGTGCAAAAGCCAGAAATTCCAAATTTTAACTAAAGACTGCAACATTATGCCATACCTGGCCTAGGCAGGGTTTAGTACATGCTACACTAAACCAGAGACTTAAGTGTAGGCAAGGGCATTTTAGGCTCTGGATCTTCCATGTTTCAAGATGGAATTATCCCATGTTCCATGGCCAGTTTTAGCAAGGAGATTGTACAACGTGTGCAGTCATCCAATTGTTCTGCAATCCACTAAAACACTCATTAGTTTGCTGTCTGTGCCCAAGGGATGAAAAACTCTGGAGCACTCGGTGGCACTTTCATGCCTCTGCGTTGCTTGAGTGGGCAGATACGCTAGAGGCCCGACTCCACATATGTCAATGTGGCTATTTCTGAACTGTCTTAGCTGCAGGGGAATGGTCACTCTATACAAGGTTTCTCTATTGCATGGCTGCTTCCCTCACCCCCCACCCCACACTTGCTTGTGTACTACCTTCAACAGCTGGGCAGCCTTTGACCGCCCCCACCCCCTTTCAAGTTGCCTCAACTGCTGGGCAGCCCTTGTCCCTCCCACCCCCCTTCAAGTTGTCTCAACTGCAGGGCAGCCTTTGTCACCCCCAAAGCGCTTCAACTTTGAAATCCAACAGGTAACCCTCATGAGTGCTGCACAACATTACTGTGCACTCACCTCCAAGTTCCCCTTAAAGTGCAGCCCACCAAGTGCATGCCTTATATATGTTGCTGTGAAACCTGTCAGCACAATTATGCTTGGACGATCCAGCGTTGGGGGGATGATTCCAGTGGACTGGCCTTATAATGATAATGCAGATGTAGTACTATGAGGTGCCCGATATCTGATGGCGGGAAATGGGGCCCGCCATTGATGGGCTGAGTGGACGATCGCAAACTGGTTTCATGACGCCATGAAACCGATTTTTGGACTTCTCGACATATTGTCCAATCACGCCACTGAACATGCCCAACGCCAGTGGGCATGGAAAATTCCACCCTCTGCCTCAACCACCTTTTGAGGAAGAGAATTCCAAAGTCTCATAACCCTCTGAGACAAAACTCTTTCCTCATCTCTGTCTTAAATGGGCGACCCCTAGTTTTTAAACAGTGGCCCCTAGTTTTAGACTCTCCCTCAAGAGGAAACATCCTTTCCACATCCACTCTGTCAAGTCCCCTCAGGATCTTATATGTTTCAATCAAATCACCTTTTACTCTTCTAAACTCCAGCGGATACAAGCCTAGCCTGTCCAGCCTTACATTTTCTCACATTATACTCCATTTGCCAGGTTTTGGCTCACTAACTGATCTATATCCCTTTATAGCCTCCTTATGTCCTCTTCACAACTTACTTTCTGTCCTATCTTTATGTCATCAGCAAATTTAGCAACCATACTCTTTTTTCTCATACATTTCTCTGAGAGAAACTTTTTCTCTCAGAGGGTTGTGCGACTTTAGAATTCTCTGCCTCAAAAGGCGGTGGAGGCAGGGTAATTGAATATTTTTAAGGCAGAGGTAGATAGATTCTTGTTAGGCAAGGGAATCAAAGGTTATCGGGATTAGATGGGAATGTGGAAATCGAAACACAAGAAGATCAGCCATGATCTTATTGAATGGCGAAGCAGACTCGAGGGGCCGAATGGTCTACTCCGGTTCCTATTTCTTATGTTCTTATGTACCTTGGGTCCCTTCAGCCAAATCATTTATATAAATTGTAAAATGTTGAGGCCTCAGCACTGATCCAGGTGGCACACCACTTGTCACATCCTGCCAACCAGAAAATGACCCATTTATGCCTACTCTCTGTTTCCTGTTAGCTAGCCAATCTTCTGTCCATGCCAATATGTTACCCCCTACACCATGAGATTTTATTTTCTGCAATAACTTTTGATGAGGCTCCTTATCAAATGCCTTCTGAAAATCTAAGTGCAGTACATCCACCGGTTCCCCTTTATCCACAGCACCTGTTATTTCTTCAAAGAACTCCAATAAATTAGTTAAACATGATTTCCCTTTCACAAAACCATGTTGACCCTGCCTGATTACCTTGGATTTATCTAACTGCCCTGTTATAACATCTTTAATAATAGCTTCCAACAATTTCCCTATGACAGGTGTTAAACTAGCTGGCCTATAGTTTCCTGCTTTCTGTCTCCCTCCCTTTTTGAATAAAGGAGTTACATTAGCTATTTTCCAATCTAATGGAACTTTCCCCGAATCTAGTGAATTTTGGAACATTAAAACCAATACATCAATTATCTCATTAGCCACTTCTTTTAAGACCCTAAGACTCGTCAACAATTTCAACAATTTGCTAAGTACCACTTTCCTGGTGATTGTAATTTTCTTGGGTTCCTCCCTTCCAATTCCTGACGTACAGCCATTTCTGGGATGTTACTTGTGTCCTCTATAGTGAAGACTGATGCAAAATACCTGTTCAATTCATCTGCCATCTCCTTATTTTTCACTGTTAATTCCCAGATACACTTTCTTTAGGACTAATGCTCACTTTGTTAATTCTTTTCTCTTTTAAATATCTATAGAAAACTATCTGTCTTTATATTTTTAGCTAGCTTTCTGTCATGCTCTAATTTTTCCCTCCTATCAATCTTTTCGTCATTCTTTGCTGTTTTTATATTCTGTCCAATCTTCTGACCTGCCATCCATCTTTGCACAATTATATGCTTTTTCTTTAAGTCTAATACCAACTTTAACTTGACTTTAACTTTCCCAACTTTCCCAACTAAACCAAGTTTGACTATGTTTTTTTTCTCAGATGCTGTTAGACCTGCTGAGTTTTTCTAGCATTTTCTGTTTTTGTTTCAGATTTTCAGCATCTGCAGTGTTTTACTTTTAACCAACTTTAACTTTTTAAATTAACCACAGGTGGTGGGTCCTCCCCTTGGAATTTTTCCTTCTCTTTGCAATGTATCTGTTCTGTGTATTCTGAAATATCCCCTTAAATGTCTGCCACTGCATCTCTATTGACCTATCCCTTAACCTAAACTGCAAGTTCACTTTCGTTCGCTCTGCTTTCATGCCCTCATAATTGCCCTTATTTAAGTTTAAAATGCTAGTCTTAGACTCATTCTTCTCTCCCTCAAACTGAGTGTAAAATCCAATCATATAATGATCACAAAAAGCTAAAAGCTACTGCGGATGCTGGAAATCCAAAACAAAAAACAGAATTACCTGGAAAAACTCAGCAGGTCTGGCAGCATCGGCGGAGAAGAAATCAGTTAACGTTTCGAGTCTTCATGACCCTTCGGCAGAACTGAAGAAATCAGTTAACGTTTCGAGTCTTCATGACCCTTCGGCAGAAGGTAATTCTGACGAAGGGTCATGAAGACTCGAAACGTTAACTGATTTCTTCTCCGCCGATGCTGCCAGACCTGCTGAGTTTTTCCAGGTAATTCTGTTTTTGTTTTGTCATATAATGATCACTGCTACCTTGGGGCACCTTCACTATGAGGTCATTAATTAATCCTATCTCACTACACAATACCAGGTCTAGTATAGCCTGCTCCCTGGGTGGCTTCAGAACATGCTGATCTAAGAAATTATCCCGAAAACACTCTATGGATTTGCCATCTATGCTCCCTTTGCCCATCTGATTATTCTAGTCTATCTGTAGATTAAAATCCCCCATGATAATCGCTGCACTGTTTTAACAAACTCACACTATTTCTTCTTTGATAGCACGTCCCACCGTGTGATTACTGTTAGTGGGCCTGTACACCACTCCCACAAGTGACTACTTGCCTTTATCATTCCTCATCTCTACCAAACTGTTTTTATATCCTAGTTTCCTGAATTTAGGTCATCCCTCTCTATTGTGCTAATGCTGTCTTTAATTAACAGAACCACCCCTCCCATCTTTTCTTAACTTCCTATCCTTCCTAAAAGTCACATACTCTTCAATATTCAAGTCTTAATTTATGCCATTCTGCAGCCAAGTCTCTGTAATGGCTATTAGATCGTACTTATTAATCTATGTTCACACTATCAGTTCATCTGTTTTGTCTCGAATGCTACGTGCATTCAGATACAGAGCCTTAAGCTTTGTCCTTTTATTATTTTTGTAACCTCTAGCCTTATCTGTTGATTCACTCTTAGACATGTACTCTCTGTCCCTTCCTGTCACGGTCTGTTTATCATTTCCCTTCGTCTCTTCCCTTGTCCCTACTCTTTGATATACCACATCTGCCCACATTTGATCCCTTGACCTCATTATTTAGTTTAAAACCCTCTCTCCATTCCCTAGTTATGTGGTTCACAAGAACACTGGTCCTAGAATGGTTCAGGTGTAGACCGCCCTAATGGTACAGCCCCCACTTTCCCCAGTACTGATGCCAGTGCCCACAAACCGGAACCCACTTCTCCCACACCAGTCTTTGAGCCATGTATTCATCTCTCTAATTTTATGTACCCTGTGCCAATTTGCACTTGGCACAGGTAATAATCCAGAGATTATAACCTTTGAGGTTCTGCTTTTTGATTTAGTGTCTAGCTCCTCATACTCTCTATGCAGAACCCCTTTCCTAGTTCTACCTATGTCGTTGGTACCTACATGGACCACAACAATTGGATCCTCCCCCTCCCACTGCATGTTCCTCTCTAGCCCTGAGCAGATGTCCTGATCCCTGGCACCGGGCAGGCAACACAGCCGTCTGGACTCTTGCTTTTTGCTCAGAGAACAGTGACAGTCCTTCTCACTATACTGTCCCCTACTACTACATTCCTTTTCACCCCCCTTCCTCGCCGACTTGAATGACTTCCTGTGCCACGGTGCCATGGTCAGTTTGCTCATTCACCTTGCAGCCCCCACTCTCATCCACTAAAGCTGTTTGGTGAGTATGAGACAAGCAGAAAGTTAGTATAATTAAGGGTTGATCATCCCTGACTTTCAACACACAGGATGTAGTGATAAATAATTGCTTTTCAAAGATTTTGGGGAATGGTCAGGTTTTCTAAAGATTAAATAAGAACAAATTATCAATGTCCCATCAAATGACAACACTTAGTTGACAATGGAGAGCAAATAACTAAGCAAAATGTTGTGTCTATCTGGATTATGTGTTGAGCGGTAAAGAATAAATTTGTAGTTATAGCAGGACTGAAGTGGGTGCACTGTGATTGCTGTATTGAATCCAGGTATACAACACAAACTCTTCCATGTTTCAAACTAATTATTAGACATAAACATAATAGAACAAACGGATGTTATTTGTCTTTCTAGCTAGAAGGTAAATGCTGCTGATAAAATTATGAATTGAATGCAGCATGCAAATTTGAGGGACTACCTACCTAATACCTTGCTGTTCCTGCTCAATGTGCTTGATCTGCATTTGCAGTACATCCATGTGAATTTTGATTTCTTCAGTCCTCTCTTTCATTGCTGTCTCAAGCTGCACTTTTCGCTTCTCTAAAGATAGCACATTATCTGCTTTGTCGTGCAGCATGTCCCGTAGACGCTTAACCTCTAACTTTAAAAGGTTATCTTCAATCATTAAATCCTAAAGAATGAGTAGAAAAGTCATTATTGTTGTGAATAGCATTTCAT
Organism: Cetorhinus maximus; assembly: GCF_964194155.1. Taxonomy (NCBI): domain Eukaryota; kingdom Metazoa; phylum Chordata; class Chondrichthyes; order Lamniformes; family Cetorhinidae; genus Cetorhinus; species Cetorhinus maximus. The sequence continues at coordinate 65,827,851 of NC_135897.1, read as the reverse complement.
GGTTAATTCTTCCCTAGTGTAATAATTAGTTTTAAACAATCGTAGCCAATAAACACAAGGTATTTGCTTTTGCTTGATATAAAAACAAGATATTAGCATAGCAATTTGTTTTTGACTAATAATATTAGAAAAAATAATGATTCCAACAAGAACTACCGGCAAGGCATAAGGAGATAGCTGGGGTTTTGGGGAAGGGGTGTGAGGTAAATGAAAAAGAATCCACAAGGTAGACAATCTATCATCTTCATTACCTATCCTTCACATGCAACTTGACAATAACCCACTAATACTCGGCATCAGGAGGGAATATGGGAGAGAAGTGGGGTTGGGGCACGAAGAGATCTTAGCCATTAGTGCAGATGTTCCAAAGGCATTACTACCCACTGCTAAGTCCTAGCAGTAATGTCTGTTAAACGGTGGCTTTAATTGTAAAGTCAATTTTTTCTTCATCAAATATTTTCAAGAAGCTGAAATAATCTGGGTGGAATAACCTTAGATTTGCAAGATTGCTTGACAGAGGTGCTAATAATGGAGAAACCCGTCTTCCGAGGGCCTTAGGACACAGACTGTAATATTCACTCTCGGGTTGTGGGCATTGCTGGCAAGGCTGGCATTTATTGCACATCCCTAGTTTCCCTTGAGAAGGTAGTGGCAGGCATTCTTCTTGACAAATTGCAGTCTGTATGATGAACATCTTCTCACAATGCTGTCAGATAGGGAGCGCCAGAATTTTGACCAAATGCAACTGTACACTTATAGTGGAGGGAATGGATGTTTAAGCTAACAGATGAGGTGCTGATCAAGCTGACTGCTTTATATAAGAGGTAAGAGGCAACGTCAATGAAGGAAAAAATAGGAAAGAAGAATAGTAGGCCTTTCAGCTCACTGAGCCTGCTCCACCATTCAAGTAGATCATGGTTGTTCTGTACAACTCCGTTTCCTCCCAATCCATATTTCTTGATACTGTTGCCTAATAAAAATCCAACAACCCCAGCCTTGAAAACTCCAATTATCTCAGCATCCAACATTTTTAGAGAAGAGAACGCCAGATTTCTATTACGTTTTGTGTGAAAAAGTGTTTCCTAATTTGCCTCCTAAATGTAACTCTAGGATTAAGTGCACTGGCTCTTGATTCCCTCACCAGGGGTAAGTGTTTCTTGATCTACTCTACTAATTCCTTTTAACACGTTAAACACTTCAATTAGAACATCCCTCAATCACCTATACTCAAGGAATACAAGCTGATTCTATCCGACATGTCCCCATAATTTAACCCCCTAAGCCCAGATACACCTGCTTCAAGGCTAATACATCTTTCCTGAGGTGTGGTGCCCAAAACTGAATGCCATACTTCAGATGGGCTCCAACCAAGGTTTTATGCAACTGAAGCTTGACTTCCTACCTTTGTAAATCAGCCCCCTTGAGATAAAGATCAACATTCCATTAGCCTTCTTGATTGTTTTTTGAACCTATCAATGAGCAATATTACTAGCTTAATTTTCAGATTCAATGGAAGATGCTAAATAGTTCAAGTAATAAAGAAGGTGGTGGTGTACTGTCTTCTTGAAGTGCTGCAGTCCATGTGTTGTAGGAATACCCACAGTGCTGTTAGGAAGGGGGTTCCAAGATTTTGACCCAGCGACACTGAAGGAACAGTGATTTAGTTCCAAGTCAGGATGGTGTGTGACATGGAGGGGAACTTGCAAGTGGTGATGTTCTCATGCATCTGCTGCCCCCTGTCCTTCTAGGTGGTAGAGGTCGTGGGTTTGGAAGGTGCTATTGAAGGAGCCTTTGTGAGTTGCTGATGTGCATCTTGTAGATGGTGCACACTGCTGCCACCTTGTTGGGTGGTGGAGGGAGTGAATGTTGAAGGCGGTGGATGGGGTGCCAATCAAGCAGGCTGCTTTGTCCTGGATGGTGTTGAGCTTCTTGAGTGCTGTTGGAGCTGCACTCATCCAGACAAGTGGAGAGCATTCCATCACGCTCCTGACTTGTGCCTTGTAGGTGGACAGGCTTTGGGGAATCAGGAGGTGAATCACTCTCCACAGAATTCCCAGCCTCTGACCTGTTGTTATAACCACAGTATTTACATGGCTGATCCAGTTCAGTTTCTGGTCAATGGGAACCCCCTGGATGTTGATAGTAGGGGATTCAACAATGGTAATTCCATTGAATGTCATGGAGAGATGATTAGATTCTGTCTTGTTGGAGATGGTTATAGCCTGGCACTTATGTGGCACGAATGTTACTTGCTACTTGTTGGCCCAAGTCTGATTAATGTCCAGGTTTTGTGGCATTTGGACACGGATTGCTTCAGTATCTGAGGAGTCGCAAATGCTGAATATTGTGCAATCATCAGTGAACATCCCCACTTCTGACCTTATGATGAACGGAAGGTCATTGATGAAACAGCTTAAGATGGTTGAACCTAGCACACTATCCTGAGGAACTCCTGCAGCAATGTCCCAGACTGAGATGATTCATCTCTAATAACTACGACTATCTTCCTTTGTGCTAGGTATGACTCCAACTAATGGAGAGTTCCCCTTGATCCCCTTGATTTCAGTTTTGCTAGGGCTAGATGCCACACTCGGTCAAATGCTGGCTTGATGTCAAAGGCAGTCACTCTCACCTCAACTCTTGAGTTCAGCTTTTTTGTCCATGTTCGGATCAAGGCTGTAATGCGATCAGGGGCTGAGTAGCCCTGAACCCAAATTGAGTGTCAGTGAGCAGGTTATTGCTGAGTGAGTGCCGCTTGATTGCATGCTTGCCAACACTTTCCATCATTTTGCTGATGATCGAAACGAGACTGATGGATTGGTAACTGGCCAGGTTGGACTTGTCCTCTTTTTTATGGACACGGCATAACTGGGCAGTGTCATGAAGCTATTTATGTATTTAATATTATTGGAAAATATTTTTCTTTTAAAATAGAGGTTTAGTCTGTGGGTGTGTCTTAATTAGATTAAAGCCAGCTAGTCTGGGTGCTTTGATGTATACTAGTTTTGAGATGCAAGAGAGAGAGCGTGCATTTGTATTTTTTGAACAGAACATTCAAGAAGTGGGAAAGTAGGTTGCAATGAAGAAATAAGAAATTTACAAATGGATAGGGACAGGATAGGTGAATGGGCTAAAATTAGGCAGATGGAGTTTAACGTGGATAAGTGTGAGGTTATCCATTTTGGTCGGAAGAATAAAAAGATGACTTATTATTTAAATGGAGAGAAACTTCAGAATGCTTCAGTGCAGAGGGATCTGGGTGTCCTCGTGCATGAATCACTGAAAACTAGTATGCAGGTACAGCAGGTAATAAGGAAGGCAAATGGAATTTTGGCATTCATTGCTAAAGGAATAGAGTATAAAAATAGGGAAGTGTTGTTGCAACTGTACAAGGCATTGGTGAGACCGCACCTGGAGTACTGTGCACAGTTTTGGTCCCCTTACTTGAGGAAGGATGTAATTGCATTGGAGGCGGTTCAGAGGAGGTTCACTAGATTGATTCCAGAGATGCGGGACTTGTCTTATGAGGAGAATTGAGCAGTCTAGGCCTATACTCGCTAGAGTTTAGAAAGATGAGAGGAGGTCTAATTGAGGTATATAAGATGCTAAAGGGGATAGACAAAGTAGATATGGAACGGATGTTTCCCCTTCTGGGGCATTCTAAAACGAGAGGCCATAGTTTTAGGCTAAGAGGTGGTAGATTTAAATCAGAGATGAGGAGGAATTACTTTTCTCAAAGGGTCGTGAATCTGTGGAATTCACTACCTCAGAGTGCAGTGCATGCTGGGATGCTGAATAAATTTAAGGAGGAGATAGACAGATTTTTAATTAGTATGGGTTGAAAGGTTATGGGGAGAGGGCTGGAAATTGGAGTTGAGGCCGAAATGAGATCAGCCATGATCGTAATGAATGGCGGGGCAGGCTCGAGGGGCTGAATTGCCTACTCCTGCTCCTAGTTGTTATGTTCTAAGTGGGGTGAAAACTTCCACCTAGCTAGCAGATACCAAGCAATATGTTTAAGTTACTAAAAAAATTGGTAGTATGAAAGGGGTTTTATTGCTAAAAGGTGGAGTTCAAAGAGGCTGGTGATACAATGAGAATTTACATTCAATGAGTGGTGCGAGGAATAATTTCAGCAGTTTTGTGTGTGCAGGGCAGAGGCAATGTGAGATCAACAGCAGCTGTAAGCCTCCAGCTGTCTCCACAGGAACCAAAGTGAAAAGAACCTAATTTTGAACTCGTAAGGTGAAAATGCTTCGCCTGGTGTTTGGTTAAGTCTATGGATTGCTGTTGCCTTAATGGAGATTAGTTTGGGAATTTGTTAAAAGTTATGATAGTAGTAATTTGAGGCCATGTGTATATATATTTTAACTTGTGTAAATTAATAAAATGTTTCATTTAGTTTAATGTAAAACCTTGAGAACTAGTGGTCTGATTCCTGAACTTAGAGGCGCATCTCAAACATGACACTTAGGCTTGTATCAGCTGGAGTTTAGAGGAGTAAGAGGCAACTTGATTGAAACATGTATCCCTCCAAGCCACTCACCACCCTGACTTGGAAATACATTGCCGTTCCTTCACTGTTGCTGGGTCAAAATCCTGGAACTCCCTCCTTAACAGCACTGTGGGTATACCTACACCATATGGACTGCAATGGTTTAAGAAAGCAGCTCATCACCGCCTTCTCAAGGACAATTAGGGATGGGCAATAAATGCTGGCCTAGTCAGCGATGCCCACATCTCATAAATTAATTTAAAAAAGTAACATCCTGAGGGGTCTTGACAGGGTGGGTGTGGAGAGGATGTTTCCTCCCATGGGATAATCTAGAACTAGGGATTGCTGTTTAAAAATAAGGGGTCGCCCATTTAAAATGGAGAAGAGATTAAATTTTTCCGGAGGGTCGTGAGCCTTTAGAACTCTCTTCCTGAAAAGGTGGTGGAAGCAGAGTCTTTAAATATTTTTAACGTAGAGGTGGATAGATTTTTAGTAAGCAAGGGGGTGAGAGGTTATTAGGAGTAGGCGGGATGCAGATTTGAGGCTACTATCTGTTCAGCCATGATCTTATTGAATGGCGGAGTAGGCTCAAGGGGCCAAATGACCTACTCCTGCTCCTTGTTGCACATTTGTATGTTTGTAATTAAGGGTAATATTAGAAGTTTTTATAATTATATTAAGTATTGCTGAAAAGAGAGATATGTTGCCAAAGCTTTTCGTCTTGCACTCATTAGGACAAATGCAAGAATGCCAAATTTCAAATTGTCATAACAACTTATAGTAAAGGAGAAAAGGTTATACTAAAGACTGATAGGTTGGCAAGTCGACTCTGGCTGAGGTGTTGCCATGGAGGAAGCAATGGGGAACCACAGGCTCCCCAAGCTCCTGGGTAATTCAAAAAAGGTGCAAGGTTTGAACATATTCCTAAAATAAAAGAAAAATATAGCAGATGCTGGAGATCTGAAAGAAAAGTACTGGAAAAACTCAGCCGGTCTGGCAGCATCTGTCGGGGGAGAAACAGAGTAAATGTTTTGAGTCCAATATGACTCTTCTTGGATTCCAAATAGCATCTAACAGTAAATGTTTCATTTTGGGTTTTGCAAGTACGGGCTGGTTGATAAGGTTCTGTACTCTGCCTATTACCAACAACCAAAGGAACAGGTTGTTTGATTTGATCAGCCAATCACTGAGGCATATGGCCTATGGACCTGGCATTGCCAGCATTGAAATTCATATATGATAGTATTCAATTGTGTGGTAGGCAGAACGTCCTTTTGGACTGTTAGCAGCATCCTGTTAGTGGAAAATATCAGAAGCATAGTAGCAATGTGAAATGGCTTGCTTAACCAGTTGTTCAAATTTTTGAGATGCTTTGCCTTCCCAGGGTAATTTGAGGTAGACAGGGCACTTTTCAGATCTGGAAGTGGCAGCCTTTGGCCCATTTGTAAGTTTGCACGATATACAGCAAACAGCAATCTGATTAGGATAGCCACTGTCCTGCAGGATAACTTTGGTATGCTCTATTTCTGCATCAAACTTGTAAGGTGAGCAAATGGCTAGGGCCCTATTTACATGATTGCTGTAAAGTCAATCTTATAGCACATGGAGCTATATGAATCCGAACATGTATATTGACCAGTAAAGTTAGGCTTGCGGAAGATAGTTGTGGAGAACCCATTAGCGGATTTCTTATCTAGCAGGTCGAGGAAAGGGAGTGCATTAGACTGCTCCATTTCAAAAGTGAATTTGAGTGATGGATGGAGCGTATTAAGGTGTGTAAGGAAATCCTTACACAGGGCTGCAGATTCAAAGATCTAACTATTGGAAATATGCACAGGTTAGGACCCATTCAATCAAAAAACGTGTTTCTCGTGGAAACTGATGAAAATATTAGCAAGCGCTGGATCTAGAGGGGATCCCCCAAGGCTATATCATCAATTTATACATACATGGTGTCATTAATACTGAATTCAATTGTGCGAGTTGCTAAATTTATAAGCTCAATGAATACAGGTTCAGAAAATGGCGATGCATCTATATCGAACAGTGCAAATGTGGGTGGTTTCTTCCTGCGGCAAATTTGTAAATAAGCTCACAATGTTAAACAAGCACATAGAAAAGGCGTTGCTATCAATATGTAGTTCGCGTATAGTCCTCACGAAGGTGAAGGAGTCCTTCATTGTGTACGTGGAAAGCTCACTAAGAACTGGCTATAGTATTTCATTCAGCCATTTGGTCAATTCATGCTACGCAGAACCGGTCATTGATAAAATAGGGCATAATGAGCCATCACTTCTGTGTGTCTTTGACAGCCCATAAATGCATGGACATAGTGAGCCATGAGGACAAATCCTATCATATACATCGCAGGGCAGTTCGTCAACTTGCCAACCAATCAGCACCCTTTTCTCCAGTAGTATAAATTGTTATAATCATTTGAAATTTGCCATTCTTGTGTTTGTCCTGATGCAAAACGAAAAGCTTTGGCAACATGAATACTGCTGCAAAGAGAGACAAGTTCTGTACTATCAAGCAACTGTGTAACTATATTAAGAATAAGAGAGTGGATATGGGTGTTATGGCACCATTAAAGACCAACATGAATAATATGTTAATAAATAACAAGCAAATGGCAATTTTATTAAACAAGTACTTTGTATCTGTTTTCACAAAAGAGGATGGGGATAAATATCAGTGATAAGGATTTTAAAAATTCATCCATGGGATGTGGCTAGGACAGCATTTATTGCCCATCCATAACTGCCCTTGTTCAGAGGGTATTTAAGAGTCAACTACATTGCTGTGGGTCTGGAGTCACATGTAGGCCAGATCAGGTAAGGACAGCAGATTTCCTTCCCTAAAGGACATTAGTGAACCAGATGGGTTTTTACAACAATCGACAATGGTTTCATGGTCATTATTAGACTTTTAATTCCAGCTTTTTATTTAATTCAAATTCCACCATCTGCCGTGGTTGGATTCGAACCTTGGTCCCCAGAGCATTACCCTGGGTCTCTGGATTATTATTCCAGTCATGCAAAAAATAAATCAAGGGGAGGAACTTATTGTATTCAATATTAATTTGCAAATGGCATTGAAGAAAATAATGAGACTTAAAATAGATAAATCTCCAGCAACTGGTGATTTCCACCCAAGGCATTAAAAGAGAGGAAATTGTAGTAGTACTGGCCATAATCTTTCAAAGCTGTTTTGCTTTGGGAATTGTGCTGTTGTATTGAAAAATTGCTAGTATTAGAAAGACAGCAGGTAGAGAGTAGTGGTGAATAGTTATTATTCTGACTAGAGGGAAGTTATGCAGTAGTGTCCCCCAGGGGTAGTCATTAGGACCACTGCTCTTCTTGATAAATACTCAAATCCAGATCTCATGCTATTATCACTCCTGCTTTTTAACCATCTCCTGTTATCTACTTAAGAACTTTATATGTAATTCAAATTCTTTTCCTAACTTTGTGTGTATTTTTTCCCTACATCTTCCCTTTGATTTGTTCCTTTTAAATACTGTTCCTCAGTTTTGGTCTCCTTATTTAAGGAGGGATATACTTGTCATAGAGGGAGTGCAATGGAGGTTCACCAGATTAATTCCTGGGATGGCGGGATTGTTTTATGAAGCGACAATGAGGAGACTGGGTCTGTATTTCTCGGGTTTCAAAGAATAAAGGGTGACCTTATTGAAACTTACAAAATTCTTCCAGGGCATGACAAGGTGGATGTAAATAAGATGTTCCCCCTGGCTGATGAGTCCAAAACTAGGGGACATGATCTCAGGATAAGGGATAGGCCATTTAAGACTGAGATGAGGAGGAATTTATTCACTCAGAGGGTGGCGAATTTTTGGAATTCTCTACCCCAGAGGGCTGTGAAAGCTGAATCATTGAGCATGTTCAAGGCAGAAATCAATAGAATTCTGGAGTCAAGGGATATGGAGGTAGTGCGGAGAAGTGGCATTGAGGTAGATGATCAACCATGATCTAATTGAATGTCAGAGCAGGCTCGAGGGGCTGAATGGCCTACTCTTGTACCTGTATTCTTAATACACACTCTCTTCTAGCCCTGATGAAGGATCCGCACTGGAAACATTAACTTGACTGTTCTCTTCACAGTTGATGCCTGACCTGCTGAGTATTTCCAGCATTTTCAGTTTTGATTCATGTTGAAAATGAATCTGTGTTATTAAATTGTGCAGTACTACTGATACTGTTTGTTTATGTGCATTTATTCCTATGTGACATGCATTTCTCAGTGCTAGTTGTAATTTTTAAAAATGTTTTCATGGGATGTTACTGTTGCTGGCAAAGCCAGCATTTGTTAGCCATCGCTAATTGCCCTTGAGGTGGTGGTTCTGAGTTGCCTTTTTGAACCGCTGCAGTCCCTCTGATGTGGGTACATCCAGTGTTGTTGGGGAAGGGTGTTTCAGAATATTGGCCCAGCAACAATGAAAGACTGATGATATAGTTTCAAGTCAGAATGGTATGTGACTGGAGGGGAACTTGCAGCTAGTGATGTTCCCATGTGACTGCTGCCCTTGTCCTTCTACGCAGTAGAGATGGCATGTTTGGAAGATGCTGTCAAAGGAGGCATGAGTTGCTGTATTGCATCTTGTATATGGTACACACTGCATCAGTGGTGGAGGATGTAAACGTTTAAGGCAGTGGATGGCATGTTGATCAAGTGGGCTGCTTTGTCTTGAATGCTGTTGAGTTACTTGAGTGTTGTTGGAGCTGCACTCACCCAGGCATATGGAGAGTATTCCATTACACTCCTGACTTGTGCCTTGGTAGACAGGCTTTGGGGAGTCAAGAGGTGAATTCCCAGTCTCTGACTTGCTCTTGTAGCTACAGTATTTATATGACTGGTCCAGTTAAGTTTCTGGGCAATGGTAATCCACCAGGATGTTAACGGTAGAGGATTCAGTGATGGTAATGTTGTTGAGTATCAAGGGGAGATGTTTCAGTTCTCTCTTGTTGGAGATGGTCATTACCTGGCACTTAAGTGATGTAAATGTTACTTGCCACTTACTAGCCCAAGCCTGAATATTGTCCAGGTCTTGCTGCATATGAACCTAGGCTACTTCAGTATCTGAGGAGTTGCAAATGGTACTGAAAACTGCTGAATCATCAGCAAACATCCCCACTTCTTTAGTCTTGTATAACATGCATTATCAGTGCTAGGTGTAGATTTTTTTTATGCTTTCATGGGATGTGACGGAAGGAAAGTCATTGATGAAACAGCTGAAGATGGATGGGATTAGGACACTACCCTCAAGAACTCCTGCAGCAGTGCCCTGGGGCTGAGATGATTGGCCTTCAGCAATCACCTTTCTGCTAGGTATGATTCCAACCAGTGGAGAGCTTTCCCCCAGCTTCCTATTGACTTCAATTTTGCTAGGGCTCAGACTCAGTCAAATTTCGTCTTGATATCAACACCAGTCACTCTCACCTCATCTCTTGAATTCAGAACTTTTGCCCATGCTTCGATCAAGGTTATAATGAGGTGTGGAGCCGAATTGTCCTGGTGGAACCCAAACTGAGCATTGGTCAGCAGGTTACTGCTGTGTAATTGCCACCTGATAGCACTGTCGATGACACCTTCCATTATTTTATTGATGATTGAGAGATTGGCTGGATTTGATTTGATCTGCTTTTTGTGGGGAGGACATCCCTGGGCAATTTTCCACATTGTTAGGTAGATGTCAGTGTTGTAGCTATATATCATGTTGCCAGATGCTTTCCTAGTTAAAGGAATAGCACTGTTGGATGGCTAATAGCCAACTGGAGAGCTGCAGGCCTGATAATTAGGCCTGTTACTTGCTTACATCACCCCCCTCCCCCCCCCCACAACCCCACCCATCCACCCCGTTGCATCCTAATCTTCCATGGGAGTTCCCATGAGGTCTTATAGAAAGCAGTCTGACAGAGGGATAAGTGCCTCAACAACTAAACGAGCCCTTGGGGTAACACTTAATTCAAATTCTTTCTTGCAAGACTATTGGTGTGGGCTTGGATGGTGGACGGGGCAGGGGTGGTGTGGGATGGGGACCCATGGGTCAGGGACACCCAATATTGACAGTTTGGTTGGTACAAACTCCGAGCAATCTGGCACACTGGCCACCCAAATGACAAAGCGCGGTTTAAGATTTTGCTTCAATTATTTAAAAAGTTTTTTCCTGCATGTGCATCTGTAAATCAGCCCCAGAAATGACAAGTTGTGCCAGACATTGAGATTTAGTGGTGTCAGTACCAGCTGGACCCATTTAAAAAGGTATAATCTACCACTTATCTACAAATTCTGACAAGGTCAGTGCCAGAAGTCACAAGCAGGTTCAATCCCAGCATAAGTGCCGGGATCACTAGCCAATGCATTTTCTGAGACAGATTCTAGCCCTTTTGGCATATTCCTGCCAAAGTTACGGTGGGAGTATGGCAGAGGGACATCATGTCTATGATTTACTGTAGTCTCCAATGTACGTATCACTGGCGTTGCCTTAAGCTCAATGTAGATAACCGATGCTTCATGACATCACTCTGATATCTTAGCCATCTCCCAAGAGTATTGAATTCGTCCATGCTCCATGTGATCCAAAGAGGAATGTCAATTTGTATGGATCCTGTACTGTACCAACCTTAATTTCAAAGCAGTCACGCGAAGACCTAATTCCCTTTTGTTATGATCTCTGTAGGGGAACCCTAAACCAAAATAACCAAATTTACCAAACGATCCCCAAATGAAGAAATTACCAACCAGATTCCACTTTTTGTAACTTTTACTTTAACACAAATCAGAACCAACACAAATTAAACATGAAATAACAGGCAAATGATACTGCTGGTAAAAAATGTAAATTTCTCTTTAAATAGTCAATACAAAAAAGATAGGTCTTACACAACCACAAGCATTCTCTTCACTCCCTGCAGACATGTGGTACTACACAGCTACGCAGTTCTACAATATGCTGTTCTTCATTCACACAGGATAGGTCAGGAGTCCTATCCGACTACAGCTTTCACCTTTGGTTTTCATGGATATGGTTATCATCAGCTAGGCACACTTCTACGAATGCCCTCTCCTCAGGGTCACAACAGTCCTGATGGTGTAGCTTTCCCAAGTTCCTTTTCAGCCAACTAACCAATCAACAAACAACATCTGGTTCACAGTTTAGCCACACAGGGCTGAATAATATGCTCCCAGATCGGGAACATTCCCCGCCCCCGCCAAAATATTACCAAGCATAATGACGTCAGATTGTGTTCCCGATGTTATTATGCCAGTTTCAAATAATATGGCAGATGGGCAGGGTTAAAAATTGGGAGACTGCTCATGTTTTTAAAATTTTATTTAAGTCGGTATTTAAGGTTGTTGCTGACCCAATTGACTGGAATAATACATTGTGTCAGCAATAATACACTTGGCAGAGTCTGATGTCATGTGAGATTCCCGTTTTTTTGTGAGGCGGGTTTAAAAGGTTCAGCTGAGCCCTGAGTCTCATCTTAGCAGTTCAGAGTTCTCTAACGCTGTCATGCTGGCAGGGGATATCTCCTCCAACTGCATTGGGGTCACCTGATGCCTGTAGTTCTGAAGGTCACCATCGCGCTTAACTTCATGACAGGCTCTTTTCAGGCAGCATATGGAGACCTCAGTGGCATAAAGCAACCTACTGCACACCACTGCATCAAGGTCTTCATTGATGCAATATTTCAAAGGGCAGGGAATTATATCTCCTTCATACTGGACGAGCAGAGTCAACTGGATAGAGCCACAGATTTGCAGCAATTGCAGGTTTCTCCAGGGTGCAAGGAGCCATTGATTGGCTGCTGCTGTACATAAAAGCTGCGGCTGTACAGCCCTGCACCATCAACAGGAATGGCTTCCACTCATTGAGCTGGTCTGTGGTCATCATCGACATATTATGCAGGTATGCGCCTGGTACCCGGGTAGCCACAACTCCTTCATTCTTCGAAATTCACAGGTGACAGACCTATTTGAAGCCCTAGATGGATGGCTTATAGGTGACAAAGGGGTACCTATCGAAGAGATGGCTAATGAAGCCTATGAGGGTGTCCAGAACAGAAGCAGAGAGGGGATACAATGACAGCCATGGAAGCACCAGGGCCATCATGGAGCAGACCATTAGGCTCTTGAAAATGAAGTTCGGATGCCCTTGACAGATCAGGAGGGGCCTTGCAGAATACTCCCTCATATGTGTCCCTGATAGTTGTGGTGTGCTACGCCCTCCATAACCTTGATAGCCAAAGAGAGGATGCTCTGGAAGATGAGGGCATGGCAGATAGGGGCCATTCAACAGATGATGAGGGAGAGGATGAGGTGATGGAACATGATGACGTTCAGGTTGAAGGTCCTTGCATGGATGGCTGTGATACCAGGGATGCCTTAATAAAGCAGAGGTTTCAACAGTCTCAAAACTCCCAGCCTCAGAGATGCGTGGACATCATGTGTCCAAACCTATTTGCACATGCAATTTGTGACTCATGTCACCATCACGTCAATGCACTTACTCTTTCAAAACATTAACACGCGAAGCATCCTGTCCTGCATCAAAATTATAAAGCTTTTATACAGCATAGTATAAAAACATCAGCATAAGGTCTGAGTTTATTTACAAACTTAGCGATTAGTTATATTCACAGGGATAAGCTACTCACCCAAGTGGCCCTCTTGGTGACTAATATGGAGTATTTTTATGAGTGTTCTGGCGCAGTGCTCCCCCCTTGATTGCTTATGCACTGGAGAGAGGCTGCTGATCTGCCACCTCCCTTGCCCTGGATAACTTTGTTGGGTGTCCTCTGTACTGCTGTACTGCTGCAGCCTTTGTGGCCCGCCACATTAGAAAACTCCTGTTGAGAGGCAGGAGGGTCTTCTGTCGTTGCAGCACTACACAAAGGACTGTGTCAATGGCAAGTGGATGGAGGAGATGCTGCCCCCATCAGAAGTATCCTGAGAGATGCTGTCAGATTGTGGCAGCTGCTGCTCATCCTCCATCACTAGTACTGTTTGATCCTCCCTGCCTTCCGGTGAGGTCCCAGGAGCTGGGTCTGTGCCCATGCTCCCAGTCTCCTTGGCTCCAGGGCCCTGAGCTCAGAGCCAAGGCGATGGTGTGCAGGTTGGAGCGCATACCAATGATTGTGTCTGCAACACCTCCGTTTACCCCTCCAGGGCAGTTGCCAGTCTGTCCATGGACGAAGTTTGGTGCTCCAAAGAGTGGATAATCACAGTGTACGTGGCCTGAAAGGCCTCCACAGTCCAGGCCAGAACAACCAACTCTGCTGGTAAAGCCGCAAAATCTTCATGGGCCTTGTGCTAGACATCCAGCAACTGCCGCCTTACGGACAACTCCAGAGGCTCATCATCCAGAATCAGTCTCTAGATCACCCCGGACATTCCTCTGACTGCTCGAGGCCTGCTCCACCACACTCTCTGGCAGTTGCACGTGCGGCTGCAAAGTGCCCTCACTAGACTGTGCAGTAGCTGATATAATTAACAGCACTACTGGCTAACCCCAATACAGGGAACGAATCAGGGGTCAAAATGCTGAACATCCTTTATAGAGGACCCATACCTTTAAGTTGGGAAAAGCTACTGGATAAGCAGGCTAGGTTAGAAATTAAGAATCAAATTGCTCAAATTTTAGCTCAGGCTGACCAGAAACAAAAATAAAATTGCCATTTAGACCACTAAGACAATGGGCAAAATCGTCCGTGACCACTGGTATCGGGCATGTTGGGTGGTGTGAGCGGACAATCTGGCGAGAAGGCCAAAAATCGGTTTCACGACGTCGTGAAACCAGTTTGTGATCATCTGCTCAGCCCGTCGATGGCGGGCTGCGTTTCCCGGCAGCAGACATTGCAAACCTCATTGTAATACATCAGCATATCATTATAAGGCTAGCCCACTGGATTCATCGACCCCAAGCCATATAAAAGGTGTGCACTTGGCGGGCTGCACTTTGAGGGGAGCATAGAGGTGAGTGCACAGTAACATTGCGGAGCACTCCTGAGGGATGCCTTTTGGACTTCAAGGTTGAGGTGTGCTGAGTGGAGAGAGACAAAGGCTGCCCTGCGGCTGAGGCAGTTTTTGGGGGGCAAGGGCTGCCCTGCGGTTGAAGCGATATTGGGAGGGGGGGGCAAAGACTGCCCTGGGGTCGAGGCGAGTTTGGAGGGGGGGGCAAAGGCTGCTCTGTGGTTGAAGATAGTGCCCAAGCACGGGTGTGGGGATGTGGGTGAAGGAAGCAGCCACCCATTAGGGACACCTTGTATAACGTCACCATTCCTCTGCAGCTGAGGCAGTTCAGCTGATTGGATTCAGGTCTCTAGCTTATCTGCCCACTCAGGCAATGCAGAGGCATCAAAGTGCCACCAAGTGCTGTACAGCTTTTCACCTCTCGAGCTCAGACTGCAAGCTAATGAGCATTTTAGTGGACTTCGGAACTGTTGGATGATTGGACACATTGTAAAATCTCCTTGCTAAAGCTGGCCTTGGAGCAGTCACTGGTGCAGGCGCTCACAGCCCATTGCAATGTCATCATCCTGGTTTGGACCAGTCTCCCCCATGGTACAAGCTAACAGTGCAGCCTTGCAGCATGGGTTAGGAGAAAGCCTGTGCCTGAGCTGAGAGACAGCATGCAGTCCAATGGGCAAAGCTGCCGCCAATTGGTCAGGTGGAGTGGGGTGGAGGAAGGTGGGGTTTTGGGCAGCCATGCAGCACACTAATCTCTGGCCATCCAAGTAGGGGCCAGCACTCTCCGGGATGCATTAAGGGGCCTTCAGACTCGACCAAGAGAGGTTCTTAGTACACCCATGCTAACCCAGGCGTCTCTCTCTCTTTCATCCTGCAAGTGGAGCACATCAGGGTTATGGAGCCTGCTGAACTAGCTGTATGCCTCGTGGCATACAGAGGGCAAAGACAACAGAGAAGAGAGTGACTGAGGTGCATGGCTGCAGAGAGGGGGGAGCAGCACCCTCTGGAAGAAGGGGTGGCTGGGGCTACTGCACATGCCACCCAAGAGCCACAGCGAGCCATCGCTGATCGGTGCCTAGCTAGATCCAGGGTCTATAGACGCCACCTTTCATTCCTGTATATGACCAAGAACCAGTGTCATCGAAGACTGCACATGTCTAAGAAAAGGGTCGGTCACATCTGCCAGTCATTGCAGGATTTAGCACCACACGGACATGCCAGTGGCTGTGAAAGTGACAGCAGTGCTCAATTTCTACGCCACTGGCTCCTTTCAGGGCTCCACAGGTCACCTCTGTGCAATATCACAAGCCTCCACTCACAAATGAATCCAGGAGGTCACTGATGCCACCTTCGCGAGGGAACACAAATTTGTGCAATTCGCCTGGGACCAGGACAGCCAGGATGCAAGAGCAATTGGATTTGCCCAGGTCTCAGGTTTCCCAAAGGTGCAGGGTGCAATCGACTGCACACACGTGGCGCTCAGATCTCCATTGCAATACACGGTTAACTATGTCACCCACAAAGGATTCACTGAATGTGCAGCTGGTGTGTGACCATCACAAACACATCCAGGAGGATGATGATGACATGCAGTTAAGACACTCCACAGGCCTTCACATAGTCTCTGAGAATGTCTGACTCTTGTCAGGCCAAGGGGAGCTCGTTTGTGCTCTGTGATCAGGATCATATTAAAGAGATGCAGCCATGAAACTTTAGAAGTATCTGATCCTTTGTCCATCTTCAGCAACAGATCCCTTCAGCAGCACAGCAACACTGATCACAGATGCTGAAGAAATGGGGGCCAGCCCCACCATGACTGCCTGTTCCTGCCCCACGGAACTCATTTCTCGCTACCTTGACTCCATTCTCTCTCCCCTTGTCCAGTCTCTTCCCACCTACATCCGCGATTCCTCTGATGCCCAACATCATATCAACAATTTCCAGTTTCCTGGTCCCAACCACCTTCTCTTCACCATGGACGTCCAATCCCTCTATACCTCCATCCCCCAGCGGGATGGTCTGAGGGCTCTCTGCTTCTTCCTTGAATAGAGGCCCAAACAATCCCCATCCACCACCACTCTCCTCTGGCTGAACTTGTTCTCTCACTGAACAATTTCTCCTTAAACTCATCTCACTTCCTCCAAATAAAAGGTGTGGCCATGGGTACCTGCATGGGCCCCAGTTATGCCTGTATCTTTATGGGGTATGTGGAACATTCTTTGTTCCAATCTTACTCAGGCCCCCTCCCACAATTCTTTCTCTGGTGCATCGATGACTGCTTCGGTGCCGCTTCATGCTCTCGTCTGGACCTGGAAAAATTTATTAATTTTGCTTTCAATTTCCACCCCTACATCACTTTCACATGGTCCATCACTGACACTTCCCTTCCTTGACCTCTCTGTCTCAATTTCTGGTGATAGACTATCCACCAATATTCATTACAAGCCCACCAACTCCCACAGCTACCTCGACTACAGCTCCTCACACCCCGCTTCCTGTAAGGACTCCATCCCATTCTCTCAGTTCCTTTGCCTTCATCGCATCTGTTCAGATGATGCCACTTTCCAAAACAGTTCTTCTGACATGTCTTCCTTCTTCCTTAACCGAGGTTTTCCATCCACGGTGGTTGACAGGGCCCTCAACTGTGTCCGGCCCATCTCCCGTGCATCCGCCCTCACACCTTCCACTCCCTCCCAGAACCATGATAGGGTCCCCCTTGTCCTCACTTATCATCCCACCAGCCTCCGCATTCAAAGGATCATCCTGTGCCATTTCCGCCAACTCCAGCATGATGCCACCACCTAACACATCTTCCCTTCACCCCCCCCCCCCCCCCCCAGTCAGCATTCCGTAGGGACCGTTCACTCTGGGACACCCTGGTCCATTCCTCCATCACCCCCTACACCTCAACCCCCTCCCACGGCACCTTACCATGCAACCACAGAAGGTGCAACACCTGCCCCTTTACTTTCCCACTCCTCACTGTCCAAGGGCCCAAACACTCCTTTCAAATGAAGCAGCACTTCACTTGCACTTCCCTCAATTTAGTCTACTGCATTCGCTGCTCCAAATGCGGTCTCCTCGACATTGGAGAGACCAAATGCAGACTGAGTGACCGCTTTGCGGAACACCTTCGTTCTGTCCGCAAGCATGATCCAGACCTTCCTGTCGCTTGCCATTTCAACACACGACCCCGCTCTTCATGCCCACATGCTCCTTGCATGTCCACGATGTGAGCAAAGCCCTAGCGGGTAAGTCCCAACTTCTGCACCTCACATTTTGTCACACTTGTCAAGACGTGTTCTACACCGGCGTGCTTTCCTGCCAACGTGAACGGACAATCCACCAGGGGCAACGATTCATGTGGGCAGGCCTAATAATGATATGCTGATGTATTACAATGAGGTTCCCGACGTCCCATGTTGTGAAACCGATTGTGCCATATTGCTCACGCCACCGAATACGTCCAATGATGGCAGACAGGGAAAATCCCGGCCAAAATGTATTTGAGGTCAACTCAAAAGTTTATAAATGCATGTATAATGCAATTCCAGTATGCTTGCTATTTTCACTTTTGATACTTTCCTTATGGAATTCTTAACTCTTTTTCGTATCAATATAACATTTATTTGGTATGGTTTTTACAACAATTTTCTTTCATGCATAGATATGGTCATCTTTAATTTGTGTAGCTTATTCTGGACCTCATAAAGATTTCAGAAAACAGTTATGATGCTGGTCTTATGTTGCAACATTTGCACCTTCGTTGCATCATGGGAGTCATCCCACAAAGATATACATGTCACCCCTCCTCTGTGGTCTTTTCCAGATTACTCCTCAAATTACTGTCCTTATCAGCACCTTTTCCTCCAGGCATTTAGGGATTTTCTGCATTGGCTGCATCATTCATAGCATTATCATAACTTTGACATTTATAAAGATTAAGTGGCTCTTTAGCTGCTTGACAAGAGTGAATGGACTGTTATTACTGGTGCATCATGATTGGCTGCTAATTAAATTGTACTTTTGAAAACCATATATCTCTATTATTTCACCAAAGTTCCAATGGTTTTGGCATACATTTGTTTTTTGTGATGACAGTGAAACAGGGTGTCAGGTTGTGGATTTATTTTTGCTTTATAGTAATCCTTGTGCCTGAAAATTAAGGTCAGTGTGGTCCCAGGCCTGCATTAGTGCTGACATAAACCTGGGTGCTCTGAAGTGTAAAAGAACACTTGGGCAACTCAGATTTTTCCTGGTCTTTGTTCACTGCTCTTCTCAGATAGCGTAACCAAAATCAGACATTCACTGTGCTGGGAAATCACAAGTATACCCCGTATCTTCTCATCCTGTGTCACCATGTTATACAAGTGTACCATATAGTGATATTTAAAATAAATAAATACAATTATAATGTATGCTAAAGACCTGTATGTCTCTTTGTTGCTCTATGATGAACAGCATTTGTTAAAGGTTTGAGGGTTGCTAAAGGGTGCACTGAGTTCTTCACCTGATCCACTAATGTAATTATGTGAACCAATACTTTTGCCCATTCTTATCTTACCTGTTCAACGAGTTTGTTCTTTTTTAGCTCCTTTTCTCCAGTTTCAATGTGAAGATGGATGTCTTCTATTTTACTGGTCAAATCAGTTTTCTCCTCTTTACACTTGTCTAACTGCCTGTTCAAATGCTGACTATCATTCTGCAGGATGAGAAACAAATTGTAAACTGATGAGAAGACTGTATGCAGGTAATCTAGACAGTGCAAGATGATGTTAGTACAATCTACAACATTAAAATTTTCAAATAGTGCATCAAATGCAATAATTAAACTGGAAAGTAATGAGTTTTACAAAAAACCCGCTAAAGTTGAAAACTAAAGACATAGCAATCATTTTAATTTTAAAAGCTTGTTTATCTACAAAGTAGCTTACAAGCAAGCTTTACAGCAAATTATTATTCATTTATATTTTTGTTATTGTATCTGATAGAGACGCGTGGAGGGATCCTGTTATAGATAGTCCAGAGGAGAAAGCAGCGTGAGAATAGTTAAGCTGGTGAAAATATTGGTGCTTAAAGAATAAAGAGCTCTGGGATTGGGCCTTTCCTTCATCTACATCTCTGGGCCTCTACTAATGCAACATCCAGCTACAGGATGTCACCAGAACTGTCATTCATCATAATTTTTCCTTGTAATCCAATGAGGAAAAGGAATATTATTTAAAGAGTGGTCTGCAACAACAATGACAACTTGTATTTCTATAGTATCTTTAACATAATAAAATATCCTAAGGTGAAAGGTTCTTGTACTCAGTTGGTAGCACCACCACCACCAACCCCCCCCCCCCCCCACCCCCCAACCCTCAGACTCTGAGCCAGAAACTCTGGGTTAGACCCCTACTCCAGGATTTGTTGGCCACAGGAGGAGCGTTCATGATGCAGTTCAACAGGTTGATAATAAACCTGCTAATCCTTCCAACACTTCCCCACTGCTCCCCAAAGAGAAAAAAAGTGTGCATGAACATACAAAACAAATAAACAAGTTAAAATAAATAAATAAAACCTGGAGCTAATGTATATGAACAGGCACAGGGATGTGGATGAACTGGACCTGGTGCGATGAAAGACATGGGACAGCAGAGTTTTAAATGAGCTCAAGTTTATGCAAGGTAGAAGTGGAAGGCCAGTCAGTGTATCGTATAATCAAGTCTAGAGGTAACAAAGGCATGGATAAAGGTTTCAGCAGCTGATCAGCTGGGACGGGATGGAGACAGGTGAGAGATGGAAATAGGCAGCCTTAGTTATCATGTGGATTTGTAGTTGGAAGATCATTTTGGGCTCAGATATGACACCAAGGTTGCTAACAGTCTGGTTCAGCCTCAGACAGTTGGCATGGTTTGGGACAGAATTGGTAGCTAGGAATGGAATTTGTAGCTGGGAACAAGGACAATCAGCTGAATTTTTGTCTCCCAATGCTGAGCAAACATGTGTGAGGAGGACAAATCTGGAGGCATGCTGGATGCATTTTAAAATTTCCCCTCCGATTTGTGCTGCCCATGATTTTCAATGGGTATTGCTGAAAAAAGAGATTTTTTGTCAAAGTTTTTCGTCTTGCACTCATCAGGACAATTCGTAAGAAAATACCAATGTCAGGGAAAACAACATATTTATATTATATGCAAAGAGAGTGCTGACTGGTTGGCAAGAGGACTCTGATTAGAAGAGGCGTTGTCATGGAGAATGAACCAATGGATGGTGACTGACAGTTAACTGCCAAGCATTGTTTGAAATTTAAACCAGGCAGCGTGACTCTGATTGCACATTGGTGCATTCTCCATGGCAACACCTCTACCACTCAGAGTCCTCTTGCCAACCAATCAGGATCAATTTGAGAAACAGGTGAAGCTAGCCATTGCACGCTGTTACTATGCAGCAACACAAGTGGTATTCGCCACTAACAGGATGCTGCCGTCAAGCTAAAAAGATGTTCTACCTATCACACAAATGAGCAAAAACAGAAAATGCTGGAAAAACTCAGCAGGTCTAGCAGCATCTGTGGAGAGAGAAACAGAGTTAACGTTTCAAGTCCGTATGACCCTTCTTCACAGCACAGATGCCGCTAGACCTGCTGAGTTTTTCCAGCATTTTCTGTTTTTGTTTCAGATTTCCAACATCCGCAGTATTTTGCTTTTACACAAATGAGCAATGTGGTATTTGAATTTCAGTGCTGTTGTGATGCCAAGTATATAGGCTGTACGTCCCAATGATTGGCAGATCGTATCAAATAGCACGTCCCTTCGGCTGTTTGCAACAAGCAAAGTACTGACCATACCCAACCAGCCCGTGCTTCCAAAACTCAAAACATAGTGTCCAACATTAGATGTGATTCCACAATTGGACAACACCTGTTAAACAATCCTGGTTGTGTTAAGAATTACGCTGAAAACCAATTTAACATTGTCAGTTGGGCTCGCAGTGTGGCTCACTAATGCATGCTAAAAGCCACATATATTCACACCGAGAAGATAAAAGGAACAAGTCCACACATTGCGCCTTTTTCAATGAAACAAGAGCTTAGGGAATAGCCATTCCCTGGTTCATTCCCTAGGTCAATGCCTTGACCAATCAGAGTTGACCTGCCCGGTTTTAATTTGAACAAAGCTGGGCAGTTAACTTTTCCATGCTGCATTCTCCATGACAATGTTTCTACCAATCACAATCCACTTGCCACCCAATCAGCACTCTCTTCTCATGCAGCATAAATTAATGTTCCCCCGTTACTGTTAGCAAATTCTTGCAAACTATCCTGATGAGTGCAAGACGAAAAGCTTTGATGGCATGTCTCTTTTTTCAGTAATATTTTCATCACATGAACTGTAGCAGTTCAAGAAAGTAGCTGACCACCATGTTCTCTAGAGCAATTAGAGATGGCCAATAAATGCTGGCCTTGTCAGCAGCATCCACCTCCGTAAATGAATAAAAGATTATGGTGATACAGCTGTTAGTCAACACTTCTTTATTGGTCTTATTATTTCCAACTTCATATGTTAATTCAGTAACTGTTCCAAACCGGTTTTTAAGATGTTGCAATCTACAGTCGTGGTGTAAACTATTTCTTTCTTACCAAACATTCAAAGAATATTCCCAAGGTGTTCCACATAGTCTTGAGTTATATTTCATGTGTGTTTAAATCTATATTTTACTGTACAACATTACTTATCTATTTTGGCCAAGTCACTCAATATTCTAAACAAGAAGCATAATCAAGACGCAATTTATTGCAAATAGCACTATGAAGAATTAAGAGTCATTTCTGAAAAGACAAACAAGATCAAAATCTACAGGATAAAACATTGAAAGAGTTAGTCAAGTTAAATTTGACAAAATTGAGTGATGATGAACAAGCACAGATTAATTACCTGGAGTTTCTTAAGCTGTGCGTTCAATAGGTTCACTGTGGTTTTCTTCTCGTCCAGGTTTTTTGAGAGTTCTGCTACCTTTTCCCCTAGCAACTCATTTTCATTACTGTTCACATTTCCTTCTAACTTGGCCAACCTTCGCTCCAGCTGCTGGATTTGAAAATCCTATGAAAAGAAAAGATATATAACTGTCAAGTTTTATGTATTTTTTCTCTACTAAACAGACATTCTGGTTTAAGGCATAAGCATTCATAGAATTTGAGGGCAATCTTTGAACTAATTTCAAAATGGTCTGTGTGGCACCCAGAGGTAGGTGATGATTCACTGGTCCAATTTGCCATTCCACTGGTATAAAAATGAAAAAAAATTGCAATCTTTTTTGTGAAATTGAACACATGAAGATGAATGAGAATGTCACTGGTGTGGAATGGAACATGTTTCTGCCTTTTGTATTAGTATCAAGCAAACGCTATTAGCATTAAGCAAACACCATATGCAATCTAAGGCATATATTGCAAGGTGTACCTCTCACTACGCTGCTATAAAGAAAGGGAAAGTATACATTCACACCATCTGTCTGGTCTGAATTACAACCCTGGTCCCAGGGATCAAAAGGCAACTTTCTAAATCACTTTACCATCTGATTCCATCATCCAAACTTCAATTCTTTCACAAAAAGGGACAATGTTTTGTCCTGAACAACTCAAATAAGCTGTATAGTGAATATAAAGCTGATATAAAGCAGTACTTTTGTCGTGGTAGACATCCCTATAGTTCAATCAACATTCTAACAGAGTTTAAAAACAAACAACATTAAAAACCAACTCTCAGCCTAAGTCAATACAACTTGCAGTTTTGTTTCAGTTGTCTCCAAAGTCACGGGCTGGGTGGAAGAGCCAAGCCGCATTGAAACAAAAAGATACTATATGATTTTCTCAATTACCTGACTTTCACATTTAAATTTAATTGGCAATTATTCAAGTGTAAGCATTTAAGATTGACCATTGTTCAAAATCAATTTTAAGTGTTGCGCCCATTTTTTTGGACATAAAACGGGTGCAATGGAGACAAATTTAGAGGTGGGACTTCCCATGCCAAATCCATGCATGCCCCGTCCAATAGCTATTAGGCTCCTCTAATATAGGTAAGGGGTGCTAAGACCTGTTTTAAGTTCCCTTGCTGAAATTACCTATTCCGAAGTGGAGGAAAATCCTGGCCTGTTTAGCTTGACATTCTTCAGCAGCCCCTGCAGCTACCAATGAGAGATGTTTCTTCAAAAAAAGTAATCAGAAATAGTTGTGGAGCCTGGAGCAGAAGAAGTGCTCCCACACACTCCACAGCACTTGCAACTGCCACCGCACCATTACCACTTCCCCACCTGCCCAATGCTGCTCCACTCTGCCCCTTCCAGGACACCTTCGGACAGGTAGGGCAAATGGGCAGGCATTCAATTTTAGAATTAGGGAGAGCAACTTTGGAACCATAACAATGTTAGCAATATGCCCAAATAATAATAATGAGGTCTAAGGACAAATTTTGGGCTGGCCTCACATCTCTTGGTTGAGGTGTTTACCCCCAAATGTGCCATAATCAATTTCTTCCTCACTGAGTCTGTTTGGAATTTTCAAAGAGCTCAGCTAGGCCATGTAGCTCCCACAATTGGCAACACAGTAAGGAAAGAGTCATGATGTATGTAATATAAGGGTATCTGGCATAGCAAGGGTCAGTATGGGACTGGAAAACAATACCCTCCAACAGTGTGATGTAAAGAGACACATGACCTGAGACTAGAGTCAGTTGTGGACTGGACAGAGACTTGTGTAGAAGCAAGCATGGAGTTAGCTCATAGCTTGGGCTATACTCTGTTTATATGTATATAGTTGTGTGTTACCAATAAACACTTAATGTTTAACCATACAAGATTCAGATAGTCTTCATGAGACCTACTGAACATGCAACATGGTGGCACTAATGGAAAAACCCAGAACCTCAAAGAAGCTGGAGCTGAAATTCAAAAGCTAGAAAATTAAAGGAGCTGCATTCTGACCTGACTGAAAGCACCTGAAGTGAAGACACAGAGGGAGATGCCTGAAAGAAGCTCCATTGCAGAATTGGAAACAGAAAGGCAGAGAAAAAACTCCATTGTGCAGCTGAGGACTCCACAAGGTCTTGTGGAGGTCCATTGCGAATGCCTACAGAGTGCAGAGTCAAAGGACCTAGCAGGGGTGAGCAAAAAATTCAGTTCTAAGCTAGGACTAGTTTAACAAGCTTCAGCACTGTTAAAAAGCCAGAGCAGCCTGTTTCTGAAAGCACTGTGCCTAGCCTGGGTTCAGAAGTGGCGCAATACTACGTGGCAGCTGAACTCGTAAGAAAAAAAAGCAGACCTCAGACAAAGCCAAGAATAAATGCCCCAAACTCGTCCAATATTGCAGGGAAGGCCCCAAATCATTGATTTAACAAATCGCTGCAAAAAACTAAACCTTAAAGAGGACGGGAGCGCTACCACCACGAGACCCTGCCAAAACACAAAAAGCGCAGGAAAACTCTTTGAAAAAATGGTTACTGCGGCGTCATCTTTAAAACATGCACAGTTTTTAACATGGTACTCCCCTAGACTTTAAAGCAACCATGGACAACAAACCAACATTACCAGACAAATTTGGACTGATTCAAGCACAAAATTAGGACGTTGGAAGAAAGGGCTCTTAAGATACATGATAGCTTCAGGATTAGATAAAAAGACAGAAGCTGAACAAGTGAATACGCTATTCAGTAGGTCCGATAGCTGATTATATTATAGCAAGGCAAGGAATAAACAAATCCTCAGATAAATTTGAAGAAGTTCTAAAATTATTCGATACATATTTTAATCTAAGAAGCAACAAAATTTTGGAGAGCACAAAATTCAACAAATCTCTCCAACAGCTTAGAGAATCGGTTGACTCTTTGATAAACAAATTATATAGATTGGCTGAAGGCTGTGACCACGGTGACCTTAAGCCAGGACTTCTACCCCATCTTCTACAATGCTGCAATGTTCTCTCTGGCCTCATCTTGTTCATCAGATCCACCTCCTGTTCTCTCAAACCTATTCTGACCGAACTGTTGACCACTCAAGTGCATTCCTGGATGCTATGTTAGCTGATATTTTTAATGGCTCCTCCTCCTCAGGTACTGTCCTCCCTCTTCAAATATGCCAAAATCACCCATGTCCTCACAAAAACTACTCTTGACACATCTGTACCTGCAAACTATCCCCCTATTTTCAACCTCCTTATCCGCTCCAAAGTGCTTGAACATGTTGTAGCCTCTCAAATCCATTACCCATCTTTGACACAGTTCCATGTTTGAATCCCTTCAATAAGATTTCTGGCCTGGCTGCAGTATTGAAATAGTCCATTAACTTTGGGACTGAGACTGTGATGAGCTTCTCATTCTTTTTGACCTACCTACAGCCTTCAACACAGCTGAACTATACCAGCCTCCTCTAACCCCTCTTCTTTGTTATCCAGTTGGGTGGAATTGCCCTAGCTTGATTTCATTCTAATCTATCTATCCAATCACAGCCAGAGAATCATCTGCAAAATTTCTCTACCCACCTTGCACTGTTACCTCTGGGATGCCCCAATGTTTTATCCTTGGATCCTTGGCCCCCTTCAATTTCTCATCTAACTTTTACCGCTCGGTGATATCATCTGAAAGCACAACATTAGGTTCCACATGTACATTGGTGATAGGGAGCTCTTTCTCACCAGCACCTTCTTTAACCCCTTCGCTGCCCTAAGTTTGTTATACTGCTTGTCAGACATCCAACATTGGGTAAACAGAAAATTCATCCAACTAAATACTGGGAAGACTAAAGCCATTGGCTTTGGCCCTCATCACAATCTCAGTTTCCAGGTCACCATTTTCATCCCTGGCAACTGTCTTGAGCTGAGCAAGACAGTTTGCAGCATTGGTGTTTGGTGTGACCCCAAGATGAATTTCTGACCTGTGAGTAGCTCATTTTTGGAAAATTTGGAGGACATTGAATTTTCGGCATTCTTCCTCCTGAGTTATTTTTAAAAGTTAGCAATATTAATTTGGGGCTGTGAATATGCTATTCTTCAAGAAACCATGGGTCAACAGAGATGTCCAGCGAGGAATACCTGGAGAGGGAAGAGATACTTTGTACTTCTAAGTTAACGAGGAACTGCTGTTGCCAGGCTAAAGACTCTTGCTAATTGGTTAAAAACACCTGGCCTAAGAGAGGTATTCTTTGAACATCTTAGTCTTTAAAACTCTCAGTCAGTGAGAGTGTGTGTGGGTGCCTTAGAAGCAAGTTGCAAGGAAAAGACACCCTCTTTCCCACCTTTGTGTTATATGCAGTCTAGAGTAAGTTAAACCTTCCTCGGAAACGTCTCCTCAGGATAACTCGTCTGTTTTATTTTGAAAATCTGCAAGGTTGTGATAAGTAAGGGTCATCAAGGACAGTTTCACCAACAAATCCATCTGAAAGAACTTCCAGGCCTATTGTGACCAGAATTCTGTCAGGTCAACAGCGTCAAGATCTCTTTGAATTTTATCCTTTCAAAAGAAACATTCCCAAACTCCAGCCTCTGCAGGGGACTGTGTTTGTTTTGTCCTGTTTGTGTTTGTGTGTGAGCGAATGAGGGCTTGAATATCTGTTTTTTAAAAAGGGGGAAATCGTTACACTTCTAAATTACAATTTGTAAGTTAACCAGTTCATTAACTTGTTTTTAAAAAAGTAGTTTGTTTTATAATAAATCAATTTTTTTTGTGTTTACTGAAAGAAGCCTGGTTAGAGTTTTTTTAATGCTGGAAACAACAGTATCAAGGGGTAACAACTGGCCAGTTTTGTGGGTGAATCAAACATTTAAACTATTGTTGCAACTTGTGGAGAAGTGCGAAAGAGGAGGGTATGGAGGTGGGCCCTCAGCACACAGAGATTGTTCAAACTTCACTGCTCGTATAAGTGCTATACATAAATATGCAGCTAGAATTAACTGTGCACTCCTCCCATCACAGTCCGTAACAGACCAGAGACTTGCACGATCACCAAGACTGCCTACTTCCGCCTCTTTAACATCGCTCGACTCCATTCCTGTCTCAACTCATCTGAAACACTCACCCAGGCTTTTGTTACCTCTAGACTTGACAATTCCAATGCTCTTCTAGCCACCCTATATCCCATCATCCACCCTATATAAACTAGCCCTCAGCCAAAAATATGGTGTCCATATGTTAACTTGCTTCTAATCTCATACATCCATCACTCTTGTGCTTGCTAACCTTCACTGGCTTCCCATGTAACAATGCCTAATTTTTAAAAATCCTCATCCTTTTCTTCAAATCCTTCCATAGCCTTGGCCCTCCCTATCTCTGTAGCCTCTTCCAGATCTACAAGCCTTTGAAAACCCAATGCTCATCCTGTTCTGGTCTCTGTCACATGCCTAATTTTAACTGCTCCAACATTGGCGACTGTACTTTCAGCTGCCTTGGCCCAAGGCTCTGGAATTTTCTCCCTAAACCTCTTACACTCTCTACCTCTCCTCTTTTAAGGTGCTGCTTAAAACCTACCTCTTTTATCAAGCTTTTTGGTTCCCTGTTCTAACATCTCCTTTTGCAACTCGGTGTCAAAAATGATTTTATTGATATGGCCTTTGTGAAGCACTTTGGGACACTTTACTACATTAAATGCCCCACATAAATGCCTGGTGCAAAACTGTCCTCATTTTACTCAAGGTGCTACAGGATTTTTGACATAGGAAATGCAAAAAAAGTCACAATAATGCAGTGGGAAGATATTCTTCACAGGAGTGCAAGCCTGTGGTCTGCTACGGACCATGATGGGAGGGGTGCACAGTTAATTCTAGGGATTTGCATATTGCTAGGAAGAGTAAAGGGTGCTTTGTTCTGTATTTAGTCATGTTATAACTCAATGAACAGTACTTGACACAGGCACTGGATGACCCATAGAGAAATACATTCTATTTTCAAGTCCTGGCAACTTCACCATGATAAGCAGAACATTCACCAAGAAATATTACAAATTAAATGAACCCCATGAAAACTTCAGGTGCAAGCAAGTCATGCTGGTGTGTAACAATGGCCCAAATCTTCCAAACAGCGGGGAACTGTTGCATTCGACGCTGATCAGACAGAAAACTACCCACTTATCTGCATACAATTAAAAAGGCCAGGCTTCTGATCCATGAAGCAGAAGAATTCACCCAGTGCAGGCATCCACACAGACAGCAGCAAAGAGAATCAGCGCAGGACACCTTCCCGGGAATTCTCATGAAGTCAGCACATCAAGATTTCTGCGGAGTCCCGATGCACATCTTGGGTCATACATCTGGTCTCCAATGATCCAGAGACTGGAAGATCTGGGTCAATATTTTTTGAAACTCAGCTCTCAGCCAAGGCTTTGAATTTTGGAACAACTTTAATATTCCTTCCAACAGATACTGGAGTTTATTTTGGTGAAAATGATACAGGTAAATTATTCATAGATTGCGATAACAGTGCTGATTTTTACAGGGTGCTGTATTCCGCACACACCCCCCACCCTCGCCGACAAACTGAAAAGCCCCACAGCTTTTTTATGCTGGAAGCAGCTTTAATTGTTTAAGGTCGAGATTTCAGTCCCTAATGGGGAGGAAGACCTACCACCGAGAGCTGTTGGCCAATTTGATTGGCTGGCAGCTCTGTAGTCACAGCATTGCCAGGTTCATGTCGTGGCCACTCTGGGACTATAGGCAG
Organism: Cetorhinus maximus; assembly: GCF_964194155.1. NCBI lineage: Eukaryota > Metazoa > Chordata > Chondrichthyes > Lamniformes > Cetorhinidae > Cetorhinus > Cetorhinus maximus. Next base: position 65,798,682 of record NC_135897.1, on the reverse strand, counting down.
CCCTGATGAAGAAGAGGTTAAGGACTGACAGGTAAGTCTGGGGATTGGCGGGGCCTGGCTGGCAGACCCCAGCTAGGGGGTAAGGAGGTTGGTGGGGGGCGGCTGGGTTTGAGAGGCCAGGAGAAGGGTTAAAGGGGGGTATGACCTTTGGGAGTGGGGTGGGGGGGTGGTGTTGTGAAGGGGGAGGGGAGGTGCCATGGAAGGGCCCCAAAGGAGGAAGGAGGTCCTCCCACTTCTTGCCTGACAGCAGCCTGTGCAGTGAAAGCTGCTGGGCTACCCACTTGGCCTGGGATCCCTTGCAGCGGGTAAAGTAGATCCTGATGCCTCCCCACCCACTGTAAAATTGGAGATTGATTGGGGTGGGTGGGAAGGTGATGGGAACATCAGTCACTGTTTTTTCAAATTCTTCAAATACACCGGTGGGGCGGAGTGCAGGGGGTGGTGGGGAGGGGGTCTAAAATCAAGCCCATAGTTTCAGCCCTGGTTTACAGGAGATATACACTATTACAAATCAGGATGTATTATAAATACATCTCATTGTATAAAATTAATTGTAGCATTCCATTGGTCCATGTTCTCTAATCCAATTATTTTTGCCTGTCATCTACTTCCTAAGCCCTTTACACTGCATACTGAAGTCATATATGATGCATTTATTTATTTTTGAATACTAATTAGTTAGAGTGTCAAACAAAATTTTCAATTGCAGATCTTTCCAACTACTGTAGAAATGTTTTTTAAAATTCTGAATGAATTATGTAGGACTATTTGTCTAAAGCTATAAATGAAGTTAATGTTTGTGACAGATACAATTACTGACTAATATGTTACATTAAAACAATTGTAACATAACATTTGGTAGTAATATTTGTCATCAGTAAAACAAAACAAAACAGCAAAACAACATAGAAAACAATACTGTATTCCAGTTTTTACCTGGCTGTAAATTACTTCCTGCTGCTTGATACTGTCATGGTCAAGTTTGTCAATTCGACTGTTAAGGTTGCGGAGTGTTGTCTTATTTCCTGATATTTGGTTTGCAACTGTTCTCACTGTACCAGTCAAGGAGTATAACTCCTCACTCCTCTTAAATTTCTGTTCTTTCATGTACTTCATCTGTTCCTCAAGTTCCTGTTAATCAAAAAGTAAACAATTGATATGAAACAACAGATATTATCTACTGACATTTGCAGTATGACTCACTGCACACCTAAATATAAATAGTCTCAAACAGTATACTGAAATTTACACTAATCAGATTAAATGTGGTGACTCTTAATGCCCTTTGATGTGATCGATCAAGTTACTCAGTTGCAATGGTTAGGATGCAAGAATGCAGCCCATCACCACTTCAGAGTAATTAACAACTGATGTCATTTGTGGCCCTGCCACATTATGAGAATAAATAATATTGAATTTCATCTTTAATTTTCTTCTCGCTCTTTAGAAATGGGACTGATTCCTTTGTTATTCAACTTAATGCAAAGCTCACTCTATACATAAATCTTCAATACCCAGAGCTATGATAATGTCTTTGATTTTACTCCACCTTCCTTAGCCTCCTAACTCATTCCCTCCTGAAAATGTTATACCCAGGAATACTTAATCCGCAATTCTGCCATATTTCAGTTTTCTGCTGTTGTTGGGCCTTAGGTAATGCTCGCAAAACTGGATCTTTACTGCCCATTACTAGTTGTCTTGTGAAGGTGATAATCTTGCGAAGGTGATCACGGGCCTTCTCCTTAAAGCACTGCAATCCTTAGAAGGGGATTCAAAAATTTGACACAGCCACAATAAGGAAGCAGTGGGATGTTTCCAAATCAAGTTGGTGTGTGACTTGGATGGGAATTTATAGTGATGGGGTTCCCATGATATTCCTGTCCTTGTCCTTCTTGGTGGTAGAGATTGCAGAGAAGGAGGGTGCTGACAAATTATCCATACTGCAGTGTATCCTGTAAATCATTCATACTGCAGCCACTGCGTGTCACTGGCGAAGATAGTGGACATTGAAGCTTGTGGCCTGAGTACCGATTAAGTAAACCGCTTGTCTTCAGTGGTATTGAGTTTCCTAAATGCTGTTGCAGTTGCACCATTCCAGGTGAGAAGTGAGTATTCTATCACATTTGAACCTTACTTATGATGGAGTGGCTTTGAAGGGTCAGGATGTATGTCATTTATTGCAGAGCATCTCGCCTCTGTCCTGTTTTAGCCATGGTAATGATATGGCCACTCCAATTAAGTTTCTAATCAAGGTGATCCCCAGGATGTTCATGGGAGGGAACAGCGATGGTGGTTCTGTTGCTCAGCGGAAGGCAGCTAGGCCTTTTCTTGTTGGAGATGTCATTGTTTAGCACTTAAATGGCACAAATAATACCAGCCACTTGCAACCTAAGCCTGGATGTAATTCAAATCCTCCTGTAATAGCCAAGCTTCTTCAATGGCCTAAAGCTTCGAGGAGCAGCAGTCACCTCCTCATTACCATTCCATTCCTAAACTCAACTCTACCCTTGGGCAATCATTTTTCCACAAAATTAATCTACAGGCACAGCAAACAATTAGGAAAGCAAATGGCATGTTAGCCTTAATTACAAAGAGATTTGTTGGGGCAGAACTTGGCTCCCCTTCTATGTTGTCTCAATAGCCTCTCCAGGTTCTATCAAGATCAGGAAAATAAACAGAAAGTAGCTAGATTTCTTCAGTTTTTGAATAGTTTTGTTAACATTGTTCAATGTGATTTGTTGGTAGCTTTGTACAAGAAATACCATTGGGGCAGTGACAAACATTCTCAAAGTTTTTATTTAAATAGATGGTTATACAAGATAAGCATTTAAAAATCAAATGTAACAGCATTTATCAAAAAGCTTAAACTATAAACTTATGGTTTTACCTTAAAATTACCTAGAATTTCCTCACCTTTACACTGTTCTCTTCATTTTTCAGTGTCTTCTCCATCCTAGCCACTTGTTCCTCAGAACTCAATATTGTTTCAATCATAGCTTTGAGTTTTTCCTCAAGGGCTTTGTTTTGCTCTTTAGCATTCATTAATCTGCAAGTTATATCAAATAATTGTAATATGTGATATACATAATCAAAGTCTAGAACTCACTCGATGTTGTCTTGGTAAGAACACGAACTGGATACCGTAAGACAGGCAATACACTTACCAAGTTCAAGGCTTTCTTTATTTTACTGAGAAATAAAACTGAAAACTCCTTAAGACTGTTCTTTACTTATTCCAGGTTCAGCTTTACAGTATGTGTTAGCACAAGTGAAGCAACTTTGCGTGTTTTATATATCCTAAATTTATAGATAATTAATGAAAGCTTATTGCTTGTTTTTAAAACTGTTAATTTATTTGTTCAAGGTTCAATAAATCTTGCTAGTAGTTTATAACTCAAACCATGGCCTGAGAGCATGTTTATTTTTTTCATCTTTCAAAGTCGAGCAAAATACATAGCAACATGTAGCTTATCTTGAGGCTTAAAATTCTGCCCTAGGTGTGGTCTCACCAAGCCCTGTACAGTTGCAGCAATAATTCCCTATTTTTATACTCCATTCCCCTTGCAATAATGGCTAATATTCCATTTGCCTTCCTGATTGTTTGCTGTACCTGCATGCCAACTTTTTGTGATTAATGTATGAGGAGCAGCATGGCTTGAGGCGGGGTGGTCTGGATCACAAGTCATTCCAGATATCAGACTGTCTTCTGTTACCCTGGTAATGGGGATTGTTTTCTCTGCTGGTGGCACCTCCTCTGAGAAGGAAGGGAGGGGCAGAAGGGAGAGGAGGCCAGGCATCCCAATGCAGCTTCCACTGGAGCAATCTGTGGGAGGAGAGGTGCAAGCACAAGGCACGCAGGGCCAGCAGGTAGTCCAAGGCAGAAGGGGCCACAGAAGACACCACTATCCTGCTGCCAGAGTTTACAGGTGGCGATGCAGCTATCTCAATATGTCCAAGGTGCAATGCCAAAGGAGGCTCCACCTCTCCAGGGAGACTGTGACCTACATTTGTCAGGTGATTAGGCCTGAGATCACCTCCAACTGTGTGGGTGTCAGTGGCTCTGAAGGTCACAGTGGCCCTCAACATCTATGCCTCCGGCTCTTTCCAGGGGTCAGTGGGGGATCTTTGTGGAGTGTCCCAATCAGCTGTCCACAGATGCGTCAAGCTGGTGACAGAAGCTCTGTTTAGGTGGGTAATAACATTTATTAATTTCCATACGGATGAGGCCAGCCAGGCTGAGTGAGCCAGAGGCTTTGCAGCGATTGCTGGGTTCCCCCGCATTCAGGGTGCAATCGACTGCACACATTTGGCCATCAAGGTGCCATTGGGTCAGCCGGGTGCCTTCATCAACATGGATTCCACTCGATGAATGTCCAGATAGTGTGTGACCACAGGACGCAGATTCTGCAAATCTGTGCACGGAACCCTGGCAGCTCCCATGACACTTATATCCTCAGACACTCCAAGGTGCCGAGGCTATACAGTTCTCCAGCCCAACTGGATGGATGGCTGCTGGGTGACAAGGGCTATCCATTGAAATGGTCGCCACCCAAGAAGAGGCAGAGCAGCATTCTAATAGGAGTCATGCCTCCACAAGGGTGGTGATAGAGAGGACCATAGGTCTTCTGAAGATGCGCTTCCGATGCCTGGATCGTTCAGGGGGAGCACTACAATATGCCCCAAAGCGGGTGTCATTCATAAAAAGCTGAGGCCCCAGCACAGACCCCTGTGGGACTCCACTTATCATATCCTGCCAATCCGAAAAAGACCCATTTATGGGTCTACAGGCTCCCCTTCGTCCATAATACCTATTACTCCTTCAAAGAACTCTAATAAATTGGTTAAACATGATTTCCCTTTCACAAAACCATGCTGACTCTTCCTGATTACCTTGTATTTTTCTAAGTGCCCAGCTATAACCTCTTTAATGATCAACTCTAACACCTTCTCCACGACAGACGTCAAGCTAACTGGCCTATAATTTCCTGTTTTCTGCCTCACTCCCTTCTTGAATATAGGGGTTATATTTGCAGCTTTCCAGTCTGGTGGAATCTTTCCAGGATCTAGGGAATTTTTGAAAATTAACACCAACGCATCTACGACATGATTAGTTACCTCCTTTAAGACCCTAGGATGAAGTCCATCTGGACTAGGAGACTTGTCAGCCCGCAGCTCCATCAGTTTTCTCAGTACCGCTTCCCTTGATTGTAATTTCACCAAGTTTCTCACTCCCCTCCACCTCCTGATTTACAGCTATTCCTGGAATGATTTTTATATCCTCCATAGTGAAGACAGCAGCAAAATTTTTGTTCATTTCATCCGCCATTTCCTTATTATCTACTATTAACTCTCCTTTCTCATTTTCAAGAGGACCAACACAGTCTACCTTCCCTTTTCCTGTTTAGATACCTGTAGAAACTCTTGCTATCCGTTTTTACATTTCTAGCTAGCTTCCTCTCATACTCGAATTTATTTTTCCTGATTAACTTTTTAGTCATTCTCTGCTTTTAGTCATTCTTTATATTCTGACCAATCATCTGACCTGCCACTCATCTTTGCAGAGCTTTTTCCTTAAGGTTTATGCTTTCCCTAACTTCTTTGGAATTTTTCTTTATAGTAGGAATGTACTTATTTTGAGTATTCTGAAAAATCCCCTTAAATGTCTGCCATTGCTTTTCTATTGATCTATCCCCTAGCCTATTATCCCAGTTCATTTCAGCTAGCTCAGCTTTCATCCCCACATAGTTGCCCTTACTTAAGTTTAAAATACTAGTCTTAGACCCACTCTTCTCCCTTTCATATTGGATGTAAAATTCAATCATATTGTGGTCACTCCTACCTCGGGGTGCCGTTACCCTGGGGTCATTAATTAATCCCATCACATTACACAATACCAAGTCTAATATAACCTGCTCTCTGGATGGTTCCAGAACATGCTGCTCTAAGAAACTATCTCAAAAGCATTCTATGAACTCCTCACCCAGGCTACTACTGCCAATCTGATTTTTCCAGTTTATATCTAGATTAAAGTCACCCACGATTATTGCTGTCCCTTTATCACAAGCACCCAATATTTATTCTTGTATGCTTTGTCCTACATTGTGGTTACTGTTAGGGGGCCTGTAGACCACTCCCACTAGTGACTTCTTTCCCCTACTACTTTTCATCTCCACCTACACCTTGATCTCCTGAACCAAGGTAATCTCTAACTATTGCACAAATGCCATCCTTGATTTACTGTGCTATCCCTCCACCTTTACCTAGCTTCCTATTTTTCTTGAAGGTCATATGCCCCTTACTATTCAGGACTCAATCCTTGTCATCCTGTAGCCACGTCTCTGTAATTGCCATCAGATCATATTTATTTACTTCAATGTGCGCTATCAATTTGTTTACTTTGTTATGAATGGTACACACATTCAGATACAGAGCCTTTAGTTTTGTCTTTTTCTCAGCTTTGTGATATCTCGTCTTGATTCTTGGTGCGTTCTGAGATTTTTTTGCCTCCATCCCTTCCTGCCATTCTCCTCATTTCCCATATTACTATTCTCCTCTCTTACCTCATCTCTGCTCTTTGATATACCACACTTCCCACATTTGATCCCTTACCCCCACCTATTTAGTTTAAAACCCTCTCTACTTCCCTAGTTATGTGGTTCGCAAGATCACTAGTTCCAGCATGGTTCAGGTGCAGACCGTCCCAATGGTATAGCCCCCATTTTCCCCAGTACTGATGCCAGTGCCCCACAAATTGAAACCCACTTCTCCCACACCACTCTTTGACCACATGTTCATTTCTCTAATTTTATGTGCCCCACGCCAATTTGCATGTGGTTCAGGTAATAACCCAGGGGTTATAATCTTTGAGGTTCTGCTTTTCAATTTAGTACCTAGCTCCTCATACTCTCTATGCAGAACCTTTTTCCTGGTTCAACCTAAGTTGTTGGTACCTAAATGGACCACAATAACCGGATCCTCCCTCACCCACTGCAAGTTCCTCTCAGTCCTGAGCAGATGACCTGAACCCTGGCACTGGACAGGCAACACAGCCATCTGGACTCTCACTTTTGGCTGCAGAGAACAGTGACAATCCCCCTCACTATACTGTCCCCTACTACCACTACATTCCTTTTTGCTCTCCCCACTTGAATGGCTTCCTGTACCACAGTGCCATGGTCAGTTTGCTCATCCACCCTGCAGCCCCCACTCTCATCCAAACAAGCTGAGATAACCTCAAACCTATTGGATAATTGCAGAGGCTCACACTCCTGCCCTCTGGGTCCCCTCACCTGCCTCACTCACAGTCACACCCTCCTGTCCCTGACCTCTGACCACATCAGAAGACCCTATCCTAAATGGTGTGACTGCTTCCTGGTACAAAGCATCCAAATAACTTTCCCCCTTCATGATGTGTCACAGAGTTTGCAGCTCAGCCTCCAGCTCAATGACTCTGAGCCGAAGTTCCTCGAGCTGCAACCACTTACTGCAGACGTGGTTGCCCTGGATCACAATGTTATCCAGGAGCTCCCGCATGCTGCAGTGTCACCTGTCCTGTGTTAATGTGTTTTAAATAATTACTTAATTATGTTATTCACTTATTTATGTTGCTTTTTATATATTTATTAACTTTACCACCAATTTGTATTCTATCACCGTTCCTTCACTGTTGCTGGGTCAAAATCCTGGAACTCCATTCCTAAAAGGGCCATGGGTGTACCTACTTCAGACAGACTGCAGCAGCTCAAGGAGGCAACTCACCACCACCTTCTCAATGGCAATTAGGGATGGGAACAAATGGTAGCCTTTCCACCAATGCTCATATCCCATGAAAGAATTCTTTTGAAAACTTGCATTTACATAGCATTTTTAATATGGGATGGGCAATAAATGCTGGCCTAGCAAGCAACACCAGCACCCCATTAAAGAATAAAAAAAGAATATCCTGAGGTGTTTCACGAATAGGCGTGTTCAATCATTTATGGACACGAAGGGAGAAATTAGGAAGGGTACCTGAATGCTTAGTTTAAAGTGGGGTTTAAGGATGTATTTGAAGGTATAGATACAGTGACAGAAGTGAAGTGGTTTAGTGAGGGAGCTTGAGTAGGTTCAAGGCGGCTAAAGGCTGTCACCAGTGGTGTGAAAAAGGCCAAGGGCATACACAGAAGTATGGATTAAAAGGAATGGATTATTAGGAATATAGAGCTGGTGCAGTTTTCAGAAGCAGGCTGGAATTTTCCGGCCCTGTCACGGAAGGGATGGGGCCAGGGCCAAAAATGCAGCGATCCACTTAAAGGTCCATTCACTTTGGCAGGACCAAAAGATCCCATGAGCGGGAGGGGCCGTAAAATTGTTTCAAAGCTACAAAGTAATTTATAAGGAATTTTAATTAAATGTGGCAGTGAATGGTGCACAAAATCAATGGGTGAGGATTGGCATATAGTGAGATCAGGTCATCATCTGGGAAATAATACATGCAGCAGAGTGACTGCCCTTAGCATCAAGGTCGCATTTGACCAAGCATGGCACCAAGGAGCCCAAGCAAAACTGAAGTCAATGGGAATCAGGGGAAAACTCTCCACTCGTTGGAGTTATACCTAGCGCAAAGGAGGATGGTTGTAATTGTTGGAAGTCAATCATCTCAGCTTCGTGACACGCTGCAGGAGTTCATCAGCAGAGTGTCCTAGGCCCAACCATCTTCAGCTGTTTCATTAGTGACCTTCCCTCCATCATAAGGTCATAAGTGGGGACATTCTCTGATGATTTCACAATATCCAGCACTATTCTCGACTCCTCAGATACTGAAGTAGTCCATGTCCAAATGCAGCAAGACATGGACAATATTCAAGCTTGGGATGATAAGTGGCAAGTAACATTCACGCCACACAAGTGCCAGGCAATGACCATCTCGAACAAGAGAGAATCTAACCATCTCCCCTTGACATTCAATGGCAATACCATCACTGAAACCCCCACTATCAAAATCCTGGGGGGTTACCATTGACCAGAAATTGAACTGGACCAGCCATATAAATACTGTGGCTACAAAAGTAGGTCAGAGGCTGGGAATTCTGTGGTGAGTAACCTACTTCCTGACTCCCCAGAGCCTGTCCACAATCTACAAGGCACCAGTCAGGAGTGTGATGGAATACTCTCCACTTGCCTGGATGTGTGCAGCTCCAACAAAATTCAAGGAGCTCGACATCAAGGACAAAGCTGCTTGTTTGATTGGCACCCTATCCAAAAATTCACTCCCTCCACCACCAACATACAGTGGCAGCAGTGTGTACCATCTACAAGATGTACTGCAGCAAGGCTCCTTAGACAGCACCTTCCAAACCCACAGCCTCTACCACCTAGAAGGACAAAGACAGCAGATACATGGGAGCACCATCACCTTCAAGTTCCCCTCCAAGCCACAGACCATCCTTACTTGGAATTATATTGCCATTCCTTCACTGTCGCTGGGTCAAAATCCTGGAACTCCCTTCCTAACAGCACTGAGGGTGTTCCTACAACACTGCAGCAGTTCAAGAAAGCAGCTCACCACCTCCTCACGGTCAATTAGGGATGGGCAATCAATGCTGGCCAAGCCAGTGATGCCCATGTTCCATGACCAAATAAATAAATGATTGTTAATGATGAGTTGTGGACATGTTTGAATTTACAGAGGATGGCGGATGAGAGACATAAAAAGAAAATCTCACAGTAGTCAGGTCTGGTGAAAGACATCTTAGCCTGGAAGTCAATGCTTTTGAACTAGGAAAAGTTAAAACCAGCTGAGTGCAGAGATGTACAGAAGGTAGAAGGTATTTTACACCTTTAAGTGGATTAGTTCTATATCTATTCTGTACTTCAAACGCCACTCACTTTTCTTTAACAATCAGAAAATATGTTAAACAATTAAAAGAGAGAAATCACCAACAATTTAAATGAAAAAATAGATAGATCATGACACTGAATAAAGCTCTTACTTGTAGGATTTGTCCATGTTTTGTCGTTTCAGATTTGTTATTTGGCTTCTTACTGTTTCCAGATCAGTTGCAGTCCTGTCCACTCTGCTTTTTAAGGTGTCAAGCTGTACATATTATTAAAGAAACTTCAGACAGAAATTGAATATCACAATAGATATTTTAGAAGAAGCTATTGAAGTTCTGATACAGGACAGATAAACAAGTTATGAAAAATGCTTCATGTACTCTTCAGAACCTGCTCCAGGAAGATGACTAAAGCATATGGATGTTGGAAATCTGAAATAAGAGCAGAAAATGCTGGAAATGTTCAGCTAGTCAGGCAGCATCTGTGGAGAGGGAATAGAGTTAACCTTTCAGATTGATGACAGTTCATCAAAATGTTAAAGTTAATTCTGTTTTTCTTCCCTTAGATGCTGCCTAACTTGCTGAATATTTCCAGCATTTTATTTGTTTATTTAATAAACTTGACTAGTTAGGTTTAATCAGAGCTTGAATTGAAACATTTTACTAACCTTCAGGCTATTGCTATTTTTCATTAGGATGTTGTACAATTTCAATATAAAATCAAAATTTTGCTAAATGATGCCTACTGATACTCGACTATACTGAGACATTAAAATTGTTTTTGAACTGAATATGTTTCATAATATATTTGTCATCTGAAGTGTACACTGTTCTATATCATAGTTTGAATTACAATATGGCATTGTATTCTTCCCAACTTCAATGTAATAATGTGGCAACTGCTACGAATGTTAAAACTTCTGACTTTGAACTCACACTGAAGAGGTTGGATAGACTTCTGGTTTGGTAAGGCATAGAAGGAGCCAATTTGGCCCATCATGCCTGTGTTGGATATCTGAAAGAGGGATTCACTTAATTCTAGTCCATACCAATGACAAGGCAGTGACTAGTGGGTTACCGCAGGGATCGGTGCTCGGACCCCAGTTATTCACAATATATATTAATGATTTAGATGAGGGAACTAAATGTAATATCTCCAAATTTGCAGATGACACAAAGCTGGGTGGGAGGGTGAGCAGTGAGGAGGATGCAGAGATGCTTCAGTGTGATTTAGACAAGCTGAGTGAGTTGGCAAATGCACGGCAGATGCAGTATAATGTGGATAAATGTGAGGTTATCCACTTTGGTAGCAAAAACAGGAAGGCAGATTATTACCTGAATGGCTATAAATTGAGAGAGGGGAATGTGCAATGAGACCTGGGTGTCCTTGTACACCAGTCACTGAAGGTAAGTATGCAGGTGCAGCAGGCGGTAAAGAAGTCAAATGGTATGTTGGCCTTCATAGCCAGAGGATTTGAGTACAGGAACAGGGATGTCTTGCTGCAATTGTACAGGGCCTTGGTGAGACCACACCTGGAATATTGTGTGCAGTTTTGGTCATCTGAGGAAGGATGTACTTGCTATAGAGGGAGTGCAGCGAAGGTTTACCCGACTGATTCCGGGGATGGTGGGACTGACAAATGAGGAGAGATTGAGTCGATTAGGATTATATTTGCTGGAGTTCAGAAGAATGAGGGGGGATCTCATAGAAACCTATAAAATTCTAACAGGACTAGACAGGGTAGATGCAGGAAGGATGTTTCCAATGGTGTAGGAGTCCAGAACCAGGGGTCACAGTCTGAGGATATGGGGTAGACCATTTAGGACTGAGATGAGGAGAAATTTCTTCACCCAGAGAGTGGTAAGCCTGTGGAATTCGTTACCACAGAAAGTAGTTGAGACCAACACATTGTATGTTTTCAAGAAGGAGTTAGATATGGCTCTTGGGGCGAAAGGGATCAAGGGTATGGGGAGAAAGCGGGAGCAGGCTATCGAATTGGATGATCAGCCATGATCATAATGAATGGCGGAGCAGGCTCGAAGGGCCAAATGGCCTACTCCTGCTCCTAGTTTCTATGTTTCTATGTTCTCCTAGGCGAGAGTTTTCGGCTCAGCGAGCAGGGGCAGGGCCAACTTGCCAAGACGTAAAATAACGCGGGGTAACGTCAGGTGTGCATCCCGACAACACCACGCAACATTTAGATTTTCAGTTTGACGGGCGCGCAGCCGACTCGGCTCCCGCCGAACTGTCAAAGGCCTATTAAGGCCATTTAGAAACTAATTAAACTAATAAACTGAGCTGCCCGTCCAACCTTAAAGTTGGTGGGCAGGCAAAGAGCCCAGGCAGCCTTTGCATTTTTCATGGAACCTCATCCATGGGCGGGATGAGGTTTCATAAAGTGTTTATAAATTGAATAAAAATTTTTATAAAATTCATTGATATGTCCCAGCTCACGTGACACTGTCTCAGGGAGATTTTTGCGCTCTTTTGCGCGCATGCGTGTCAGAGCGCAGGCCCCGACCCAGGGACCACCCCCCTCCCCCCCACAGGGAGCACTCAGCGCTTCCGGGTTAAGGCCTGCCCATGTAAAATGGCGGTGCGGACCCAATCAACGGCACCGATAGGGTCCGCGCCCAACCCCACCCGCCCCCACACAACCCCCCCCAACAGGGGGGAAATTCTCCCTCTACTCTCTCTGTTCTTCAAGTAATAATCTTAAATTTATGTCTTCCAGTATTGACTCATCAACTGGTGGATTTTTTTTTCCCTATTTACTTTATCAAAATTCATGACTTTGCACACCACTAACTAATCTCTTTTTAACCTTATCGCAGTATCATAGAATGGTTAAAGCACAGACAGAGGCCATTCAGACTGATAAACCCATGCTGGCTTGCTGCAAGGGCAATTTAGCTGGTCCCACTCCCCCACCCTTTCTCCGTAGCCATGCAAACATTTTTCCTTAAGGTGCTTATCCAATTCCCTTTTGAAAGCCACAATTGAATCTGTCTCCACTAACCTCTTGGGCATCCCATATCATAACCACTCACTGCATAAAAAAGCTTTTCCGCATGATGCTTTTGGTTCATTTGCCAATCACCTTAAAATCTGTGTCCTCTGTGTCCTTGATCCTCCTGCCAATGGGGACAGTTTTTCTCTTTCTGTTCTGTCTGGACCCCTCTTGATTTTGAACAACTCTATCAAATCCCCTCTCATCCTTCTCTTTAAGGAGAAGCTTCTTCAGTCTATCAACGTAACTGAAGATCCTCATTCCTGGCACCATTCACATAAATCTTTCCCTCCTTCACATCCTTCCTAAAGTGCAGAGCCCAGAATTGAACACAATACTCTAGTTAAGGCCAAACCCGTGTTTTATAAAGGTTATTCATAACCTTCTTGCTTTTGTACTCCATTTATAAAGCTCAGGATCCCACATTCCTTTTCTCAACCTGTCCTGCCACCATCAATCATTTATGCACATATACCCCAGGTCTCTCAGTTCCTGTAGCACCAATGGAATTGCACTCTTTAATTTATATTGCCTTTCCCTGTTCATCCTACCAAAATGTATTACTTCGCACTTCTCTGCATTAAATTTCATCTGCTACGTGTTCGGCCATTCCATCAGGCTGCCTTTGTCCTTTTGAAATCTATTACTATCCTCTTCACAGCTCACTACACTTTCAAGTTTTGTATTATCTGCAAAATTTGAAATTGTGTCCTGTGCACCCAAGTATAAGCCATTAAGTGTTTGAATGTGTTGTTGTCTCCCAAATCCTTTCCCACCTTTCCCGAAACTCCATGGGGAGAATTTTTCCCTCAGCGAGGACGGTCGGGAAGCCGACCACCGCCCACGATCGGGGCAGGACCGTGATTTCACACTGGCAAGCCAATTAAGGCCCACCCAGTGTGAAACCCATGCAGCAGCGCTGCCTATGTGGGGGGGGGGGGGGGGGGGAAGGAAGGGCGAGAACGTAAGTTCACGCATGTGCGCAGGTGCGCGCTGGAAAAGCTCCCTGAGGCACAGGGCTGCCTCAGGGAGATGAAGGTTTGGAACATTAAAAATAAAGATTTTTAAAATGTTATAAAACATGTCCCCTCATGTGACTGTGTCACATCAGCAGGGACATGTTATTAATGTAATGTTAAAATTTATGCTTTGTTTTTATTTGCTGTTGGAAACCTCATCCCGCCCGTGGATGATGTTTCCAAAAAACTGAAAAGACTTGGCCTTTTCGCCTGCCCACCAAACATAAGATTGGACGGGTTGCAAAAAGTTCTTCCAATTATAACTTTAATGGCCTTAATAGGCCTTTTAATTGTCGGCAGGCACGCTGCCAACTCCTGCGCCGACTGACATATCGCGCGAGCGTGCGATGATGTCGGGGCGCTCGCCTGACGTCATTGTGCGTCATTTTACGCTCGGTTGGGTCGGGCGCATGCCCACCTGGTGAGCGTTATATTCTGCCCCATGTTTGAATGTCTCCAATCAGATGTCCGCCACGCCACAGTACCGAAATGGCTCTTATCAATGTCACAAATCACATCCTATGTGACTGCGACAATGGTAAACTTAGCCTCCTCATCCTTCTCGACCTGTCTGTAGCCTTTGACATGGTTGACTACACCATCCTACTCCAACGCATCTCCACTGTCATCCAGCTGAATGGGACTGCTCTCACGTGGTTCCATTCTTACTTATATAATTGTAGACAGAGAATCAGTTTCAATGGCTTCTCCTCCTGCTCTTGCGCCATTACCTATGGTGTCCCTCAAGGGTTTATGTTGGCCTCCTCCTATTTCTCGTCTACATTCTTCCTCCTTGCGACATTAGCATGTTTTGACATTTTTTTAATTCATTCAATAGATGTGGGCTTCGCTGGCTAGGCCAGCATTTATTGCTCATCCCTAATTGGCCTTGAGAAGGTGAGCTGCCTTCTTGAACCGCTGCAGTCCATGTGGTGTAGGTACACACAGTGCTGTTAGGGAGGGAGTTCCAGGATTTTGACCCAGCGACAGTGAAGGAATGGCAATATAACTCCAAGTCAGGATGGTGAGTGGCTTGGAGGGCAGCTTCCAGGCGGTAATATTCCCATGTATCTGCTGCCCTTGTCCTTCTAGATGGTAGTGGTCGTGGGTTTGGAAGATGCTGTCTAAGAAGCCTTGGTGAGTTTCTGCAGTGCACCTTGTAGATGGTACACGGTGCTGCTACTATGCGTCGGTGGTGGACGGAGTGAATGTTTGTGGATGGGAAGCCAATCAACGGGCTGCTTTGTCCTTGATGGTGTCAACCTTCTTGAGTGTAGTTGGAGCTGCACTCATCCAGGCAAGGGGACTGTGTTCCATCACACTCCTGACTTGTGCCTTGTAGATGATGGACATGCTTTGGGGAGTCAGGAGATGAGTTACTCGCCGCAAGATTCCTAGCTTCTGACCTGTTGTTGTAGCCACAGTATTTATATGGCTAGTCCAGTTCAGTTTCTGGTCAATGGTAACTCCCAGGATGTTGATAGTGGGGGTTTCAGTGATGGTAATACCATTGAATGTCAAGGGGCAATGGTTAGATTCTCTCTTGTTGGAGATGGTCATTGCCTGGCACTTGAGTGGCGCAAATATTACTTGCCACTTGTCAGTCCAAGCCTGGATATTGTCCAGGTCTTGTTGCATTTGGATATGGACTGCTTCAGTATCTGAGGAGTGACGAATGGTGCTCAACATTGTGCAATTATCAGCAAACATACCCACTTCTGACCTTATGATGGAGGGAAGGTCATTGATGAAGCAGCTGAAGATGGTTGGGCCTAGGATACTACCCTGAGGAACTCCTGCAGTGATGTCCTGGAGCTGAGATGACTGACCTCCAACAACCACAACCATTTTCCTTCGTGACAGGTATGACTCCAACCAGTGGAGAGTTTTCCCCCTGATTACCATTGACTCCAGCTTTGCTAGGGCTCCTTGATGCCACACTCGGTCAAATGCGGCCTTGATGTCAAGGGCAGTCACTCTCACCTCACCTCTGGAGTTCAGCTCTTTTGTCCATGTTTGAACCAAGGCTATAATGACGTCAGAAGCTGAGTGGCCCTGGCAGAACCCAAACTGAGCATCAGTGAGCTGGTTATTGCTAAGCAGGTGTTGCTTGATAGCACTGTTAATGACCCCTTCCATCGCTTGACTGATGATCGAGAGTAGACTGATGGGGCAGTAATTGGCTGGGCTATTGCTGGTTAGATGCCAGTGTTGTAGCTGTACTGGCGCAGCTTAGCTAGGCACATGGCAAGTTCTGGAGCATAAGTCTTCACTAGTATTGCTGGAATATTGTCAGGGTCCATAGTCTTTGCAGTATCCAGTGCCTTCAGCCGTTTCTTGATATCACGTGGAGTGAATCGAATCAGCTGAAAACTG
This sequence comes from Cetorhinus maximus, assembly GCF_964194155.1. Lineage (NCBI taxonomy): Eukaryota > Metazoa > Chordata > Chondrichthyes > Lamniformes > Cetorhinidae > Cetorhinus > Cetorhinus maximus. The sequence goes on along the minus strand of NC_135897.1, from coordinate 65,782,461 downwards.
GCGTCTGTATGCTCGCACCACCCAGATCTACCTCACCACCACCTCTCTCGACTCCTCCACTGTTGCTAAACTATCAGACAGCTTATCCAACATCAAGACTGGATGAGCAGAAATTTTCCCCAATTAAATATTGAGAAGACTGAAGTCATTGTTTACAGTTCCCGCTCCAAACTCCATCCCTTTCCCTGGTAACAGTCTCAGATTCAGCCAGTCTGTTCGCAACTTCGGTATCACTTTCGATCCTGAGATGAGCTTTCAATCTCATATTTGTGCCATCACTAACACCTATTTCCAAAATGCAGTGCTCTAGTGCTCTGATTGAAGAAACCTAGATTGTGAGGGTTTAAATGAAGCTATAAGATTCACCTAGAGGGAGGGATCTCCAAGGTAACTGACACCGTGAGAGTCAATTTAGAGATTAGAAGTTATCAGGTTGGAAAACGAAAAAGGAGTTAAGAATCACTTTGGACTAGTTCCTCCTAGTGTCTACTTAAGAGGCAAAGTATAGAGGGAAATTTTCAGCCATTTTAAATGTTAAGTGTGGGATCTTTTGCGTACTTTAGAGTACAAGTTGCCTACTGAAATAGTGCTTAGTTAATGTTTCTTTTAGTTTATGTATTACAGTAAATCTTAAATCTTGCAATTTTGTCATCTGACCCTTTCAGCCATTCACTGGAAGTTAAAAGTTATTTTTAAAGTTATTGGTTTCTACAGGAATCATAACACAGTTGCATACCCACTGGGTACTTCACTATTTCTAATCATGGATAGGGCCACTGGTTCTATCATCTCTTCCACTTCATGTAGCAACCTCGTTGTCAGAGGATTGCTAATCGTGGCTCAATGATGCCATAATATTACAATGGAGCAAGTAGGAGACACAGTCCCCAAGAACTATCTCAGCCCATACAAGCATTGAACCTATGCCACTGGTGTTATTAAGCACCATGCTCTAACCAACTGTGCTAACCAGCCCTACGGTTCGATGCTACATAGATCAAGAGCATTTGTAAATTTTGCAGGCCCACATTGCCATTCAATCATTAACTTCCAAAGGGTCGCTATTGCAATTTCTGAGCACTACTGGGTTACAATGTCCTCTTCTTCTGCTTGTTCTTTTTTAACTTTTTCCTGCATTTCCTTTCTGTCTCTTAATCCTCTCATTAGCTTCCTCCTTTTAAATTCTCTTTCAGTCTCTATATTTTGTTTGACTCTGGGCGGAAGCGCCCCAGATTTGCATAAAGTGTGGTAACGGGCGGGTAAAACGATGTTTTACTCGCCAGCCGCGATGGCGGGTTTTCACGCCGTATCATCCCAATCCCGCCACATTCTTTATGCATTCCTGGGAAACACACCGTTTCGACAGCGGACGGGCTCTCATTTGCCCACCCGCCATCACCCCACTGCTTCATCACACTGGGCGTCATATTTAAGATCCAGCGTGCACACATCTCAGTGCTTCCAGGCCATGACTACTGTAGGGAAGATGTCCACGATAGGCAAGAAGGCTGCAGCTCCCTGGTTTAGCAACGCATCACTGGAACGCCTTTTGGATGCCGTGGAGGCATGCAGTGATGTCCTCTACCCCCGTTCTGGCTTCAGGATGGGCAGTGGCATTACCAACCAGGCTTTGGAGGCAGTGGCAGCAGTGGTCAGCACCAATGCCCTGTAAAAGAGGACAGCTACCCAGTGCCAGTACAGGATGAATGGTCTCATCCATTCCACAAGGGTAACTCACTCTTCTCATCACTCTCAACTCACGCACTCACAAACCCATCACACATCCACAGGAATCTCACACCTCAAGGGACAACACCACTAACTCTCATACACACTCACATCTCCATCAGGCTCATATCCTCTTGAGCTTACATCCTCAAACTTATCCATGGCGCCGCTCACCACATAAACATTCCATGCAGTGCCACACGTCTTGCTCACATTCTCTCCATCTATTTTCATACAGGGGAAGCCTGCTTACATCAGAAGGGAGAAGTCCCAGACCGGGGGATGGAGTGGCCCACATTAGACCCTCACTCACTTTGAGGAGCATGCCATCATGCTGACTGGTGAGGATGTGGACCCTGCCTGGGGCAGACACCCACCTGAGGATCCTGCACCACATTATCCCTCTCTCAACACCACTGTGAGTGCCTTTGACTCTGCTTTTAACTCTGCTGCCATGCACTACTTATCTCTACTTTAGTTCACAGGGAGCTCTGCCAAGGGACGAACGCCCTCATTCAGCCAGTCCCTCAGCTCCATCCACATCCTCATCTGCAGCCAAGAGGACTCCTCCTCCAGTGAAGAGGTGGAAATAAGCAGCCTGAAAAGCAGAGGGAGTAGCCGGCCCACAAGTGACTCTGGAGAGAAAGCGTGTGTATGGCAGGGCCTATCGGGGCCTCGTGCAAGTACACTCACGTGCACGCAGATCTTTCACATTTCATACACGTCTCAATGTCCTGAGCATTTTGAATGCTGCCTGCTGGGGTTCGCTTTCAGTTGTCCATCTGAGCTGACCTCCATCTCTGCCCATCCACTGATCTCGTTCCCATGCAGCACATGATCTCGCCCAGCACGACTCTCGTTTCACTTTCGATTTAGCAGGCATGATCTGGTTTCACTGCATTGTGCGCTCCCCTCAGATTTAACCTCCCCGGTCACCCTTTTCCTCTTCCCATCACAGCTAAATCCCTCCTCAGCATCACCTCCCACCAACCCTCCGTTATCCACCACCCACAGCCCTTTTCCTTCGGGGATGTCCAGGTGCATGTTCCCTTCCTTCCCAAAAATCCCACCCCCATCCACCTCAACTTCCTGCTTCCTACCCCCCAGGGTCTATGTCTGCCTCCAGATCCCCACCAACCACCCTTGCCGTCCCTTCTATCACTACCGTCGAACCCTCACCCTCCCACCCTACTGCCTCACTCTGCCCTCGGCCATTTTCACCCTTCCTCCATACCACGCCCACCCTCAATTTGCTCCCCAGGAGGCAGACATGGACCTATCCGACCTGTCCCCTGCACATCATCCCCTCCAGCACCCCTTGCCCCTGCGCACACCTTCCCCCCTTCCCTGGAACCTCTTCACCCCCGGAACTCCTCCCCCCCAACTAGTTCTCCCACATCCCGGACTCCCCCCGCAACCCCGCTTAGCCCCTCCCACTTCCTGACTCCTTCCTCCAGCCTTACCTCTTCCTCTAGCCTCATTTCTTCCTCCAGCCTCACTTCTTCCTCCAGCCTTACTCATACCCCCTTCCTGACTTCTTCCTCCACTCTTACTTATTCCTCCACCGTTACTCCCTCCTCTCTCCGCACCCCTTCCTCCCCCCGGACACCCTCCCCTCGCTGCACCCCTTCCTTCCCCCGGACACTGTCCCCCATCAGCACCCCTTCCTCCCCCCCGACACCCTCCCCTCTCCACACCTTCCCTTGCACCTTCCACCGCCCCCCTTACACCTACCTCCCCAGTTGCCCTCTTCTCCCCTGTTACACCCTCCTACCCCCGCTCTCCCTCCCTGCTCCCAGCCTCACCCCATCCTGACACCTTCACTACCCCCTCCATCACAACGTCACCCCATTCTGGCACTTATTCCCCCCCCTCCCAACCTCACCCCAATCTGAAGCCTTAATTTCCCCTGTCCCAATCTCACCCCCCCAACATCTCTTCCTCTCCCAGCTGATCCTAGCCCTTCCTCTCCCACCCCCTTGACCATCACCCATTGTGAGCATCAATGGTGACTATCCAACTTCTGTGCGCTGCTTCGCAGTGGAGCTATGTCCATGAGAATCCACCCAGCATGCCATGGACACTCCTCCAGTGTGCCATTGGTGTCAGGCTTCAGTATCTTCTGCTCCTCGGATGTCTGCAACGTGAGCAAAGCCCTGGCGAGTAAGTTCCGACTACTGCGCGTCACTGTTGTCAAGAAGTGTTCTACACTGGTGTGCTTTCCCGCCACGTGACTGGATGGTCCGGGGGTGAGGGGATCAATTCCAGCGGGCAGGCCTAACAATGGTATACTGATGTATTACAATGAGGTTCCCGATGTCTAATGGTAGAGAATGCGGCCCACCAATGGTGGGCTGAGCGGACAATCATGAACCGGTTTCACGCCGTTGTGAAGCTGATTACACTATATTGTCCGCCCACATCACTGAACATGCCCGACACTGGCGGGCACAGAAAATCCCCACCTCTAGTTCATCCTATTTCCTTTTTCATCTTTCACTCTGTTTTTTTATCTATCCTTTTCTTTCATTGGTCCCCTTTGGGTACGAAGTTCAGAGATCCCAAACATGACACCGATATCACTGCACCATGATCAAGTTGGTGTTCCAGCAACTTGCAGAGCAGATATAGTGCAATGTCAATGGTAAGCAATAAAGTACATTTAGCACATTCAATGATTTACGTATTTTTTCCCACTGGATTTGGGCATTGCTAGCTTGGCCAGCATTTATTGCCCACCCCTAATTGCCCTTGAGAAGGTGGTAGTGAGCCACCTTCTTGAACTGCTGCAGTCCATGTGGTGTAGGTACACCCACAGTACTGTTAGGGAGGGAATACCAGGATTACCTTTGTCCTTCTAGGTAATAAAGATCACAGGTTTGGAAGGTGCTGATGAATGGGCCTTGGTGAGTTGCTGCAGTGCATCTTGTAAATGGTACACGCTGCTGCCATTGTGCATCGGTGGTGTTGGGAGCGAATGTTGAAGATGATGGATAGGGTGCCAATCAAGCGGGTTGCTTTGTCCTGGATGGTGTCGAGCTTCTTAAATGTTTTTGGAGCTGCACTCGTCCAGGCAAGTGGAGAGAATTTCATCACACTCCTAACTAATTTAATACCTCTTTGTTTCCGTATTCCATTTTCTCATTATTAAAATTGGGGATCCCATATGCTTTTTTGACAGCTTTCTCGACTTATCTCACTTTTAAAGACAAGCTATCTGAACCCTTAAGTCTCTTGACTTTTCCACTCTAATTAAAGTCTATCATTTAATATATATTTCCTATCCTTACTCTTCCTCCCAAAATGTTGCAATTATCATTTCTCCTCATTAAATTTCAACTGATTGTTAAAGATTAAAATTGAGAAGTCGTTAAGAAATCCATTTTACATGAAATTCTATACCATACTCCATTTTTTAGATTATTTCTGTAGTTTATAAAGAACTAAACTTGAAAGACTGCAAAAAGGCTGCAATGTATTCATACAAGTGGTTCGTTCAGCAATCTCTAAAGCTGCCTGGTACACATTTACATTCAGATTCACTTTTTCACAACTAAAGACTTGGACCCATATTTTCACAAGGGCACCGCACTTTAGCCAAAATGGAGCAGAGCCCTGATTCCAGAAGTCCCACCCCTGAACCTGGAATCCACCATTTTTGCCTGAGGTGGCGAACGGGAGCAGGATGTATTTTACACATGTGCGGGTCATTTAAAACTGCAACTGCCTTTAGTTAGAAGTGATTTTCATTACCCAGGTTTCTGAAATACAATTCGTGTGCTTAACACATTTGATGAAAAGATCTACACCTACCGAGTTCTTTGGAGAGATCAGGTACCCTTTTGCATAACTTTAAAAAATTTCACCAAGTGTCATAGAACTTCCACAAATCATATCACAGGTGTGTGGCTGACACCCAAGGGAGATGATGGGCCTGTGGCCTTGGAAGGCCAGATACTTCTGTCCCTCGTGACTTGGGCACCCAGCTGGGAGAAGGGAAGAGTGTGCATCGCGGCAAAGAAGCAACAAATTGGAGTCAGCACCTTCACACATTCACACCATAGAAGCACAAAAGTGTGATCAAAAATGAGGCAAGAGGGAGAGGGCAAGGCCAGGAGTTGGAGGTGCCACTGTGAGCACCAGGCAGGAGGAGGAGGAGGACAACCAGGTATTACCCCATGTTAAGGGTCTACTGACTGTGGAGGTTACATCTAAATAAGACAGAAGACCAATGCAGAAGGCAGCTGAGGTTAACCCAGGAACTGGTCACCAACATATGTGCCGTTGTCTAACAAGATCTTGCCAATCCTTCTGCCCTGCTACTGGCTCTCAAGGTCACAGTAGCTCTGAATTTTTATGCAATCGGCTCTTTCCAGGGCTCAGCAGGAGACCTCCGCAACATCTCACAGTCAGCCATGCAAAGCTTCACCAAGACAGTCAGTGATGCCCTCTTTTCTCAGGTGGGGGAGCACTTTAACTTCCCGATGAATGTGGCATTGCAGGCTCAGAGAGCCAGGAGGTTTGCGGAAGTAGCAGGCTTCCTTCAAGTGCAGGGGGCTATCGACTGCACACATGTCACCATAAGGGCACCAACTCATCAACCTGACACCTTCGTAAATAGGAAATCCTCCCACTCCATGGATATACAGGTGGTATGTGTTCCTGTACATCTGTGCCCGGGACCATGGAAGCTGACAAAACTCATTTATCCTGAGGAATTTGTAGCTGTCTCAGCTTTTTCAAATACTGACACAGTTCTGTGATTGGCTTCTTGGGCTCAAGGGGTACCCCCTTAAGGAGGTGGCTGATGATCCCCTTTAGACGGCACCAAACGGAGCCTGAACAGCACTATAACAACAGCCATGTGATGATCCGCAATACAATAGACCAGGCTAGTGGCATCCTGAAAATGAGCTTCAAGGTGCATTGACTATTCCGGTGGAGCTCTACAGTATTCCACTGCAAGGGTATGCAGAATAGTAATAGTGTGCTGCATGCTACACAATATGGCGTAGCAGAGGGGCCTGCAGAGCGATGTGCAACCAGGGGGCGCAGGAGCTGGTCTTATAGCTACAACATCTGAGGAGGAAGGCAATGAAGAGCAGGAAGAGGAGGCCCCTGCCCATGCTCAGGGATCTGACAAGGAGGAGGAAGAGGGCAGGAATAGCAGACTAGCAGAGGGGCAGGTACATGTAACCATGGCTAATTCTTTGCAGGAGGGGGCCATCAACGAAGCCTGCTAATCCAGAGTAGATTCACATAAACTGTTACCTTTCAAGAGTTTAGATCAGCCAGTCCCAGTAAGTAGCTTCTACATAATAAGCGTTTAACATGGAAGCCACACTTCCTCAGGGAAATACTCGTTCCCAACAAGACAGAACACCAACAGCACATGAGGAAAGTCAGTGCCATTAACATGGCTGAAGCCATGACCATCACAGCCTTTGGCCTCAACATAGTGCAGAAACATAACATGAGAAGTCCTTCACAACCTGGATCCTGCAGATATATGTTAGTAGCTATCAATGAGCCTGTCAAAACAAGACCCTGTGCCTATTCAAACTATGCCCACTATACCGAGAGTGCAAGTAGGAAGGGGGACTTTATACCCACGACCTTCAGATTGTATGTGCCAACAGTACTCCAGCCACTGCACATTTTACAGGGTGCGGCCACAATCGTGTTAGAACAACTCCTTCAATTTCCTTCCACATTATCCACCCAACACTGGCATCCAGTTTTAGGAGTGTGCGGCATCTGAAACATACAAAGCTGCCAGACATCTTGGCTTCCTGTGAAACCACAGCCTCTACCACCTAGAAGACAAAGGCCTCCAATGTAGTGGGGAGACCACACCAGCATGATTCCCTGGAGCATACATGGCACCTTGACATGCATAAAATCCACTCAAGTGACTGTGTAACACTCATGCTTGAAGTGCATCTGATCAACTGGATTCGATCTTTGAGTATGATCATTGATCCTCCCATAAAGACAATCATTGCTGGACAAGAAATGGTGCAAGGAGCATCTCAATCCACAACCCTTGCTGTAATATTGCCTTATCTGAATGTTTGGAGAAGGAAGCAGCCTTCCACTGCTGGACATACATGGGTACACCCTTGCTTGGAAAGCATCAATGAGAAATGGACTTCAGGTGCAGTCTTCAGTGCCACTGGTAAGAACTGCCTTCATTCTGTAAACGCTCGCATTGAGGGTATTGGTGGATAAAAGCAGGTTGAAATATTTTTAGCTATAGTGAATGTATTTACAAAGTGCTTAATCGTGATATGTACAAAGTGATATGAAGTGTTGCCATGGTGAATCCATCAGTGATCAAGGTGACACGGCACCCTGCGCTTGCAAATGCTCCTACGAAGTGTCGCCCCACGTCACCTTGGATGAGGTGGAGGCAGGCTGCTCAACTCTCATGCTATGTAGCATTGAGGAGGATGGTGGCCAGCCTCATCATGCAAGCTCACGTGGGACCTACTTCAGACTGTGGCCTCTGCATTTCTGCAGGGGCAGCCGTTGTCATTGCCACAAGTAAATGTTAGGAACTAGATATAGTTTTAAGTAAGTTATATTTGTGTTTTTGGGTGTTCGGAACAATATAGCTTCAAGTTTAATTTGTATTTCTATAACTTGTGCATTAAGAAATGGGAAACTTGAGTTTTAGTTTCACTTTAAAAGATGCCTGCATTTTAATTAGGTTTTATGACTCTTGAAGTGAAGTTAAAACAACATAAGGTAGAAAAAAACTGCACTGTTGCCTAGCAACAGGGGTCCAGAGAAAGGGGCCCACAGAGACAGAAAAAAACAGAAGAGTAGTTTCAGTTCAGTTGGAAGCAGGTGCCAGGAGAAGCTGGACACGGACAAAGGAATTGCAGGAAGCGGGTTCTAAAGAATGAAAAGTCCGAAAACCAGGGAGTGGAACAGGTGAAAGGTCCCAAGAAGAGTGAAGTCAAGGGAGAAGGGCAGAAATACGAACAAGATCCTGTTCAGTGGAAGTGAAAGTGAGCAGCAGAGAGGAAGGCTCCAAGCTTAAAGCTTAAAGGAAGAAAGCTGCAGGATGCAGGCTTAAAGCAAAATAGGCTTGAGAGAAACCAGAAGATTCAAGGAGACAGCCAAAGGTTGGTAACTCCTTACAATGGGCATGTGAAACAGCGGTGCTCTGTTGGCACGGCTGAGTATCTGAGAGAGACTGTGTGGAAAGCGAAGCTTGAATGCACATGGCACTCCAGGGGGGAGGAACAACGGAAGGAGAGTTCGAAACCTTGGAGGCGGACCCTTGTGGAAGGCGTCCGAGAGAAAGCGTCATTTGGGAGAAGATTGGTTCTTCGAGAGTGGAAATTGGAAACCCTCGAGTGAAAAACGGAGCTCAGTGAGATCGGTTGGCTCACAGTGTGACAAATGTCTTGGGAGGAGTTGAGGGGAGATCCATAGCATCTGTTTGGGGTGGCATCTGTCACTTGATTTCAGAGTGTGATGTGCCTGACCACAGGATGCCTATTGGTTTACATGAACATGAGAGTATAAGATAGCTTTTGTAACTTGTGTTATCCTTACGAATCTATGTATATCTGTAAAGGTATAGTTGTGGGTGAAGGAGTATTGCAATATATATAGTTCATCTTTTCTTGTTTAATAAGTGTTTTACTCTTTGTTAAAAGTTCATCGGCTGACTCCTGTGACTCTGTTCAGTAGCCACTCTCCACATTTCTAAACAAAAAATAAAAGTTAGGATCTATCAAATCAGGTTCTACCCTGGGATCTGATTTGTCAGTAGTAACATCAGCTTGGATCATAGCATAAAGCAGATGCAGGCTCTGGAAGAGGGGCTGGAGACTTAGCAGAAGACAAGGGTGCTGACATATTCTCAGTTACCTTCACCCTCCTCACTAATCTCCACAGCCCTAGGTTGGCCTTCAGGTGGGGCTGGTTGCTGGGGCGCAGCAGTCATCCATTCTAGCAACCTCTGACCACCATTGCGAATGTCCTGTTAAGGGAATGCAGTTCCTCATGTATTCCATGGTTGCCAGCTCTCATACTCTGAGCAGACTGCTCCAGGCTAATGGAGTGAGCATTGTATCCTTTGCAGGTAGTTACACTACTCTTGCAACCACTCTGTGTGATGCTGCAAGTGTCTCTCCATGAGATTAGCCATTTTTTCATGGTTGTAGCTCATGTAGGTGAGCCCCTGAGACAAAATGGAGTTCATCACCACCATGGACTCCTCTGCTCACAGTGCATGAGCTCACATTGTCTCAGGGAACTCCGCCATATGTCCACACATCTCCCGCCTTTTCCCCCGTAACCCTGCACATTCTTCCATTTCATACAACAAAATAATTCCCTTTCGAATGCTATGATTGAACCTGCCTGCACCACAGGCTGTGCATTCCAGATCCTAAGCATTCACTGCACGAGTAAGTTTTTTAATATCATTTTTGTTTCTTTTGCCAATTACTTTAAATCTGCTGACGTTTTGAGTCCGTATGGCCCTTCATCAGAACTAAAAAATATAGAAATGAGATGAAATATAAGCTGGTAGAGGGGAGTGGGAGGGACAGGTAGAGCTCGATAGGGGGCCAGTGATAGGTGGAGGCCAAGAAGAGACTGCCAAAGATGTCATAGACAAAAGGACAAAGGGGTGTTGACGGTGGTGATATTATCTAAAGGATGTGCTAATGGGGACATTAAGGGTAACAAGCAGGACAAGCTAGTGGCAGATGGCCCTAGTGGGGGTGGGGTGGGGGGAAGGGATCGAAATGGGCTAAAAGGTGGAGATGAAACAACAGATCGAAATAAATTTAAAAATAGGTGGGAAAAGAAAAATATATTTGTAAATTATTGGAAAAAGGGGTGCGGAAAAGGGGTGGGGATGGAGGAGAGAGTTCATGATCTGAAACTGTTGAACTCAATATTAAGTCCGGAAGACTGTAAAGTGCCTAGTCGGAAGATGAGGTGCTGTTCTTCCAGTTTGCGTTGAGTTTCACTGGAACATTGCAGCAGGCCAAGGACGGACATGTGGGCATGAGAGCAGGGTGGTGTGTTCAAATGGCAAGCAACATTCCTGTCCTCCCCAACTGAATCCCTCTCCGCAGATGCTGTCAGACCTGCTGAGTTTTTCCAGGTATTTTTCTTTTTGTTTTAGATTTCCAGCATCCGCAGTATTTTGCTTTTACCTTTTTACTTTAAATCTGTGTCTTCTTGATATGTGCATGTTGCCTCTTTTTACTGGATGCATTGACTGCAAAACCTGCCCCAACCTGCTGCAAGGTCAGCTAAGATCCTCACATTAGCTTGGTCCCTTCTAATGCCACCTGCCATTAAGGAGTTGGTGAATGGTCCACCCAAAATAACTCCACAGGAGTGCCTAGTTTAATTTTCACCCTCTTGCCAGAGTTACTGCAGGATGACATCGAAAGTGTTCAGGATTTTTGGCATCACAATTTTCTCCTTGTCCCTATTTTGTACAAGCATGCTGTTTACCACACAGTTTTTTTTGGTAACTAAAGAAGGTTTAATATAAAATTCCTGGAGTCTGCATTGTATCTACTCTAGAAGATTAATCATAAAATAATTGATACAAACTTGTGTGAAGAGGTTGATAATGCACCTCTGATGCAGTATTACCCTTTCTAGAATAATGGGCCGAATCTTCCGAGGTGTGGCAATCACCGTTGGATTGCCACTCCGCTCCTATTCACTTATCTTGCACTGGAGGTCCGCATTTCTCACCTGGACTTTCGAACTGGGCCTCCTCAGAAATGTGGAGTGTACCTACTCTAGGGGTCCTTCCTTCTTAGGGCATGATTGTCGGGGAAAGCCAGACCATGTTCCCTTTTAACAGTACTAACTGCCATATTCCAGTAAGTTTAAAGGCTCCAAAGCCACTTTGAGAAGTTACGGAGAGAAGGTAAGCGCATAAGGTAATTTGGATGAGGGTGTAGGGTGGTAGGTAAGTGGGTGAAGGGTTAGGTTGGCAGGTAAGTGGGTGAGGGCATAAGGTGGGTCAGGGTAGTCATGTGGTCACCGGGTAGTTAAGTCAGGGGAGGGGGTAGTCAGGCCGAGGTTGGTGGTTTGGGTGGTAGTTGGTGGGGGGAGGGGTAGTCAGGGGGTCCAGTGGGGAGTTGAGGGGGAGGGTCAGTAATGTAGTTACCAGGAGGTAGAACTGGTTTTAATCCTTTTCCTGGCTAACTATTCTAGTAACTAAATCAGAACCATCTGAAGTCTCTGACTTTAATTCGGAACTTTGGAGAGTTCCAGACGCAGGGGAATTGCCCACCGGAAGTCCAAACTTCCCAGGCAATTCCCAAGTAGTCAGTGCATAGGGACTTCCATTGGGGGGGGGGTGTGGTTTACCTCCAGGGTACAACCATCTGAAGATTGAAAGTTCTGGGCCAATATGTGTTTCGTAAAGGCAGAAATATTCAGCAAGTCTACAGGAGTTTGTGATGAGTTCTCACAATTTTGCAAAATTAAATGCAATGAATGGAAGACCTACCCTACCCTGTGCTTTATCCAACTCCTTTTGGTGGGTTCCTTCCTACCTTAAATAATCAGATAAAATTTTTTTGCAGCTACTACTTCTAGGAAACAGTGACAAAGAGATATGTGATCATATTGGGTATGTAAATGGGCTGAAATGCAATAATTTTAGACATATCAAGGTTCAATAACTATGCAAAAATCACTCACTACCTACATGAAAGGCATTTCCAGCCATGTTTCCCTAAATTCTAATCTGTCTAGTTTCCACCTATTTTACTATTAAAGGACCTCATAATCACCCAGCTCCCTTCAGCCAGAATGAAGATGTTCACAAATTGCATGAATAGAAACTTAGAAAATGGTGTTCTTTTGTATGATTCTCTGTCTAATATATTAATCTATACAAATTATATTTACTTATAGGTCTGAGGTTTTGCATTTATAGCTGTAAAATACAAATAATATTGCGTAATTACCTCATTTTGTAGTTGAAGACGGTTTGTCTCATGCTCTTGATACTCTAATCGAAGTTTAGCTGATAGACGTTGATTTACGGAAATCTTTTTTTCAAATTCTTTATTGTTTTCAGTCTCATTCTTAAGGAACTGGATTTTCTCATTGATGGCTGCTTCTTGCTCTTGTATTTCCTGTTTCACCTCTGCTAGCAACTATTAAAGAGAATTTTTTTTAGTATTATGTAATCCTCAATATATTTTCTGAATTAAATTCAAATCAAAATTGTGCAAGGAGTTTTGTTTCCGATATTTTTGATGTACATTCAATTCGATGTCAAAGAAAATATAGTCCTGGAAACTAACAAAGTAGTTGCTCTCAACAGTGTTTCATCTTACTGAGGGTGGCCTGAGCTATAATGAAGTTTCTACTAAGACTGTGGAAAAGCCTTTTATAGGAAGTTTATAATAAAAGTTCAAAGTTAAACCTAAATTTATACAGTTGTAAAAGGACAGATGATCCTTTTGACTCGTGGATGAATGATAAAGGGGATAAACAGAGCAATATGACACTTGGGGCAGGATTTTTCGCTTGGTGTGCAGGCGCGCCCGAGCGTAAAATTGCACGTGATGACATTGGTTGAGCGTCCCGACATCATTGTGCACCTGCGTGATATTTCGGTCGGCGGGCGCGCCTGAGAGTCGGCAGCGTGCCCACCAACAATTAGGAGGCCTATTAATGTATTAATTAAGAGTGATTTTTCGCTGTTTGTTCAACCTTACGATTGGCGGGCAGGCGAATCAGCCAGGCGGCCTTTGGAGTTTTGAGGGAACCTCATCCACAGACGGGATGAGGTTTCCGAGATTAATTTTTTTTAAAAATGCTCTGACAGAATTTTTATTACCTATATGTTCAGGTGACTGAGTCCCATGTGGGGACATTTTTTTCAGAATTTCATAATCTTTATTTTTGTTTTTAAAATTCTTCAGCTCCCTGAGGCAGCTCTCTGCCTTCAGGGAGCTTTCATTGCGTGCTCCCCTGAACCCGCGCTGACACCAGCGCTCGCCCTGTTCTCGCCCCCACCCCGGCAGCACTGAGATTTTCAGCGTGCCTTTCATGCTGGCTGGCCGTTAATTGGCCAGCCAGTGTGAAATCACAGTCAGGGGCCGATCACAGGCGGCCTGTCTCCCAGCCACTCCTGGGCCCGCCCAACGACCCGAAAATCCTGCCCTTGCTGTTGGAAAAATGTAATGGACAAAGATTTGCTCTATGTGCTTTTGATAAGATTCTAAATGCATTCTTTATAAATGTCTTTATGGTTTTATGATATCTAAAGCATATTATATATTAGTCCTTCCTCGAAATTTTGCTCCATCTATTTCATAAGATGGAGGAAAGTGTATACAGAAAAAAATTCTAAAAAACAGTATTCAGCATTTACAATTATTATAATTTAATGTTTTACATAGAAACATAGAAACTAGGAGCAGGAGTAGGCCATTCGGCCCTTCGAGCTTGCTCCGCCATTCATTATGATCATGGCTGATCATCCAATTCAATAGCCTGCTCCTGCTTTCTCCTCATACCCTTTGATCCTTTTTGCCCCAGGAGCTATATCTAACTCCTTCTTGAAAGCATATAACGTTTTGGTCTCAACTGCTTTCTGTGGTAACGAATTCCACAGGCTCACCACTCTCTGGGTGAAGAAATTTCTCCTCATCTCAGTCCTAAATGGTCTACCCCGTATCCTCAGACTGTGACCCCTGGTTCTGGACTCCCCCACCATCGGGAACATCCTTCCCGCATCTACCCTGTCTAGTCCTGTTAGAATTTTATGGGCTTCTATGAGACCCCCCTCATTCTTCTGAACTCCAGCGAATATAATCCTAATCAACTCAATCTCTCCTCAAATGTCAGTCCCGCCATCCCAGGAATCAGTCAGGTAAACCTTCACTGCACTCCCTCTATAGCAAGTACATCCTTCCTCAGATAAGGAGACCAAAACTGCACACAATATTCTAGGTGTGGTCTCACCAAGGCCCTGTACAATTGCAGCAAGACATCCATGTTCCTGTACTCAAATCCTCTGGCTATGAAGACCAACATACCATTTGCCTTCTTTACCGCCTGCTGCACCTGCATGCTTACCTTCAGCGACTGGTGTACAAGGACACCCAGGTCTTGTTGCACATTCCCCCTCTCAATTTATAGCCATTCAGAAAATAATCTGCCTTCCTGTTTTTGCTACCAAAATGAATAACCTCACATTTATCCACATTATACTGCATCTGCCATGCATTTGTCCACTCACTCAGCTTGTCCAGTTTTGTCAAGCAGTTTCCTTAAACTCAGCTTTTAGCACTCATAGGGTTGAATTTCCCCCCCCATGTCATGGGGGTTGTGCGGGTGCGGGGCGGGAGCGAGCGCGAACCCAATCGGCGCCCCTGATCGGGTGCGTGCCGCCATTTTATGTGGGTGGGCCAATTAAGGCCCACCCAGCGTGACGCATACCCAGAAGTGCTAAGCGCTCCCTGTGCAGGGTGGGGGAGGGAGGTGGTGGTGGGTGGATTCCCTGAGTCGGGTCCTGCACTCTTTCGCATATGCATAGTTTAAGTTCTGAAAAATTTAATAAAGGAAAAAAAAATTTAAGGGCACGTTCCCTCATGTGAAACTGTCACATGAGCTGGGACATGTCCATTAACTTTTTCAAAAATTTTTATTTAATTAATAAACCCTTCATGAAACCTCATCCCGCCCGTGGATGAGGTTTCATGAAAAATGTAAAGGCTGCCTGGGCTCTTCGCCTGCCCGGCAACCTTAAGGTTGGACGGGCAGCATTCTAAACAACTTTAATTACTTTCTTAATGGCCTTAATAGGCCTTTGATAGTTCGGTGGGCGCTCAGCGGACTCGGCTGCGCACCCGACGAACTGACAATCTAAATGACGCACGGTGACATCGGGACGTGGGCCAGACGTCACCGCGCACCATTTTACGTGTTGGCTAGCGGGCCCCGCCCCCACTCACCACCTGAAAATTCTGCCCATAAAAATGACGAAGATTGCAAAGATGGGTACAGTTGTGAGATGATCTGCCTCATCCTCCAATGGAAAACTAGAATATCCTCCATCTGGAATTATGACATTTTTTGCGATAGAAAAAATTTCTTCATGCTGACCATGGGTTCAGCTTTTAAAACATGCCCTAAATATGATAAAAACTTGGATCATGTTTAAGAAGCTAAATGCATGCTCCAAACTTGCTGTTATTCATTTAAAATAAACAGAGAACTTTGCACCATCATGTGGCCAAAATGTATATTGCACTGAATATTGTTCATGAAAAAAACATTCCCAGCTGCTTATAGTGAGTGAGCATGTTGTTGTCATCACAATTTTCACTCTAGATGTTTTGGGTGATAAAGCCAGAAAATTATATTACCAACATACTTTTTCAAAAACAGAAATCTCACTGAGCAACTGTCTCTTGTAATTATTAACAGATGCTCCCAGAATCCCATCACTAAAGAAATCTCACTTTAACAAGGTGCAATTGAAACAGTTTAAGGACCTGACTGGCTCAAATAAGCACAGCTTTATAAATGGGTAAATGCAGAGTATTTATTAAACTGCTGAAATAGCCAGCACAATAAATATTTTCTAAGCCATGCTTTTGTGATTGACTCTTATGAAAATACAAATGATTAGCATTATTTGCTTGATACAGTAAGTCCTCAGTATAAGTCACACCACTTAGAGTCATTTATTTTAACGTTGTTTACTCTTTTAGGACCATTTTTCGATTTACGTTGTCATTTTCAATTTTATGCTGTCTGCACTCTGGTCCGGCACCTCTGGTCCCGCTGCCCCCATGCTGAACTCTGGTCCCGCCACCATGTTCCTCCCCACCCTCTACCACCCCTGGCTGCTTCTGCAGCTCCCACCGCGGCTTCTTCCACAGCTCCCCCAAGCTTCTTGCGTGGCCTGCCCTCCCAACTCCACTGCCCTCCCCTCACCCCCCACAGCTTCTTCTGCAACACTTCACGGGACAGGGCTCAGCCCCTGCAAACTGTCAGACACTGGAGACAAAAAGACAGAGTGGGAAAGGGGAGAGACACTGTGTCGGAAAGGAGAGAGAGAGAGAGAGAGAGGCAGAGTCAGAAAGGAGAGAAAGAGAAAGAGTGGGAAAGGAAAGAAAGCAAAAAGTTGAGCTGTGTTTCAGGAGTGCTGTGGGTGAGACACAGGAGCTGTGCTACTCAGGGCTTGTTTGGGTGATTTAGTATTATCTCATTTCAATGTATATAGTATTTCTGTTATATTAAGAGATTTATTTGGTTTTGCAAGTAATTCCAGCTCAAAATGAACAGTGTTGCATGTACTTGTATTTCAACTTGTACATTGGTTTTTCCTGGCAAGAAATGTCCAAAGGAACTTAACTCCAGCTTTAACATTTTTCTATGGGAACCTATGATTCACATAAGGTTGCTTCATTTAAAGTTGCAATTTTCAGGAACGCAACCACAACTTTAAGTGAAGACTTACTGTATAGGTAACTACATGTGCCACGCGTGAACGATGTAGCGATGGGGGTTGTATGTGCATGAACAAACAGTACCTTTGCAATGAAAACCCAGCATAATTCCAGCAGGCAATGGCAGGAAATTACTTCCAAGTTTATTTGCTAATTTTATGCAAGGGATCTCTGTTGGCCCTTGATGTGCAGCATTCCTATGGGAGATGTGAGGATATTTAAATTTAATAACCTGGAAAGCCAGGGCAATGATTACATGGGCTAAGACTGCAAATTTAAATATGTAAACATGCTTAAACACATTTCAGCTATGAAGGGAGACTGGAAAGGCTGAGGTTGCTTTCCTTGGAGCAGGGAAAGCTGAGGGGGGAGCTGATTGAGGTGTACAAAATTATGAGGGGAATAGATAGGAAAAAACTTTTCCCTTTAGTGGAGGGGTAAAAAACCAGGGGTCATAGATTTAAGGTAAGGGACAGGAGGTTTAAAGGGTATTTGAGGAAAAAAAAATTTTCACCCAGAGGGCGGCGGGTATTTGGAACTCACTGCCTGAAAGGGTGGTAGAGGTGGGAACTCTCACAAAATTTAAGAAGTATTTAGATGAACATTTGAAACGCCATTGCATACTAGGCTATGGGCCAAGTGCTGGAAAATGGGATTAGAGTAGATAGGGGCTTGATGACCAGCAAGGACAAAATGGGCCGAAGGGCCTCTTTCCGTGGTGTAAACTCTATGGCATTATGACACTATGTTTTATGAACATTTTACTGGCAACATTGAGGTAACTAGCAAAGTCTTTGACGTGTGCCACAGCTCTGCTTATCCTCCAGGTTATCTCCCCAGTAAAGGCTGGGGGAGCATGCCAAAATAACGAAATGACCCCGAGGCCACAATAATTTCTATCTAGTCTTTAGTATGTGAGGGGGTACTGAATTGTACTGCAAATCAGATTACAAATGTGGAAACGAAGCTCCTTACCAAGGCACATTTGTCCATATCCTGATCTCTTTTCTGCATCTGTTCAATAGTGTCCTGCCATTGGCTAATGAGTTCTTGCCTCTCACTGTGGGATCTGCGAAAGTCGTGTGCTATTTTGTCCAGTTCCATCTAACAATAGAAACAAGTTTCTAAACATGCTTTCTATAAAAATATACAATATTTACCTTTGCTGCTATACATTGTTAGTATGTTTTAACTTAAGATAAATTATATTTCAGTGCTTTAAATGTAATGCAAGATTGTATTTAGCATATTCATAACAACAAATATACTGTCCTATTGAATAAGAATTTAACTTTGAATACAGCTGAAAAAATGTAGTGTATCTAACCTGAGCTGCAATTGTTTCAGTCATTTCATTGTCAAGTAGTTTACGCTTTTTATTTGCTTCAATAGTCATCCTCTCCAGTCGTACTGTAATATCCTATAATAAACAGAAATACGATCAAGTTTATTCTACGTACAATATTTCTTTCCAAATTTTTTCTCTTAGGCCTGAAGTCAATAACTTATACAGGAACAGTACAACAGCAGTAGCAACAACTCAGACAACAAGAATAATTTAAATAGCCCCTTTACTGTAGAACGTCGTCCTAAAGTACTTTATCAGGACGTAATTAGATAAAAATGGATGCCAAACTAATAAAGACAAAGGGGGTTGCAAAAAGATTAGGTAGAGGTGGATTTTAAGGAGTATCTTCAAGGAGAAAAAGGAGGTGGAGAAGCAGAGGTGTTTCAGGAAAGAATTCCAGAACACAAGCTCTAGATAGCTGAAGGCACAACTACCATTAGTGAAGCAAAGGAGGATACACAACAGACATAGTAGGAGGAATGAATAGTTTTGGGTGGGGGGTGGTGGTGGTGTCACTGTAAGACTGGAAGAGATTATAGAGATAAGAAATGGGTGAGGCTGCAGACAGATTAAGAAGGAGACTGATAGATAATGTACTATGGTCACCATCACTGAAGATAATGTTTGTGACTTTGATTAGTTTTTTGTTTTGACAGGGACAGAAACATGATGGAAATATTCAAGCAGGGAACTGCAGGAAAGAGGGGCAGGTGACAACATGTTCAAGGGCTTTGGAGGAAAGTAAGGTTGGCGATAGGGCATTACTCTGCAAGTGTTGACAAGTCAAGGGTAGAATATTTGATAAGAATGTGATTATGGTATTTTTGATGGCAGGAAAACCTAAGGTAAGGGAGCCACTTACGATGTCAGCTAACATGGTATCCAGGAAAAGAAAAAGCCTACAAGTACCTAGCCCAAATGACTATTCAAATCTATGGGATGTTACAGCCCAATCCTATCCTCATCCAGCATCTTACACACATGCACCTTGCAGCAATGGTCACTGGCCTGGATAATGTGATTACTGGCAAAGTGATGGCACTCGCTGTTGACCACAAAGAAAGCTGTCCACAAGATCTAGTGATCTCTGAGGCATGGAATTCACCTTTCCTGACATTAATTTAAAACTGGTGCCAACCTTTGCAACAGTGATGTCATCCAGCTGGGTAAGCAGCCAATCACATTAAAGAATTCTCAAAGACAGCAAACCAGGAAATAGAAAACACTAATTAACCTTCACTTATTAATCATTTTACAGAGAACGAAACAAAGATTGGGACATACACATGGAATTAAGGTAATAACATAAGAAATAGGAGCAGGAATAGACCTTAAGGCCCCTCGAACCTGATCTGCTATTCAATGCAATCATGGCTGATCATCAGCCGTAACTCCACTTTTCTACCTGTTCCCCATATCCCTTGATTCCTTGAGAGGTCAAAAATCTGTCAACTTCAAACTTAAATATACTCAAATATGGAGCATCCCCAATCTCTGGGATAGAGAATTCCAATTATTCACATTCCTTTGGATGAAGAAATTTCTCCTCATCTCAGTCCTTAAATGATTGGCTCCTTATCTTGAGACTGTGTTCCCATCTTCTAGATACCCTAGCCAAGAGACACAACCTCTCAGTGTCTACCATATCAAATCCCTTCAGAATCTTGTATGATTCTTGTATCTTATAAAACTGAAATATCATAAACAAACTTAAAATACTATACATGAAAAATCTATGATATTTTATTAGGATGAAGAAATTTTACATTCCACAAATATAAAATTATTTTTTCATGGCCAGAGAGGTTGTTCAGCAGCACTAATGGCTTAGTATGCTGGTAAGAAACAGTTACACCTTATTCAACAAGGTGTAACTTTTGTCAAGGGTTTTACAGTGAGAACAATAGCATAAAAGTAGAAGCTCATGTTAATTAAAATTATCTCTAAAGATTTCCACCTGTGAGGATTTTGACAATGAGTGCCGTGGAGGAGCAGCAAATCATTGACAATAACTTCCAGATTTTTGTGTTTAACTGCACACTTGCGGACACCAGAAGTGGCTGTCAGTTTCATAGTTGCAATGATGGCGAACGGTGACAGTTTTGCCATATTGCAACCACAAAATCCAGGCCAATGTGTAATAAGTGAAGCAGAAATTAGCTGATTCCTTCCCCTTTCCTGTCTTGGATCATTGAAGCTGGTTGTAACACTCTCACCCCCACTGAGGCAGCGACCAGCTAACAACACAGATCCTGGGTCAAATCAGATAAATCACAAGAGGAAGTACGCCTCCTGCCTTATCCATCAGAAGAGCTTTCATGTGTTTGTTTTAGTGCTCATTTCTGTTGTGTTATTTCCTCCGGTTTATGAAAATTGCTATGGGACACACTTATATTGCTGAATAAACAAATAGCAACAAAATGAAATAAAACATACCCTGATTTTTCCTTCATCTTCTTGTGCATACTTCTGGATGGTAATTGCATCTTCATCTGTTTTGGTTGACTCTTCCAGCCAGGCCTCCAAAGCTTGCTTGTCCCAGTTCAACTGACATTTCAAATCCTCAATTTTCTGTGTGTACCTATAGATGTTATTCTAAAAAAAATGAACAATTATGTATATTTTTTCCAGTCTCTCTATTTTACACTAGCATTGATTTTTTTGCTCACTGTAGCGACTAATATTGAAATATATAATGATGATTAGTACACTGAACGTTAGAAATCTGCAAAGTGCAAATCCAATAAATTCCATCTAGTATTTATAAAATATATTTGTGTCTATGTTTAAGGAAGAATGAACTTTCCTTCAATGCTTCTCTATTGTTGTCTAGCTGAGTAGGACTGCTCTCATCTGGTTCCATTCTTATCTACTTAACTGGAGCCAGAGAATCACTTGCAATGACACCTCTGGTGTCCTGAAAGGATCTATCCATGGCCCCCTCTTATTTCTCCTCTCCATGTTGCCACTCAGGAACACTATCTGAAAGCACAGCATTAGTTTTCACATGTATGATTATGACACCCATGCCTACTTCTAGACTCCTCCACTGTTGCTAAATTATCAGACTGCTTACCCAACACTAAAAGCAAAGTACAGTGGATGTTGGGGATCTGAAATAAAAACAGAAGGTGCTGTAATAACTCAGCAGGTGTGGCAGCATCTGTAGAGAGAAAAACAGAGTTAACATTTCGAGTCCAATATGACTCTTTGAAGGAGAATCATATTAGACTCGAAACATTAACTCTGGCCAGGATTTTCTGTGCCCGCCAGCATTCAGTGGCATGAGTGAATGATATAGCACGATTGGTTTCACAACAGCGTGAAACCAGTTTGTGATTGTCTTCTCGGCCCACCGATGGGGGGCCATGTTTCCCACCATCGGACGTTGGGAACCTCATTGTAATACATCAGCATATCATTATGAGGCCAGCCCGCCGGACTCATCGCCCCCAGCCCCGCTGCATTGTGTGCCCATGTCGGCAGGAAAACACACCAATGTGTTTCACACAGCACATAAGCGACGTGCTGCTGGCGGGCTGCACTTCGCTCGAGACTTTAAGGTTTGTTTGCCTACATTGCTTAGTCAGCACTCGCAGTCATCAGCGTCAGGTTTCATAGACAGCACCACATCATTTTTAGGGGGCTCATGGGTAGGTCTCTACCTACCAGATCAGCCATATGAGAGTGGCTTTTCATCAGCTGCAGGGCAAGGACTTGCTTCGGGAAGGGGGAGAAGTGGCTTCAGGCAAGAGAAGAGGATGAGAGCTGTACTGGGGAGGGAGGGTATCCCAGGGTGTGTGTGGGGGCACATGTTATCTGTGCAAGTGGCCACAAGGTGGTGAGGGATGAGGAGGCAGTCTCCAGAAGAGATGAGGCCAGATGGACATGTGAGGGTATGTGTGTGAGAATGGGTGGTGATGTCCTTTGAGCTGGCAGTGAGTGAGATGCCAGTGAATGTGTATTGGGCTTGAGTGTGTGAGATTAGAGTGATGAGGTGGTTGTCATACCCTGGCTGCATAGATGAGATCATTCATCCTCTATCTGCATTGGATAGCCAACTTCTTCTGTGCAGTATTGGCACTGACCACCGCTGCTACCGCCTGCCATGCTGGATTGGTGATGCCACTGCCCATCCTGCAGCCAGAGCGGGATTAGGGGACATCGCGGCGGGCCTCCAGGTGTCCAAAAGGTGTTCCAGTGACACATCGCTAAACCTAGGGGCTGCAGTCTTCTTGCCTTTCATGGACATCTTCCCTGCAGCAGTCGTGGGCTGAAAGCACTGAGATGTGGTGCGCGCAGCTGGACTTTAAATATGGCACCTGGCGAAATGAAGCGGCAAGGTGATGGCAGGCGGGCGAATGACAGCCCACCTGCCATGGAAATGGCATATTTCCTGGGAATGCATAAATAATGTGGTGGGTTTGGGACAATACGGCGTGAAAACCCGCCATCGCGGCCGGCAGGTAAAACGTCATTTTACCTGCCCGCTACCGCATTTAATGCAAATCTGGGATGATTCTGCCCTCTGTTTCTCTCTCCACAGATGCTGCCAGGCCTGTTGAGTTTTTCCAGCACTTTCTGTTTTTATTATTACTTACCCGACACCTAGGACTGGATAGCAGAAATTTCCTCCAATTAAATATTGGGAAGACTGAAGCCATCATTTTTGGTCTCTCACTTCAGCCTCGTTTCCCTAACTAATGACTCCATCCTTCTCCCTAGCAACGTTCTAAAGTTAAGCTGCTCTGTTTACAACGTTGGTGTCCCATAATTCGACCCCGAATTGCATACCATCACTTTCCAAACCTGCGATCTCTACCACCTAGGAAGACAAAGGCAGCAGGTGCATGGGAGCATCACCACCTGCAAGTTCCCCTACAAGCCACACACCATTCTGACTTGGAACTATATCACAATTCCTTTTACGTCGCTGGATATGCAGCGGTTCAAGAAGGTGGCTCACCACCGCCTTCTCAAGGCAATTAGGGATGAGCAACAGATGCTTGCCTAGCCAGCGACACCCACATTCTGCTAAAGAATAAAAAAAGCACATCTCCATGGCAACATGAATCACATGGGCCTTGTATCCAGGTAGAAATGCTGATTAGCTATCCTCCAGATCCCAAACTCTATTCTATCTTGGAATTAAATAGACAGTTTAAAGTATAACCCTGTTCAAAACTTGACATTCCTAACACCTCCCTGTGACTTGGAGACTAATAGTCTATCCACCATTAGCACAACTGCTCAGGTCATTGTTTACAGATGTGAATATCTTGCACACACCCCCCCCCCCCCGCCTTTAATGTTTAACAACCAAGTCACCAAGGCTTGTTGCCAGTAGAATTCAGAGCAGGTCACATGACTCCCTTCATTTCTCCATCTTACACTAAAGACACAGTTCCAAAATATAACAATCTTACAAACTTCTCATATTTGTAACAACTTCAAATGGTTACCATCAACAGTTCTTCGTGGATAATTCTATTCTAAAATATTTGATTTAAGAAGGTTTTCTACAGTCCATCACCAACCACAGTGAAGCAACTATTGGCTGTAGAGGGAAGCAAATAAAAACTCAGCTTCAAGGTACAATAGCTTGTTTCAACATTTTGATTGTTTGCCTGAAGAACATAGCATCATCTGTTAGCCAATGTAAAGCCAGTAGTTGAATGTTGTAGAAGACTTGCCTTGAATAATAACCTGACACAAAATTGAAGCTCAAGGAGACATTCAACATAAGCCACACTGACACTACTGAGGATATCTATGTGCAAAAACAATAAATTAATGGTATGATGGTATATCTTGGGGACATTGAATATCCCAAATTGAACAATAGGTAGGCGATGAAATCTTTGGAAGGCTGTGTTGAAAAAAAGAACGATTTGCATTTATACAGCGCTTTTTCGGCCACCAGATGTTTCAAAGCATTTTACAGCCAATGAAGTTATTTTGAAGTGTAATCACTGTTGTAATGTAGGAAGACAAGTGGGAACTTGTGTTATGAAAGTATAGTTATTCCTTTGTAATTGTACACAAAGCACTTGGAGAGTTATGCATGTACATTGATCTGCACTATTTGAACAGGCTATACAGATAGAAGACAAAAAAGATCCACATAAGAAAAATTAAAATGTTTTTTTCTAAATTAGATGCATTCAGCTGTAGTTAGCAACTGGTTTTGGTAAGTAATTTTAAAGAATAGGAAATGATAGTGGCGGTCACTTTAAAAGTTCAAAAAGACAAATCATTTACTTAGCTGTTTACATGACTATTGAAAACACATTAGGCAGATAGTCACAGCTCCATTGTAAAAAAAAACTTTGAAGACACTGAACATAGTGGAATAATTTTCCCCTTACCAATCATGCAGGAAACTGGTGTGATCAGGTCAATCACTTGTTAACAAATAGAGAATTAAATACTGTATAGTGGGGCTCCTAATAGCCCTTTGACCACTAATCATGACACTAATGCTCCTTAGTTGTGCACATGGATACCTAGAATTTCATCCAATATTCAAATCAGTCATAAAGGGAATATGTAGTGATTTGACAACCTTATTGATACTTACCTCCATAATATTTTTTCTCTCTCTCAATACAGCCATGTCATTTTCAAGCCGCCGAATCTCTTGTGTGAGACGTTCCATCTCCCGCTCTGCAATGAGCTTAAACTGCTGTTCAGTTTCAAGTTCTTTTTCTCGTGCTTTTTGTAAAGACTAAAAAAAATAAAATTATCAGTAGCATTGTATTGATCAAGGTAT
Source organism: Cetorhinus maximus (assembly GCF_964194155.1). NCBI lineage: Eukaryota > Metazoa > Chordata > Chondrichthyes > Lamniformes > Cetorhinidae > Cetorhinus > Cetorhinus maximus. Next base: position 65,757,134 of record NC_135897.1, on the reverse strand, counting down.
TTTTTCCACTTCACAATGAGTGTCATGATGGGCGGATGATGTGTGCCAGGAGGACCAAATCCACAAGGGAAACCTGGTTGCGCTATCACAACGGTTTTACAATTCGTATTTATTATGAGAAGATGTATACACTAAATTCAGGAGTAATAAGTCCACCAATACCTTTAGAGATTTAAAAAATTAAATTAAAATATTTATTAACAAAATAAAAGTTTTCAAGCACATATAATAAGACTACAATTACTTACTGCTATAATAACTCCTAAAATTCCTAATTGACCTGACCTCCAGTTACCCCCCTTTAAGACAATAATCCAAAATAGATTTTAGATTTAAAACAGAACCAGCAAGTTAACACAATACCCACTTGGCAGTGGAATTCCAAATGGCTTTTCCTCAACTTCACTTTTGTTACATAGCAGATTCATGCACAAATGGCTGCAGGCTTCATTAAGGCTATTTCGCACACTCCTGTTAGATCTTACATGGCCTTCCTTCCACATTGCCTTTCATTCTCCTTTGTATATGTTTCTCTTTATTTAATATATAAATTCTATTGTTTCACATGTCTTTGAAACTGTATCTTCCTCATAATATAAAAACTTTCATGTTGCCAACATTGTCAGTAATCTTTAGGAAAAATAATCACACTCCTTAGCCATGCTTATCTGGCTAGTTATAAACAGACTAAGATCCCTTTGAAATCTAAATAATCCCTTCATTTATCTAAAAATGCAAATTCCCTTCACACCTTATATGCTAAACCAACATCCATGTTTATGCATTAGCATGTCAAGCACCTAGCTTCTATTGATGATGTTAAGCTTGCAATCTACTTGACTCCAAATGTAATTAAATCACACAGACAGACTCAACTATACTTCCCCCATAAACCTACTTCACAATAAACCAAAAAAAATTGTGAAAATTATAATATTTCTGTCACAGTGAGAAAAAACAGTCGAATTTGCTAAAGGAGCAGGTGAATGTTAATAATACCCATCAATGTTGGAATGTTCAATTTACTCAACTAGTTAACATTTTAACAGATTTTGGGAACCATCTTACATGCTTGTTTAAAAGCCGAAAATGTTGGAAATATTCAGCAGGCCTGGCAGCACCCGTAGACAGAAACAGAGTTAATGGCCTGAATTTTACTGAACGGGTGGATGACCTGACAGCAGGGAGATATTTTGGCTGGCGGCTCGCATGGGCGGGACTTCACAAGGAAGAGCCAATTAAGAACTGATAGGTAGGGGGTCAGCCAATTAAAGGTAAACAGCTCACTATGAGGCACCATTTTTAAAGGCACTTGTGCAGCATTCAGACAGGCTGCAGATACAAGCTATAAAGCAAGGAGTCTTTATCAATGAGGCTGCAGAGGAATGGCTTCATCATGAGGAAGGGCCACTCCATGATTCAGCAACGCTTCCCTGGAAATGTTCCTGCGGGTACCTAGGCTAAGGAGCTTCTGCTACACTGGAAAGCTCAGAGGATGCACCACCATCTCAAGACACTGCATCACTTCATTCCAACACACCCTCCACCAGCATGTAGAACAGGTGGCACAATCTGGTGAGCACTGCATCAGACATACAGGAGGAGGTAACAGAGGCAGTGACAGCCTTAGCTATTTCCCTTCAGAGGAATGAGGCGAGGCCCAGCAATGCTCAGCGTCATGCAAATGGTGAGCCTCAGGTGTCATCAGCAAAGCAGCAGATGCTTCAGCACCAGCGTTAAATCTGTGAACATCTGTTAGAGTTTCCACAGGCAGTGCAGTCCCATGCGCAAACAATGAAGAAGTCAATCCATGTCATGAGTGGTGCCATTTTTCTGGAGACCTACACTGAGAGTGGTGACCCTCATGGAGAAACACATGGAGCATAGCACTGAATAGTTGCAGGGATATACACAGGCCTCCATAGCTTGACCTCATCCATGAGATCAATGACGTGATGGGTGGGTGAGATGAGCCAGCCACACATCTCCCATTGCCAGGAGCTGAACCCTCCAGGAAACCACGGGAGTGCATATGGAGCCTGAAAGGGCAGTGGAGGGGCAGGCTGAAGGCAATGGGGGCTCCTCTCAAGATGCTTCAATCTCTGAAAGCAGATCCTCGATCCCTTTGATGGTGACACCAACGCTGCATTCTGGGTCTGATAACTGGGGTGGGTTCTGCACAGATGCAGGTTGTCCAGGAGGTGCCGGGTTCCAGTAGGGATCAGGCACTCAGAAGCCATCTAATGCAGCAGAGCAAGAAAGGCAGCAGCCTGCCTCCATATCAGCTCCAGGTGCAGCAACACCACCCCACTGAAGTTACCATAAGTATGCACGTAACTGCATGGGCTAGCACTTTAGATTTCATTCAGTGACAATTATTTATTAAATGCAGAAAGCTTTAATGTTTTACAGGATCTCAGCAAGGTCTCAGCATTCAATGTGTGACAAGTCATGTATTTATTTTTGTGCACCAGTGACCAGATGTGGCATTAAATATCAGGACAGTTTTTAAAAGTGTATCTCCTCAAGAGTGCTTATGTTGACATAAGGCCTTGACATATAGTGCTGATCAGTACAGAGAGATGGCAAAAGCCTCTTATGAAAGGTCAGCAAGGTTGCTTCTGGGAGAGAACTTCTTGGTTCAGTGGCCCCTTGCAGTTGTCCTCATGTGAAGCATCTGCTGATCAGAAAGTGTCCAATCTCCCTGCCACACATGTCACTGTCCTGTGAGCTGGGCCTCAAGGCACCATCTTCATTGGCTGGCATCTGTTGAAGTATCTCATGTTTATCCTCCTCCTCTGAGGATGTCGCTTGCAAGTACATAAGCTCGAGGTTAAGCACATCATCTTTTGATTAGGTACTTTCCAGCTTTCCAGGCTCCACAGTGAATTTACCAATTTCAGATCCTAACCTCTGCCCCATTTTTTTGTGGTTTTTTTTGTTTTTGGATGGCAGTTTTTGGTAATTATTTTGCTCTCCCATTTACCTCTCCCTTAGATACATCTTTTGTCTCTTGACCTTCCCCTTCTGTTCTTTCCCCCTCCTTCTTCCCCTTCCTCTGTACTTGTTTAAAATCTATTAGATATCTAACTTTTTACAGTTCTGACAAAAGTTCATCAGCCTGAAACATTCACCCTGTTTCTCTCTCCACGGATGCGGCCTGATCTGCTAAGTACTTCCAGCATTTTCTGTTTTTATCTCAGATTTTCAGCATCGGTAGTACATTGCTTTTGTCTCCATTGCATATTAATAATTTTAATCCATTATGCATAATTAAGTCAAAGTGAAATCAAATTAAAAGGAGAATTTTTCACAAAACTTGTATTTGTACACAAAAAGCCAAATATATTTATAAAAATTATACATTTTAACAAATGTATTCAGAAAAATATAAGCATGTCAGTGTTAATAAAAAGTCGACAAACAAAAACTGCATGTCTCCCTGTGTTTTCTTCCGATTAGCTCCTTCAATTAGGTGTAAGGAAAGGGATAGTTTAAGTTCTGCACATTGACCATTATCAATGCAACTCCTGGGTTAGCATGGAAAGAGGTGCAGTTATGCAGAGTTACTTCTGCCTGTTTTCCTTTTCAAGAAAGTTAGATCTGTGTTGCCATGGTTCTAAACAAGGATGATTTCTATAGGATAAGCCATATAAACTTTTGAACGTACACAGCAAATCTCAGTTGAAATAAATGTTTGGTAGCAACTGCAATTAAAATCGAGGACTTTACAATCTCATGGAAGTCTATCTCTAGAGAACCTTGCAAACTATTACAGTGACACCTTGCAGTGGGCCACTTCAGTTCAGTATGAAACACTGCTGGAATGGTCAGAATAAGCTTATTTTTTGCCACTAACATATACCTGTGTATTAGTTAACTCCTGATGAACGTTCTGCAGATGCACTGTCATTGCATGGATGCGGTCCTCAACATTAGTCAGCTGGCTTTCGAGGTTAACTTTTTCCTTCTGCTTCTTTTGTACCTATGGTAAAAAGTTCAGAAAACATCATTTTATGTCTTACATTGTGTGAATGTGTTAAGTATTTGATTGCTTATGTGAGTGTTCTGATTGTTTGACTGACAGTGATGTATGAATATCTGCTATGAAACAGCATCTGAGCCAGTTCAGTAGATTTAAAACATGTTTAATATTGCTGGTAATCCAAATGAATTTAACATTAAAATAAAGCTATACATTTACATTACTGCCTGCAATTTTTTGTGCTGCCTACAAATTATTTATGGGCAGAATTTTACATCCCGCGTCGGACATAAGATCGCACGACAAGATGTCGGATGAACGTCCCAACGTCATCACACACTTGCGTGATATTTCGCTCGGGAGGCGCATGCAAAAGTCGGAAGCGCACCCACCGACAATTAAGAGGGCAATTAAGTCCAATTGTCTCCGATTTTCCGTGGCGAATTGGCCAGGCTTTGCATTTTTCATCAGCGTTGCAGCTTTTCAAACCTTTATTTGATCTTTTTCAGGTCTGCAGCTCCCTGAGGCAACTGTTTCCCTTCAGGGAGCTTTCTCACAGCGCTCACCCGCGCCCGCCCCCACCCTGGTAGCGCTGAGCTTTTCGGCATGCGTTTCATGCTGGCTGACCATGAATTGGCCAGGCAGCGTGAAATTGCGGTCAGGGGCCTTTTCTCACTGCTCCAGGGTCCGCCAATCGCGCACACCAGCCAAAGATAAAATTCAGGCCTATATATCATAAATGAAAGAGTTATCAAATTTCAAAACATATTTGCAGTTTTATTTTAGACTGTAATTGAGGACATCGACTTGTTGGAAGATTTGACCTATTGATTCAATTTGTAGCTTCTCCACTGTCATCCAGCTCTGTGAGATTGCACTCGCCTGTTTCCACTCTTATCTATCCAATCGTAGTCAGAGAATCACCTGCATCTCTTCCCACTCCTGCACTGTTACCTTGGCCATCTCCTATTTTTCATCTATATGCTGCCCCTTGGCGACATCATCCAAAAACACACTAGCTTTCATACGTAGGCTGGCAACATCCAGAAAGAAAGACTTGCATTCATATAGTGCTTTTCATGACCACCGGATGTCTCAAAGTGCTTAACAGCCAATTAAGTACTTTTTGAAGTGTAATCACCATTGCAATGTAGGAAATATGGCAGCTAATTTGCACTCAACAAACTCTCACTAACAGCAATATGATAATGAGCAGATCATTTGTTTTTTGTGGTGTTGATTGAGGGATAAACATTGACAATGACACCAGGAACAACTCACCTGTTTTTCTTCGAAACAGTGCCATGGGATCTTTTACACACACCTGAACAGGCAGATTGGACTTTGATTTAATGCCTCATCCAAGGACCAGCACCTCAGATAGCGCAATGCTCCCTTAGTACTGCAATGGAGTGTCAGCATTGATTTTTGTGCTCAAGCTCTGGGGTGGGACTTGAACCTTATGATTCAGAGGCAAGTGTGCTACCAACTGAGCTCCAGAAAGCCCAACTCTAACTCACTACCACCTCTCTCACCTCTTGCACTGTTAATGAATTATCAGCCTGCTTGTCCACTATCCAGTATTGGATGTATAGAAACCTTTTCCAATCAATATTGGGAAGATAGAAACCATTGTTTTCCATCCCAGCTACAAACTCTGTTCCCTAACTACCAACTCCATCACTCTCCCTGGTAACTGTCTGAGGCAGAACTAGACTGTTCACAACCTTGGTATCATATTTGGTCCCAATATCTGCTTCCATTCACATATCAGTGCCATCTTTAAGATGGCCTATTTCCACTTCCGTAACATCGCCCGACTACGCCCTTGCTTCAGCTCATCTGCTACTGAAAAACTTATCCAAGCCTTTGATATCTCTATACCTGACAATGCACTTCTGATTGGCCTCCCATATTCTACCTGCCATAAACTTGAGTACACCCAAAACTCTGCCACCCATGTCCTTACTTGCACCAAGTCCCGTTCATCCATCAACCTGAACTTGCTGAACTACATTGGCTTCCGGTCAAGCAAAGCCTTGATTATAAAATTCTCAATCTTGTTTCCAGGTCCGTGGCCTTTCCCCTCCCCATCCAGGTGCCCAACTCTCCACCAGATCAGTGCTCATTTAATTCTTTATTTTAATGGGAATAGTTTCATTATAAATGATGTGGTATGGAATATTATCTCTTCATGGTACATTCATGTTTCAGAAATTTTGTTTAGTTGTTAAATAAATGGATAGATACATGGCTACAAACAAATTTCGGTTAAGTTTGATTCAAACCTACATAATGCGTCTGATTTCTCAAGTTGATAAATCTAGTTCTTGGACTTCTTCGGGTAATGGTAATTTTAAGTAATGGTGGCTGACAACAACAACATGAGAATGGGGCTGCAGTCAAGATTCAGCGGTACACGGATCGGTACGTGAAGGTCCCAGGTTTTCTTCTCTGCTGAGTTAGCAGGTGGAGAGAGGTAGGAGCCCTAAAGTTGACCTCAACAGCCCTGACCTCGAACATGGGGTTTAAAAAAGTTCAGACGAGGTCCCCCACTGCTGTCGAGCCGTCCTGCTGGTGAAGTACATGTTTGCGGACAAGAGGCCGAGTTCAGTGTTGG